>NW_024038862.1:0-1200000 GCF_016077235.1 Cyprinodon tularosa | reverse complement strand
CCCATTGAGCCTGAATCTAACAGTCTGTCTTCCCCTCGCCTTCCAGTTTCCGGCTGAGCAGAGTTCGGGGAAACTTTGCACCGAGCTCAAAAACATTTCAACAAAACCCATTGAACTTTTACTCTGTGTCTCTCTGTTTGGCTTCACTGCATGTGGGTCCGTAGCCTCGTGAGACCACCCTGATCTCGCGAGCTTTCAAGATTTCATTCGCTAATCAGTCTGGAGACTCCGTTGAAGAAAATTTTGAGCCATTCACCAAACGAACATCCAATCAGCGTTGGCTTTGAGGCGGGTTGAAGTGTGACACAAAAAGAAGCACGACAGTTCAGTGTAAAGAGCATGACGGCTTCAGCCGATGAAACTAGCGTTAGCGTGGCTATCGAGCAAGTTTTACAAGAATTGTGGAGGCTTTTCTCAGAGGAAAAGTTGTTTTTGCTCTTCTCCCGACTAGTTTCGGCAAGAGTTTGATCTATCAATTGGCTCCTCTTCGTTGTCGTTCTGTTACGTCATATGCTTCGTTGATCTGATTGGTTTATTTGGCCCGTCTATCACCAACATAGGCCAATCAGCTAACCAGTATTTTTGCCCCTTCCCAAAATTACTTCTACGGAAGGTTTCCAGATGGATATGCGGAGCAAATCCATCCATACATTATAACCCCACTAATATATATATTTATATGATCCAGGTAACATCTCTGTATAGTTGTATACATGTATATAGTGTCTATATTCATTTACAGCCTCAATCAGTGTTAATGCTGTTATACTGTTTATACATACATTTTATAGTCTATTTATACATACCCTCTGTACACTTGTAATGCATATTTATATCCTGTATAGCACTTCTGGATAGATGCTAACTGCATTTCGTTGCTTGTACTTGTGACAGTGCAATGACAATAAAGTTGAATTCTATTCTATTCTATTCTATTCTATTCTATCTGGTGGAGTCAGGTTAGTGGGTCCGAGCCTTATATAAGATCATGACACCCAGTAATTTACTGGCACCACATTCCCAGGTGGAACAAGAATTAGCACCTTTTGGAAATGAACATTTGTCCCAGTAAAACACCAGATCAGATCTTTTTAAACTTAACCAAACTATAGTGGAATGGATGTAAATAATAGCACCTGTAGGTGGCAGTATTAGAGAGATTGCTTTAACTTATCAGAGGATTTTCAGCTGGAAATTACGTCTGTTAAAAAGATGATTAGCAGTAACAATGTCTTTAGGACCGGTGGTTCTTAAGTTAATGATAACCACTAAAGAAATCAAATTGCATTTTACTGTCTTGAACGACTGGTAGACATCAGGGGGAAGATCTAAACCAAGACTAGAACCCAACTTTCTTGTTAGTCTTGTTGATTACTACTTGTCACTCCCCGTTGGTCAAGTAACTCCACCTCCCCGCACAATGCATGCGCCATCTTTGATATTCGTCAGTGGTGTCGGGTAACAACAGTCGTAGGCGACAGCGGTCCACTGTGACAAATCCCTTGCTTTGCAAGGTGAGCTCTCCCCGCAAAGCATTCTGGGATATATCTGCTCGTCTAGTTACCATGGATGATCACTACTTTTCATGGGGCATTGTGGGAAATTTTGGGTCCACCACTTTTTCTGCACCAGATGTTTGGACACTCATCTAAAATGGCGTAACCACTATATAGTGCCCTATGCAGTGATAAGGGCAGACGTTCGGACACTGCCCATGTCTTCACTCGATAAAATGCTGTTTTACCTGCTTAATTAGTTCTGGCTTTATGCACACATAACCTTGACACAGTAAATTACTTACTAATGTTGTAAGTATCAAAGGGCACCTTTGACATAAGTATTGACTGTAGGGAAAAAAATAAATATGTAAATAAATACAGCCGGATATTTTTTATCTGTTCAATTGGTGCTTGTACTGAGGGGCTATAGTACATGATATTGAGCAGATGTTAAATATAGTAAGGTAATCATTTTCTGCGTCATCGTTAAAAAGGTCACCAATCTAAAAGGATCAGTTTGACCTCTTTTACTTGCCATAATATTAATTTAAAAAAAACTTTGTGGACACTTTTTGTGGGACTTTCAGATGACACCACAGATTCTGTATGAATTAAGTCAAATCAAGGATGCTGAAGCCATATTAAGGCATCAATAAAACATATTAATGTGGATTTCCACAAATTGTGCTTTCCAAAACAGTTATTTATACTACAAAAAACACTGACTTCTTTCCTCTGTCTTTGCTTAGCAGAAATGTATCTTCTGTTTTTAAATACAACATAATTTCCTATTAGAGCCTTCTAATAAAAATATACTAGAACTGAGTCAAAGAAAATAAAAGATTGTTTAAAATTTGTATTTTAATGAGTAAAAAAAGGAAAATAAAAGGAATAGAACACAGTTTTTAAAAGCTACCCCTCTTCATTATTTAACATGTCTCATTCTCCTCACCTCATCATTTCCATCATCCATTCATGAAATGACTGCCACCCCTTCAATCTGAGTCATCGATGCAATTGCTCATCCACTCCATTAGGCTATCATCCTAGTCCCTTTTATTCATACCCCGCCACAACTCCTTCTCCCCATCCTCTGATCAGCTTTCAAGTAACACACATCCCTGTTATGGCTCAGCCTAAGGGGGTTTCATTGTCTATAGCACATGTAGATCAAGTTAAATAAGTCATTTAGGCTGAGCTAAAGTCTACCTCTGCTGTAATGTATTTTCAATAGCCCTACTATTGGGGAAAAATGATTGAGCAACACATCAATCAGGCTACCTTAAGTCCTGTGCTTCAATATTTTCTAGCTATATTTGGGGTTAGGAACAACATGCTTTCCATTATTTAGTATTGGACCAAGATCAATATTAAAATGGCTTTCATATTTCAAGTAAATAGGATTTTTTTTTAAGTTGTTTAATGAAGTTTCCATTTTTTAAAGAAAAAAAAAGGAAAAAAATCAAGGGCTTTTTTAACATTGCCTTACAAGGTTCAACTTTCAAAACTTATGCAGTGGAGTAAAGGTAAAGAAATTTTTTTTTTTTTTTGGTCACAATAAATAACAAACAAAGAAGAAGAACTTTACCTATATTCAGAAAATGAATCAGGAGGTGCAGAGACATTAGCAGCAGAGATGGATGCAGCATAAATCCGTGGTAAGTGTTGTTCTAAGGTAAAGTGGACTGCTTAGCTGCACTGGTGTGGGATTAAAGCTTTTATTGAAACAGTGCAGCCACTGAATGACAGACATATTTATAAGACTTTTTCTGGTTGGTAAAACCCATGAATATTTAAAACACAAAATTCACTGTAAATCTCACTCATGCCTTGATGGAGAAGAAACATTAATGTAAATTTTATGTATGCCATATATTTTTTATAGATGGAAAGAAAGAAAGAAAGAAAGAAAGAAAGAAAGAAAGAAAGAAAGAAAGAAAGAAAGAAAGAAAGAAAGAAAGAAAGAAAGAAAGAAAGAAAGAAAGAAAGAAAGAAAGAAAGATTTCATAATAGGGTGCAAACTAGCGCTATTATTTCTCTTTTTCCCTAACTCTCATGGTAAAGACTACACAGAATGTTTGTATTTTCCCTTGACAATTACTAAAGAATATTTAGAACAGATGCTCTCCAAACTGTGTGAGGCAAGGTTTTCTTCAAGCATATAAAACAGCAGGAAGCAAGTTCAATGTATTCAGTTTTCAACATGGTTCAAAAACACACACACAGAAAGGCATTCAGACTCTAAAATAGTTTTTTTTTTTCTATTTGTAACCTGTAACTGTTTTTTTCAAATATATTGATGCCACCAAGTCATGGTCATCTATCATGGAATTTCTCAATTCATCAATCAAGAAGGTAGGATTGAAACATAAACATCCCCAAACACTCACCCTTCTTCTGTCAATATATGAATGAAGATATGCTAATATGCTCCCGTTCCGGGACCACTCCAACCGCAGTCCTCGTGGCTTTGCCTCGGATTTAGCCGTGAAGTGCTCTGTGATCATTCTGCAGTTTTTCACACAGCCTGTAATCATTGCAGCATTCACTCACTCATTCTGTCAGTAGGCGAGGAATAAAGAGGGCCCAGCTGATGCCCAGCTCTTACCCACCCCTTTACACCCCCTCCAAACTCCCCCTCGCCCCCCAACCAACACACTCATCAGCAAACCCTCAAGGTAAACACTCAGAGAGGCAACCAAGAGAAAACACAGCCCTGGCATACAAACACACATGCACATAAACATACAAGAAAGGCCACCTTGGCTGTCCAACGATGGGCAGTGGACTTAGGCTTCAGGCTTGCTAGCATTGAAAGTGGAACAATTTCATGCCCAAGTGCATCAGACAAGAGTACACTGGGAACATGAGCAAACATTTTTCCACCCAGATAAGTTACAGCAATTACCCTCGCCTTTTTAACCTTGCCGCTCGCCTGAAAGCTTTTTTTTTTCTTTTGGGGTCCCATCCGTTAGAAGATTTCAACACAGGGTTTTTGTAACAGACCGCTGGGAGGTTTTGTTGGATCCATTTCTCACTATTACATCATTTACAGAATTATAAGTGGTCTCAAAATGTACTGCAAACGCATACTATATGGCTATGCTTGTTTCAGGTCACCCCACTATGTTGTAGCTACAGCAGAGGGGGTGATTAAATATGCACTGTCAAGGGGGAAATGTGTCAAGACAAGGTGATAGCACTCCACTAAGAGCATCTCCTCAGAGGCAGCTAAGATGTTCTTGGGGGCGCAAATATAACTGAAAGAGAAGTGTGAGAGATTTGAGTGTGAGTCCCTGTTCACCTAACCAAGATTGACAATACATACCCTTATTAGTGTCTGCATTGTTGACAGGATCTATCTATCTATCTATCTATCTATCTATCTATCTATCTATCTATCTATCTATCTATCTATCTATCTATCTATCTATCTATCTATCTAGCTAGCTATCTATGTTTTCAAATCAAGGCAAAAATAGGTACAATTAATTACATAATATGAGGACAAAAGAGAGGTAGGTATCAGCAAAATCCAGAAATAAAACAGTTTTCACTTACAATCTACAAATTACTAATTTAGTAAAACATAATAAAGACACAATATAAAGAAAATAATTACAGGAGGGAAAACCTAATTTCTTTAACTTCCTTTAGAAGTCCATTTGGAGTGATTGCACAAAGATGATTATTATAAAAGTCCCTTCAGAGTTATGGGTGCTGCTTCAGTGGTAATAATAATGAAATTGTCTTTCTGTTAAGTTAATTTTATTTTAAAGGTAGCAAAGTCTGTTAAAATTAAAATAAGAAAGACAATCTTTCATCATTTCTATCTCCATACTCTTATTTACGTGTTCGCTTTTTCATTTCCTAATGATTCAGCTGGATGGAACACAGTACAATCTGGTTCCGTTAGTGGGCTGGCTATTATAAACATGGTTTATTAGGGGCACAAAGAAAAGGGACTATGTCTTTTCAATGTGTAATTTCATTAATATGTGACAGGGTGAGAAAGAACTGTTTCTGCAATCATTTGGTGTAACTCAATTTCTGTTGGAATAATAAGGTGTAGGCTTGTAACTAGAGTGCAGTTAAATTAAATAGCAGATGGGAGAAGACAGTTGTGGGAAAAAAAAACACCTTTGATTAAGACCAGATACTTTAAATTTGGCCTATGGAACGTTAATAACCAAACATTGCTAAACAGTAATAGTTGTTTGTGGTGATCTACATCTGTTTAAAACTAAATCTTATGAACTAGTTTTAAAACCTGCCTCTTCCTATCTCTTATATTTAGAAGATATTTCCATGACTTCAATGTTTGTTTGTTTTTGTTTTTGCAATATGATGAATCAAAAAAAGAAATTAAAGAAATTATGTTGTCTCACACATTATTAAATTTAGACAGGCTCTCTAGACATATTTATAAAATATAGCAAAACGGGAACCTGTTGGTGGATAGAAATTAGAAAAATAGAAAAGATCGCATGGGACTGAACAGAGATGTAAAACTATCAAAGGAAGGGTATGTCGCTCTGACATACTGTCAGACAAGTTTAAAGTGATTTATGTTAGCCATGCTTTTAAAATGTTGGTTATGGTTGCTCTCAAAAGAACATTAAAACTAGGCTCCATTAAGCTCAAATATATGTTTTAAGTACAGGGTTTAGATGCTGTCATGATCTTGAATAAATGCTTATTCTCCATATCTGCTTTAACCATCCATGCTGAGGTATGTATGCAAGCTGGATCCCTCTCTTTCCTACTGTGTGACAGAAACACCAATTTGAAGGTATAGTAGAGGATGTTCTTTTTCCGGGTTGATAATCAAAATAAGCGGTCCTTCTAATTGTCACTCATTCTGGTGATACGTTTATGCAAGGCGATCCTACATGCTCATCTCCATTTTGACTTACCAGTGGTGAGTCTGAGGGCGTTTCTCAATATGCGTTCTTGAGCGTTCTTGTGTGCTCGTGTACTCGTGACACGTCATCAGCCTCAGCCCGAGTACCGTTTCAATTCTCAAGAACGGCAGATCGAGAACGCATCAAATCCCCGGATGTTGTTCTCACCCCGCCCTCTTTATCGAGCATGCATCAGAGCAGACTTGTGCGATTCGAGACAGCGCTCACAGTGTTAAGTTAAACATTCCCTTTTCTGCTGCTGTTGTTCTTCAAAAGTATGTTTTGAAATCGTTTGAGGCGATAACATTATACATTTAAGCCTCCCTGTGTGGTCTGTTTACAGAGTTAGTGCGAAATAAAAAAAAAAAGTCAGAAGTGAGCGGACCAGAGTGACCAGCAGACCTCCGAGGGTAACCGCAGCCAGGGCTAAATTTACCCCGTCTGTAGTGCACTTCTCTCGGTCTAGTTATGTGTGAACTACCGCTCGTTCTGATGGCGGTTTTTTGCGGTTCGGTAATTTTTTTTAATGTTTTTTAAGCTTTAGAAATAAAAAATATTGTTTTCAAAATTTTTTGTGTAGGGAATAAATAGTTTTGACTGTTAAAGAAATGCTAAACAACGTTGCATGTGATGACGTCACGAGTACGCTTCTGCTCCAATACATACGTGCTTGCGTGCTCGCGTTCTCGTCAAGTCCGATCTTCCTGCGTTCTCGCCAAGAACGGACTTGACGAGAACGCGAGTACGTACTCGCGTTCTGGTGAATTGAGAAACGCCCTGGAAAGTAAGCTTGTATGAGTGATGCAAACAGCAACAGCGCGTGCACAAGGAGAAATGGGTTTTAAATGCATGCAAGAGCATGCATTTAATAGGCGTGTTCTCGGTGGACTGGGTATTGCATGTGCATTTGTATTAAAGATGGATAGGGAGGGTCTTTTCATAAATTCTTGAAAATCATCCTCTGTACCTTCAAGTGAATGACTACCATCTAAAAGGTCTAAGATAAGGAAGTTAGCGTCTTAAGGTTAGTTTATGCTTGATGCAGTCGCAAGGTCAGCAGGGCAATCACTGCCATGTTACATCATTTTGGCATCCATCCCCAAAACCTTTTTAGGAAAATTTGTAATTTAGGAGGACAGTTCTGTGCAGAAAATGTGATGGACAAGCAACTTCTCCAACTGGTAAAGGTAGACTATGTAAACATCATATGATTTAGACCATAAATCAACAGATTGTGAACAAGTCTTGGAAAGACATTACTGTCACTCTTGAATGACATATGGATTTAAAGAGACATTGAATATTGTGGAAACAACTGTAGGCCTGTAGTCTGTGCCATGCACTGCCTCCTATAGTTTCGAGAAGAAGCCACACAGTATATAAAATATGGAGGACTGTGCGTTGACAACATGCCATGCATCTCATTTCCACTCATCAAATATAAAACCAAGCTTTACTTTGGTTGAGCATAACAAAAACAAAGATTCTGTGCTTCTATCATTTGGAAATTTCTTTTATTTTTAAAACACTTACACAAATTAAAACTTACTTTACCTTTTTTCAAGAAATGTTGGTCTAACAGAGTTATATGATCATAACAATGTCACTGACACCAGTTTTGTGGCTTACCTTTGAGGGTAAGCCATGTAATATTATTGGTAGAAAGACTGCTCATGAAGTCCTGCCTGCATGGAAGCAGATTAATGGAAAAGTAAAGGGAAGGAAAAGAGTAATAGTGCAACAAGGTGCCCACTCAATAATAAAAACTATAGCCTTCAGATTATAAAGGACATTTCCTTCAATCATTTAAATGAACATGTTTATTTTGCTTTCACTTCTTCTATCATGCTGGAATAAGTTTCTTCATATATCTATTATGATTTCAATGAAATATAACATCTATATATAGATATATAAAATAAAAATATAATGTTTTAATTCCACTTTAAAACTACACAAGTACATTTTTATAACACAATTAAATGTGAAAAAGGTACAGAATACACATACTATGTATTTTGCATGCATGGCTGCCACTGCATTTTGGTATGAGCTCTGTAAAATGCCAGTCTCTTGAGTGTATCACTCTGCATTGATATGCTGTATGCAAAGTGACCTCAGCATGGCTGTGCAAGTCAGTAGGTGGAGGTGGGTGATCAAAAAATATGGAGTGAGGCCGGGAGGTGAGGAGGCCGTCTTTGTAGTAATACACAGTCGGAAATCCGTGCAGCGCTTCTTTAAGAGCCGCATCCATTCACCTAGGCTTTGAATGCATCCCCACTAAGAGCCTTTCTTTCAAATTACCCAATCTACTGCGCCCTGAGTTTTCATGCAGCGGTAGCTTTAGAGGCAGCTGTAATGATATGAAAACACTCAAAGCCCTTCACAGTGTCACACATTATTTCTGCTCCCCCCCAACATACCAGATACTAGTTTTAAACAGCTATGATAACAGCGTTTTAAAGAGATATGTTATTTTCAAATAGGATTAAGATAATTAACTGATTGTATATCTGAAAGGTCTGACTCTAAAACAGTGTAAATGACCGTACAATCTGATACCATCTGATATGTTTAAATTATGCTTTGCCACAATGTTTTCTGTGTAATCTGTAACATTACTGACTCCTTAAATAATGAGGAGCAAGAAAGGTTAGCTCTGCACAAAACATGTAATATGAGGAATCAATAGATTGGTGAATTACAACAAAATTATAAGATTAGATTAGATTAGATGAGCTTTATTGATCTCACAGCGAAGAAATTCACTCGTCACATATTAGCATAGAAGTTACAGAAGGTGCAAACAAGGAGGAAAAAGGTGCATTAAGAATAAGCAATATATATACAGTATATCCAGGTATATACAGTATATCAATTTTTATTAAGGTGAAAGTGTACATGTATTGCACACAATGAAAAACAAAATAAAAATAAGAAATAAAAAAGAAATAAAAGAAATAAAAAATATGTACAATCCGGATGGCTTAAATACAGGTGGATTTAATTTTACGTTAAAGTGTAGTAGGTAAGGAACAACGGTGAGGTAGTGGTATGACTATTCTATTCACGTATATTGCACATTCAGCATATTGCACAGGATATTGCACAGTCAATAAATAAAAAACTATAATATAGCTGCACAGTGGTTTTTACAGGAGTTATTGTGGCTATAGTGCATTATTATAGAGTCTGGTGGCAGCAGGAATGAATGACCTGCGGTAGCGTTCCTTCTTACAGACAGGGTGTCTAAGTCTTTGACTAAAGGAGCTACTCAGGTTCTCTACAGTCTGGTGCAGGGGGTGAGAGGTGTTGTCCATGATGGATGTGAGTTTGGACAGCATCCTCCTCTCAGCCACTTCCTCCACCGAGTCCAGAGGGCAGCCCAGGACAGAAGTGGCCTTCCTCACCAGCTTATTCAGTCTCTTTCTGTCCCGCTCTGAGGTACCAGGGGCTCAGCAGACGACAGCGTAGAGGAGGGCTGAGGCCACCACAGAGTCATAAAAGATTTTAAGGAGGGGCCTGCTGACTTCAAAGGCCCTCAGCCTCCTCAGGAGGTGGAGGCGGCTCTGGCCCTTTTTATACAGAGCGTCAGTGTTGTGAGTCCAGTCCAGTTTATTGTTGACGTGAACACCCAGGTATTTGAAACTCTCCACAGTTTCTATGTCCTGTCCCTGGATGTTCAGGGGGGGTGGGGTGGTGGTCTTCTCTTGAAGTCGATCACCATCTCCTTGGTCTTACTGGTGTTCAGAGACAGATGGTTTCTCTCACACCAGTCCACAAAGTCCATGATGACCGACCAGTATTCCAGCTCGTTCTCCTCAGACACACAGCCCACAATGGCCGAGTCATCGGAGAACTTCTGGAGGTGGCAGCTGTCCGTGTTGTAGGTGAAATCCAAGGTGTAGAGGGTGAAAAGAAAAGGAGACAGGACGGTGCCCTGGGGGGCCCTGGTGCTGCAGAGTGAAACCTCTGACTGGCAGCCGCACGTACTGAGGACGGTCAGTGAGGTAGTTGATGGTTCTGTCAGCTATATGCTTGTCCACCCCAGCGTCTTCCAGCTTTCCCCTCACCAGCACCGGTCTGATGGCGTTTAAAGTGCTGGAGAAGTCAAAGAACATGACTCTCACAGCGCTCCCAGTGGTCTCCGGGTAGGTGAGCACCCGCTGCAGCAGGTAGATGATGGCGTCATCTACTCCGATGTTGGGCCGGTAGGCAAACTGCAGCGGGTCCAGGGTGGGGCTCACCACGGTGCGGAGTGGGCGAGGACGAGGCGCTCCATTGTCTTCATCAGGTGAGAGGTCAGGGTGACTGGTCTGAAGTGGGCCGGGTCCCTGGCGTGTGGCGTTTTGGGAACCGGAACCACACAAGAGGTTTTCCACAGGGTGGGGACCACCCCCAGGCTGAGGCTCAGGTTGTACATGTAGTTGAGGACCTGACAGATGTCATCTGCACAGGTCCTCAGCAGCCTGGGGGGGAGGCCGTCTGGTCCTGAGGCCTTCCTCTGTTTCAGCCTCCTCAGCTGCCCTCTCACCTGCATTGGTGTTACTGTGAGGGGGGAGGAAGGCACGACTGGAGGTGTGGATGGGTCGGGGGTTGGTGGGAGTGGCGGCGGTGGGGGGGAAAGGTCTCTGGGGGGCTGGTGGTTGGAGGTGTGTGGAGAGTTGAGGGCAGGGAGGGGACCAGTGTGAGGGGAGTCAAACTGCGTGAAGAAGCTGTTTAACTAATCTCCAAACTTGGTGTTACCATCTGCAGCCCTGCTGGTCCTCTGCTCAAAGCCGGAGATGTTCTTCAGACCTCTCCACACATCTCTGGCATTGTTCTGTGCCAGCTGCTCCTCCATCTTCTTCCCATAGTCCTTCTTTGCCGCCCTGATCCTCCACTGGAGCTCCCGCTGAGCTCTACGCTGCTCTTCTTTATCCCCTGAGTAGAAAGCCTGTTTCTTCTGATTCAGGAGGACTTGTTCTAATACTGCGCTTCCCTAGCTCCAAAGAGGGGCACTGGGACAGGGCACCTCTTCCCGGTTATGATGCATTTTCTCCCATTGTTCTCACACTTGTTAGGATAATTATCATTGAAGATGTGTGAGTTTATTAAACCTTTGTATTGGCTGCCTGTTGCGCGTCTGAACTGATTAGGACAGCTCGTTTGTCTGGATATACAGTTATAATCTTCATTTTGTACTGTAGGTTGCAAAGATTTTAAAAGGAAATGAGTGCATTGTCCTTCAGCTAAGAACGAAGTGTAATATTTTGATAAGGCTGGAGCCATGGATGTCTAATCACCTGCTAAAGTGTATGATGTAAAATAAGATGATGTGGCAGACTGGAGATGTACAGTATAAAATGCCTTTTTAACAGTTAATCGGGGCCACTTCCTGAGAGGTGAGCCTGGAGGTAAGCAGCTGCCTTCTGTACAATCTAAGCAATTTCGCTGATCTGAGTAAGATTACAATTTCTATCAGAATCTTGTGTCATGTCTCCTGGTTATCTAATACATATAAGTTATGAAGAGTTATTTAAAGAGTTTGTCCTGGGTGATCTCTTTTCAGGAAAAATAACTGGAGAGATAGAGCATCAGGGTGCATACATAGAGCGTATCTTTAGCACACTCATTCACTGTTACTTCTGTCTGAGCTCAGAATGCTGTCTCCCCTTGTCTATGTTGTCTGGGTGATCCCCTGTTTGGGGCACTCTGATCAAAAACAAAAGAGCAGGTGAAAGATGTGTATCCACTAAGAGAAAAGCTTTTCAACAACACAAATACCAGCACTTAAAATAAATCGATGGCCTTCATAATGACCAGCCAGTTATGGCCGATCATGTGAAAATTGTCCGATTACCAAGCAATATCAATTCACCGGTGCAAGTCTACTCTTGATATCAACGGTGACTAAAACAAGGTAACGGCGTTACTAATCTCTGCACATCTCTGCACAGCGCAGGCGGCACGATTCACCGCGCAAGCAACAGGAAACGCGCATGCTCGCTAAAGGCGCGCAACAGTCGCCCTGTGCTTGCGCCACAGGAGAACTATGGAGAGCGTGAACGATCAAATGATAGCCTATGGAGAAAGGGAGAAATCTGGATGGATGGATGGATGGATGGATGGATGGATGGATGGATGGATGGATGGATGGATGGATGGATGGATGGATGGATGGATGGATGGATGGATACTCTGCCTTTTCAACCTACTGTATTTTTTATTTTAAACATTATTTGATGGCCTTTGTGGCAGGGATGGAGATGCATATTTTATGTCACACACAGAGTAAACATCTATATAGATCTGTTTAGATAGATGTTGCAGTATCTATAACAACCCAAACACACAGGATTTCAGAATTAGACATCCCCAGTTATTAATTTCATATACTCACCAGATCTGAATGCCCTGTTAAAAAACTTGAAATCGCGTTCCCCCCTGATGCCATTTACGTTGAGTTGCAATAAATGCAAAACTCTCTGCAGGTTCTTGTCTTTGTCGTCCACTCTATTCAGCTGGCTTTTGAAACACATGCTGAGAAGGTGGGGGCTGGGTGGTGAGGGTTACGGGGGCGAGAAACGCAAAAGTAACGCAATAGTTACTTTTACTAGTAACTAGTTACTTTTATTGTGGAGTAACTCAGTTAGTAACTCAGTTACGTTTTGGGAGAAGTAACTAGTAACTATAACTAATTACTTTTTCAAAGTAACGTGCCCAACACTGGATATCAAATCTTTCATTTCCCTGAACCTAATTGGAGTGTCTGCCAGCCTGCTAATATCAGAGGTTTCAGATATAGGCCAATATGTATTCTGATTAGTGTTGCGCCGATGCCATTTTTTGGCCCCGATACCGATACCCGATACTTGGCTGTATCGGCCAATACCGATACCATAATAATGTAAAATAATTGCCATCATGGCTTTGTCAAGCTGCTGCCTACCTTTGTGAAGCAGGAAAAAATCTAATACAAAGTGAATTTTTAATAAAAAGTTCTACTGGATAATACAAATAAAAAGTTTTTATTGCCTACCAGGAGTGGGTGACAATAGTTGAATAAACTTATGGCTCTCAAAATGGTATCTGTGCCCTATTTGTTGGTACTCGCCGATACCGATACCGATACCAATACCGTCATTTTAGGGCAGTATCGGGGCCCCGTCCGATACTGGTATCGGTATCGGTGCAATACTAATTCTTATATTAGTTTTTTGGCTGATATCTATATCGAAATGTTTTTTTTACATTTCATAATTTATTTGTTATCTGAATTGGAGGATATATGTTAATTAACAAGCAACATTATGTTATAAATATGCCAGATTTTGTCCAAGTCTAATTTTCTTTCCAGTCCCATATTTCAGATTTCATGCTTACAATTGTTAAATTATGATGCAAAGGCTTAAGCTGCTGTTCTTAAAAAAAAAGAATATATATATACACATATATATATATATATATATATATATATATATATATATATATATATATATATATATATATATATATATATATATATATATATATATATATATATATAAAGAAAATGTTATATTGTTGCACATCTGCATTGTTTAAGTAGAACTGATATGCACTGCAAAAGCTTAAAGGCTTTGTATACCGGTTTTGCTTCGATTATAAAAGGGGCAATCTGTTCTGTTTCTGCACATACAACACAGATAATAAAAGGAGACTTAGTTTTTCCCCCTGTTTCCAAGATCAGTTATCCCCGTGAGCAGGGAGCACAAAGGGGCCTGAGACATGATGCCAAGATGTGCATTTATTTTAGTGCCCATCAACATGGAGCATCTCCACTGAGGCTCCTTTATGTAGAAGAAAAAATAGTTGGACATTTGGAGCGTGTGTTGGTACTCCAAAGATGAGTCCAAGCTGTGTGCAAGCGTTTATTTTTGGGTGTATTTATGTCTGCGTGTTTGATTTTGGGTTTGGGTGTGTGTGAGCAGTTAGAGAAAGGAACTTAATTTCGAGTCTAATTGAGATAAAGAAATAATCAATTTAATTGCAACTTGTTTGGCTAATGAACTGTCTTCTCTGCGTAATGAGAGACGCTGTTTGCAAAAACATTGGGTTGTTCCAAAATGTGTTAATAAAAATGTGAATCAAATTTAATCACTGCATTTAAGCTAAAATTACCTTCCATAGCACGAAAAAATTTTGAAGACGCAAAGAAAATTTGATTATATAAAAACCTCTTTAGGGAAGCACAATATTAGAAAACATGCAATAATATTCTGTTAGGCATGTCAAGGACAACTAATGCTTGTTGCTGGCTAAAAGACAACTATTGCTAACAGCTCATGCACGGAGCTCAAATGCTTAGTGAATTTCTCAGACAACTAAAGCTGGAAATGAAGGAACCATCATGGGAGGAAAAAACCTTGCATTCCATTGACAGATAGCTAAAGTGGATGATATGACAAAATCCTACCAATGGCTAGGGAGGGCCGAGCTGAAGGACAGCACAGAAGCACTGATCAAGGCAGCAAAGGAGTAGGCCTTGAGCATGGGAGCAATAGAGGCCCAGATCTACCATACCAGGCAAGATCCCAGGTGCAGGCTATGCAAAGAGGCCCCAGAAACAATCCACCATCTCACAGCAGGGTCTAGGGTACTTCCAGGAAAGGAAAACTTGCAATGTTATAACGAAGTGGCTGGTATAGTGTACAGAAGTATTGTGCAGAATACAAACTGGACACCCCCTAAGGTCAAAATGGGAACCACCTCCCGGGGTGTTGGAGAATGACAGACCTAAGATCCTCTGGGACTTCCAGATACAAACAGACAAAATTGTTGTTGTGGCATACCAACCAGACTTTGTGATCATTAATGAGCAGCAAAGGACACCCATAGTGATCAATGTGGCCAACCCAAATCATAGAAAAATGAGGTAGAAAGAACATGAGAAATTTGAAAAATACCAAGACTTCAGGGAAGAACTAGAGAGCCTGAAAGGCGAAGGCAATGACAGTTACTGAACCTAAACCTAACCAGCTCCAGCAAACCCAGATGTTAACATGCCACTACAGGCTTGTACAAAAGGCACGAGGGATGATGGGTACATCACTTCATCTTCCTCCCTTCTTGCCAAAATAATTTAACTTGTTGCTGGCTAAATGCCGATCATCCATGCACTGATTGTTCAACTGAAGGGGCTTGTACTTATTTGATCAGTTGAATATATATGTGCGCATGAATATACACTTTTTGACATTTATTTGAATAACTAAACTATTTATTGCATTTTGAAAAACCAACATCAACGGCATTCATTCCTGCCTGCCTGCAAAGCTAGCTACTGCATGGCAAAAAGGCCCCCAGGAAAACTATAAGCGACAGACAGACATTATTGCTAAATTAGCAGTAGTGATTTTTCTTTAAAGCCACTAGAGACAAATCTAGTAATTCATTTTCCATTGTTTGGTGGTGAAACATAAAAGTAAAGATTCCTCTGAGTTTCCAGTGTTAAACAAGGAATGAGGGCTGTTGTGAGCGCCCATCACCTCAAAGTACAGACAGGGGGGTCAGACGCAGCAGCAGAGTCACAGCAAAGAGCAGACCAGTCTGTTTCCTTGTTAAAAATGAGTCACACATGTGCAAAACTATCAAGGATCCAACCCCTGGATAACAAAGCGGGATGTAATTATAATGCAAATAGAATTTTGTATGTAATGTTTTGTTTCCTTTTTTTTTTTTATGTTGAATTAAAATAGTTTCCTCCCTGCATTTGCTTCATACACAGCCTCAGTCAATTATCTAATTGACCCACTGCGTGTGCCTCTGCTAACTGTCCTAAATTTGATAACACAGCAAAATTGATTGATGTAGTTTGGTTCAGTTAAAATATTGATAAATTGCTACTTATAATGCAATGCAGGTATTTTATGGAGTTCATTTATAGATTTGAAAGAAAATTTTGTGTTTTTAATCACTTTCTACATTGCTCGTATTGATATTCCTCTCTCTCCTATCAACTGGATCAAAGTACAGCCCTAAAGTAGAAGGAGAGAAAAGGCAAAAGTAAAATACCTAATGAAGTTGAACATATTTTTAGCTCAAGCCTGTAAATGCGACCTAAATGTTAACTTAGATTGCATCTAAATGACAGTAACATAGTTAATACAATTCCCCCTTCATGTCTTAAAGATCCCAAAATCCCCTAATTCAGCCCTCTTCTGGACCAGCTGTTTTGGCTTTCAGCGCACCTTTCCTCCCGAAGGCCATCCCCCCACAACCCGCATCCATGACAACCAGTCAAAGTTCATGAAGAGAGCTTATGAGCACAGAATAATACCTAAGATGAATGCCGGAGCTTAACTGGTGGGCTGCTACAAACCGTTCTGGACAGCTTTTTTCCCCTTATGACATCATGAAGGGCATGATTTTCAAACAGAGCATTTTTAAAACACACTAAGAGGTGGAGAAAGGCAATGACAGAGGGGAGAGTATTGTTGTCATTTGTGAACCTCAGACACGACCTTCAGGACACATATGGCTGCTACAAAAGTTTATAAAGTAAACTCTGCATAATCTGGGACCTTTATGGTTGAGATTTATTTGTGCTTGCAATTTCAGATGAACATGTTAAAATGATTTCAGAAGAAAAGGAAGGGACTCGAAGAATATTCAGAGGTAACATTAGATGGAGATCCTTAATGTTCTTTATTATGATGCGTTGGTGATTTGCACCAACACTGGGTTTTTTCCAAGAGGCCGAGAAAAACAAAATGCTCTCAGCTAGGCTGCAAATTGTGCTGTAAAGCTTACTATAGCAGAGTTGTAATTTCAGTTATGCAGTGTAGGTAGTGGATAAGTAACAAAAATACCAAAACAAACAAAAAGATTCAGCTTAAAATGTTCATAATTAAAACCATGTTGCTATGCTTATGTCACTGAAATCCTCACTAAGAAGTTTCACTGTTTGAAAATGTACCAATTAGAGTATTATACTAGGTTTTCTAAACATCTGAATTTCTCGGGTGCAGATCTCAGGCAGCAGAAAGACATTATTTCACCATAAACCAGCATTAGCCAGGTGCAACAGAGGAGTTGGAAGAATCTCCAGGGTTGTCCTTGAGCCAAGAAAGCTTCAGAAAGACTTAGAAATAAGAGATACAGCTTTTCCCCTGAAAACCAAGTAAGGCACTGAACCCCAATGAACTCTATGGACATACACTGTTCAAAGAAAAAAAAAAACAAGTTAAGTGTTGTTGTGGAATATTTGAAAAAAACCACTGACACACCAGGAGAAGTGGGAAAAATACAAGGTTGAATGCATCATGGAACATCATAACTCCAAAAGGAATATGACACACGAAGAAAGACTTAGAAAGATTTAGCTGGTTTAAGACAAAAAGAATGTCCAGCTGATTAGCAGTTTTTTTTTACAATTTAAAGTTCATAGAAAAGACCCAAAGATACCTTAAGACACAGTTTATGTGGAAGAAATGTTAAAAATCAAAACACAACATTCCAAGCTACCATGTGTCCTAAACATTTCCTTACCAAACAAGACATTAGCAGTAAGTATTTAATACAGCTCTTTCGATGCATTCAAAGTTAACAAATTTTTTAAGGAAGCATGCATTTTATTTCCTCTTTATATGTGTAATACATGGGGCTTTCCCATCATCTGCAAAGCATTTCTAATAAATAAAAATCCAGTATTTATTTAGAACCATCCCCGGATTGGCCAAGCTATCAAAAGAACTCCAAGAGTGTATCAACGTCTCATCCAGGAGGTTACAAAACCACCTAGAATAATATCTAAAGTAATGCATACCTCCGGTGGCATTTAGCTTAACTAGACCATGTGACTGGAGATACAATATTGTGCATGTGCGCACTAAGTAAGCAAGAAAGTAACTCCCATGGAAGATGTGAAAAGAGGAAAAGTCTAAGATCAAGTGTGAGTTAGCAACAAAAAATATTGAATGCCAAGAAGGTTTAGATGATATTCGCGCTCTGAAAACAGTATAAAAGTGTAACTTTTATACTGTATTTCATGCTTTCCAAGTGAGCGCTAAAGCCTTGGAAACTGGAAAATTGATTGAAGCAGAAGTAACCACAAAACAAGCTTAAAATGGAGACACACTAGACTTTCTCTAAGTTTTTTTTTAAACATTTCCACCCCTAAGATTGTTTGTCAATTCTGTCAGGTCCTGGATAGGTGTGGAAACATTTTAGGAAAAACTGAACATCCGGTAGCTTCCGATTTAAGCCTGTTCTGTCAGTGTATTCTCATTATGAGTTCGTATGAAATCGTACGAAAAGTTATGCACCGTAATTTCGTAAATTTTAGACGTTTTTTTCATCTTATTTCGTCGTATTTTTACCTCTTGCCTCGAGACAAGATATCCTTGCGCCTGCGCATCTTATGCACCATGCAATAACATAGAACTTTACATACAATTAACCCTAACCCTAAGATACAAATCAGCCAGAAACGTAGTTAGAGACATGAAGAAGTAATGATTGCACTGTTTTTCCCAGTTTTACGTCCGTCCACTGATCTGTTTTTTCGAGGAAAAATATGTTGGTTCTGTGGCTGCAATGACCCGGATGATTGGGAATTTGAACAAGCATGATGTGTAAATACTGCAAGCAGATGGTGACTGTGTACACCAATGTTTATGATGGCTGATCATGCCCTGTGCAAAAACATCTTTTCAGCTCAAATGTAACATAATAACATGCCTTTTTCAAGTTGCCTTTCTTTCAAATGACATATTTTCAAATGCATTTTAAGTCAATTGTATGTTTGCTAGTCTCGCCTTATTACCAAAGAAAATTCCTTAAATTGTATGATTCAGCACTAAGAAAGTCATTTAGTCAAGACTGGCTCCATTATAGAGGTAAAAGATGAAAACAACTTATTTACAAAAAAAAAAAACTGTTTCAAGACTTTCAGGAAAACGAAAAGTTAAACTTCCTGTAAGGTGTGCTTCATCTTACATCTGGCCAAAACTAACAATATTTCAGAACAAAAAACATGGAAATAAATCAATTAATTCTGCTCATTCTCACATCATTATTTTGAAGAATAACCAGCCCATATTTTCTGTTAAACAATTTTTTGTTATGGAGCAGGATGATGATCCAAAAGCTTAAGAAATAAGCTGTTACTTTAAAAAAAAAAGCCTATAATACGCCACAACTATCCATCAATCCTGAACAGGGATGCGGGGAGGTCTTTAGTCTAAAGATGTGGTACACCCTGAATAGGTCACCAGTCCACTGCAAGGCATCATAGATTTATACAACCATGCAAACAGACACACACACCTGTAAGGGCAATTTAGAGTCACGAATCAATCTAACTGTAACCCAGACCCTGAGAGAACATGCAAACTCAATGCAGGAAAATCCATGGAAGGTTAGACCTTCTTGCTGAGGGAAACAAGATACAAACTGCAGCACCGTTATTCCCCTTAAACCATCAAACGATTCGAAATTAAAACAATTTCCTAAAGAATAATTGGTCAAAAAACCCTCCAAGGGATTGTAATGCAACCATTTCCAGTCATTCCAAACTATTCAAACAAGCTAGATTAGAAGAAATATGTAAGGAACAAAATAATTTCAATATTATAATTTCTACACTAAACAGACAGTAGAAAGTACACCAATTGTTCCATCATTTTTTTTATTATTTTAATTCTAACATTAGTTTTTTCCCATTCCTGGAGGTCCTGGGGAATCATCCTCTCGCTGTCCCAGAGCGCCAGGCCGGCTGGTGTTCCACTCGACTTTGCTTTGATGAATAGAAAAGCAGTGTGCCTCAGTGTGGTGCCCCTGCAGCTTGTGCGGATTCCTCCCCGGGACGCACGGTTTAACACTCATGGAACCATTGCTTAAAGAGGAAGGCGCTTTACGGTCAGCGGACATTTACGCACGAGCGAAACTCGCTGCTTGGCAACATTAAAGAGTCTCTGCTCTCATATCGCAATTATTGTACGTCAATTTGGCGCGTTTGTTTATTCAAGCGTATTTACGCGAAATGATGTGAAGATATCCTGCCCCCTGCTGTGAAGTTGACACAGCTTGAAACCCACAACACGAAAAGTACAACAGCAGAACAACCCCCCCATCTTATCCCCAGCTATCTCCATCACATATCTCACAGAAGAAGCGCATGACAGCCTCTGCACCCCCTGCTCGGATACCGTGCGTTCAGCACCTTTGCATTGGATGCGCAAAGAAAGAAAAAATGGAAATTAAAGGTGAGTCCCTTCTTACCTTGAAGTTAGGTTTTCTGTGCGTTTTTCTGCGTTTGAAAAACAGAAACACGCCTATTCCACAGCTCGCCGATCGGAGAGCGCAGAGGAGGATGGAGAAGCAGCAGCAGGGCTCATCCTCACACAACGCTCGCTCCCCCAGTGAAATATTACCGGCAACCGATTGGTCCACGGGTTCCTCAGCGGAGCCCCTCTCTTCTTCTCGAGGAGGGGCCAAAACCAGCGCATCGCAAATTAATCTGTTCATGTAGACTCTTGAATCCATGTTGTTTTTTTCCCCCTCTCAGTTTTAGGCAGAAATATGTTTGCAAATGTTGCAATGTGAAAATCACCATGAATCCATACTTACAGCTGATCCTTTTTTTTTTTCGGTTTGAAAATATTCAATCAAAAGAAATCTGGGTTGTGTGAGCAGAGGAAAGGCACTCAAAGAAATCATCTGTGGAAAGTTTCTGCAGGAGGCTTCAGAGATAAGGACTTAGTGTTGGGGCTATGCCTGAGGGCATCAGTTCCCAGAGGAACACAGGGACCCAGGCATAAGCGTCGTTAGACCTATTTAAGGGTGGCTTCAGTCACCCTTTCTTTGGCATTAGCCACCCTATAATTATTTTGCGATTTAAAAAAAAAAAAAAAATTTTCTGTATTTATTTTTTCCTCATATTTTCCCAAAACAAATGCAGTAAAGCACCGAATAAAAGCCATAAAGAAGACAAGTTAATCTGAACAATCATAGGCGTAACTTCCTTAAGGACTGGTGTGGACATGTCCCCACCAATATTTTGTACACGTATTTTGCTTTCGGTGCTGTGTATATCTGATTAAAACCCCATTCATGCCGCTCCTCAGAAAGAAAATAAAAAAAGTTCTCCCCGCTGCTCACCGTCCACAAACCCCGACAAAAAAACTCATAAAAAATAATCTGTTGCCTCTCGCTTTCTCCCCATCACCCCCCTCCGCCCTCTCCCCATAACATTTGAATTGAAGATATCCGCGGGTGACGGGTCGGGTTCGGTAGTCATCCTAACGGGTTCGGGCGGGTGCGGGTTGGTAAAACTCGACCCATGCAGGTCTCTAAGCTACACTACATTCAGTATCGTCGCCATAGAAACAGACAACAGCGCCAATATATCAGAATTATACTAAAACACACGCAAATAATTTCCCACATAAAAAACAGGACTTTCAGTCCATTACAGTTCTCCGATTTTAGAGGGTTGTTTATTTTGCGTTTATAAGGTGATGGCTGTGGTATATTAGCTTTCACTGCTATAAGCTTTCGCAGCAGTGATTGATTAATTTAAACACCTGCTCTACTGATGGTCTATCGGAGTTGGTGTTTAGGTTGAACATAAACAACACCTTTTATTTGAAGCTTCTTGTAGCTACTGTTTTAATCCCGGCTTTACTTAAAACTTTTTCCTGACTTTGATAGTGTTGCCATTCAGTAGCAAGCACTGCGCCCCTTTTTCTTTTATATGTACACGTACATTTAAGATTTAGCGTGTTAAGTTGACAACTCATGAGCAAGCTGCTTTTTGCAATCTAGCAGGAAGGTAAGAAAAGGATCTTGCAGGTGTGACGTCACTCTGCAGGGGGTCCAAAGATAAAAGATTTAAACAATTTTGCCATTGTAATTTCAGATTTAAGGGAGTTAGAAAGTTCACTTAGTAAAAGTGCAAATAATAAATCTGATTACCGATTACTTTTAAGCTGGTTGAACATACTGCGACAGACTGGTGACCTGTCCAGGGTGATCCCACCTCTCACCCAGAACGTGGCTGGAGATATGCACCAGCACCTCCTGATCCCACTGAGGGATAAGGTTAAAGAAAATGGATGGTTGAACATAGTCCGCTCTCCCAGATTCTATCAAATCAGTATTGACCCTGCTGGTGGATGTTCTTGACAGAAAGACGGAGTTGCTTAATCATATTCTGCTTAAGGTCCCATAAGATCTTGTCCGAGTCCTGGTTTAAAAGTAAATTAATTTTAAAAAGTGACCTAAAATTGACTGTCAATAAATGTTCTACAAAATTGATATATTTCTTTGATTTGTACTGTCTGTTTAGATTTATGTGATATTTTTTGCACAAAATATATAAGTGAATATTGTAACGGTTATGTTTTCAACTGTAAGCATTAAATTGATAAATGTTATTCGCATTTTTTTGGCTTTATCCTTTCCAACAAAAAAAAAAAAGGTGTCGCGCAGGTAGCTCCCCTTCCTTATGAGCCGTCCCCACCAACTTTCAACACAAAGTTAGACAACGCCTTAGCAGGTGCACTGAAAAAATTCGCGCGCATTATCTTTTAGGGGCTGAGCCACCCTTGTCTCTTAAACCTAGAGACGCCCCTGGACCCAGGTAACACCAAGGAAGAGACATGAATGACAGGATGAGAATGATTCAGTTAAGAAATATATATATATATATATATATATATATATAAGGGGAAATCAGATGTCGATGTAACACATGTATTGGGGTTTTTTAATTAGTTTTTTAAATGTTGATAGCTGAAGGCAGGAAAGAGTTCATGTAGCAGTCTGTCCTGCAGCAGATCTGGAAAAGCTTCTGACTGATGACACTCCATTTTTGTTCAACGGGTAGTTCAATCTGAAAACCTCACAACGAGAAAAGACAATTAGGAGAAATCCATTGATACAATTACTTTGTCTTTGGAGTCAGACCTCGAGAGGAAACATAGAGCTTAATTTGACAGATATGCATGAACAGGAGCAAAGAATAGGGCTGCCACCCCCAGGCCTGAAACTGGTAGGAGAGGAGATTGTCAACAATGGGTGGTGAGGTTGCTTGAGGACCCAGATGCAGAGACAAGTGAAGCAGGGATGTGTTCTGAAAGGTTTAATTGTAGACCAAAAAGCAGCAGAGGCAGAAATCCAACTCAAAATATAAAACAAACCAAAATCATGGAGACATCAGGGTAAAGACGAGTCTGAGGAGCCGGGGAGAGATGAGCAGAGTAGACAACACAGCAACAAGAAGGAACCAGCACTGAGTGACTGCAGAGGTGGAGTATTTAAGGACAACCAAACAAAGGATGGACTAACGAGCTGAATGGGGAGCAGGTGTGGGTGGAACAGGCAAGAGGGAATCCAAGGAAAAAGAAAACAATCACAAGGGGGCAACAGAGAGTAACTAAAGAATGCTTGAAGATAATGGAAAATAAAAACAAAACAACTGATAACAGAAAACTCAGAATAACAACAAATAGGAACCATAACAGTACCCCCCCCTCAAGGGCGGATACCAGACGCTCTTGGAGCCCAAACACAAAACAACCCACCCAGGGTGGGCGGAGGGGGAAACCAGGAAGGAGGGCAAGAAACCAAAATCAAAACAACCCACAAAAGGTGGGCGAGGGCAACCTAAAGTCCCTAGAATTCAGCCATGGGGCCGGAGGCGAGGAGAAAGAGTCTCTGGAGGCCGGCCGTGGGGCCGGAGGCGAGGTGACAGAGTCTCTGGAGGCCGGCCGTGGGGCCAGAGGCGAGGTGACAGAGTCTCTGGAGGCCGGCCGTGGGGCCGGAGGCGAGGTGACAGAGTCTCTGGAGGCCGGCCGTGGGGCCGGAGGCGAGGTGACAGAGTCTCTGGAGGCCGGCCGTGGGGCCGGAGGCGAGGTGACAGAGTCGGGCCTCTGGAGGCCGGCCGTGGGGCCGGAGGCGAGGACGAAGGTGGGCCTCCGGAGGCCGGCCGTGGGGCCGGAGGCGAGGACGAAGGTGGGCCTCTGGAGGACGAAGGTGGGCCTCTGGAGGCCGAAGGCGGGCCTCTGGAGGCCGAAGGCGGGCCTCTGGTAGACGGAGGAGGGCCCCTGGTAGACGGAGGAGGGCCTCTGGTAGACGGAGGAGGGCCCCTGGTAGACGGAGGAGGGCCCCTGGTAGACGGAGGAGGGCCTCTGGTAGACGGAGGAGGGCCTCTGGTAGACACCGGCGACGCCGTCTCTGAAGAAGGGGAACCTTTGGAGAGGGACGCCGTCTCAGACGCAGCTGCAGGAACCTTGGGGGACGCCGTCTCAGACGCAGCTGCAGGAACCTTGGGGGACGCCGTCTCAGACGCAGCTGCAGGAACCTTGGGGGACGCCGTCTCAGACTGCGGCACAGGAACAGCCTCAGGGGGGGCCGCCGACTGCGGCACAGGAACAGCCTCAGGGGGGGCCGCCGACTGCGGCACAGGAACAGCCTCAGGGGGGGCCGCCGACTGCGGCACAGGAACAGCCTCAGGGGGGGCCGCCGACTGCGGCACTGGAACAGCCTCAGGGGGGGCCGCCGACTGCGGCACTGGAACAGCCTCAGAGGGGGCCGCCGACTGCGGCAC
Source organism: Cyprinodon tularosa (assembly GCF_016077235.1). Classification (NCBI taxonomy): domain Eukaryota; kingdom Metazoa; phylum Chordata; class Actinopteri; order Cyprinodontiformes; family Cyprinodontidae; genus Cyprinodon; species Cyprinodon tularosa. The sequence continues at coordinate 1,175,023 of NW_024038862.1, read as the reverse complement.
TGGAACAGCCTCAGAGGGGGCCGCCGACTGCGGCACTGGAACAGCCTCAGAGGGGGCTTGGAGCGCCCGCTGAGGGGCCGTGGAGGCTTGGAGCGCCCGCTGAGGGGCCGTGGAGGCTTGGAGCGCCCGCTGAGGGGCCGTGGAGGCTTGGAGCGCCCGCTGAGGGGCCGTGGAGGCTTGGAGCGCCCGCTGAGGGGCCGTGGAGGCTTGGAGCGCCCGCTGAGCCTTATTTTAGAGAGCCTTTTACTAGTGTGCTCAGGGCTATCAGGATGACTCTGAGCGGGCTCAGGGGTCCCAGGCGCTAGGCTAAACGGCCCGCTAATGGGCACAGGAGTCTCTGGCGCTAGGCTAAACGGCCCGCTAATGGGCTCAGGAGTCTCTGACGCTAGGCTAAACGGCCCGCTAATGGGCTCAGGAGTCTCTGGCGCTAAGCAAAACAACCCGCTAATGGGCTCAGGAGTCTCTGGCGCTGAGCAAAACAACCCGCTAATGGGCTCAGGAGTCTCTGGCGCTAAGCAAAACAACCCGCTAATGGGCTCAGGAGTCTCTGGCGCTAAGCAAAACAACCCGCTAATGGGCTCAGGAGTCTCTGGCGCTAAGCAAAACAACCCGCTAATGGGCTCAGGCACTGGGGAAGCTGCCCCGCTAATGGGCTCAGGAACTGGGGGAGCTGCCCCGCTAATGGTCACAGGAACTGGGGGAGCTGCCCCGCTAATGGGCACAGGGGAAGCTGCCCCGCTAATGGGGACTGGAGCTAGGGAAACAGGACCGCTAATGGGGACTGGAGCTAGGGAAACAGGACCGCTAATGGGGACTGGAGCTAGGGAAACAGGACCGCTAATGGGGACTGGAGCTAGGGAAACAGGGCCGCTAAGGGGGACTGGAGCTAGGGAAACAGGGCTGCCAAGGGGGACTGGAGCTAGGGAAACAGGGCTGCCAAGGGGGACTGGAGCTAGGGAAACAGGACCGCTAAGGGGGACTGGAGCTAGGGAAACAGGACCACTAAGGGGGGCTGGAGCTAGGGAAACAGGACCGCTAAGGGGGACTGGAGCTAGGGGATCTGGCTGGCTAGGAACTGATGGAGGTGGCAGGAAAGGAAAAAGATCTTCCCTCTCCCCATAAAAGTAGTGTCTTAACTGAGACTCCTCAATATGGGGAGCTCTAACTGCAGGGGGTGTAATACGTGGACCTGGTTTGAGTTTTTTAGAAGATGGGACTAGCTGTTTGTCATAGAGGTGACGACTGAGACTATGGGAGACACTGACCTGGTTATGGGGGAAGCTAAGGCTAGCAGCTGGCTGACCAAAGGGAGTGGAGGCGTCAGGCTGACCCGCCGGAGAGGGAGTGGAGGCGTCAGGCTGACCCGCCGGAGAGGGAGTGGAGGAGTCAGGCTGACCCGCCGGAGAGGGAGTGGACTTCTTCCCCCGGCGACGCTTACGCCTGGAGGGAGCAGTTGGCAGGGGAGAAACAGAGGTTGAACAGGCAGCTGCTGCAGGTGATTGTGGTTGAGGTGGAGGAGGTTTATTTAATAGCTGGGCTAAAGCCGCTTTGTGGTTCCACTCCACCTCTTCTAAAATGTCCAGAAATCCTAGAGATGACAGGAGAGTTTTTTGGGGGGTTAAAATTTTTTTTAGGTCGGCTGCAGCACATACCCGTCTCCAGGGAGGGCTGAGAGTGGCAATCCTGTCCAGTGTGAACCGACAGTTCTCCAGGAAGTGTGTCATGCTTCCTGCCAAGTTTGACTCTGCTGGGTCCATGTTGGCTGGTTCCTTCTGTCAACAATGGGTGGTGAGGTTGCTTGAGGACCCAGATGCAGAGACAAGTGAAGCAGGGATGTGTTCTGAAAGGTTTAATTGTAGACCAAAAAGCAGCAGAGGCAGAAATCCAGAAATCCAACTCAAAATATAAAACAAACCAAAATCATGGAGACATCAGGGTAAAGACGAGTCTGAGGAGCCGGGGAGAGATGAGCAGAGTAGACAACACAGCAACAAGAAGGAACCAGCACTGAGTGACTGCAGAGGTGGAGTATTTAAGGACAACCAAACAAAGGATGGACTAACGAGCTGAATGGGGAGCAGGTGTGGGTGGAACAGGCAAGAGGGAATCCAAGGAAAAAGAAAACAATCACAAGGGGGCAACAGAGAGTAACTAAAGAATGCTTGAAGATAATGGAAAATAAAAACAAAACAACTGATAACAGAAAACTCAGAATAACAACAAATAGGAACCATAACAGAGATATGAAGTTGCTCCGACTGTAAACTGCTGATTAGCGAGACGGTATGCTGAGCTTTATGGGGAGATCCAGTGAATTATGTGAGCTGATACTAGAGCTTCACTCAGGGACCTGGAAGATGGAAGTCCAGCTTGGATAACACAGGTTGAGAGAACCTGTCCATGTTGAGCAAGCATGAAGCGACAGTGTAGAGGAAAAACTCCCCGTTGGGAAGAAACCTCTGGCAGAACAAGGCTCAACATGGCAGTCTTCTGCTGGACCCGTTAAAATGAGATGCAGAATGCAGAAAAAGTTCTGGAGTAATGAAACGCTGATGAAGTTTAGCTACGATGGTGGAGGAGGGGCTGGAGTAGGGTTGAAACGGTGTCATTTGAATTAAGTAGCACAGCGCATCAACTGCCCACACACAGGAGCAGACGGTGCGGATAAGAGGCCTTTTAAGATGAACTTTGGATGTCGATTGGCTGTTAACACTAACTTCAGTTTATTAATTTTTTTTTCTATCTTTTTTATTTTTAATCATATCCGAAAAATCTAGAGGAGCACCCAGAATATATAGCCTTATTTTTCAGCTCACTGAGCTTCCAAAGTCAATTCCTCCAATGTTGCTACCCCAACAGATGATGGCAGATGTACAGTTGCGTCACCACCCCAGTCTTTTTTTTCTTCCTGTGTCTTGCCCAACTGAACATGTTGGTGAATAAGACACGAAAAACATGTAAATAAGGGCTAAAAAGTTAGGGAAGTAGTGGGTTTTAGGTTTTAAATGGGATGAGAGAATTACAAGATAATAAAGTACTTAGACTTAGACAGTTTTATTTGTCATTTTGTTTACACAAGTGTAAAACAAAAAGAAATTTCGTTTGGAACAGCTCTCGGGATATCTTTTTTTTTTTAAGTGAATACACAAGTCTGAGTCATAAATGATAAGATGAATAAAAGATAGGGTTCAGGGATAGAAACAATTTAAGTGAGGATGGGGTCAGTGATACAGAATGAAGATGGTAGGGATAACAGATGTAAGTAGTAAGGAGCAATACAGAAGGGGAATATGTGGGTAAAGATTCTCAGTCATCCAGGTCATAGTCTTTCCAAAAAAAAGTTAAAACAAACCACTGGACTTTGTTTCCAAGTTTGAAGACGTTTCACTTCCCATCCAGGAAGCTTTTTCAATTCAAAATTCAAATGAATTGAAAAAGCTTCCTGGATGGGAAGCGAAATGTCTTCAAACTTGGAAACGAAGTCCAGTGGTTTGTTTTAACTTTTTTTTGGAAAGAAGGGGAAGAGAGATTAGGGAGGTAAAGAAAATGGAGGGAGTGATAAAAGGGGGTAAGCTGAGGAAGAATAGGAGTTGAATGACGGAAAAAGGAAGGATAAGGAAAGAAGGATATAGTGTTTAGTATAAAGAAGGTAAAGAAGAGAGATGGAAGGAAAAAAGCGTTAAGGAAAAGATGAGGGCCTAAGGTTTTAAAACAGCCCAAACCATGGTAACACCTCCAAGTTTTACTGGCTGTGCAATTGTTTGTTTGTTATTTGTTTTTTTTCTGCCATTGTATTTTGCCTTTTTAATTTCCAAAACTTGATGCATCACTTCAAAGCTTCTTTTAACTCATTATCAACAGTTCAGCAGCAGCTCATTGTACTTCATTGAACACAAGCATAATAATCATGGCTTCAAATTATCACAAAGGTTTGTTCACCCTTTGCCATACACATTTAAGACAACAATGAAATAAGCAAAATGAGAGTTTCGTTCCAAACAGTGATTCACTGGATAAAAATTATAAACTAAATACATAATTGTAGAGCACATCTTGTGCTTTGTGTCTTCTTGTGAAAAAAAGACATGCAGTAGTTTAAGGAAGCAAACTAATTACATTTAGAATCTGTCATGTCAAAACAGATTGTTGGCAGAGGAAGAAGAAAATGTGTGAATAATCACTCAATTGCAATAAATTCTGGGTACATTAGCTAAGTGTTCATCCATTTTTATATTCTTATTTGTTTTGTGGTCCATAATTAAGAGGCTGCCTCATTTCCATGGGCACCAGTGCATGCCTTTAGTGCTAATTTCTCATCACGCTTGAGAAATGGCTTTATAGGAAAAGAGGTTTCATAGAGAGTTGATGCTGCAGAACTCTGATTCATTTACTTCTGCCATGAAGGTGCTTTGCTTTTACCTTCAATCATATACTCCTGATCCACACAGAACCAAAGCACAAAATATAAATTTTCCGAATTGCAAAATGAAGTTCTTCTCTTCCAAAACTGATACATATTCATGACAAATAAGTACTTTAATGTTTAGGATTTTCTGAAGTCTAGCAGAAAGCCCAATTTTTGTGAAAATATTATAAATTATTCCACTCCATGGCTTGCTGTAATTTTCCCCCACTGGCAATCAGGCAGCACTCTACCCACTCTTTAATTTACAGCTGTGGCGCTTCCAACAACAGCTCAGCATCTTGCGGCTGTTAGGGAAACTTTGTTGTCACACTCAGTGATGCGTTCATGGATTATAGATCTCATCTATGTTTGTGATGATTAACTGCTTGTTGAAAATAGTCCCATTGATTTTTCTAAACAACATTCTCAGGACGGGAACTATTCTTTGGGGGGCTGTATGTGTGTATGTGTTTGCAAGAGGCGTGAGTATTTTCAGCACCACGGTCAGCGAAACTGCTAGAAGCATGCTGTGTAAAATTGTGCGTTTGTAGATGAGTGTACCTATGTAAATTTTCTCATAACTACTGACCTCGTAAAGGAGAAGATGTGCTGACTGTCCAACCACTGGCTCATTCTTCCTTCCATCTTTCTTCTCTTTATCCAAAATTTGGTCCCCAGGCTAACAGCTCCAGAAGGGTATCCTAGACATCCTTCTCCCCAGAAACATCCTCATTCTATGTAAATCGCTTTATTGTCCCACAATGGGAAAATTCACTCTCTGCATTTGACCCAATCCCCTTGGGGAGCAGTGGGCTGCCATTGTGTGGTGCCCGGGGAGCAGTTTGGGGTTAAGTGTTTTGCTCAAGAACACATAGTAGAGGCTGCGAAGGAAATCACTGAAGGAAAATGGAGGCATCCATGTCAAATACCAAAACCACCGTGTGGGCAATTTCACTTCCTGAGGGTGAGTGTCCTGCAACTTTGGGATGTTCCCTTGGTGAAGCACACCTGAATCACGTAATAAGATGATTAAGAGGACCCAGGAGAAAATGACTGCATACTGAGGAGCTAATTTAGCCTTTCGATTCAGGACTGTTGGACAAAGAAAACATCTAAAAGTTGCAAGATAGTGGCCCTCAGGAACTCTAACCTCTAACCTAATCCTACCTCCAGGGGAAGCTTCTTTCGATGGTTTACACAAAGAGGAGTGTTACAGTAAAAGTAAGTAAATAAATAACCCTTTTTATCTCAAATTCCCCAAAAATGTGTCATTGTACTTACCATTGATTTCTTCTTGTTTTATATTAAGAAGCTAATTTGGGCAGCTACAGTAAAGTGATATTTTTCTATTGTATTGTCTAACCCTGCTTTTAACAACTCCACGACATTATCTTATATGTCTGGTTTGAAGAGCTTTAGAAAGGCACATTAGGTAGATTAAACACGTCTCTCATGTAAATGGCAGGTCATTCATCAAGACCGGTTAAATCTAAGCAGAGTGCCACCTGCTACTCAGCCTGCCCCAAAAATCTACAGTACCTAGTTCTTCATTAGGGCTTTGACGATGGACGCTTCAAAGGTGAAGCTTTGGAGCAGTTATTTGTAGCACCCAAACCCGACTAGTGGAAAGGAAGGGAAGTTTATGATTAAAAAAATGATACATTCACAACCTGAAAGGTCAGACATGTATTTGAACTGCCGGAAGTCAGAAGTCACTGATCTGTAAATCGTTTTTTTTTTTTGTGTGTGTGTTTTATCTTTGATATCTTTTTGTTTAAGAGAAAGCATAGAAAGCCCTACTCTAAATCACACCTAATTCTTTTTTTTATGTGAAGATCTTTTTCCTCTTCCACATTCTCTAGTCTACATTTACACAAGTAGGTTTTATGCACCACAACCTCTCTAACTTTTACAACAGTCTTGGTTCTCTTACCTTTAGCCTTTGGTCTCTGGACAGACAGAAGCAGAAATATGAAGGCCTGAGAAAACATTTGTGATATAGGATACAGATGTGTCCATCAAGCAGAATTAGTTGAGAATTGAAAACTAAGGGTGGATAAAGAAATCCCCTATATGCAACATTGACAAATAACTTCAAATAAGGCAAAACTATTAGACCATTTCTAATGACTGTTAAAAAACATCCAACTCTAACTTTTACCCCAGAATGGGAAAAAGAAACAACTTGCTCAATATGTAAAGCACATTGTTAGAACAACATCAGAAACAATAAGATCATTTATTTGTAAGGCACATTTAATATTTGACCAAGCAAAAAAAACAACAACAAATCAAAACAACAAAAACAAATTTTCAAAGTGGTACCTCTGAACAGGACTACTCTTTGCTCTAGCACAGTTTAAAAACTGTCCTCCTATTGAATAGAGGTGTTATCAAATAATAACTCTGTGATGGGCCTTCTGTTCACCGGATCAGCATCAGAGTATCACTTTAATAGCTTTATTTACTGTTTATTTACTTGCAGCCATTTAAACATTATTTAAAGAATGCAACAGTGTCAGACACACCTACTGTACTTTATCACAGCCCTAAATGCAAAAGAAATGTGCACCAAAAAATAAACAAAACAAATCATTTACTTCAAACACTGCTGTCAGATTGTAGAAAAACCTTTGCTCTGTGATACTGACTCATCTGTTAAAAGCTGTGAAGTGTACAGGAAATCAATGTGGAAAGAGTAATATTTTCATCTAAAGCAAAAAAAAATTGTAAATACTGGTCAAAATGTGGGCTGACATGGAAACAGACAGAGACCTAGGATGGATAGATGGATGGATCTATCCATTATAATTCATAAACATGGGTTAAATGCTGTACTTGTTGTGGACAAAAATTTTGTTAAAAGAAAAAAAATAAAAGCTGAGGGAGGTGGGACTCCTAATATAAAGCTGACATACTGATTTCTTTTTCCTAATAATTTGTGTGATTCACACAGAGACAAAGAGCTTGTTACATTCACTCAACTACAGCAAAAGTAAAAAAAAATAAATAAAATGAAGCTAAATTCCAGAAATAGAGAATACCCACTAAAATCATAACAATAGTAAAAGACTCAATGTAGCAAATGTCTAATTTTCAAAAGTACAAAACAGTGTTGGTTTTCCACATGTTCAATCAATTGAAGACTGTTGTGATTAATACTGTATGTTGCATCTTGGTATTACTATAAACCTGCATAATACTGTACAACCTCAGCAGAACAGATCGTTGCTTTGTCATGGCAGACCTATCTGTGGACCAACTGTTGTAAAAACAAAATAAATTGATTACCTTCTAAAAAAAAAAAAGCCTCAAATCTGAACCCAGCCCTACACGAGGAATTCAATCTGGGCTTTAGTTGCCTGAGGGGCTTTGATGTTGGGGAAGTTTTTGATCATCTTCTTTTTCCTTCAAAGCTGTCATTAGCTGCCTATGTGGACAATTCACCAAGGTGGCTGTAATGATCGATAGTGTCTGTCAGTGAGTGGCTTCAGGGCTTTATACTTCTAGGAGACAATAGATGAAAAGCCCATATGAGGTCTCAAAATCTCTACATTAAATGTAGGGTCTAATTCATAAACACCATATTTAGGTCTTATGTTTTAGTTTCTTTATATAATCAGATCAAACAGGGTTAAGTATAAGTTTTCACAATTTGTATTTAATTGTTTTTTTTCAAATACAGCTCAGACCGCAGTTACTACCGCTCCTTGTACATATGCCCACAAAACCTTAAAAAAATGTTGCTATAGGAGACACTTGGTTTTCCAGTTGGTGAACCCAAGCCACAGGACTGAAAAGAATATTTGACATGTATGCATTTTTTTACCCTGACGTTTCCATTTTACCTTTATGAAGCGTTTTTCTATTGCTAAATTGAAGAACTGTTGGGAGCTGGAGAAGTTCCACCTTTCTCCAGCAGAGTCCGCCGTGGATCCTTCTGAGGGAGCCTCCTGCACAGCTGCAGCCCATCAAGATCATCAGAGGATCCACTATATAAGCTGTCTTCAGACCTTGCCTCAACGCCGCAGTGTTGATCCAGTTGGTCAGCGCCTAAGCCTAGATCCTCAGTGTAACTTTGTGACTTTGAATCCAGCCTGGATTCTAACCGTTGTCTCTGTCTTCCAGGAAACCAGTGTCTCCTCTGTGAAGCTCAGGAAGAGCTAACCTGGCGAGCCGACCCTCTGAGCCAAACCTGAAGAATCATAGAGAACTTCCATGCAGCTCAGGACTAAGAGCTGGAAAACCCAAAGCCAAGGTCTGTTCATTATAAGACGTGAGACGCTGAAGCAGCAAGCGGACTCTGCTGATCAACTCCTCTCCAGATCCAACAGTGACTCTCCCAAAGCTAACCTCAAGAACCCTCAAGGTACAATCAGTTATCATCTAGAAATCAAGCTCCTGCTTGCAACGCTAACAGAACTGTCTCTCACGCAGACTCCGGTGAACCAGTGTCCGGGCCCGAGCCAGAACCAGTACTTTCAGTGTGCTTGTATCAAAATAAACTTGTTGAACTTTCATTCCTGTGTCCGTCAGTGGTGTTCTGCATACCTGGGTCGCTATTAGTGAACCCATCATGACAAGAACATAATCAGCGAAAGCCTGAAAAAGCATTTTCCAAATTTCAACAGTTCATTTGATTTGACTTTCAAACTACTTAGAGTGTCAATGTCGGTGGATATAGTTGTGGACCCCAATGAAGAGCTGAAGAGATAAGGAGTGATCAAGCGAAACACTAAATAAGAGAGGGGACTGGAGACAACTGAATCCATGGAAAACATAACCTAAAGATGAGAGAAGGATTAACTAAAACTAGACGAAGGAATAGATAATAATGACAAAAATGCTGAAAAAAGACATGAGAAAGAAGAGTTAGACTAAGAATTCAAAAAGGATATAAATCGTGACAAGACATAATAACATAAAATAAAGCATAACTAAGAACCCAAAATGAAATAAACAGGACCAAAAACCGCAGAGCATAAGATCATAACATACATATGTCCTGATACAAATGCTGCTGGAACACATGATTACACTCTGATCACCACCTGACTGATCACTGCCCTTTAAGACAAGATACAGCCGGCCAAATTGATGGTGCATCCCCTTTAAGGCAAACATGAGCGGACCCTGTGATTGTGCTGCATCCGTCCCTTCCAGAAAGATCCAGCTGGCTCAAATGACAATGATGCAATTAAAACCAAACCTCCAGATGCCAGGCCTGAAGACAAACAAGCTGCTGGAGAAGTGTGATGTAGACAGGCCAGCCTCCAAAGTTATAGCGTTTTAAAACCAACGCAGGACCTGAAGTCCCTCTTTCCCCTGTGGATGGCAGCCTGAAAGGGGAGATGCTCCCTTCACACAAAGTCCTTTGAAGTCGGTTCGCAGGGGAACTGAGCTTTCTTCTCCTGCCATGCAGAACTTCTGACTGCAGTGTACCATCATGATTCCTGCCTACGTTGAAGCAGATGAGAAAATGACTTTTTGCATTTGGTTGACCAAACTATCCTGCAGCAGCCCCAAACTCGGAATCACCCTGCTGTCGGGAGCCAGCGTTGCAATGCATCATTTAAGGCTCATACCATCAGTGGCTCATACCATGAGTGGGGACGCTCCTGACTCCGCCGTAAGTTATCAAGTTGATGAAAGCCTGACAAATTCCCTTGTTGTTTGCATCAGACCGATTCAAATCTCCCTGAGTGCTGACCCCGCTTTGAAAATGGACTGGTTGAGGACTGGATCTGATCTAAACCATACGCTGCCTTCCCCTTCTCCTATCCAGAGTCAACACACAGTAAAACCTCCTTCCATTTACTCCCATCAGATGCTCAATATGGTGCTTAGTTTGGGCAAGCATAGTTAGTTAGGTTTTGTATACGTTTTATTGAGACTCTGACTCTTGGTTTTTAAACCTGATGTTTATATTATTTCTAAAGGACTACTTGTTTCATAAAGTGTGTGTGAATGAAGGTTTGACTGGCTGTGTGGGGTTTTTTCCTTTAGTTTGTCTTCTCTTGATCATTTGTCCTGAAGTTAATGTGTCAGAAGTGAACTGATTGCATTGTGAGCCATTTTGATGTCTGGTTGTGGTTATGTGGTGTAAGGACGGCCATTTTCTAAGTTTTACAACCTATTATGTGTCCCTGTATTATTAGCCCGCCACTTCCTTTTGATCATATTTTAGGAGCCGCCATTTTAAGAGTTTTATGACCCATTGTTTTCTCCAGCACAGATAACTCCACCTACTTTGACCATATGGCCTGGCAGTCTACGAACCCTCACTCATAGACTGCAATAGATAGGCACCGGCCCCGCCGTGACCCTGCCAAGGACTAAGCAGGAGAAGATGGATGGATGGATGGATGGATGGATGGGTGGGTGGATGGATGGATGGATGGATGGATGGATGGATGGATGGATGGATGGATGGATGGATGGATGGATGGATGGATGGATGGATGGATGGATGGACTGAAGGTGTGATGCAGTATCTCTTAGACTGATTAGCTTATTGATGGGAAAGGATGCTGAGGAACTTTCACTTGGCTAGAGGGTTACAGATAATCCAAATACCGTGGCTATAAATCCTTGGGCTTTCTGTTGAAAAGGGCAGATGTGGACTTACCTGTCAGCATTTTACTGTTTGCTTGCTTGTATTAAGTGGTTGTGTTTGGTAAAATGATCAAAAGGTCCTGCAACAATAAGTCAGAGAGGAGAGAGCATCACAGAAACTAAATTCTGGTTGATTTAGGCTATGAATACTGACAGCATCATGAACAACACAGCAAATAATTGCTCACTTCATGTACATCTTTCTTTTCTATATAATTAAAGTGTATTTATTGTCTAAAGTTTGCATTAATTTGTATATTCTTCTGCAACTTTCACCAGTGCTTCTAGAATGCTTTAAACTGAAGCATTTTACAGTCTATAAATTATATTTATGTTTCTTTGCAATATATAACTCATAAATGTTTCAGTTTCTTACTATTATGCAATATTTTTCACATCAATTATTTGCCCAACTTAAAATGATGTTAAAAGAGGCGCACATTTTCTTATCAGGTCCTGAAACCAATTAATTTCTTCCTATGGGGAGAAAGTTTATTATCTCTATATTGATAAAAGTATGAATATCAAAGAAGGTCTTTCTCATTTATTCCACTCTTTAGTGACCCTCAGTCTTACTAAAAGCCCTCTACAATACTAAAAAAAACTTTTATGCTTTAGGCGCAATTATCATATAATTAAGGCCCAAGGTGGTTTGCGAATAACCTTTCTTAGGTGAAATCATAAATTAAATTCTAGAATTAAATAAAATGTTATATTTTTTCTAAAATTACATCACAAAGAGCCACATTTTGTCTAAGGCTTCTTTGTGAATGTTGACTCGGAACTTTAAAGGGCGCTGGCAGGTGTGACTCTGATAATTTAATTACTTTTGCTATTCAATGTCAGATTTGTTTCCCTGTTGAATAATCAAAATATTGTGTATCCAAATGCATTAAAAAATATATTTAAAAGGCTTTTAACAAGTAGGGGGGCTGCCGTCAACCTCCTTCCTTCTATGAGTTGAATGTAGAAGCCATGTTTGCTCTGTCAAAATTCATCATCCCTCTCATCACTGGACCGTTCTTAAGCAAATAGCCTCCTAAAAAACCCTCATCTTTGCCTGTGCCATGCATATTTCAGAAAAAAAAATACATATATGCAAAGCTGTGAAGCCCAGGTTGGACTCCTGTAGCTTTGACATCTTTACTAACCAAGCAGCAGAGATAGAAATGCACGACTTTCTAAGCTGGAGATTTACTGTTAATGTGACAGACCGATAGAGTGAGAGACGTGCTGAGGCTGCCCCCCTGCAAACACACACCCACACCAGAGAGAAACACTCATTTAATGTCATCTTGTGAGTAGCAGCTGTGTTTGTGTTTGACATTTTTGTGGCACCGTAAACCTGTGTGATACGACTCATAACAATAATTGTTTCCTGGAAGTGCTGCTCACACTAAGGGATGGACAGAAATGGGTGCTTGTATTCAAAACTGGTGGCCTGATAAACCAGACTAAATGTGAGAGTAAATGTGTAATTTAGTCTGGCCCTAATGAATGAGACATTGGAAGATTGTTGATGAGAACAACCCGTTGTTTTTCAAACCATGTCTGTGCCTATTGGCCAACGCTCTGAACAATGAGCGCAACTGACTGTGACGTAGTAAGTGAGAGTAAACAAACAGCCTGTCGGTAAAACGGCAGATACATCCTACTTAAAAATTTATGAGCCTAGAGCCTCTTCAATGAAAAACCCCAAGTCTAATCCTTCCAAAACTGCTTCCAAAGTTGAGTCAAATGAGAACTGTTCAATAGTTGCTGCCATCTTCCTTGTTGTGCTTTCTCCAGTTGCGCAGCTTTGTCGTCACGCTCTCAAAACCCCGCCTGTTTTCCATCCAGAAATTCAAAACACATCTCTGAGTTGTGATTGGTCTGCCAGTTCTAGGGCCTGGAGCATTGATCGAGGCTACACAATTGGCAGGCAAAAATTATTTTTGGCCGCTGGTGGGAGGGGCTAGTTTACTAGGCTAAAAAACTGGTACAATACATTGAGATAGTATTAACTAGAGTATTAACTTCATTTAAGCGTGAATTAACCATTATTTTCAGGGGTAGCTTTTCATAAGGTACGTGAAAACTATTCAGGATCCATTTTGTTCCTTAAGACTGCATCACATTGGAACATTGTCATATTTAACTAATCCAAATATTAAGCAAAGCTAAATGTTTACCCTATGTTTCAGCTTTTATCACATTGTAATCCTAACACTTAGGAACTCTGGAGCTTGGATGGACTGATGAGCAGACAAGTAGGCTGAGAAGGAATGGTGAGTTGACAGTTTAATATCTAAAGAAAAAGGCTTACAAAGCAGAAAATAGTTTTAATGGAGTAGTACAGTAGAAAGGTGTTCTGGAGCATGGAAGCAGTTTTCACCCATGAAGGGTATCGGGTAAAGAAATCTGTCAGGTATTTTAGTCGTAGTGGAGGAAAGAAAAGACTGACCATAGGGAACTGACTGGGATGATTAGTGGCAATAAAACACAAGAAAGGCAGCGGCTGAACATTACTTAACTGATCACACAGAAACAAAAAAAAAAAACTAAATCATAACTGAAATAAAGCAAAACTGGGTAAAAGATCTAACAAATGACAGAGTAAAACTAAACATGGATACAATGGAGAAAAATGAAGTCAATCAATAATAAAAAATAATATGAAAGAAACCAGAAGAAAATCACTAACTAAAATCATGGCAAATACTTCCTGACACTTGTATATGGCAATGAGATTTTAGCTTTGTGGGGAATAAAATATGCAGCAAAGAAACTTCATCCCTCACTTACCGCTTGTCTGTCAGGGTCACAGGGGCTGCCAATGTCCAGTCTTTAGGCAAGACAGAGTACGTTGTGGACACGTCATCAGTTCATCAGATGGCAACACAGACATACAACTGTTCACAAAACATTAAGGCAATTAAGAGTCACCAATCAAGCCAACAGTTATGTTTTTTGGACTTTTTAGAGGAAGCTGGAGTACCTGGAGATTACACAAATGCATTCGGAGAACTCTCAAACATTATGCAGAAAGACTCTAGGCTGGGATTCAAAGATAGAAACTTCCTGCTGAAAGGCTACAACGCTACAAACTGTGCTGCCTGCTAACAAACTACCAGTAAAATTTAAAAAAGCTGTCAAAATGTGAAAGAAAATAGAACAGATTAAAAAAACACCACAAATGAAACGTCTGCTTTGTGATGCTTCTGCATTACCAAGCTCTAGCACTAAAAGTTTCTAAAATGAGGACATTTGAAAGTTACATCAAAACAGTTTAACATGATCACAATGAGATTGTGATCATGTTAAACTGTTTTGATGTAACTTTCAAACTCACATTGCTATTAGAAATACAACAAAAAAAAAAAAAAAAAAACTGCCTGATACTGATACTGCCACTACTGTTACTAGAGCTAAATATATTGATTAGAATGGTTATTCCACATAAAAAGAATTTTTAAGATTAATTTTTGTGTATTCTTATTTATTCATTTATCTATAGTCTTTTGTTTCTTAGATCAACTCCTAAGTTTAGACATTTGGGAAACTGCTAAAGAGAGTTTCTTAATTGCTGTGGTCAACAGCAAGATATATTTTGTTTTGTAAAATCCCTTTTGACATATTTCCTTAAAATATTGACAACTATCTGATCATATGATGTCATATGAACAATGGTGTTGTGTTTTTTGTAGGCTTCTTCTGACTGATAGATTTTTACAATGAGAATTTTCAAAACATGTATAATCTTTCTATGAACTATGACCTTTTTAACATCACTTTTTAACATCACCAAAGCTGATCTTAAAACTAAAGAACAACTGTCCCAGAATTTTAACTTTGGCCCTGTCGACACAGAGACAAGGAGGGTATATTTCTAAATCGTTTGGTTTAAAAAATGTCTCCACTCTAGTTCACACAGCACCACTGAAGATGCTGTAGTAGGTATGCCAGGCCTATTGGTGGCGATGTGACACTGTTATAGAAACACACCAGAAAGAGTCTATGAAAAGCTCCAGCATTTGGAGACAACTTATGCGAGGTAACCATGGCAACATGGTCCCAAAGAGGCGAAAGTGGGCTACAGAGAGCCGTGGAAACATGATGTTATAGTTTTAAAACAGATGCTTCGCATGACAATGAACCAGCTTTTTGAAAGATTTAGATAATCTCTATTTTGGTCTCATAAAACACTTGATCCATTTAGATAAATACCTAAAGGACCAAATACCTTTGCACATATACTCCTAAGCTCATCAATATGTGGAAGAAGTCTTAGTTTCAGGTTATAGAGAGTCACTGTAATTCGTATACAGGTGTGACCTCAAGGGGACTGGGTGCTGAAAATTATAGAAAAGGTGTTTCAGAGTATCATGAATTTTCACTCATATATTACCAAGAGCGTGCACATTTTTATTGATGTGGAAGCTGTGGAATTATTTATCAGGGTCTCATGTTTCCTAGTTACAGAACTTGAATTTCTGACATTCTTACAACATTATTTAAAAAAACACCCACACGCAAAAAAAAAACAAAAAACAAAACATGGTGCTCTAGAATGCAAGTTTGTTGGTTGTGTGTTTCTGGCTTACAAACTATTGCACAGGTTTCCTTTTCCTTTTAAAATGTGTAGCCAAGAATTCACCAGGTTTAGCTCAAGAATAAAAAAGTGAGAGCCAACAGTGCAAAAAAGTGGGTGAGTGTGTTTTTTTAAGGAAGGTTGAAAAATCTACCCTAAGAATATGTGATCTGCTAATCTGTTGTAATAAAGGGCTGCTAACCTTGGCTTACAGTATGACTCATCATATTGCATGTCAATTCAATTGTTAAAAAGTTAAAGAAACTGGTCCGGCCTCTTCAGTCTCTTTAGTCCCTCTGGCAGATGTTGAGATATTTCTTTAGGCAAGTTCAAATTTTATGTGCAGAAAGCACAAACTCTGTAAGAGCCAGTCTTACAAGCCATGAATTTAATTATTAAATACTATGACGACCAACTAAATCATCTTTAGGAAGTTTAAGTGTTGGCAAGCTGATGGTGTAGCTAAAAATATGTTTTCCTTTTAAATGTACAGAGCTGTAACAAGTCATGACGAAAAATAGAGTTCATAAAAGGTGCAGCTTCTTTTCCTCCAAGCACTTCATCATTTAGTAAAGCAAAAGTGATTCAATACTCTTGCTATTATTTATTCATGTAGAAAAAAATCCCCAGAAACATAAACATGATTTGTAGGATCCCCAGTATTCTCCTTCCTCTGTCAGGTGAATGGATTTAGCCATTTGTTAGCTAGAGCTTAACCTGTGAGGACTCATCTGTCTCAAGATATATTGTGTTCCTTGAGTTTTCATCCAACAGAAACCTACAGAAAACCCTTTGAAGCTCTAAACACTCATGTTAAAACAGCTGATTCTTCTTTTATGCAAATTACTCTTATTAACAACAAATTGAGCTGTATTTTGTTGGAGTATTTCCTGGGATTCCTTTTTAAAATCCAAGTTTAAATCAAAAGTACCACAATGGCTTACAGTATGCATGGAACTATTGTTATCCTCATGACATCACACTCCATTGGAAATTGTAAATGAAAATATCTCCGGGCGAGAGGAGCTAATGGAAATTGTAGCTGGCAATTCGAAGGGGGGGGTTTATGCAGCCCCCATCTCTCCCTGATTTGCCAGAACACAGGGAGACGTAACATACCTCCTGAATAGAAGCAGTTCCATTACTCTCTGTCAGCTGTCCCCAATTCCCTCTGAGACATTCATCTATAGATGTAATGACCAAAGAAAAGGCCAAGACGCTGATCTGTCAGGATGATTCACTGTCAATTCACCAGCTTTTTGATAAGGGTCTGCTTGGTGTAGCAGTCAGGGATATTTTGCAACCCTTTTTTCTTTAAATCTGCATATTGAAAGATGATTATGAGTAATTTTTCGGACCTGACTTCTCTCTAGGAAAAGCAATATGACTTTTGCGTGTTGAACTGATGAAGACTGTCCTAACATGTGGAGCATAACAAGAGGAACAGTCTTTGAACCCATTTTATCTTGCAGTATCTTTGTTTGAATTGGAGTCAGGTTTACAATGTTTCACAGCTCCAATTTCATATTGACATCAGAGGGCCAATGGGGTTACATGCTGATAGCAGCGTGCAGAAGAGCGTTTGCAGAAAATGATTTAAACCTGAAAATCTAGGCTACCAGCAGTATTTCATCCCCATCTTCTCCAACAACACAAGAATGTTAAATGTTAAAAACAGACTTTTTCTAATAGCATTCCAAGTGTGAGTTATATTTGGGCATG
Organism: Cyprinodon tularosa; assembly: GCF_016077235.1. NCBI lineage: Eukaryota > Metazoa > Chordata > Actinopteri > Cyprinodontiformes > Cyprinodontidae > Cyprinodon > Cyprinodon tularosa. The sequence continues at coordinate 1,157,711 of NW_024038862.1, read as the reverse complement.
TAAATGAAAATTTTCAGGGAGGGGAAAGAAGATATAGGGCTTTAACAACATATTCAGCATGTTTAGTTCAGTTGCGAAGACACATAAGTAAACAAAGCCTGTTCGGTGCCAGGGCTCCTCCTGAAAATAAAAAATGGATCCTAATAAACACAAATGGAGGAGAAGCTTGTGTGCTGTCCAAACAGAGGAGTTGATCATATTACCGCTCTGTAGAGCTGCAAGCACCTTCAAGACAATTACACACACAGCTTTGCAGCTATTCTTGTCATGATATGTGCTTATAAGATATGCAGACCTAAACCCTACTAATTGGGATAATAATTATAGGATACTTATTTACAGTTGTCCATTTTACCTAATTTTAGAGGTTTTGGTCAAAATAAATCCCAGAATGAGTCACAAGTCCAGAAAAACACAACCAGATTCTTACAAACATGTTCTTCTCACATTATTGACTCAAACTGTTTGTATTCTTTTCTTAAATACTATCCTGGCCTCGCTAAGCACTGTGGCCTTCAGCAGTAACTCAGCTATACAGGTAGCTAAACACTTTCCCATTCGTCCACCAAGAAGCACTGCATTAGGTTCTTTAGCAGGGTTTAATGAGAATCGTGTAAAACTGTAACACACAAAGATACAGAAAATGAATGCCAGCTAAGCTAACATTGGGCTAATACAAGTAAAAATGTCTATCTTCACATAAAACATGTCAACAGGTTATGAATTATGATTAATATGACAGGCAAATTAGAACAGTACTTACAGACGATGCCGTTTTGCACTTAGATTAAAGAAAACACAACAAAAACTGCTTCTTTCAGAGCAAATGGATGAACAGGCTTTCTTCCTTTCTGGTAAACAAGTTGTAGTAATAAAAGTGACCACAAGATGGCGTTTGTGAACTAGCAATACACACAATTATAACATTTGCCACTAGGTGGCCTCAGTAAATGAACTAAACATTGAATAACATTAAGTTAAACAAGTTCCATTACACTCCCCGCCTGGCGTCTTTTGTTCTGTCAGATAGTCTTTGATTGTGTTATTGGCATCCTGTGGTGATAGTTTCAGCTCATTACAGGCGCCAATAAAGTTGGTCCCTCTGTCGGACCTGAGTTGCTTGGCTGGTCCACGGAGTGAAAAGAATCTCCGGAGAGCATTGATGAAGCTTGAGGCAGTCATTGTTTCCACAACCTCAATGTGGATGGCCCTGGTAGACATGTGAACAACACTGCCCACCTCTTGTTGTTCACTTGACCTCCTCTTGTGCGTTTTGTCACAATCTCCCATGGGCCAAAAACATCCAGGCCCACATATGAGAATGGTGGGTCCGCTTTGAGCCTTTCTTCAGGTAGATCAGACATGAGCTGTTGTTCTGACAGTCCACGTAGCTTTCTGCAAAACACACACTTGTGAATGATGGTGCTTATGAGTCGCTTACCTCCAACCAACCACAGTCCACTGGTGCGAATGGCTCCTTCTGTTAGATGCCTTCCCTGGTGTTTCACTCTGTCGTGATGATGACGCACTAGCAGAGTTGCAATGTGGTGTTTGTTGGGTATTATGACTGGGTTTGCCTCGTTTCTTTGTAACATACAATGCTGCAAACGTCCTCCAACTCTCAGGAGCCCCTCATTATCGATGAATGGATTGAGTCTGAGAATGGAGCTGTTCTTTGGTAGACTTTGGTCTTTTTTGATTGCAGAGATTTCCTGTGAGAAGCACTCTTGTTGCACTGTGTGAATGATCAGTCGCTCCGCTTTATCCCTTTCTGAAGATGAGATGTTGTTGCAGTAATGCCAACCTCGACAGCTGTCACTGTTTTTGCTTGAGAAGCTTTGAGCGATGTGAGTGAGTCTGGCAACCGATTTCAAGAGACATTTCCAGTTGGAAAAATGTTCAAAGCGACTTGAAAATCGTTTGTGAGTTGAAGACTCTGTTACCACATTGGTGGCGTTCACCCTGACCTCTGTGTCATCATCTGGATTGATTAGCAAGTATTGTTCGTCTGAATCAATCTTTGTCGAGTCCATGTCTGTGAGGAATCTTGGTCCAGTTAACCAGAGGGTGTTGACAAGCTCTTCTGCTGCGACTGATCTCGAGCCACAATCCGCTGGATTGAGTTCGGTGGGCACAAATCTCCACTGATTAGGCTGAGACACTTGTCTGATGCGCTGCACTCTGTTACTGACAAAGACGTAAAACCTTCTTCTCTCATTGTGAATGTAGCCTAAAACTACCTTGCTATCTGAGAAGTACCTGACAGCATCCAGTTTTACATCTACCTCATGCATAATAGTTTCCGCAACTTCTACAGCTAGGACAGCTGCACAAAGCTCTAATCTTGGGACTGTTAGCTCAGGCTGGGGGGCGAGTTTTGATTTGCCAAAAATGAACCCCACTTCATGATGGCCGTCATCATGGGTGATTCTCAAATATGCGACAGCTGAGATAGCCTGTACTGACACATCAGAAAAAACACAAAGCTCAATTGTCTTGGCTTGACTCACTGGAAATGTGACGTATGTTCTTGGAATATGAAGGTTTTTCAAAACTGAGAGGGACTCTTGCCAGCGTCTCCACTCTTCGTATTTACTTTGAGGCAGAGGAGCATCCCACGTAATATCCTCTTTAGTAATGTCTCTGAGAATCATTCTTCCTCTGATTGTGATAGGTGCTAGAAAGCCCAATGGGTCGAATAGGCTATTTACCGTAGACAGCACACCGCGCCTGGTGAATGGTTTCTGGTTCTCTGGAACCTTGAATGTAAAAGTGTCTGTCATGAGGTTCCAGATAACCCCCAGGCTGCGCTGTATGGGGAGATCATCTGTGAACAGGTCCAGATCTTTTATATCCTTGGCTCTGTCTTCAGCTGGGAAGTGGTTGATAACTTTGACACTGTTTGATGCTACCTTGTGTAGTCGCAGGTTGGAAACGGATAACATTTCTTGAAGCTGCTCTACTGTCTTTATGGCCTCAGCTTCTAATGTGAAAGACAGCAGTGCGTCATCCATGTAAAAATGTTTCTCCACTAACTCTGTTGTTTTGCTGCCATAGACTTGCTCCATTTCCTTTGCTGCCCTCCGTAGGCCATAAATGGCAATTGCAGGTGATGGACTGTTCCCAAATATGTGAACTCTCATTCGGTACTCAACCACTTCGTTTCCTGGCTGATTGTCGCGGTACCACAAAAACCTGAGCATGTCTCTGCACTCTTCTTGAACAACAAAACAGTGGAACATCTGCTCTATATCTGCTAAAACTCCGATTGGACCCATTCTGAATCTCATCAGAACTCCAAGTAGACTGTTATTTAGGTCTGGACCCTGCAGCAAAACATCATTCAGTGAGACGCCGTCAAACTGTGCAGATGAATCAAATACGACACGTATTTGGTTGGGCTTTTGAGGATGATAAACTCCAAAAATGGGTAAGTACCACCTTTCCTTTTCTTTTTCAAGTGGTGGGGCAAGCTCAGCGTGATGATTGTTAAACAGCCTTTGCATAAACTCAAAAAAGTGCCTTTTCATTTCAGGTTTTTTCTGAAGATTGCGTTCCAGAGAGGCAAAACGTTTCTCCGCATATTCTCTGTTATTAGGTAGCTTGCGACGAGGGTGCCGGAATGGGAGAGGGGCAACCCAGCTATTTGAATCATCTTGGAGAAAGCCTTTTTCCATTATTTTCAAGAAGCGTTTGTCTTCAATAGAGGGAGCTAACTGGTGATCATGAATTGTTCTTGAAAACACTGAAAGTGTGTCTGATGTTTCTGTGTACAAGTCTCTTACTTTGATTTTGTTCTCACATTCTGAAAATGTAGAAGGTCTGCCACTGTCAGATATGTATGTCTTCATGCTGCTCAATGTTGGAGGCCCATGCATTCCATTGACACAGACATCACCGACTACCACCCAGCCGAGATCTAGTTTCTGTGCAAATGGTTCATTATTCAGTCCGTTTATCTGTTTTCGTACTTTGTGCACTCTCAACAGGTCTCTTCCTATCAGCAGGAGAATCTCAGCATTGGGGTCGAGAGGAGGGATTTCTGAGGCTATTTTGTTTAGGTGGTCGTGGTGATGGGCCACTTCCGGTGTCGGGATTTCTTTCCTGTTGTTAGGGAGATTGTCACATTCAATCAATGTGGGAAGCTGCAGACATGTTTCTTTGTCTAGAGACTCTATGACATAACCATGGGCTCTTCTTCCATATGCTTGTGTTGCGCCCATACACGTTGTGATGCTGTAAGGAGCCTCAGTGCCGTGTATGTCAAACTTGTCAAAAAACTCACTTCTGGCCAGGGAGAGATTACTCTGGTCATCCAGAACTGCATACATCCTCATACTCCTATGCTGCTGACCTGAGGGATACACGTTAACCAGAATAATCTTGGAACATGATTTATTACTTTGTCCTATACCACAGACTTTAGTGCAGTTCGAGCTTATTTCCTGTCTCGTCTCTTCCTCCCCGCCGTCCTCTGCACACGGTGGGGGCTGACTTAAGGACTGAACAGCGCTTGTTCCACTGAAATGCATGGCACTAACATGTTTGTCACTTGCACATTCCAAACATTTGATTGGAGCTTGACAGTTTTTTGCCATATGACTTGTAGAAGCACAGCAGCGATAGCAGATCATGTGTTCTTTGAGAAGTTTTTTGCGTTCATCAAGAGTAATTTTCACAAATCCTCTGCACTTACTCAATGGGTGTGGTTTATTATGGATAGGGCATTGTTTTTCTGGGTTAACAGGGATTTTCTCTGTTAATTTGACAGGAGTGCTTATATGATCTTGTGTGACATTTGTTTTATTGACAGCAACTGGGTATCTGACTGGTGCACATTTTTCCTTTCTCTGAGGAGCACACGTGAGTGAGAGAGTCTTAAAACTTGGATCATTCCTTACTTCAGCTTCTGAGCACACAAATTCTTTGAAGAAGGAGAATGGTGGAAAAGACACGTTGTATTCTCTTTTAAATCTAGAACCTTGTGACATCCAGCGTTCCTGTAGAGGGTAGGGGAGCTTCTCTACAATTGGCTGGACACCTCTAGCCGTGTCCAAATAGGTTAAACCACACAACTTGTCACTTTGCTTTGCAATTTGGAGCTCTTGTAGAAGATCTGCTAGCTCTTGAAGTTTGCGGTTATCTCTAGAATGGATTTTGGGAAAAGCTTCAAGTCTTGAGAAAAGAGCATTTTCAATCGCCTCTGGTGAGCCATATATTTTGTCCAGTCTTGCCCATATTGATTTTAGTCCATCCATAGGCTGGTTAATATTAACTGCTCTTATTCTGGCCGCATGCTCACTTGACTCCTTGCCAAGCCACTTCACCATCAGATCAACTTCTTCACTAGGTGTCAGCCCTAGTGGTTCTATAGCACTGATGAATGAAGCTCGCCATGCTTGATAATGTTCTGCAGTATCATCAAATTTGACCAGACCAGATGTTATGACTTGGCTGCGTGCTAAAAACCTTGCCAGATCAAATGTGGGATTTCCTGAATTTACGTTAAAGGTAGGAACATCAGTTTTCACATTAACATTGTGCATTGAGTCACCTCTGTGGTAAGAGTTGAAGTTGGGGGATTGTTTAATGTGTCCTCCTGTCATGTCTGGCTGATGAATGGGAAGAGACTTAAATTCATCTGAGGCTGCATATTGTTGCGTGGTTACAGCAGCAGGCACAGGTACTGTATATTGTTGCATGTTAACAGCATTGGGTATAGTGTTAGGTGGGTGTGAGTGAGCCCCCTGATCCTTGTAGTTGTACTGACTGAAGTAAGATGACTGCTCTTTTACATAGTCTTCTGTCCTTTTCAGTGTTTGTTTGGCTACAGGACTGCGCTCAGATGTCTCGCTGTATTTTCCTTCCTCTATGTCTGCTGCTACTGCCTCAAATACTTTTGCTTCAGCATTAGCAGCTGTAAGTTCCCTTTGGAGAGTGAGTGCACGCAGTGATGCTTCAAGTTTTGCCTTCTCAATCTGAATATGTGTCTCTTTTTCATGAAACTCCAGTTTAGCTTTAGCTGCTTCAGCCTTAGCTCTTGCTTTAGCTGCAGCCAAACTGACAGAGGAGCATGTAGATGACCGTGAGGCTACAGAACGGACGTGGTACACTGTATCTATATCCATGTCCTTATTTGATAGCACATCACTTGCCTTCTGTTCATTACCTTTGTTGTCCATGGCTCAGACGTTGTCTTTTTCTTTGTCTCTTCTGCATGGGACGTCTTTTTACTATCCTGGCCTCGCTAAGCACTGTGGCCTTCAGCAGTAACTCAGCTATACAGGTAGCTAAACACTTTCCCATTCGTCCACCAAGAAGCACTGCATTAGGTTCTTTAGCAGGGTTTAATGAGAATCGTGTAAAACTGTAACACACAAAGATACAGAAAATGAATGCCAGCTAAGCTAACATTGGGCTAATACAAGTAAAAATGTCTATCTTCACATAAAACATGTCAACAGGTTATGAATTATGATTAATATGACAGGCAAATTAGAACAGTACTTACAGACGATGCCGTTTTGCACTTAGATTAAAGAAAACACAACAAAAACTGCTTCTTTCAGAGCAAATGGATGAACAGGCTTTCTTCCTTTCTGGTAAACAAGTTGTAGTAATAAAAGTGACCACAAGATGGCGTTTGTGAACTAGCAATACACACAATTATAACATTTGCCACTAGGTGGCCTCAGTAAATGAACTAAACATTGAATAACATTAAGTTAAACAAGTTCCATTACAAATACAATGTCAAGTGTCTTGTTTTAAACCGAATGTATCAATGTTCTTTTATAATTTTTCCATACATACAGGAGTAGGCAAAAAAAGATATATGACAAATGGAACTATTTGATTATGATTATGTTATTTCTGGAGCCAAAAAACTCACAAATTACTGCATAGCAGATGTCAAAGAGGACAAATTATCTCACATCAACCCTGCAGCCTGAAGTAGAGTTTGTAAAACTGAGATTAATGCCAAATCGAGTTGTTGTTTAAGCAGAAGGATCTCCGGAGAAATGTCTGAGTGAAGAAGCATGGAGACTCTGCAGGGTGGTACACTAGAAAGGGATTTAGAAGTGCTGCATAGTGAGCCCAATCTACCTGTAATGCACTACAATAGAGAATAGCCCATCATGACAAAAACTGTAAAATAAAACTTTTAGCAGCAATCAAACTGACACACTTAGGTTGATGCTCAAGTTCTGACCAGGATTTCGATTCTGCAGCATCCATGTGCCGGTCTCCATTATTCCCAATTACTACGTCACTGGAACACAACAGAGAGCCCATTAAGTCTCACTTATCCTCACATAACCATTCCATGTTTTACTAATGAGGGTTAACTGCACTAGAGTAGTATAGCGTTCAAAATATTATCAGTAGTATCCTGTTTGTTCCTCACATATCCTCAGAACATTGTGTCATGCAAAACTAATGTGTCTCTTTAAACTAATGCCACTCTTACGATGGGTGGAGTGGAATTCAGAATACTCAGAAGAGAGCTGCAGTCAAATGTTCTTTCATTTAACTCTCATTTCGAAGTAAGGACGATTATTTTGCAAAAGCACTACAGTTTTAGCCATCAAAACATAGCATGTCTACAAAAATGTATGTTTTTTTCCCCCTAATAAATAGATTTATTATCTTTATTTGAATGTTTATGTTACTTTGGGAGAAATGGAAAAGATTTCTGCTGAGTGGTCTTTCAGCCCATGTGAGAGCAGGACTTGTTTTACTGTGGAAAATTACTCTTACCAGCTTCACCCAGCAACCTTGCACACATTTCACCTTCAAACAAGTGCCACCACATACAAAGAACCTCTCTCCTGCCTGAGAATGTTGATGGTTGAAGATCCCCATAGTCTTTAAACTAATTGTTCAAATAAATAACTGTGGCCTCTTTAGGTATTTGGAAATTGTACCAGAACATAAACCAGACTCGTAAAATCCCACTAGTCTCTGACAAGATTGTTTTTTTCTATAGAACAAATCCACAGGTGTGCCTCCATTTCCCTCAGATGTAATTCAGCCGTCCATAAAGTTATTATCTTGACTTTATCAAATAAGTTCAAATCATAGTAGACCTAACCTTGTTTTATATAAAAACATTTAACCTAATAAAAAATATTTCACAATTAAAAATTATCTCCTTCTAGCATTTACTACATAGAAATTATTTTGATACTTCTTAATGACTTAATTGTGAAGTCTTGCTTAATGTCAGTGAGAAAAATAATGTTCTTTATCTTTTTACAGTGTTGAAATGTACTGAAAAGTGTTTTCCATCCAAAACAAACAAAAACTTGAGCAGAGTGAATTAGGTTTGTATGTAACAAGCAGATACTGTTCGAATATGGTATCAGATTGTTTTTCCTGGTAGCAAGTTTCTCTCCTCCTAAATGATGCAGTGGACTGCTTCTCATTATTTAAACAGCCATTTAATGTTAAATGATTCAGCAGGGTCAGGCTGTGATAAAGTGATTCCGGAAGCATTAGACAATTTTATCCAATGTTCTGAGTCACCACAAAATCTAACTTTAAACTCTTTGGGAATATTTGGCATGAAAGCGAGGAAATTACATAGCAGTTTGAGCATAAACGGGGTTTAGGGAAATATGCTGCTCATAAAGGAGATTAATGTTTAGTCATCAAAGGTAAAGGAGGCCCAAAGTGAGATGATTTTTTTCTTAAATTTTCTAACATTAACTGCTGGGGTTATTATGATCCCAATGCTGCCATTTAGCCACATCGTGTCGGGACCTGCAGCACAGGCAAGGCCATGAGAAGATCCCAATCAGAAGCAAGTAGGACGACTACATGCAGTGGCGCCTTAGACAATATTTTAGATGATTAAAGCAGAATGCTACATTTAATCATTCACAAGCATACTTAGAAACATCAGAGAGAAAAAAAGGAAACTGACAACAACTCATTCTTAAAGGTTATTCTAAAGGTTTTGCTTAAGATTGGCCATCTACTGCATTACTCATAATGCTCTTGGAGTCAGACGCATAGTCAAATTTGATTATTATCTCTCAAAAGATCCTCCTCTACTTTTATTTTTACTAAAACCAGGTGATCAGCCCTTGTGACGCCACCAAACCAAATTTTCACATTAGATTTACCTTTGTTAGAGCTAAGAAAGCCAAATCAGCCTTTTTCTTTGCTTGTTTTTTGCTTTTCATTGTTGTTAGGGAAAAGTTTCTGCAATAAAAAAAATACTTCAGGAACCAATTGTGTTTTTTTGGCAGTGTGTGTCAAATAAACAACACCAGTATATAACATCCTTTATTTATACTTGGAAAAAAAAGTGTACTTGTTCAATGTTATTAGTTTATATATGAAACAACAGTGACCTGCCAAATCATTCATACTCCTTTACGTTTCGTACGTTTTGTCACATACGAATCGTTGATAAATTTCCTCAAAATTTTGTGACGTTAAATGTGAAGTTGGTGTATAAAATGAAATTGTTAGGCTGTAAATGCCCACCCTTCTTATTTCTGTCGTCCCTAGTGTGTTAAGAAAAATGCTACCCCAGGTTTTTGACAACATTTAAAGGTTCCAGAGATGGGTGTAATGTGGTTGTGCAGTGGTTGGTGTGCATGATCCATATATGAAGGCTTTAGACCTTGATGGGGCCGTCACAGGTTCGATTTCAGCTACTTGTCTCCCTCCTCTCTTATACCTTCTTTCCTGTCAGCCCACTTAACAATAAACAAGCAACTAGTGCCATAAACACCTAAAAATAAAGGTTCCAGATATGCCATTATTGCAGAGAATGTGGACTGTTTTAGAATGGAGCTGATTATAAGATTACAAAACATATAACTCTGTATATTAAATTAATACTTGTAAATAGTGGTAACTATTTTTTATCAATTTCAGATAAAGTTTTTCAAATGTATGGATGTGTTGTGAGTAATGAGCAAGCAAAATCAAATCATTGTAAACAGCACTTGAGATGTGGTTTCTGCTACTGAATAACTTTGTATGATCAAGTTATGCCATATTCGGCGATATGAAAATACTCTTTTTACCACATTCTACCTTTGTCATCTTGTGTTATGACATAGACAGACTTTATTGTCATTTTGTAAACACAGAGTATGTACAAAAATACATTTTGTTCAGTACAGCTCTCATGACATTTCCATTTTTAAAGTGCAGCAGTGATCAAATGTAAACATAAGACTGGTATATGATTTACAGATTCCAACATTCAGCACTTTTTTTTTTTTTTTACTCCATTTTATACAACATTCAGCAATGTAATGGTGGTGGGGAAGTTCTGGAATCTGCTGGACTTGCATTGGATGCTGCAAAGCCTCTTTCTAGAGGGCAGCAGGGAGAACAGTCTATGATGGGGGTGTGATATAATGTCACAGGCTCAGGATACACAGCGCTGGGATGAAATGTCTTTAATGGAGGGAAGAGGAGCCCCAATGATCCTCTCTGCTCTCCTCATGTTCTTCCAGTCTGAGACGCTGCAGCCTCCACAGCACACAGTGAGACAGCTGGTCAGAACGCTCTCTATGGTGCTTCTGTAGAAGGTGGTGAGGATGGTTTGTAATCCAACTATTAAAAAACTGTTAGCGTTCCCCTGCTAGGTAAAGAGTTCACGTGTGTATAAATTCATCTGTGAGAGTATTAGTTTGTTTAAGTACTGTGTGAAGACAGCTTTGTGAAGTTCGAGCAAGACTCAAAAAGGATGTTGAGAATTTAAAATCCGGGCAAGGTTATGATAAATTTGCAACACTTTAAACATCAAACACATCATCAAACACATCAGTCCATCGCCTGAAGATATAAGTGCAAATTTAATAAGACATGCTCACCTGTCTACACAAACCAGCCACCCAAAGAGAGCAATAATCAACAAAGAAGAACTCCATGGGAATTCCATAGTTCAAGGCAGAAAATACGATTAATAATGAACTCCCCTAATTTAGCTTTATGGAGCAGGGGCAAGAAGATAACGAGGGCTGAAAACCATGTAATGGATAAGTGATTTATCTGGGAAGGCCTGTTTTTTATGTCTGAAGACTTGCCCAAAAGATCACCCTTGAGCAGAACATATAATCAGAATTGAAATGGAATCATTTGGATAAAACTATAATTATGCATTAGAATAGCCATAACAAAGTACAGGTGTAAATGTTACATTCTATAAGACCCACAAGACAAACTAAGATAAAGTTTGAACTGTATGTGCAGAATGCTATTTGCAGAACGCCAACTCTAGACATAATTTTGGAATCATGTTGGTGGCACCATCCTACTGGAGGGAATGCTTTTCTCTGCAGGTGCAAGGAATTGGGGAAACAGTTAAAGACATCAAAGGATGAGAGCATTCCAAAGATATCCTGGGGGAAAATCAAACAAACAAAAAAAAAAATAAAAACTGGGGTTAATATTAAAATAATGGTGATTAGACATAAAACTAAAAAATAATGTAGAATCTATGGTGTGTTAACAACCCCCGTTTCCACTTTGATGATGAATTTCGTTTTGACATTGAACAAAGGTTTTTTTATTAGGCTGACATGATTTCAAAATTTAAACATTTCATGTCAGTCTTATGCTCTGAGAGGCTGCAAACATGTTTTAGTCTAAGGCAGAGATTAGAATAGAATAGAAAATCCCTTTATTGTCCCACAATGGGAAAATACTTGTGTTTACAGCAGCACAAAGATTATAGAAAAATAGTCAAACAAATATGATAGTGAAGGGGTTAAAAGATAATAAAATACTGTAATGTAAAGTGTTTTAACACTATAATAACTGTGGACCTGGAGGATATATAACCAATACACAGCTATGGACATTTTTACAGTAATAGATAAATGAAAATAGCAGCAACATCAGAGATGTGCAAAATGACAGCAGCATATTATTTAACCTGCTAAGATAGAAATTGTGCAAAATCAGCATGAATGTAACAACTTATTGAGATTGTTGGGAACAGTAATGGTTATAAGAAGGATCTGTGATAACGCTCCTTGGTGCATTTAGTGTAGCATTTGGTTTCTCACCTCCTGCACTGAGTCTAGAGGACTTCCAGTCACAGAGTTGGCCTTCCTGATCAGCTTATTCAGCTACAAATAAGCCAATGTTCACACAGACAGTTCAATAAAAGATGGCTGATGCCACAACAGTCATAGAAGGTCTTTAGGAGCGCCCCCTGAACCAAAAGGCTTCACCCTATCTTTAACCTAACAGGTAAAGCAAACATACAAACACACTCCACACTTTTAAGATTTATGTTTTCATAAAGCTTTAAAAAAAATTGATGTTTCCTCATCTTCAAAGTTAAAGACGGCTTTACTCTATTCCATCATATAAAGGAAAATAAAAAAAAATGTGAAAAAAAGAGTTAAAGGGATGTGAAAACTTTTGCGAGATACAATATATATATTTAGACAGGTATACAGGGGGAGAAATATACAAGGATGTAATCTGTACTATCTTCAACTATGTGCAGTGCTTCATTGAAGCCACGTGTTCAGTGGAAATAAGGTAAGTGGCGCCATTATGTGGTGCAATACTAAATTACAGACTGAAAGATTATTCAGATAAAGAAAATGACACATTATTCCTCAATAATAACGGCGTAAGAACATAAATGAGAATTAAAATCCTAAAAATCACAAAGCTGACCGGGGAGGGTTTTTATTAGTATTATTATAACAGGTTTAAATTGGTTAAAATGGCCAAAATAATTGCTGAAATACCTTTGCCAGAACATATCTATTTTAAAAACAGGAGCAATTTTTCTTTTTTAATTGGAAAACGAATTTCTTTTTATAGCCTTGATTCGTGCGTCTATTTGTAACCCAGTATCATCCAGATTTTAAAGCTAAACAAAGCACAATAGGCGCAATTAATGGCAGCCTTGATTAAGCAGGCTTCCAGGGCGCAGCGTCGGAGCGCAGTTACCCAGAACCGCTCTGGGTTCATGCATCACGTTTCCTGGACGGAGTTCCTGAGGGAGGAGAAGGGAAGAGAGGCAGGCATGGGAAAGTTCTCCCCACTTTTTCCGATCACAGCGGATCTTTATAAGTAAAGCAAACACGTTCAAACTGGGTGATACTGATACAGCTGAGGAAGATCTGTGTGGAGGAATCACCCGCTTTAAGTAAGAGAAAGGTAAGAAGGTTCACCTGGATAAGAAATTAAAAAATGAATGGAAATATGAGAATTTTATTAATTAGGGACCTCTGGTTGTGGATTAGGTGGGGTTCATTTCTGGGGTTTTATTGAAAATAATCCTCAATGTCTTTAGTAACAAAGTTTGTTAAGTTTGGCAATTTTTATTTCGACAATCATGAGGAATTTCAAAGTTCTAATTGAACTTATTTTAAAGTAACGGTGTTAAGTGTTTATGCCTTATTTCAGTTTTTATCTCTTTTCTTTTTTTTTTTGTTCAACACGGTTCTTACACTAGAAAACCGATCTAGAAATAAGTAAAAATGTATTAAATTAATTGCATTTACCCCTAATTTGATTAGGTAAATTAGATAGTTTGCCAATGGAATAAGTATTTTTACTCTTGAAATAAGATAATTAGCTAATATGCACTTGTAACGAGACAATCCAATTGTGTTTTCTATTTTAGTGTAAATTGTCTTGTTCCATTGGAAAGATGTATCTTTTACCTCATCAATCCAAGAACAAATGCACTTATTTTAAGAAACAATTACTTATCTAGATTTAACTTTTTTCCCAGTGTAGCTGTTATGTGACCTTTTGTAATAGTAAAAATGAGCAAGAATTGATTTTTCAGTAAAAATGTTGGCTATTTGAGGCTAGTTAATTATAATAAAGTACAAACGTTTTATAAAGTTGTGCTTTTAAAGCTGCAGTGCTATTATGTTTTAAAGTTCTTCTTATAAGAAGCCAAAAATAAAAACAACCCAAAGAAGACTTAGACTTATACTTAGACAACTTTTATATTAATTTTATATACACAGTGTATACAAAACGACATTTCGTTTTGTACAGCTTTCAGACAGTGAATGAGCAGCAGCTTAGCAGTGAAATGAACATTTCAACAACTTTCAACAACTTTCACTGGAGTGATCTGCTATAAATTGTGTATAGTGCAAAGTGAAGAAACGGCTAAACTTTTTTTCCCTTCTCTTTCCAAATGTATACAGTTAATAAGAAAGTTATTAGAATGCTTATTTCTTTTTCTTCCTTGTTCTAAAGTCCTATTATCTGTGGAAAATGACTAAAATTACAAGAAACCATATATATATATATATATATATATATAAATATACATACATATATATACATATACATATATAGAAAGACAGAGAGAGGGAATGTTAGGTTCTGTCATTGGTCTGACAGAAAACGTGACTGAAGTGACCTGAGGCCAAGATGTGGTGATAAAGAAATATAGAATTTGACAGCATGTGCCTGCTATATTTTAACGGCAGTGTCACTACAATGTACTGTATATTGTACATAACAATACTTAATATTAATAGAAGCAGCTGAGTCTCTTATTTAACTCATTAGTTATATTGTCCAAAACATCAGGCATCAACTTCAGCAGTACAGTGTGGTTCACTACTGACTACAACACCACACATCCATTTTATTCACTGGTAGGCATTTATTTGTTCCCAGTAACAATAAGCTATTTTTTTTTCTTTTCCTGTAGATTAAAGTCTTTTAAGTCAGATAGTGTAACAGAGAAAATGCCACAGGAAGCAAAGTTTTCTTTACCTTTTATAACCATACTTTTCTGCCCTACCTCCATCTGTTGCTACGCTCTGCTTCTCAGCTTGCTCAGAGAATGCTGCCATCTAAATGCTTTTATTGGATCTGATTCTTTCCTGAAAAAAAAAATACATGCATACCATTAATGAAAGGAGCAGCTATAAGCAGAGTTTTTTTTTTTTTTTTTTGCAGCTAAATGATAATGAATAAGGTGTTAATATTATACTGTATGAGTGTTGCTCCTTCAAGCAAACTTTTAAGAATTACTTTGTGATATGACATGCTCCAAGTAGTTTTTCTCTATTTCGTTTTTTTTGGTCTCCCCAAATGTTTCTTACTGTAAAAAAAAACAAAGATGAAAAGCAGAATATGTCATACATTACACAGTAAATTATACTATGCTTTAGTTGTGAAATTGTCTGTTAAAACAGGCTTATTATACTAAGAGTGTAATTTTAAATCACTTCTATGTACAAAGTCTGCAGTTCTTAATGGCAATTTTCCCAGAAGCAGATCAGAACAGCACAGTTATTACAATATTATCATATCAGAGCTCCTTGACAGTCCATTGTTTTCCCATCCTGTCAGACAAGGTTGCATTTTCACCCACAAATAGTTATTTCTTCCTTGAGGGGGAAAAAATAACATAAAAATACTTAATATCAAACAAATAGACAAACATCCCAGCAAAGCCTGAACTCCCTCAAACAGGATGTTTATTCATGCGTGTGTGTGTGTGTGTGTGTATGCATGTGTTGTCCCTTGAACAGGCTGCCATGTCATTCAGAAATGCCCAACATCCTCCATTCCTTAAAAACTTTTATATCAGTCGATACTTTATGGAATGCAATTACCCTATTCAGATTCGCTGCGTAACGTATTCTTTCTTTTATTACCTTACTCACCGAATGTATAATTGGTTGCATTGTGTTCTGTAAAAGCAATAATGGCCTCCCTTTGGACTGATTCTCAAAGGTTCTGTTTTAAACAGTTGCTGCGCACCCCATTTCTGTCCAAATAAAATGCTAAGTTTAGTGCCATATGTTTTTGTTTTAGTTGGCCTTAGTGTATGGAAGCTTTGCCTCTTGCATCTCTGTGATGAAGTCTGGAGCCCCTGAGAACTGTGTGAGCTCATGGAAGAACTAATAAGGCACTGCAGCCAGATACACATGCCTTTTTGCTGAAAGGTTTGTAGAAAATTAGCTCTCTTTGTTACTTATTGAATAAAACAACCAACCACTTGTTGTTTTCTTCTACAAAACTGTTAGAAATTTGTCATGGAAATAAAATGTGGTTTTTAGGTAGCACTATAAAGCCAGTCTAAACAGTCTAGCTCGCTTATATGTCCTAAAATTAAACTACAACAATAGATGTAACACATCTTACAATTAAAAGTGTTCAGTTATGTGTAATTGCTTAATCTAAATTCATCCGCTTCGCTTTAACATTCATTTTTAAAAGTGTCACTGTGTATTATTTTTCAGTTATTTTACCCTCTTTTTTGTTGTGGGATTTATAGGAAAGAGCAAACTTATTTGGAAACCACATACCAATTTTAGAACCCCTGAGAATAAACATCCCAACGGAAAGTTTCTTTTGCAGTAAAAATAGCCACATGTTGGAATGCTTTTAGACTAATTTCAAAATCTATTCTTTTTAGTGTGATTTTCACATATTAAATCAATCCAAAACAAGAACACTCTATCATTATTATAATTTTTTTTTTATGAAAAGGAAATTACATTTTTGGGGTTTTGCTGTTTCATTCGTTAGACTGATTCTTGCCAGTACACTTTATCATCTTTGAACTACTACAGCATTTAGTTACGATCGCTAATGAATGGGTTTTTCTGTATTTATATGACTTGTCCTTCAGTCCAGACTACTAACAAACAGTCTCTTTATCAAAAGTAAGCTTTTCATTTTTCCCCACGCATTTCCAAGCTTCACGTCTCTTTTATATTCCCCTTTAAAGCACTTTTTGAGCCTTTGAATAAAGGCTTTATTTGTGAGGTGCTGCAACATCATGTGCTTACATAAAGTTCCTTTATCTTGTCAAACACATTTTAAATCCAGAAAAACATGTAGAATTTAGGCACTAAAATAAATTCCACTTGGCATTTTTATTATAATTTGCTTATGCAATGATAAAACAAACTTGTTTATATCACAAGGATAAATTCAAAGAGTTGGTTTCTAATTATTTATTTCAGCCATGAAAAGGGTCCCAAATCCACGTGGCCCGATACAAAAGAGTGACTATTTCTAGTTAAATCCCTAATGGACTGTGATAAACCACATTTTCTGGTTCAGTTTTAGTTTTCACACCCAGGTCCTACGGTCTAAGTAGAATTTTTTTTTTCTACATCCCCTTTCAAATACATTAAAATCACAGAGTGCTTCATAAAAAAATAATAAAAAAGAATATTACACTTTGAAAACAAATGCAGCAATCTAACTGAAAGACATTAGTTGTAAAGATGCCTTTAACTGCCTCCTAAAAGAGTCACTGGGGGTCGTAAAGAGAAGAGAGCCTTGGGGTCATTGCCTGAAAAGTTGGATCCTCACGAGTGTTAAAATGAGTCTGTGGTCTCAGCATAAAAAGTCTGGTCAGATGATCTCCAAGTTCGAGGTGAACAGTAAAATCTAAATACTTTATGGATGTTTTCAAGAGCTTTGCCATTAGTCCTTTGATGTACAGGGAAGCAATGCAAGGAGGCC
Organism: Cyprinodon tularosa; assembly: GCF_016077235.1. Taxonomy (NCBI): domain Eukaryota; kingdom Metazoa; phylum Chordata; class Actinopteri; order Cyprinodontiformes; family Cyprinodontidae; genus Cyprinodon; species Cyprinodon tularosa. The sequence continues at coordinate 1,140,251 of NW_024038862.1, read as the reverse complement.
AGAACATGCAAATGAACAGTATTCTCTTCTATTTCCTTCACATTATGGGCAGTTTAAAGACAATTTAATCTGATTTGCTGTGAAAGAAAAAATACTATTACAATAGTCCAAATGAGATGAGAAAAAAAAGCATGCACCACCATTTCTAATCCATTTTTGACACCGAGATTCTTAACTTCAATCTTTTAGGATGATGAACAGTATTGAAAATCTGTACAATGAACTTAAACTAGCTAGGCCAAAATTCCTCTAGAGTAAGTCAAATGACTAACTGCTCAACACCCTGGTTGGTGTTATATTTTAGGGGGCAATTACTTTTTAAGTGAGACCAGGTTGGTTTGGATGGTAGTCTTTAATTAATAATCTAAATCATCATCTGAAAACTGCATTTTATATTCACTGTATTAATATTTGTGTAAGGATCTAAAGATATCAGTGTGCAAACAAAAAAACAAAACAAATGCAATCTGTAACAAGCAGGTACTTTTTTGTGATTGAAGTTAAATAATTAGTTGGGTAATAAATTAATGACACTCAGAATCTTGGCTTCATGAAAAGCAACAAAGACAAAGGCTGAGAGACTTTGATGAAACACAATTTGTTACTTCAATGATAAAATCTTTACTTGAACTATGTGAAAGTGTCAGACTATGCGATCAGTACTTTTATTTAGCTTTGCTGTTTGTATTATGCATTGATGGCCAACTTAGTCTTTCCTTTGGTGCTCTTTTTACATAGCTTTAAGCTCCAGAAAAACAAACATCAAAGGTTAGAGCTGCAATTCTGAACATAACTGAAAAGTTATGTAAAAACTTTTAGGCCAAACTTTGGATCTAGTTCACATTAGTCATAGTTTAATACAACAGATACATCTTTTTCCTGTTAATTGATTTGACTGAGTAGGCCGATCTAATGGCCTGTCTATTTTGACTCTCAGACCTAAGGCTGTAGAATGAAACCAACACAATAGGCATGGATAGAAGCATGTGACCTTACATCTGAGGTCTGAGTTTTGCAGCTAAGGCTCAGTGACTTAAGATAGTTTCTATCAAACAAGAAGCTATTGCTTGTTTACAATTTGGGCAAAACTAAAGGATTTATGGAAAAAATTGTGTGCACTGTAAAAACTAATTACATGCACATCAGTTTCATGCTAATAGATCAGGTTATGGTTTTTAACCTTAGTACCAACCAACAAAATTATTACATGATGTATGACTGGGAATATTTAAATAATATATATATTTTTTATACATTTCTCTCAAACTGTTCATCCATCTTCCATTGCCTGTCCAGCTCACAGGCGCTTATCTACTGCAGTGTTTGTACAGGGAAACACACCATGATGATTTTAAACTCCTGGATTTTAGTCACCCATAATCTATTTGTCTGCTTTTGGACTGTGGGAGGATGCCACATGCAAACCATGCAGACTCTAGGTGAGCAATCAAACCCACAACCTCCTTGGTGCAAGTGTACTGTGCTACAAACTGCACCTCCATGCAGCCCCATGTGCAGTCTTGATATACTCATCCTTTCAAAATGTTTTCCTCTATCAAAGCAGGGGGAAGAGAGATGTTTTTTCTTTCTTTAAAGTAGAGGCTGCTTTACCACACAGGGGTTTGATCCAAAGACCTTTGCTTATGCAAAAGTAATTCCTATCCAGATAGTGCTGGTAGTTAGGAAGGAGCTAGGACTAGGAAGCGGTATTCTTCTTATCACCAATTCATTTAGCATTGGGACCTTCTGATGTTCCCACACATCAGTAGTAGCTATACAGATTAACAAGAATGTTTTACTTGTCCTTCATATATTTGGGGTTTTAGAAGTAAGAGTTTTATTTTGTTGCATTTTGTAACTTTTGTTTTTGTAGTTCTTTTCTCGAAAGCTGTATTCCGAAATCTACCAGCATCTTTCATGTGTGCCTAGCTAAAGGTTGTCTGGATTCAATGCAGCAGTCTTCAGCTCCTTTACTACCCTGGATAGAGTTCTTACTAGACATTTATCAATTCATAAGCAGAATTTGGAAATCCGTCAATTTTCACATGATGGGCCACGATTGGCGAGCTGTAGGTCATTACGAAGACCACCGATTTTAAGCGCCGGTCATTGTGTTGTTGATGAGTTTTTTTCTAAACAGACAAGCATCTTTCTCCTGCACTTGGTTCATGTTTTTGTTTGTGAATTTAAACTTCTGACTGAATTGGTTTATCTCATTATGTCCAAGTCAGGCTGTTGTAAATATATTTTTTTCTTGCTTCAAAAAGAACCTTCATTCAGTGTCATCAGATGATGTTTAGTTATATTTTCTAGTATTATTTGATATTCTAATTACTTACATTATCTCCTGCCTATAATCTTTTCTCCTCAGGAGCAGAGGATGTCCAGAGCTGATTGGTCCTTCCTGGAACACCTGCTAGAGGAGGGCCAAGAGTACTCAACTGCAATTGGCCGAATCTGGCTCACTGTTCTCTTCCTTTTTCGCATGCTGGTCCTGGGAACAGCTGCTGAATCAGCTTGGGATGACGAGCAAGCCGACTTTGTCTGCAACACGAAGCAACCCGGCTGCACGGCTGTGTGCTACGATAGAGCCTTCCCCATATCCCACTTCCGCTACTTTGTGCTTCAGGTCATCTTCGTCTCCACTCCTACCATTTTCTACTTTGGATATGTGGCTATCAAAGGAGGGAAGGACACAAAAACTAAAGAGAGCAGAGGGGAAGTTGGGGGTAAAAACAGTGACATGGTAAAAAGGACAGAGGATACAAGTGTTAGCAAATATAATGCAGGACAGAAAGAGGAGGGACATCGTTTTGGGAATGGTTTAACATCTAAGGCATGTCCTGAGGCTCCAAAACTGAAAGGGGCCCTTCTTAGGGCATATGCATTCAGCATCTTCCTAAAGGTCCTCATAGAGGCGGGATTTATTGTCGGACTTTGGTTCCTATATGATGGGTTCTTCATGGCAGCCAGGTATGAATGCAATGGATTCCCATGTCCTCATACCGTGGACTGCTTTGTCTCTCGACCCACAGAGAAAACCATTTTCACAATCTACACTCAGGTGATTGCTGGCATCTCCCTTTTACTCAACTTTATTGAACTCATCCATCTGTTGATGCTAGCCATCTCCTATCGGCTGGAGGACCGGCATCAGGACTACCTACCTCGATCAGAGCGGGTTCAAACAACTCCAGCAATTCAAATGGAGGAGTCCCGGGCTTACAGTGGAAGGGACAGTGGTCCCACGCAGGGTGGGGAGGCTGAATCCCCTAGCAACCCTTGTGAAAGCTACGCTGATGCGGTAGTAGAGGTGAACTGGGAAGCAGAAGAGGCAGTGGACAATTTGCTTCCAAGCTACGTGAACTGCATGAAATCCACAAGGAAAACACATTCTAAACGAAGCAATCATTCAAAACATTCACATCAAACAGAAAAACATCTGAAAGGTGCCATTAAGGGACATACAAACCAGAAACACTATGTTTGATATTAGCTTTATGCACTTTCTTTTTGTTCTTGGTATGCCTGCACATGACACTTAACTAACAGGAGAACACAGTTTAAAGGATCGTGGTACAACAACCACTGCACTGTGAACTCCGTCCCTTAGAGGCAGACAGACATTTGGAGATTTTATATTATTTTCTTTTGATAAACAAACCTTTTCAAAATGAAGATTTTTTTTGTAAACCTAGTGCCAAAGGCAAAGAAATGTGACTCAACAACAAGATTTAAGTCATAAGATGCCTTCCGGGCTATGTTTAATAGCCATTTGATGTGGAAAAAATAAGCGGAGGGGTCTGGCAAAGGGAACTACTTAGTGTTTATGCAAGGAAATTTAGATTTAAACATATTCCTCTGAGATTTGCACTGCAATCCCAAGAGTCTCCTGGAACTTTGTTCTCTCCTAATGGATTTGTGCTCTCTGTGGAATGTACTGGTCTCTGGCTCCCAGAAGGATAATTACGGCATAGATGCAGGCACGCATGCATGCACTCACACAATATGCTTATCTCTTTTCACCCAGTGAGCTCTGGTCAATCAAAAGTTAAAGATGTGGCCTTGGAAGGGCAAGAGGGGATGGGAAGAGGAGCCTAGTGGGATGGAACACTACTTAGAGTGACCATAGCATTTAAACTATGAAGGAAATAACTCTACAAGTACTTGTTGATTTCATAGCTGGAAACTTTAATGAGTAATAGCTGCAGTACCTTCCAAACTTATTATTTTTTATTGTTTGTTACATAACAACCACAAAATTCAATATTGGGTTTCTATCGAGTTGACGCACAAAAAGAAAATTATGCATGGTTTCTGTTGCCTTGTACACACCATCCCCACCTTGAAACAAAGTGGTGCTAGCGTCATGTTGTGGGGTTGCAGGGATGCTGAAGCTGCTCAGAGGTGGTGGGAAGACTGACAAAGCCAAATACATATTTTTTCTACATTTATTTTAAACAAGTAACTGAAAAGTGTGGTGTGCATTTAAGTCTTTAGAAAGGACACTACTAGAGCTTCCTACAGGTTTTCCTGTAGGAGAGCTGCCATCGATTTCCCCAGACAAGTATCCCCCCTCTCAACATAAAACTATAAAAAGAACAAAGATATAGGCTTCCTCTTTAACTTCATATTTTTGCACTATTATGTGTTAGTCTTTTATATAAAGTACTAATAGAATACATTGAAGTTTGAGGTTTGTAAAGCATGAAAAAAAAAAGATTTAGTAATTGCACAATGAATGAACAAGAAGCGGTACAGAAATGTACACATTCGATAAGGGGGGGTGAAAAATATACAGTATTTAAAGGTATTTTTGTAGTATTGTCAATGCTAGTCGATATATTTATTGCTTTTAGATTAATAAATAATTCTTCATTATTGAACATGATGATGTAAGTACATAATAAAGTCTAAAGAAGACAAAACTTCTCTGTTTGTTCTCTCATAAGGTTCAAGATGATCTATTGTGTCTCCATTTCTCTTTCATTTAACAACAAGGGTGAGTTTTTTTGGGGGGGAGGGGGGGTTTCTTTATCCAACAATATACTTTCCATATACAGCAGAAAATCTTAATAGAAATATAAAGATATGGAAGAGTTTTTCATGATATCATCAGCGCAGCTTGCCAAGGGAACCAGTGGAGGGAAATAACTTTGATTTAATGTCTGTTTTCTAATCATGGGGTTATGGCTTTGCAGTGAAAAGAGGGCATCACTTATACAGTAGCACTAGCTTGTGCGAGCTGGAGCAGCGTTATGTGCTGTGTTTAATTTCCCCTAGAGAGGCCTGGCTGTTAATGCTAATTTTCTTGTGTAGAGGAACTTATAAAACTCTGACATCAGCACCCTCAGCAAAACCTGCTTATTTGTGATCTGATACAGCGTTGGGATTTTTTTTTTTCAGCAGTGCAACACCTCCGGTTCAAAGAGGTCCTATGATAAACAGTTTTCCATGGTAATAAAAAGGGATTATTATAAAAAAATAAGTGAACCTGTCTCAGAACAGCTTGAACTGTGGCTGAGGTTACAGAAAAATGGGAGCAAACAGCTAAATGATTTAGTTTTCCTTTGGGTTACCACAAATTTTTCAATAACGATGGGAAGGGGATGCTTCGGCCTTTTGGAGAGGAATGTGTTTTTGGCACACACCCATGTTAGGGATGAATTGGCCGGTGAGAAAACAAAAGTTACCAGGTTTAATGTCTGCCGCCGAACTCTGCTGGCACTTGTAAGCGGTCCTATTATCTCCAGTTTCCATTGTGGGCGCATGCGTGTTTTTTGTGATTTATTCTGTTTTCAGCGAAAAAGCCGAGAGGGTCAAGGAACACATTGCAGAGGTCGACCTGCGGCTGCCAGCCCAAGCCAGCAACAAATTTGTGGGGGAGTCTTTTTACATTATGTACTTATAGGTTAAAAGACAGGAAAAAACGAGTCCCTTTTCTATTCTTTTTACAGACTAAACACTCTTAAACTTTCAGGTTGACTTTTGATTGTGAGGTGAATTTTTATTATCTGTTTCATTGTGTGCTTCCACTGAAAACTCTGAGAAGCTTCAAAACCACTTATGGTTCCTCTCTCAGAACAATGGGGCATTAATAACCTTTATGTCAGTAACTCTTTTGATTATCTGTGATGTCTAGACTCCTTTCCTTCACCAAAGCAACCAGAAGGGGCAAAAATGTTTTAAAGGAGTGTTTAGAAGAAAGTATAAGAAATAGGCTTTATCTAAAGCTGTGAAAAATATTCAAATAATACTATTATGTGGGAATAAGCTTTATCTGGACTTATCTGTAAAATGATTTCCAACAGTTATACAGGGTGTGTCTGAGTCCAGAGGTCACTTCTACCTTTACTTCCTGACATTGTGTGAGCCAACGTTTATACATTTTCTCAATTTATCCATGAAAACAGTCCATTAAAGCACATTCTTTAGATAATTCTTAGTTACAGTAAATAGAAAGATCAATTCTGCCTGTTTTTTAATTAGCCTTAGAAGCACAACCACTTCTCCCTGTGCATATGTGGGTTCTCCCAGGGTACTCCAGCTTCCTCCAAAGACCAAAAACATGACTGTTATGTTAAATGGCTTCCCCAAATTCCCCTTAGGCATGAGTGTGTGAATGAATGGTTGTTTTTCCCATTTGTCACTGTGTTGCCCTGTGATGAACGGGCGACCTGTCCAGGGTGTACCCGCCTCTCACCCGTAGACAGCTGGAGATAGGCACCAGCCCCCCTTGCGAGCCCAGCTGGGATAAAGCATGACAGAAAATGGATGGATGGTATCTGGATTTAGTCTCATTTTAATTCTTGAAGGTGAACTTTATCCATGCCGTCTCATGTATTATTCCTGCTCTAAGTGGTTTTCATTCCAGCACTTCCTATTGGCTCTGACCAGTTCCCTGTTAATACCAAAGAATGGCACCTCCACATGATGCAGCCAACACCATGTTTCACTGAAGAGATGCAGTGTTCATGGTTAGTTTTGTTTAAGGCGTCATTTACATAGCAAACGGTAAACAGGACGTCTTTCTTTCTTTCTTTCTTTCTTTCTTTCTTTCTTTCTTTCTTTCTTTCTTTCTTTCTTTCTTTCTTTCTTTCTTTCTTTCTTTCTTTCTTTCTTTCTTTCTTTCTTTCTTTCTTTCTTTCTTTCTTTCTTTCTTTCTTTCTTTCTTTCTTTCTTTCTTTCTTTCTTTCTTTCTTTCTTTCTTTCTTTCTTTCTTTCTTTCTTTCTTTCTTTCTTTCTTTCTTTTGTACCTGCTAATGCTCCCCTTGTAAGTCTATCTTTATCGAAGCATTTCAGTTTGTAACCAACTATTATCCCTGTTGTTGAGATCTATACTGAGTTCATAATCCAAAGACATTTCACTATTTAAAATCGAGTTCTGATACTTTTGGAAGGCGACTGTTGTGACAGGCCTGGCTGAGATTCTTTCTATGTGCTACACAACATAAAATGTCTACTTGTCTCTAGAAGGTGTCCCTGATTAGACAAGAATCACCCATGCACAAATGTGGTTTGAGAAGTTGAGAAGGCGGACGGAATTTCACCCTACAAAACTCAAATGTTCATTTCCTCACTGATCAACAAGTGCCGAACAGGCCTTGAAATAGAAGGTGCAGGATGGATAAGGCCAGTAAAGTTATGTAATATCTGTATTTTAGATTAAGTCAGTCTGAGCTCTGTAGCATTGCATGTGGCTTCTTTCGATGACTTTTTGTTTACGCTGCAGAGAGCTCATTTGAGGAAAAGTCAAACATTGCCAACTCCTTTTGTTTTCCTTCACATCCGTTCAAACAATGCACAAGAATGGGTTTTGTCTGTATCTCAGACAATCTCCAGTTTGTGCACGGTGCCCTTCATTTGGGCATTTGAGTGATTCCAGAAAAACAAACCAAAAAAGGCTTTGACTGGGTCCTAAATTTAACTGCTGAGACAGGAAGTGAGTCTGTATCTGTTTCCTTTTCCAGTATTGTTAGTCCCTGGTGGATTAGTAGTCAGGGATTGTTACAAATGACAATGGTGCTGTGGTAGGTATAGCATTATTGTTTTGTTTTGTTTCCCTGTGTTTGTTGACCAAATGCTGCAGTTGCTCCATCAAAACTCAATGAGTGAGGGAGAAAAAGGGACAAAATGCCTGATGTGTGGATTAAGGAATTCAGAAAGATCAGCATGCAATTGTATTTATACTTCCTGAATTTATTCAGAACCATTTTTTTATTTTTTTTTGTAATTTCAGAAGCAGGTCTTAAAAATGTTATGGTCTATCTGTTTGCTACATTTTGAAATGAAAAATGTTTTTATTCATCTTTTTTAATAAATATCGAGTTTAGTCATATTGGATCGATTCTGTTCTCCAACATCATTAAGAAGTAAGAAGTGTTACCTATGACCGTCAGTCAGATTAAGATGTAAACTTTTTAAACACCAATATTACCTTAGGGCTCAACACCTGATGGCATTCCCTATATCATTAAAAAAAAACATGCTGTTAATTTTGGAGGAAGAAAAAAATATATACAGTATACAACCAATTAACTTATAGTTTCAGTTAGCTCTACAGTTTAAGACCACTGGCCTATCTTTTATTGATCAGACAAGGAACACATGCAACACAATTACCGGACAGTTTCGTAGTTATTAGTAAAGATTAATAATTATGAGAGAGAAGAGATCAGCTGAAATTTTTATGCAAAAAGTTGGTATTCAAGATAAACTACTTTTTTCTGTCAGATCAATGACTGTATTTATTAAGATTTTTCTCAAGTTTTCTAATCATACAGGTTGCTTTTTTTATTGGTGAAACTGATTGATTAATTGCAAGATCAACATCCATCCATCCATGTTTTCCCACTAATCCATCAGGCTTGTGGTGGTTCCGATGCCTATCTGGGCAAGGCAGGGCACCCCCTAGATACGTCGCTAGTCTGTTGCAGGACAACACAGAAACATACAGCCGACAATTTATAGAAGCCAACAAACCAAACAGTTATGCTTTTAGACTGTGAGAGGAAGCCGGAGTAACCGGGGGAGAAGCCAGGCATGCACATGTAGAAAGATCCCAGCCTGGGATTGAAATATTCAACCTTCTTGCAGGAAGGCAGCAGTGCCAGTCTAGCTCTGCAAGGTCAACATAAACACTTAACCACGATGCTAAGCTAATTAGCATCACCGAATTAGCATCACCAAAGACTGTTTTTTCCATGAATGTCCTGGTGACAATTATACATTTCAAAAAGATAAAGCCATGTTATGAAAAATTATTTTATGAACCAGGAACAGGGAACAAGTGCAAGTGTCTACTTATGCCGTGTTACCCTCATTATTTAATCAGAGTTTAGATCTGGAAAAGGAACATATATAAAATAAGCATGTTCCAGTTTCAAATAAAAAAAAATAACAAAGAAAACTAACTGTAAATAAAAAAACTGTGGAGATATTTGATAAATATTGCAGGCTAACTTCGACAGAATTGCTTCAAATATTAACTGATATAAATATATGCCTCAGCCTTTCATTCTTTATACTGTAGCACTGTAGCTACATATCACTGAAAGTATAAGATGGTATGTAAAGATATTTTACTGCAGACATGATTGAAAATATTTGCTTCTATATAAGGCAGCCATCTTGGAGTTTGAGCTCAAGTTAGATGTTCAAGCTTGCTTGAACTCATAATGGAATGTTTAGTTGTTTTAAATGGTGATTGAGTCAGATATGTGGTGGGTAATGTTTGGTCTATTGAAAGGTTTTATCTGTCCCTTTGCAAATGGGTTTGGCTGACTTTTAAGCACAGATTCCAACATATCTGCAGTGTGCGGACTATAAATCTGATATTTGCGATCACAGTACTGCTGCTGAAGCTTCTCCAAAATGTTATTAGCACCCAGAACAGCAGTGAGAAGTTTGGTATCCATACTTTGTGTGTCTACTGTAATGGCAGAGCGTATTGGCGGTGAAGTCGGGAGAAGTCTGAACTTTTTTGAATCCATGGTCACTCGTAGCCTCTCCACCGGCTGCAGTGCTCAGTTTTTTTTCTCCCCAGTTACCCTCTATAGCTAGCCTGTGCCAGCCGTAGCCTGGCATTGGTGGTTTAGAGGTCATTTTTTTCTCATATCTGCCCTCATCTTTTGGTAGAAGGTTTTCTTGGTATTCATAAATCTTTATGACTAAAACCACGTGTAAATATTCTGAGATTACTATCTGTGTTGCTATGTTTGCCCCTCCTAGGATGCTGGTGATCGCCGCTAGGTTACACTCGGATGTGTGATGTCATCTCAATTCTATCTATACAGATAGAGTGAAGCAGAATGAGGAAAAGTAGTCCCTATGTCCTCCTGCAGCCTAACCCTATAGCAGCATAAATATAGAAAATAGCTCAGGGTAACCTAAATATTTTGGATGAGGTATGATAAAACATGTATGATATAACCTGTTCCAATGTACACAGCTCTTAAAATGACTATGAATAAGTTGAGGAGATTGGAGCCCTGTTCACATTAAATTATTTAGTAAGCAAAATTTTTCATTTTACAATATAAATGAAATTTTAGTAAACTTCTAGAATTCCCTGTTTTTATATATATATATATATATATATATATATATATATATATATATATATATATATATATATATATATATAAAACTATCTATATATAGATATACATATCTATATATATATAGATATACATATATATCTATATATATATAAAACTATTTAAAACTATTAGATATACTGAAGGTATCCTCACTTATTTAAGTATACAACTAGTATACTTTAAGTGCATTTACACACCCTAGTCTTTGGTAAGAGAATTTGCACAACAAATTGGACTTTTATAGAAAAACAGTTAATGTAGTATTATATAGATGACCTTGAAACAGGGTTTCAAATATGTAGAAATTTATGACACATTCCAGGTTAATGGTGTGGCTTCATTTTTGCTGTATTCAACGTTGTCTTTCTTTGTGGGCAAATAGATTTATCTTTGAAAGAGACAGTTTTTAGAAAAGACATTTTGACTGATATAGGTTAAGATGAGTTAAGGTCTACATGGGACGGCCATAGAAATAGGGCTGTGAATGTGTGTGTAGGTATCTGATAAAGGGATGTGGTGCCCATCCAGCAGGCAGACAGCTCTATTGTTCAGAACACCGTCTCCAGCCTGTCCATTCAGGATGTTGGATTGGACCTTCTCGAGCAGCATGAAATAAAAAAAGAACAGCCAGCATCACCCACACCCATTATCCCCATCCTACATCAGGAACAATAGCTAACACCCCCCTCATTTCCCAGGAGCCTCGGTGCTCCGTTCCCACAGTACTGTCCCGTTCTGAGGAGCTGGGGGCCATTGTTACGTGAATGACCTGTCCTCCGGTTGTTCCCAGGAGGACACACACTTTTCACACAACACACTCACTGTAACTCTGAGTGCTACCTTTTACATCTTCACTCTGTGCCTTTTTCAATGCAAACTTCCTCCAGCCTTAAGTAATTGCTTTCTTCAAAAGTGTCTCGCCCAAAATCATTGGAGTGGAGTGGGTCATTTCACTGACAGCAAACGTTGGAGCAGAGGTGAAAGAGCTTTAGATGTCTGCAGATAGTGCAGTATTTACTACTGTGGTGCCAGTGTAAGTCTGGGCTTCATAATCTCTCCTATTTCACAAGCTGGCAGGGTAATGTAGCAGAACATATCCTGGCACACCGCAAAGGCAGCAGACCGCTTTTATTTTATTACCACAGAACCAGTCTGGGACCAACTTTACACCTCAAACAGTGGAATCAGTTTTGTTGCTCATTTGTCTCATTTGCCTGCTTCAGCCTGTGACTAATTCCAATTAGTTTTTATTTCCTGACCTCGTTTAGCTTTAACGATGAAGATCATAAAAATGGTCCTGACTGAAAATGTGGATTCTTACCAGCATATAAAATGTCAGATCGCATATTAACTTTAATTCTAACCAGTTTTTGAAGTCATCAGAAAGAAAGAAAGAATAAAGGGGGAAAACTAAACAAAAGATGCTTTTTTTTTTTTTGACTTTTTTTTGTTGTGATGTTGAATGTCAGGATTTAAACCTGAATCATTTAAAAGGCTGCTCTATAGCAGAAATAATAAACAAGAAACAATCCACAGCAAGTTTGCTTTGTTTTTATATTTGCCAACTAAATGCTTTGTCTCAGCAACATCTTAATACTTATTCAGCTACAGAAGTCCAAGGAAACTGCTGCCATTATTAGATAAAATGGTGATCTTTCTTTAAAAAAAAAAAAGTAAACCCTCAGTAAGCACACATTAGTGGACTAGCATAATATAAGCCTGACTTTAATGAAAAATTGTGAATATTTATCTAGAACAAGGAAAAGCAATATTTTTTTGTTTTATTATTATTATAGATACAAATCTAAAAAGTATGATGTTAATCCTTTGAACCTCCATCTTTAGATGCAGGCAGATTAACAGCTCTCTTAGACTATTTCTACACATCCTCGCACAGCCACTGACATGTTTTTGTTAGTGAGATAGCCCACTCAAACTGATTTGATGGAGGGGATCTTTTTTGTAGTAGTTTAGGTCTGAACTTTGATTATGTCATTCTTAAACATTAATATGCTTTCATGCAAACCTGTCAATTCTCTCTGCTCCCCTCTAGGAAGAAGCTTTGGGGCATTCAATGCAGGGCCAGCAGATTACGAAACAGCTTCTTCCCCACCGCCATCAGACAGCTAAACTGTTGAGAAAACTAAATCATGTCACAGACTCTGCATCACGCTGACAAACACCAAACCAAAACTATTGCATATTTGCATCATATATATTAATGCTCTGAACTTCCATATCAATGCATTTTTTTTGCAACATGTTTTTTTTTTCTCCCACAGTTTATATTTGACTACTGATACACTTTAAGGAATGGAAATATCATGAAGATTGACTGTACAAAATAAATTTTATTTTGTGTACACTCTGGGCCGGATCTATCAAAGGTTTGCGTGTATAAAAACGTGAGCTATTTCACTGCGCACGCTAAAAAATGTACAAACTGATCTATCAACAGCGTGTTAAAAGGATTTGGTCTTTAAAACGTGCTAAATGGCGCCTCTTATCCATTTAGTACTTTTTCTGCAATGAATATGCAGTATGGGGCGTTTACACGCAAAACTGCGTCTTGTGGGTGGAGAACATGTAAATATATTAATTTAGCACTCGCAAAGTGATTTATCAAACCTGAAAGCAATTTTGCTAACAGTATCTGACTCTATGTTTCAAAAGAAGGTGCAAATGGTCTGTATGCGTAATTGCGCACACATGGCAGCGGTTAATTGTCGCAAGAAGGAGACATCGAAATGAAGCAAGGAGACGCAGAGAACGCTTTTTTCACTCCGTGTGAATATTTTCGTACTTTTTACAGGATTATCATATAGTTAGCTCCACTCCTCTTATCTGCATATGTGCCACTGCTGAAAAGTCCTCACAGCATGTGATTCCACTTTGTTTCCACTGTGGGGATACAGAATACTCCCTGCTCATCACATTTTGTTAGAGGACAGAAAGTTCAACTCCACCCTGAATTTTATCAGAGCACCTTCTTTCTTAAGTTAGCCAAATCCCCTAAAGGCTAATTACAAACTGTGAATGGGATTTTAAACTGCTTTCCTTTAACTATTGTATTTTTACTAACCTTTCATAAAAGACATATGATGTGTTCTGCTAAAAGATGCACTGTCAGCAGATTCTGCCATCAGAGCTTTAGGAATTCTGCAGTTTTTTCCAGAATTACCAAGGGCCTCTGGACTGTGTCTATAATGAGCACCTTCCTTGTTAAACTTGCAGTTTAGGTGGATGTCTAAGTCTTGGAACGTGCTGCTATTGAACCATACTTTCTTACAATCCAATTTCCCTTTTAACTTTTCCATAACTTTATTTCTCTGCTATCTTCTTTGATCTATTACAGTGTTTGGTTACAGTAAAACACTTTTCATACTGAGAATAACCTACACACGGGTGTTAGGGTTATAAAGCAGGTGTCTTCATGGGGTGAATAGTTTCTTTGGATTTTTTTTCAGGAGTATAAAATGTGAAGAACTAATGCAAACCCTACTTTGTAAACAGTCACTAAAAAAGTAATTATAATTATCTGGTTGTAAAGGTGAAGCTAAGGTCGTTCTGAAACTTTATCTACAGCCTGTGTTGGTTTGAATCAAGATTCTTCTCTTGAATCATGTTTGAAATCCTTCAACATTGCAAAGATGAATGACTATGTGAATTCCCTCCAGGAATAAGTTTCCTTTCCAAGCTAAATGAGAATTGTTCAGTTTCCTTTCTTTGTTTTTTATAGTGCCGAGTCTTATAACCAATGATGATTTTTCAAAAAGGCAAAGCAGCTCCACTTATAAGCACATCCTTTATTTAACATCATTTATTTGACACACAATTAACACATTTGGAGTAGACTAACCATCCACACTTTCTAAAATGAAAGCATTATGTTCAGGTTACGAAGACCCTACTCCTAAAAAGATTAGAGATCTTGAGAAAACGGCTGTATTGCTGGCTTATTTTGACACATACCTTTAAAGGCCTTATGGGACCAAATGATCAACAGAGAACTTTTTCACTTCCTGCAACATAATTACCGTACTCCTTAATTATTCACATTTAGAAAAAGTTATCCAGAAAAAAATTGCAATTAAAAGCAACTTGAGTGACTTAAAAACAAAGTCAAAACAAAACCTGGGTCATATTGATGTAGTATGATGTGAATAAATCAATAAATGTATTTGTACATGCAGAATTAGATCAATACTGAAAGACCCTAAGGTCTAATAAATAGGTGGTTATTACAGTGGCTTTGCTAAAATTTTGATCTATCTGCATTTTCAAATCATGCGTATTCACTTATACAAGAGATGTTTACCTGATCTAAAGCAGTTGAAAGGGTATGTTTGGTTTAATTTTTGGAAATGATAAGTGAAAAAGTGACATTCAGGTGAGTAGAACAATGGGTTCTACCCTTAGAGCACTTTGCTCCTGGTGAAAAACTGCAAAACACAAGTCTGTCACAATGACACGAGTTAGCTCTTCTCAGCTCTGTTCCTGTTGAGAGCTGCTTTAGGTGTGAACTCCAGTTTCTCTTTCAGGCTAAGCACCTGAGTGCTGTCTTTTCCCAACTGTTCCTGCAGCTTTCTTTCCTCCCTTAGTTCCAAGATGCTTTTTTCTTCCTCCCGAGGTTTAGGGGTCCCTCTAATGAACCACTCCAGGTGGTAGCCCACAGCGCCGACCACAAAAGCTACAGGAAAGGTGACGTAAGGCGCATAGGTGCGCATCGCAGTCCAAACTACAGGCCACATCACTGCACACTGCTTTGGATTAGAGGTAATCTGAAAGAGGAAAAAAAACGAACATAATTTTATAGCAAATAATGAACCATGGAGATGGTTTTTCTGTTAAGAATATTTTAAGACATTTAAGAAAATATCCATTTTAACTTTTACTGCCAGTCATGTCCTTTCTAATAGCCCCCTCTTGTGGTTCAAAGTAGAATTGTATTATTAAAGGAGAATTCCGGTTTTTAACACTTTTAGCCCATTTTCTGTAGTGTCCAGGATGAAATCGAATGATCGACACCAAAATTTTGACAATTGGTCCTGTCTCTGCTTTTTGGCTCATTTAGAATCAACCCCTGGCTGCTTTAGAATGGCTTTCATTGTGCATGTCCGATAATGTCCTTAAAACAACCTTAAACGTTCTTTTTTTTAAAATATGCTACTCACCGTGTCGTCAGCGCTGTTCAATGACGTTCCAAAAAAAGTTTCGTAAAGAAAAAACGTTCCTGTAGTGTTTTATTTAGCATTTTGTAAATCCCATTGAGTTCTGTTGGAATAGTCAATATTCCCCTGCCACCGGAAACGGAAATGGGGCCTGTTTACACAGTTGTAGTCTTTTCGCTTCACTCGGTGTACTCCGACGTCGAGAATCAAGAATCCACCTTTCGTATTCCATTTTCAGAGTTTTTTAAAGTGTTTAACAGAGACGTTAGCACCTCGACGTCGGAGTACACAGAGTGAAGCGAAAAGACTACAACTGTGTAAACAGGCCCCATTTCCGTTTCCGGTGGCAGCGGAATATTGACTATTCCAACAGAACTCAATGGGATTTACAAAATGCTAAATAAAACACTACAGGAACGTTTTTTCTTTACGAAACTTTTTTTGGAACGTCATTGAACAGCGCTGACGACACGGTGAGTAGCATATTTTTAAAAAAGTACGTTTAAGGTTGTTTTAAGGACATTATCGGACATGCACAATGGAAGCCATTCTAAAGCAGCCAGGGGGGGATTATGCATGAGCCAAAAAGCAGAGACAGGACCAATTGTCAAAATTTTGGTGTCGATCATTCGATTTCATCCTGGACACTACAGAAAATGGGCTAAAAGTGTTAAAAACCGGAATTCTCCTTTAAACAATATTGGAGTTCTAAGTAAACCCATTTCAGTTTACAATTCCCCCATTGTGGGGCAATAAAGGGATTTTCTATTCTATTCTAAACCCAAGGAAAGTAAATAAAGTACAGTCTTTTTTCAATTACAGAGTTGGATTTCGTCGGCATAATACAAATTGATTAAATTAAGAATTATAAAGTCAAAAGAAAATTTTAAATTAAAAATACTGATGCCGTCAAACTATTTTAATGGATTACATCAGCAAGAGCAATTGGTTTCTGTAGTGCTCCTTTTAACATTTCCAAACTATAGAAGGAAAGGCAGGGTTTCTTAAATGCCCTTAATGTTCACTTTCTGACTTGATGTGTTAACTCATTTCAACTTTTTATAGGGATTTTTATAGGGAGCCCCACCTGTTGCATAAGGAACAGCAGCTGGCTGCTATGTCTCAAAATAAAAGCTGCGTGGATGTACTGCATTTCTTTGCAAACATGATTTCCATTTATTATCATCAGTTTATTAATATTGATATGATGGTTAATTGTTAACAGCTTGGTTTACATTTAAATAATATAAGCAACTGGTAGGGTTATGATCCTTTTTAATATATGCTGTTAGGACAAATAAGTTGTACTTTGTTGTTGCCATAACTACGCTTTGCTAAGTAAAACTGTGGCTAAATATCCTAGGTAAAAAAAAAAAAAAAAGTATCCACTAAACCTAGATTGTTTTCTTCTTTTTTAATAGCAATCTTGAAAAAAAGACACATAACACCATTTATAAAAAGTGAGAGGTTTGGTCTGTCGTGTCCTTCTTACGTCCTTACAAACGGTGAAAACATGAGTAAAGCAGGACTACTCAGATCTAGGCTGGACCACAGTAGCAGCCAGTCAACTTTAAATTTTAAAAAGACAATTAAAATGACTTCGCAGGTCTAATGTATGCCGGATTAAAAAGCGAACCTTTCTGAATGGTATGGTGTTTATTTTAAGTCCAGTACTTTACGCATCACTTTGTTCAGATAAATTACAGTTAAATATAAATTATTCTAACGCAGTTCGCCATGTTGGCTCCAAACACCGTTAAGCAAAAACTGCCCAGAAGGACAGTCCCTCTGACTAGAAACACGCAAAACACAGACACTGGTGTTCTTAGTAGAAAAAAGTCCAAACAAAAACAAGTTAAATAAAATTTAGGCTGAAATTAATTCATTTCATAAGACCACACTCACCTCTGCCGTTGACACATTTGCTCTGAATAGACGTCATTTCCGTGTGTGATTACTTCCTTCTGGGTGAAACGTCATTGGCTGACTACCTCCCAATGTTTTTCTTCTTCTTCTTCTTCTTCTCTTCTATTATGGCGGATCACAAGCAACTTTAAGGTGCATACCGCCACCTACTGTACATGAGTGTGTAGCAGCGTTACTTCACATCTATTAGATTCTATTTTTTAATTTTGTATTCTTAAGATACAAAAACAATGCTTTCCTTAGTTTATGAATATCTGTTATGTTTCCTTCATTTCCTAATATTCCTTTAAGATTCCATTCATGCCCTATACTTCTAACTATTCTCTTTAATTTTTCCCTTTCGTGTTCATATAACTTACAGTTCATCAGTATGTGTTCTACATTTTCTTTTTCACCACATTTCTCACAATTTTTCCTCCCTATTAAGTAAAGCATGTCATTTAAGTAGGTATGACCTATTCTTAATCTACTAACTATTGTTTCTTCTCTTCTGTTTCTTTCATTAATGTTTCGAATTCGAACTGACTTTTGCACTTCATATAATCTTCTTCCTTTCCTATCTTCGTTCCATATTTTTTGCCATTCCTCCATTTCTTTACTTTTAATAAGTGATTTCCCTTCCCCTTTTCCAAAAGGAATTGAAATCGTTATTTCCCCCTCTAAAGCCCTTTTAGCTCATTTATCTGCCTTTTCATTGCCTTTTACTCCTTCATGTGCCGGCACCCAACAAAACCAAACATCAATGTCACCCCTATATAGTCTAAATAAAATATGATGAATTTCTAATACCAAATCTTTTCTATTATTTCCTTCTCCCTTAATACTTTCCACTACTGCTTTAGAGTCTGTGCACACCACCACCCTGATTGGTCGAATCTCCTCCACCCATTGCAAGCCTAATATAACTGCCACCATTTCTGCTGTAAATACCGACAATTGATCTGATATTCTTTTGTGAATACATTTTTTAAACTCTGGGATATATATTCCTATACCCACATAACCTTTTAGATTTTTAGAACCATCTGTATAAATTTTAAGGTAATTATTATATGTAGTTCTTAAATAAATATCAGTTTTTATCCCTATTTCATTTATATTCCAATCATTTTTCATTGTATTGATTTGCAAATCTACATTAACCTCAGGTATTAGCCATGGAGGAATAACGCTAATTGGGTTAAATTGAGCTATTTCCTTGTCTTCTAGTCTATACTTTTTAATCCATTTCCTAACCATCCATCCAAATCCATTACTTTGGAACTTCACATATTCCCAACAATTTTGCAGAATAGTTGAATTCACATGATTATCTATATTACTTTTAATTTTCATCCAATATGCTAAAGCTAATTTAATTCTCCTCATTTCAAGTGGAGTTTCCCCACTTTCAATTAATAGAGCATTAATAGGTGTTGTTTTTATTGCTCCTGTACATATTCGTAAAGCCCTACACTGTAATCTTTCTATTTTTTGTAATGATGTTTTAGCTGCTGCTCCATATATAATGCTGCCATAATCTATTATTGCTCTCATTAGAGCCCTGTATATGCTTAATAATGACTGTCTATCTGCCCCCCAATTGTTTCCAGCCACAGCCTTTAATATATTAATAACTTTTTTACATTTGGTTTCTAAGTTATCTATATGTGTTTTCCATGAGTAAGAACTGTCCAACCATAAACCTAGATATTTATATTCTGTTACTCTTTCTAAAGTCTGTCCATATAATGTTATTGTTTCTATATTAATATTTCTCTTCTTTGTGACAACCATATAGCAAGATTTGGTTGCTGATAATTTGAAACCCCATTCATAAGACCATTTTTCAACTTTACTAATTGCTTTTTTAATATTTTCTACATGTTTAATATTTTTCCCTTTCATCCATATGGCCCCATCATCTGCATATAGTGCAGATTTTATACATTTATCAGTTTCATAGAAAATATCATTGATCATAATATTAAATAAAATTGGACTAATTACACTACCTTGTGGTATTCCATTTTCAACATTATATTCATTTGAATAGTCATTCCCAATTTTTACTCTTATTTTTCTATTTAGTAGAAAATTTGCTATCCAATTATACATTCTCCCACCTATTCCCATCTGTTTCATTTTTATAAGTAATCCTTCTTTCCATAGTGAGTCATATGCTTTTTCTATGTCAAAAAATACTATAATCATTATTTCCTTCATTTTTAAAGCTTTCTCTATGTCATTACTGACTCTAGTTAGAGCATCTATTGTTGATCTTCCAGTTCTGAATCCACATTGATATCCATTTATTAGATTATTCTTCTCAAGATAGTATCCTAATCTATTAACCATTATTTTCTCCATCCATTTACTTAAATGGGAAGTAAGAGCAATTGGTCTGTAATTATTTGGATAGGAAGGATCTTTACCTGGCTTATTAAATGGTAAAATTATTGCCCTTTTCCAACTATTTGGTATTGTTCCTTCTTTCCATATTTTATTAAATAATTCTAATATTAATTTCAGTGTTACTTCCGGAATCTGTCGAAACATAGCGTAACATAACTGGTCTTCCCCTGGAGCTGAATACCCTGTCCCTTTCAATACTGTTTTTATTTCTTTCATGGTTATATTCATATCCAATGTTGACATATATTTTTGACATTTTTCTAGTGAGTTTTTATGATTTCCAAGTTTTTGAATCATCTGCCTTCTGTGGGTATTTGTCAAGTGATCACCACTATGAACTGCCGCAAACGTCTCTCCTAATAACTCTGCCTTATCTTTATTTAAAACCAATACCTCCTGTCCTCTGACTAAGGATGGAATATTGACATTGTTCTTTTTCCCCGTCATTTTTCTAAACATTGACCACACATTCTGTAAATTAACTTCTGAACCTATTGATGAACAATAGTCTCTCCACGTTTTCTTTTTTGCATCCTTTATAGTTTTCCGAGCTTTTGCTCTTTTCCTTTTATAATCAATAAGGTTTTCGATTG
Organism: Cyprinodon tularosa; assembly: GCF_016077235.1. Classification (NCBI taxonomy): domain Eukaryota; kingdom Metazoa; phylum Chordata; class Actinopteri; order Cyprinodontiformes; family Cyprinodontidae; genus Cyprinodon; species Cyprinodon tularosa. The sequence continues at coordinate 1,119,566 of NW_024038862.1, read as the reverse complement.
TTAGATTTTTCTGTAGTATTTTAAAAGCTTTATTACGATCTTTAATAGTTTTACTGCATTCATTATTCCACCAAGGAACTACTTTCTTCTGACCTTTCACTTTTATTTTTGGTATGCTGTAATTTGCAGCATTTAGAATATTTTCTACTATTTGATTTGTACACTCTTCAATATTACCTTTTAATGTTACTATATGTCTTGTTTCTTCACATTTTGTTTTAAATTTAAACCAATCAGCTTTATTAAAGCACCATCTTATTAATGTAAACTCTTCTTGTCTATTTATATTATCATTAATTATTGTACTCACTGGAAAGTGATCACTCCCTAGTGTAGATTCCCCATTTACATCCCATTCACATGCACTAACAAGACAGTCAGATACTAATGTAATATCTAGACATGAGATTGAATTTTTATTTATATTTATTCTTGTACCTTTTCCATTATTAAGACAAACTAATGACCTTTCATCCATTAATTCTTCCACTATTTCACCATTATGATCCGTTTTCTTGCTACCCCATAGACTGTTGTGAGCATTAAAATCTCCACACCAAACTTCTCTTCTATGTATTTTCCCTATTTCCTTAAATATTTCATTATCTAGATTTTTACACGGATTATAATAATTAATGATTTTAATATTTCCTTGTTTCCTTAAATTAAATATTTCTATATTTACACATTCTATTTTTTTATTTAATGAGTTTTTCTTGTAAGCAATTCCTTCCTTAATTAAAGTGGCACATCCTCCGCCACTACCATTACTTCTATCCTGTCTTTCTATATTATATCCAGGAATTTTAAAATCCAAGTTTGAGTTTAACCATGTTTCTTGTATACATATTACATCTGGTATTACTTCTAATTCATAAATATACTTTTTAAATTCTTGTCCATTAGCTATTATACTTCTGGCATTCCATTGTAGAATATGAATGACCATCAATAAAGCTTGTATCCTAATCCTGACCATTTTCTGTTATTTCAGTGGCACTCAAAATGGTATGTATTTGATCTGCTTGAATTTCTTTCATATCTAGGAATCTCCCTGCTGCTGTTACTATTTCTTTTATTTTATCACTTTTCTTCTTCATTTGGACTGTAACATTAATAACATGACATATAAATGCTACAAAGTTTTCTTTTTTCACCATCATTGTATTTTCCTCTATTTTACATTTATGTAAACATGTATTATTTGTATTTGTTGTTGGCATTAGTATTTGTCTCTGACCATTCATTCCTTGATTTGTGTTCTGAGAAGTGTAACTTTGATCTGCTTCTCCCAGCCTCATTCCTCTTTTACTATCTTTCTTTATTCTTTTTAATGCTTCTGCGTAAGAAACTCTTTCTGTTATCTTTATTTTCTGGGCTTCTCTAGCTTCCCTTTGAACTATACATCCACCATAGGCTGCACTATGCTCACCACCACAGTTACAGCATTTGATTTTGGCGTCTTTGTCACACTTTCCAAATTCATGTGGTCCTCCACATCTTGCACATCTAATTTTTCCCTTACAATCTTTTGCAATGTGTCCCATTCTTTGGCAGGTAAAACATCTGAGCGGTTTCGGGATGTACTCTCTAACTTTATAGTTCATAAATCCTAGCTGTATATTTTCTGGCATGTTATTTTCAAACTGCAATATCACAGCCATAGTGTCTTTGAGTTCCCCTTCTCTTCTACTTTTAATCCTGGTGGCATTTGTTATTTTCCCTCCTTTGATTTCATTCTTCACCTCCTCCATTGTCATTTCAAGTGGAACTCCTGAGATTACTCCTCTCAACCTTGCCATAAAACCTGGTATATGTGATTTAACTCGTTCTCCCATCAGAGTTTTCATTTTGATTATCTTCTGTTGTTGTGCCTCACTGATAGCTTGAATTATCACTTTTCTGTTGTTCATGATTCTGGCCGTTTTGATTTTCCCTATCTCTTCCTCTATTGCTTTGGTTATCTTTATCGGATGAATATAACCCCTTTCTTGCTGAAATTCCACCACAACTTTGTATTCCACTTCTGTATTACTGTTATCTTGTTCCCGTGAACTCACTCTCTGGTTTATTTTTGTCCTTTTACTTCCTTCCGCTCCTAGCTCACTTTCATCCGACCAACTTCTTGCCCTTTCATGTCTCTTTCTGATTGCTCTTTTCATTCTTGCTGACCTCGATAACATCCACTCCATTTCATTTCCACTACTTCCTCCTGATGTAGAAGCCATGCTACTACAGTCAATGTACAGCTTATGTGATCCGCCAAATTAGCTCCTACCGCCGTCTTTGTTTGTTGAGTTCAATCACCGCCTTCTGTGTCCTTTTCCCCCCACCCCCAATGTTTTTCTTCTTCTTCTTCTTCTTCTTATGAGATTTTATGGCGGTTGGCAAACTTGTGAAATGTGCATTACCGCCACCAACTGATATGGAGTAAAGCAAGGAAACAGGAAACGATTCACCCCCCCCCAAAAAAAAAAAAAAAAAAAAAAAAAAAAATACAATAAAATAACCTGTGTAACTTAAACCCACATAATACTAAATTATACTAAATTACATTTGCCCGTATAATTTTAATTTACTCTAGGTCATCGTACCTCTGCCAGTTTCTGATGGTCCCATTGGTCTTTCCATCATGCTTCCAACCATCTCCCAGTTCATATCTTTAACATCCAGATATTTTTCTGCAGCCTTCACTATTATTTTGATTTTTTCTGTTTTTTTTGTCGTCTGAGCAGTACAATTAATCACTTCCACCATGAAAAGAACAAAATTTGTCTTTTTAACAATTAGTGAGTCTTCATCAATTTTTGGAGATTTCTCTAGAGGTTTGAAATTTGCCGTGTGTTGAACTGTAGGTTTGGGTTTTTCTGACTGAGATGGGATCCTTTTTGCAGCTTCAGCATAAGTTATTCCAAGCTCAAATTTCATTTTTTTTATTTCTTCAGACCTTTTGCTTGCTTCACAGCCGCGATAAGCAGCAGTATGTTCTCCACCACAATTACAGCATTTTATTTTAGCTTCTTTTCCACATTTACCATATTCATGTTCTCCTGCACACCTTCCACACCTCTGTTTCCCTTTACAAACTGCTGCAATGTGTCCGAATTTTTGACATTTGAAACATCTCAATGGTGGTGGATTGTAGATTTTGACATTGTAACTGATGTAACCGATGAATACTTTGCTTGGTAATTGCTCTTCCTCGAATTTAATTAGTACAGATAAACTGTCAGATCTTTCTCCGTTTCTTGTTGTTTTTAACCGTTTTACTTCTTTTACTTTTGCACCGCTTATGTTTTCCAGAATCTCTTTTTCAGAAATTTTCAGAGGAACTCCTCCAATGACTCCCCTGCTGATCTTTTTGTTCTCCATTAGGCTGCACTGAACTCTTATCCCGTCAATTTTGTTAATACGTATTGCTTTGCCTTGCTGGGCGCTGTCTCTGCAGTTAATTAGCAGGTCTCCACTGTACAGAATTCTGGCACCTCTGACTTCTCCAACAAGTTTATTGATGGTTTTTGTTAAGTGAACCGGATTCCAGTTTGTAAAAGAGTCTGCCTGATTAACGACTTTGAATATGACTTTGAATTCATTTTGTTGTGCTGTGGAATGTATGGATTGATCATCACTGGATTGTTCTGAACTAGATTCCCCTTTAACTGATCTCTGTTTTTTCCGCTTTTTCTCATTTTTTGATGCTGCTATCTTCCAACCTTCATTGTCACTATTTCCCTCTTCCATCCCACAAGAATCGCTTCCTGTTTCCTCACTACTCACGGCCCAGGACATTTCTCCACAAGCAGAGCAGCTTCAAAACACGCGCCCCCCAATGTTTTTCTTTTTTTGTTGCTTTATTTATTTTACCGCCACCTACTGGTAAATATGATACTGCATTGAGTATCCTGCAAATAAAAACTAGAAAAGGTTTACAATCATACCTTGAACAGTTTCTTCGACACATACTAGTAATTCAGATAACTAAATAATCTGTAACTTCAAATAAAATATTATGATAGCAAATATTTTATTTGAAATTTGACTGTGTGAATTTCTCTTTATTTCTTTATTTTTGTATAAAGAGAAATGTGCTAAAGGCATGTAGAAAAAGTCAAATTCCTTGTAAGTGCAAATCTAATTGGTAATAAATCTGATTCTGATTTAGATGAATGTCCCCGGCTATATTAAAAAACTTACAGTCATCAGTTAGACTAAACCAAACAGAGTACCTGTAGGTTCCCCAAATGTATTATATTTGACACACAATTTTAAACAAGGAATTGTATATATATATATATATATATATATATATATATATATATATATATATATATATATATATATATATATATATATATATATATATATACACTATATTGCCAAAAGTATTTGCTCACCCATCCAAATTATTGGAATCAGGTGTTCCAATCACTTCCATGGCCACAGGTGTATAAATTCAAGCACCTAGGCATGCAGACTGTTTTTACAAACATTTGTGAAAGAATGGGTCGCTCTCAGGAGCTCAGTGAATTCCAGCGTGGAACTGTGATAGGATGCCACCTGTGCAACAAATCCAGTCGTGAAATTTCCTCGCTCCTAAATATTCCACAGTCAACTGTCAGCTGTATTATAAGAAAATGGAAGTGTTTGGGAACGACAGCAACTCAGCCACGAAGTGGTAGGCCACGTAAACTGACGGAGCGGGGTCAGCGGATGCTGAAGCGCATAGTGCGAAGAGGTCGCTAACTTTCTGCAGAGTCAATCACTACAGACCTCCAAACTTCATGTGGCCTTCAGATTAGCTCAAGAACAGTGCGCAGAGAGCTTCATGGAATGGGTTTCCATGGTCGAGCAGCTGCATCCAAGCCATACATCACCAAGTGCAATGCAAAGCGTCGGATGCGGTGGTGTAAAGCACGCCGCCACTGGACTCTAGAGCAGTGGAGACGCGTTCTCTGGAGTGACGAATCGCGCTTCTCCATCTGGCAATCTGATGGACGGGTCTGGGTTTGGCGGTTGCCAGGAGAACGGTACTTGTCTGACTGCATTGTGCCAAGTGTAAAGTTTGGTGGAGGGGGGATTATGGTGTGGGGTTGTTTTTCAGGAGCTGGGCTTGGCCCCTTAGTTCCAGTGAAAGGAACTCTGAATGCTTCAGCATACCAAGACATTTTGGACAATTCCATGCTCCCAACTTTGTGGGAACAGTTTGGAGCTGGCCCCTTCCTCTTCCAACATGACTGTGCACCAGTGCACAAAGCAAGGTCCATAAAGACATGGATGACAGAGTCTGGTGTGGATGAACTTGACTGGCCTGCACAGAGTCCTGACCTCAACCCGATAGAACACCTTTGGGATGAATTAGAGCGGAGACTGAGAGCCAGGCCTTCTCGTCCAACATCAGTGTGCGACCTCACAAATGCGCTTCTGGAAGAATGGTCAAAAATTCCCATAAACACACTCCTAAACCTTGTGGACAGCCTTCCCAGAAGAGTTGAAGCTGTTCTAGCTGCAAAGGGTGGACCGACGTCATATTGAACCCTATGGATTAGGAACGGGATGTCACTTAAGCTCATATGTGAGTCAAGGCAGGTGAGCAAATACTTTTGGCAATATAGTGTATATATAAATTTAGAATCTTTAGGTTTATCTTTTAGGATCATTGATTAAGTGATACATGTAGATGTGGTAAAATTTCAAGAACAATCAATCTTCCACACTCACAGAAATGACTACAGCCAATACTAAGTTTAAAGAAATCTTCCATATATAAATTGTCTAATAAAAAAAAAAAAAAAAAAAAAGTGGAAAAACTGGTAAATCAAATACTGGAAAGGTCTTCAAGGCAACTGCAGTTTTTCTTCTATTTTTTAAACTTAGACATTTCAGACTTTAACCTGAACAATCATTTTCTATAAATAACTGAACAACATTTTCTCTCTTTTCTACAATGTCTTTGCTCTCTTCTGCTACAGCCAAATGTTTAGAATTAGTCTTTTATCTCTTGTATCTTCTGACTATTTCATTTAATTGCTTTAACAATGAGATTTCCAGACTGCGAGACAATCAAATTATTTTATTCTCTTTTAGTCTATTCTAATCTAGTCATAGGCTTTACCCAGATAAGGCTGAACTTAACCAAAACTTCCATGGAAAACACTTAAATGCTGAGAAGCTTTTATAAGCAGATACAAAGAACAATGTCTCCTCATGAAAATATACATTGTGATGAAAACACAAGACTTGTTAAAGGTAAAGTACAGCGTTGTGCAAATGGATTTTTAATGCTTGTTTTTTGTCTTCTTTTTTTTTTACCTCCTGAATAAGATTTTCTTAGGTTTTAAAAAATCTCTTCTATCCTCAGTAAGACTAAGACAAATAAATTAACACCAGAGGAAATTTGCAAGAGGCCAGCTGTTTCTTTACAGCACTGCACAAAGTCAAACACCACAAGTTTGGTTCCCTTCTGTGTGGAAATACGGATTTAAAGATGTAACCTTTGTTTATTTCTTTGTATAATGAAATAGAGGAAAGCATTTACAAGGTTTACACTACAGGAGGAACTATTTCACAACATTTCTCTGAGATGTGATAGTTTCCGCGTTGTGAATCAGGAAGCCTTCTTTGCAAAGCTCCACCTGATTGATGACTCTGATTATTCAGCCTCCAGTCTGAAAACTTTTCCATTTAGCAACAACAAAGCTCTCCACCTGGTTGATCTATAGCGGCTGGAAAGCGGACTGTCACAGAGCGGAGGCCGGCTTTGACTTAATGGCCCCTTGTAGTGAAGCTCCAGAGGAAAGAAAAGAAAAAAACATGAAACCATGTCCAGATTTGTTATAATTAGTTTCAATAAAGCTGAATCCTGTGTGGATGATTATGTTTAAAAATCATTTTTTAAACCCTTCATCCCTCTGTGCTATCCATCTTACAGTTGCCAGGACTGGCATGTGATCAGTGCTGTCAAATAAAGAGAAATGTGCTCATCTCCCCTGCAGGCTTACATTCCCTCTGCCAGTTCTGCTTTACCAGCGAACATGGCAAGCAGCGGCTTTATTTAATAAGTGTCAGTTTATTCGTTAAATGAGATTTAGAGCTGCACTGGCCAATATTTTTATCTGCTAAAAAAAAAAAAACGCAGCTATTTCTATCAATCCAAATGACGCTCTGAGTCTGACAGAGTGAACGCTGAAGCTCTGTAGACTTGCTCTATTTGTAAAAGTTAATTAAAGATGTCAGGCGTGGTCAGTGGATGGAAATGTCCTCATTACACGCGGGGAAATGACAGGGATCGAGTAAATCACTGCAGAATCAAAGAGGCCACAAAAAAAGTTCATGCAGTTCTGCTTCGATAAACTGAACCTTAAAACGCGTGAAACCTTCAAACATGTGGCTTCCTGTTGTTTTCTTTGGTCTTAAACATTTTCTCACTTGGTTGCATTTTAAAAAAATTATATTTAATTTAGAGTTTTACAAGACAGCCTAATATGAAATAATGGATATTTGTCAGGTTAAAGGAAATTTTTTACTCAAATCTGAAAGTGTGGCATACATATATACTCATAAGTCAATACTTTGCAGAACCTCCCTTTTGTTTTGCTGTTTTATGCCTCTGTGAACATCTATTTTCAAGTCTGGCATTAATTCCTCAGTTAGATTTAGGCCTTTACTTTGGCTATGCTATTCTAATACATGATTATCCTTTAACCTGTTCCTGAATATCTGCAGCCTCAGAGATTGTTGTTCTGAAGTTTTTTTAACCCTCTCACAGGTCTTTATTCCCAAATTGTTCCAGTATTTATCTCCATTATTCCTCCCTTCATCTCTGGTCAGAGTTCTTCTATAGGGCAAAAAAGGTTTAGTTAGGAAGATTCCCAGGGCCCATGACTGACGGGGAGCACAAGTTATGTTCCGTAATATATTTCAGTAGAGACCCTGTTTATAGATGTTGGAGCTTGGCCTGTTTTTCCAGTGTAGTCCAGTTTCTCTGACTGTGACTAACCGGATGTGCTCCATTTCATCCGCGATATGGGAGCTGACCTGGAGCTCATATGTCTGGCTGTGTTTCCTGGATGGGGCCGTCTGTAGAACCGGTTGACAGCTTTTGTATCTCTGCTTCTTTTTCTATGTCTAATTCTGTCTCCTTGAACCCCAGTTGGCCTCGGCAGAAGGCCGCTCACACCAAGTCTGGTTCTACTGGAGGTTTCTTGCTGTTAAAAGGGAGTTTTTCCTCTCCACTGTCACTACAAGCATGCTTGGTGTGAAAGATTGCTTTCGAGTCGATGCAAACTGGTTTTCCTTGAATTGAAAATGAAACCCTTTTCATGAACTTAATTAAAGTCTATGGAAAGAGAAAAAGAACAATATAAATAAAGAAAACTATTTTTTCTCCCGAGGCCACACAAAAACAATTAAGTGACTTGGTATGAATTTTCAGACTCAAATGGGGGTTGGTTCAATTCTCTGTTAAAAACTGGAGTTATTTCAATCCAGGTATTAGGAATCAATTGTGTGTAAAATCAGCTTTAGCCATTTGTCAACCAAACAAAATACATACCAATTCAATCTTTAAAACAACATTTAATCTAAACTAACTGTTTGAAGATATCTGTATGAAAAATTTGGAGAAATGCACCAATCAGGCCATTCTACATATGGGGGTGATGGAGGTAAACAGTATCAGATTATAAAGAAGGTCAGCCATGTACAAAATTGGCAAAAGAATATTTATTTAGATTGCAAATATTTCAAAAAATATAAGTACAGGTTTTTTCCCACCCATACTGTTTAGCAAGGATTCATTCAATAAACTCTTATTCTCCACCCAATTCTGATAAGGTCCACATTATTTCTAAGTATACTGCATAGTAATCTGTACAATTTTACAAAGTAATATTTAATTCAGTCCTTAACCATAGTGAGAAAAACAAAACAAATTTTTACTGGTTCAGTTAACACATTAAACTTTCCCATGTGATTACAAGAAGAGATCTAATTATCATAATTTCACCATCTGTTTTGACATTTTAACTCAAATTCAGTTCTAAATTCTAAGAGAAATCTTAAAACATCAAGTTGTGGTATCATGTAAACAGGAAGTGTTAATTATCCAAAAGGCATGCTTGGTTGAACTGATTTTTGATGACATAAACATCTGATTGGCACCAATATTTGAAAGCCTCTGTCATTAGGAGGGACAGTAAACAAGCTGAACCTCATTAGGAGTGCAAAGTTAGCCCCCCCCTAAGCGTCACATTACGTGACTGCTGCTACAGTGTATGTGCTGCAACATGTGAGGGCACTTCTGGCAAAGCACAGAAATCTGAGTGACTCTCAGTCAGTATGAGAAATGATGGTGCACATCCATGGTTGCAGCGGGGCTCGTTAGCAAAGCCACTCTCACATCAGCTTCGTAACCCCACTGGCGAGAAAGTCCTCGTAGCTGAGGCGGATGTTGCCCGTCATGCCGGTGTCTCTCTCCCTGAACACCTGCGTCATGCTCTGGAGCTGCGTGCACGCCTGGATGAAGCGGTCCAGCTGTATGCCGTGGGGCCCTCCTCTTCCGCTGAAGCGCTGCACCAGCATCTCAGAAAACTGGGGGCTGAGTTTGTAGCCCATCTGAGTGAGAGCTGGAGGAAAAGGAGAAGCAGATACAAGAACATGAGGGCTACTGTATAAATATGACCTGCAGCCCCTTTAAGACAAAATAATGAAACATGGATACCTTGGTGCAGCTCTGAGCCACTGATGGATCCCGAGTGGTCCCTGTCATACTGCTGAAACAGAGCCCTCCACTGCTGTATGTAATTCCACAGTGCTGAGAAACCAAACAAGTCTATCCGACCCGACCGTGTCTTGTCAAACATATCTGGCAGAAAAAACAATACCCAAAAAAAGAAAAAAATCAGACAAGAATCCCTCTAAAAACTTTTCTTCTGTTACATTTTCACATTCTTTCCAAACTAAAAGTATAAATGTTTAAGTATGCTTCCCTCCAGCCCCTCATCCATCACCATGGACCTTCTGCTGGCAACAATCATCCACAGAGGTCACACTTTTCTTGTTAAATCAGAAGATAACATTAGGTCCCTGCCAGCAAATGCAATTGGAATGTAACCGGAATCCAGACTGAATAATGCTCGCCTAAATTCTGTCATTAACAAACCAAACCCATTTTAACCCAATCCCTTCACTTCTTCCCTCCTCTGCTTGGTTTATAGATATTTTACAGCAGCTTGCACACAGGTTTTTTCATCTCATAGGTACATTTTTCAGGGTTTATACAGGAATGAGTAACTCTAATGTAATGCTTTTTAATGCTCCTTTAATGCTCTTAGAAAAACTATAACACGGCGAAATCCTTCGTCATCTTTACCGTCGACAGGCTGCAGCCATGTCCTGAATTCCTCTTTTTCCAGCCACTTTACGTTTCAATACTTTCAATCTTCTGGACTAGAACATCTGTTGTGCTTTCTATTTTTCTTGGGACTTCAGCATACAGTGCACCTCCCCACAGTGTCATCATTCTTCATCTTCGCTAGACATGGACTTATTGTATATTCTGCTGTGAAATGAGTCTTAAATTTTCATTGTGTACTCAAGGATTCAACCTCTGGATGCACAGCTTTGAGCGGTAACTAGGTGACTGTGAGAGAGTAAACTAAAAATGATTGGCTTATTTTTCTGACTAATCCAATCAGCGCGCTCTCTGATAACCAGTCGCCTGGAACGCTCGTTCAACAGAGCATCGCTTTGGACAAATACGCCCAGGTTTAGCAACCCCCCCCCCCCCCCCCCCCCCCCCCTCTCTTGTTGTCTGTGCAGTCGAAATAGTCCTAATCTGCACATGATGCACGTGTGATTGTATTGCCTGCAGGCTCTTACTCGCATTAAAAAACACCACCTCGCATATTTTAAAACCCGGGATAATTTATCCGACTTGCGGGCATCCGTGAACAACATCGATATCAGGGAGTCTCTCGCAACTTCCGGGAGACTTGGAATGTCTACCATACTCTGGCTTTTTCTCCGCCTCCAGCTTTTTTTCCCGAACATATGGCTTTACGATCAACTGTAAGAAGTTATATCTGATATTATATATCTGACGAAATCGTTGTTATAACCATTTTTAAAGCATTTTAAATGCCACTGCAATCACATTTAATAAAGTTTAATGCCAATTAAGGCCTTAGTTAAAAAAATATATAATTAAATGACTTTTAATGACCCGCGGGAACCCTGATTTTTGTCATTGTGAGAGATGGAAACTGTCACATTACATCGTTAAACAGACATTTAACACAGTAAAAATGCTTTATCTGCTGCAGCAGGGACTTACTGATCATCATGAGGCAAGTTTCGTCATTAAAATTGGACCAGTTGGAGTTGACTAAGGCTTGTTTTAGCTCCTTTGAGTTAATGAATCCGCTGTGGTCTGCGTCGACACTCTGGAACCACTGGTGCGCCTCTGGGTTAACACCGGGGGGAATGTTACCTTAAAATAAAAATAATTCCTCATACTTTATTACATTACTTGAAAATAAGAGACAACAAAGACCAGTATGAATCGAGCTGTTTGTTGAAGGCCTTTCTGGGTTAAAAACATTAGTCAGCAAAGAACAGCATGTATTTTTTTTTAGATTAAAAGAAAAACAAAGGAGACTTGAGACATCTGTTTCAGTGTGGGAAGATTGTGCTCTACACAATCAAACTTTGACCTTCATAAAAAAACATGAACAAGAAAACCACTGAGGCTCAAACAATCTAAACACTTTTGAAAAACAACAACAAAAATTCAGAAAAAAGAGGATTGCGTCTATATTGAGGTTATGAAACCCTTTTCCACCATTTAAAAGTTTAAAAAAAATGTCAGAAAACATCAATATTTGATGTTCCTCTTGCCTTTGACTTGACAGGAGTGAATACTTTTAAAAAGAGAGCGTTTATGTCCCCTGTTCCAAACATCCATAAAAAAAAAAAAAGAAATCACCATGTAAACATCTTTCCAAGTGTTGGATAAGCCATTATAAGCCAGAGAGAACAGTATCAGGGCAAGAGGTCATTTCCTGATTATACGGTGGAAAATACATGGAGACTTCAAAAATATAGCTTAGTGTAGAAGGAGGAGGAGTAGAGAGACGACTGACCGACAAGAAAATGAATGACAAGAAGGAGCGGAGACACCTTATGCCCTGACGTGTGTCCCTGCAGGGAAGTGATGGAAACCCAGACTTTAAGACCCTGACTTAGATGCTCCTGAACACCGTGCAATCGAAACGCGCACACAAAACGTCTTCCACTCCCATCCGTCTCCATTTTGCTCTCTCTCAGCATTACCGGGGTCATTACTCCAGCTGTGAGACCTGCTGAGGGACGCAAACCGAGCAGCCTCTCTGCATCACAACCCGGGAACGCAAGTCGATTCTATTCATCATCCCACCGCAGGGTGAAGGGAAAACAAAACAAAAGCGAAGCCATGAAGGAGAGGGATGAGAGACGATCTGAAGTCTTAAACGTGGATCAAATAGGGGGTATTTTTAACTCCTATAGCCAGAGTTATTCTTTTAGAGGTACTGCTGCAAAAAGCAATGATCATCAGTTACCTGTAGGAGCATTGTATCTGTTAGGTCCTCCATAAGGTTGTCCTCCATACGGCTGTCCTCCATGAGGCTGTCCGCCATACGGCTGTCCTCCATGAGGCTGTCCGCCATACGGCTGTCCTCCATGAGGCTGTCCGCCATGAGGCTGTCCACCGTAAGGCTGTCCTCCATGAGGCTGTCCTCCATGAGGCTGCCCACCGTAAGGCTGTCCTCCATGACCCCCATGTGGGCCACCAGACCCCTGCCCATATTGCCCACTATAACCTGGGGCTCCATAACCCCCATAAGGGCCTCCTGCTGGGGCTGCTCCACCTCCCGGAGGAGCTGAGGGGGGTGTCCCATTAGGTGCAAAGCCTCCACCATATGGGTTACCTTGTGGTGGTTGGCCTCCTCCTGGATACCCCTGCAGGAAAAAATAAAGAAAAGAAGAAAAACATCTCAGCAAGAATTGTGAAATAAAAGAAAAACAAAAAGAAAGAAAATTACCTTCATAGAACACACTAGTTGAGTTATTAAAGTTTCCCCTAGATGAACCTACCTAAATCGATCTTTATTTGAAGATGTAAGGTTAGGGCCACTTTTGCTATTCACCAACAACTCATAGTGGGAACTGATGGAACAAATTTGAACTCTTTCTGGAACCATTTATGTTTCTTGTTCCTCTCCATGAGGCAATACCATCTAAAAGCTAAATCTACTCTATTTTCTAAATCTCACCCTAAACTCAAATGTCATGAGATGAGCCGGGGCTTCGAGGCGTGTGTCGAGTAATGGAAGGGGCCTTTCAACAGAGCGTGTTTCATTTAGGGGAGGGGCCAACATTGATGACGTCTGAAGCTTGCTACCCTGATACTACGCGACCGCTTCAGGAAGTGGTTCAGAAAGCACAACAACTTCAGCGGGCATTTAAAAAGCATCACTATTCAATCAAGATGTGGGAGTTTGTAGGAGAGTTGCGTTCAGTTGGATAGATTCTAAAAATAGATTGGTTGTTTTTTCAACCAATCTAGTTGGTTAAACATGTTTTAGTTAGATCAGACAATGTAATGATAAAAATCTGAGCAAGCTGCTGGATACAGTTGTGATTTAAATCTTAAGTGATATCATTGTTCACGGAACAGTTTCCAGTGTTAGCAATGTCAGCTGTAAAGCATTGACTTCCACTCCTAAGGTTGATGGTTCGAGTTCAATCTTTTGAAATTTGCATATAAGTATTTTGGCTAATGTGGCTAATTTGCTTTGCCCTAGTAAAAATATAGATTGGTTAAAAACACTGTCAAATTAGATTGGTTGAACACATAACTTCCAACCAGATTAAAACCAAAAACGGTGAAAAAAACTATTATGTTCAAATTAAAATGACTAACACCTTTTATTTTGCTCATCATTGCCACATTTGCATAAAAACTCTTTCATTGTTCCCTTTGAAGACATTTTACACTGAAAAAAAAAAGTCCAAAAGATTTTCTTATACACACCGATCTTTAACAATTTCAAAGGAACTTAAATGGGACAAGAAAAACAAATGTAAAAAAAAAAAAAAAAAAAAAAAATCACGGATTTTATTACTATCTGTAGTTCTGCACACCCCCAGTAGGTGGCGACATGTTCCCATGAAGCTTCATGAACTGTGGGTGTCGTTAAAGCAATTTGGCCAAACGGTTAAATTCCTCATGAGGTTTAATCTCACCATCAATATCGTTATGAATATCCTACAATCCCCCAACATTCATAACATTGCTGGATTTCAGGGGCTGTACTGAACAGGTAGTCATCAGATCATAGACTCAGAGCTGTAAATATACATACTGCCCATCATATAGCTCTGAGATCATTTGTGGCCTCAGAGGTCTAAGACATCACTGTATGCTTTATGATTGTCCTAGTTGGCCATCTTTATTGCCCTGCGGGCTACAGCACATTTACTTATTTATAGATGTCAACTTGTTTAGCTTTTGCAGTATTTGGGAATATATATTTCTACTAAATGCAACGACTCTAATCTCTGCTCTGCTGAATTTTTATTGTCAGTTACAAAGATCCGATCTGAAAGGGGTAAAGTGGTTTTCAGCTCGCTGCTCCTTGTGCTTGGAGCCTTGGGAAAAAAATAAAAATAAAAAAAATAAAAAAAAGAGCCCTAAAACTGAGGGAACTAGTCACCTTAGACTCTTAAAGATTTTTAGCTGTAACATCATAATTTGTTGTTTAACTAGATTTATTTTATTCATATTCTAAAATGTGTCACTTAAACTTATAATATACATTATTATATTATATTAATATATAATTTATTTTGGGAATATATCATGATTTTTCCTGAATGTGAAATCAAATGGTGGAAAGAATTTTGATCAATGTATCAATTTCCAAATATGAAGTTGTCAGGAATCAGCTCATAAAAATAAATTTGAACAGTAGTTTTCTAACTTTTGCTATTCAAATCTTGCATGTCACAACTTCTACTATTCAACATATTTCATGGAGCGGGGTTGACATTAAAAATAACATGCCCCTCCTTTTGTTTTTTACTATTTTTTCACCATTCATTTATTTTTTTTAAACATTGTATCTTTTACATGTCAGAAATGAATTAAAACTGATCTCATTAATAATTTATCTACAGCATTCTGTTAAAATTGATGAAATCTAAAGCATAAAAATGAATCAGTTCAATCATAAATTTTGAAGAAAAGGGGAAATATCAGAAATATTTAGTCAGTGACCACAAATTACAGGGAACAACAGGGCAAGGAAAAATAAAATAATAATAAGAAAAAAAATACATCAGAGAAATTTACAAAACCGAAGAAGAAAACAGGCTCGCATTATGAGAATTTTTTTTTAATGATTCTGAATTTGTAATCAAATGGTGGAAAGATTTTAGGTCAATCAATCTTCCAATATGAAGTTGTCAGAAATCAACACATGAGAATAAACTTAAACAATGTTTTTCTAACTTTTGGCAATTTAAATCTTGCATTTCATATCTTCTACTATTCAACTTATCTCATAGAGCGCTGTTGACCTGACCCTCCTTTTTGTATTTTGTTTTACTATTTTTTTTTCCCATTTAATTTCTTTTTTTTTTTTTAAACATTGTATCTTTTACATTTCAAAAATGAATTAAAACGGATCTCTTTAATAACTTATGTACAGCATTCTGGTAAAATGTATTAATTGTAAAGGATAAAAATGAATCAGTTCAATCATCAGTTTTTAAGAAAAAGGGAAACATCGGAAATATTTAGTCAGTGACCACATGGAACCACAGGGCAAGGAAAAATAAAATAAAAAAAATAAAAAATACATCAGAGAAATTTACAAAAACGAAGAAGAAAACATAAATACAAATAAACTATAACAAATAAAAACATGGAGCCATATGACAAAAAACAAACAATAAAAATGAAAACTAACCAGATAACTTAAGCAGAAAAAGAAAAGTGAAAATCTAATTTCTATGCAGTTAAACTGGTAACAGGTATACTTTTCTTTATCCAACCTTTAAACGTTCTCCAAAATACTGTTTTACCGAAGAAATTCCATTCAGTTGAACTCAACCCGTTAAGAAATGTAACCATCGCTAAACAATTTTATTACATATTACAGACAATAAGAAATACTAAACCATAAAGCATACAGATAGAGGTAAACTGGCTGGAACCACCCTTAGCTAACCACAGGCTAATGAACGGCTAACGTAGCTCGACTTACTTTGTCATAAATATGTTACGAGACAATTATTACTCTTATTAGGTTACTAATTATGTCAATGGAGTTAAACAGAGAAAACATAAAGTAGCCGTACCTGTCCGTGAGAAAAACTCATGATTTGTTTGAGAAATCTTTACTTCCTGCTACAAAAAGATATCCCTTCCCATTGGTCAGTTTAAACCCCCCGTTTGAACGCAGCTTCTGATTGGATGACTGAGTGGAACAATGTTGACAAATGATAAATGGGGAAAAACAACAATAAGCACCTCCCAGCTGACTCAGTTTTTCTGTTTTTCCTACAAAGCTTTAGCAAAGTCTCAGTTTTACATTTCAAAACGCAATTAAATATATTTTAGGTATATTAAAGGTTCATGAAAATCCAGAAAGGGGACAAGCAATACAAATGTATTTTTATCATTGGAAGTAGCCTATTTGTCCGAAGTGAAAACAATATTTGGCCTTGGGTCCTTATATAAGTGTCAAAGAATGTGCATAGAAGTTAAGGTCATTTTTGAAATGAAAAATGTTAGGGGGCATTACTGCATTTAATTCCTTTTTGCTTATTTTATGTAACTAAACATAGACAAACACTGGAAGAAATTGAAAGAGAAATTGAACTTTATTGATCTCACAATGGAGAAATTCTCTCTTTGCATTGCACCCATTCCCTTGGGGAGCAGAGGGCTGCCATTTTGCGGTGCCCAGGGAGCAGTGTGGGGTTAAGGGCCTTCTTCAGAGAGCCAGAATGTGGGGATCAAACCGGATATTTGCAAACTTCTCAGATTGCTCTAACCACTAGGCCAAAACTCCCCACAGTTCATCAACTTGGTTTCCTGTTTTTTAGTAACAGTCCAGAAAATTATGTCATCTCAAAAATAAAAAAGAGATGATAATACTGTTACAAAGCCTAAACCGTGTTTGTAAATCTGAAAAGAAGCTTTTATGAATCAGACAGAAGAGGAAACATAATGTCGTTGTTTCAATATCATCTTCGCAAAAAGTGCAAGTACTACATTAAATGTTTTCAAAGTAATTCTTTAGATGGATAAGTATCAGTCATAATCCCGAAAGCTGTTTCTTTTACTTTAGGAATTATTTTGAAAGTCAATACATGGATATCTTTTTAATTATTGAATCTTTATCAAATTCACTTGGGATATCCTTATGAATTTTTCAACTGCAAAAGAAATACTCAGTCTAAAACACTGCAATAAAGAAATTGTTGTATATTTTTGTGTAAAAGTTGGATGCATGAATCTATAGCTCATAGCTTTTAAATTCTTGGAAAATTGGGTAAGTGAATGACAAATATTTTAAACTGGAGGGTTGGGTCATGTATTTTGCAGAAACTGTTACACTCCAATCAAAGCAAAATCAAAGCCCATTAAATGGAATACAGACCAAATATTAATCTGAAAAACTCACACAAAGAGAACAGACAATAAGGAGAAATGTATTGATACAATTACTTTGTCTTTGGCAGTCAGACCTCGGCAGGAAACATTGTGCTTAATTTTGATAGATATGCATGAACAGGAGCATGGGGGAGCATAGCCCCTCCCCGAGGCCTGAAACTGGTGGTGGAATGGAGATAGATGAAGTTGGTCTGTCTGTAGACTGCTGGTTGGCAAGACGGTATGCTGAGGTTTATGGGGAGATCCAGTGGATTGTGTGAGCTGATACTAGAGCCTTAATCAGCACTGCAAAAAAATTGAACTACATCAGTCAATTTTTCTTAAAATAAGTGCCCTTTTTCTTAAATTGAGGAGGAAAGTGAAAAATTTTGCCAGTGGAACGTGACAATTTACATTTAAAATAAGTTCAATTGTATTGTCTTATTTCAAGCGCATGTTATCTAATTATCTTATTCTAAGAGTGAAAATACTAATTCCATTGGCAAACTATCTCATTTACCTACCTTTACCATTTTCCCATTGTAGCGATATTTGTTTAAGGAGCTTTTTTTTTGTTATATAAAAAACCCTGTGAATTTAAACCTTTTCTTTCTTTTTTAACAGTGTCCTGTCTGACAATGTGGCAATAACAGTTATTGTCTTGATGCCAAAAAGAGCCCAACAGATTTTACTTTTTATTCACCTCATGGATTTGCATTGTGAATTGGTCTGAAAACATTCCAATTTCTCCAAATTAGTGAAATGCTAATTCGATCATACCCAAATTCCTCTGGATAAACTGTGTTTTTCAAACACAAGATCCATCTTAAACTGTAATATGGTTTTCAACCAAGTTTCCCCTTCTTCTTTGTACATAGTAGTATTTTGAACAGAGGTTGAGGTGAATTTGTTCTATTTATGTGCAGAATTAACTGTTCGACCGTGATTAGTGCTCGAATCACTCTTTCATTTATTGTTCTAACACACAGCTAAACAATATATAACAGCCGAAATAATATCTGATTAAATTATATATTTCTCACCCCAAACGGGGAGGGCAATAAACATCTTAAAGTATCAGAAAATATAAATCCCCAGGTGGCTGGGAATAGAATAGAATATATATCCACAACATTAATTGCCATCCCTGGATGAGCATAGTTTATATTTGTGTTTCTAGTTGTTATGGGTCTCCTGTTTTCTATAGTTCTTGTGCTTAACTGGTTTTATGAATTTGAATTTTAACCCCCTGTCTCATTGTCCGTGCAAGTGTAAAAATCCCAAAGACTTCAAGAAAAGCCTGGTTGACTTATTCTCTGATATTCCCCAAGGAGTGACAGGAAAAAAAAATCTGGACCACATCTGAACCTGAGATTAAATATAACATCAAGTTTCCCAATTATTAATTGACTCTCACATGAATCTTCATAATTCTTATCTATTTTTGGAACATATTAGTCAGTGTATCTTTAGAAAGATTTATTTTAGAAAACTTAAATCTATAAGTTGATTATAAAATTAAGAAAATTATAGTGGCTATAGTGTATTTAGTGTTTTTTTTTTCTTTTTATTCAAGTGCAATATATATTTTCCCCACAGTTTAAAAAGAAACTGTCAGAACAATTTTATGAGGTAGGCATTTATTGGTTTCAATGATAAATACAAAGTATAAACACAACATTTTCAACACTTCTTAATCCCCTTCTCAATATGTATTATTCAATTCAATTCAATTCAATTCAGTTTATTTATATAGCGCCAAATTCACAACACATGTCATCTCAAGGCACTTTACAGTTCAACCAGATCATACAGTCAAATTGATACAAAGTTTTCTATCTAAGGAAAACCAGTTGATTGCATTGACTCATTGACTCAAATACAATCCCCCACACTAAGCATGCTTGTAGCGACAGTGGAGAGGAAAAACTCCCTTTTAACAGGAAGAAACCTCCAGCAGAACCAGGCTCAGTGTGAGCGGCCATCTGCCGAGGCCGACTGGGGTTCAAGGAGACAGAAGCAGAGATACAAAAAGCAGCTGTAAAAGGCGGCCCCGTCCAGGAAACACACAGCCAGGCAGACGAGCTCCAAGGCAGCTCCCATGCCAGAGGACGAAGAGAGCACATCCACTCAGTCACGGTCAGAGAAACAGGACCACACTGGAAAACAGGCCGATCTCCAACATCTATTAACAAGGGTGTTGATAGAAGCAGCACAGCTGATGTTTTTTTCCAGGATGACGTCACAGCCAAACAGGAACAGACGAGGCAAAGCTACTCTGAGGAAAAGCAGAGAGAGCAGAAGGTTAGAGATTGAACTAACAGATTCTGCAGAATAGGAGAACAGAGAGAGAATGAAGCAGAATGATGAAATGGGGGTCCCTATGTCCTCCAAAAGTCTAAGCCTATAGCAGCATAACTATAGAGATAGCTCAGGATAACCTGAGCCACCCTGACTATAAGCTTTATCAAAAATGAAAGTTTTAAGCCTAGCCTTAAAAGTAGACAGGGTGTCTGCCTCACGGACTAAAACTGGTAGTTGGTTCCACAGGAGAGGAGCCTGATAACTAAAAGATCTGCCTCCCATTCTACTTTTAGAAATTCTAGGAACCACTAGTAGACCTGCAGATTGAGAGCGAAGTGCTCTGTTAGGAACATAAGGAACAATCAGATCTCTGATATAAGATGGAGCTTGGCCATTTAAGGCTTTATATGTGAGAAGGAGGATTTTAAATTCTATTCTTGATTTAACAGGAAGCCAATGAAGAGAAGCCAGGATAGGCGAGATATGATCTCTCTTTTTAATTTTCATTAGAACTCTGGCTGCAGCATTTTGGATCAGCTGAAGGCTTTTAACTACAGTTTGTGGACTTCCTGATAGTAAAGAATTACAATAGTCCAGCCTTGAAGTAACAAATGCATGGACTAGTTTCTCAGCATCACCCCTGGACAGGATATTTCTAATTTTTGCAATGTTCCTCAGATGAAAGAAGGAAATTCTAGAAACCTCTTTGATATGGGATTTAAATGACAGGTCCTGATCAAAAATAACACCAAGATTTTTTACTTTATTATCTGAAATCAGTTTAATCCCATCCAAATGAAGTGACTGGCTAATCAGTTTCTTTTTCAGAGACTCTGGTCCAAAGACTATAACTTCTGTTTTGTCTGCATTCAGAAGCAGAAAATTAAGAGTCATCCAGGTTTTTATGTCTTCAAGACATGCCTGTAATCTATGTAATGGGTTAGCTTCATCTGGATTTATAGACAGATATAGCTGGGTATCATCAGCATAACAGTGGAAATTAATCCCATGCTGTCTAATAATTCTACCAATTGGGAGCATGTATAAAGTAAAGAGAATTGGTCCTAGCACTGATCCCTGTGGTACTCCACAGGTAACCTTTGAGCGTGTTGAAGATCTATCATTAACATGAACAAACTGAATTCGATCAGATAGATAAGATTTAAACCAGTCTAGTGCTGTTCCTTTAATTCCAACAAAATATTCAAGTCTTTCTAAAAGAATATTATGGTCAACTGTATCAAATGCAGCACTAACATCCAACAGGACGAGCACAGATACAAGTCCATTATCAGAGGCCATGAGAATATCATTAGTGACTTTCACCAGAGCTGTTTCAGTGCTATGATGAGCTCTAAAGCCAGACTGAAACTCTTCAAAAAGTTCATTATGGTGGAAGTGATCGCAAACTTGTTTGGCAACTACTTTCTCAAGAATTTTGGATAAGAAAGGAAGATTGGATATAGGTCTATAATTGACCAAGTCATCTGGGTCAAGAGACGGTTTCTTAAGCAGAGGTTTAATTACAGCAATCTTAAAAGCTTTAGGTACATATCCCTGTAACAGAGATAGATTAATCACATCTAAAATGGAGGAGGAGATCAAAGGGAATACCTCCTTAAATAACCTGGTTGGAACTGGATCTAACATACAAGTTGAAGGCTTAGATGAAGACAATAATTTTGCTAATTCAGAGAGTTCAACTGGATCAAAGCAGTCTAAACCCGGTTCAGATTCCATGACTACCTCAGGTACAATCGCGGATAGAGGAGTGCTTATGATCTTATTTTTAATAAGATCAATCTTATTTATAAAGAATCCCATAAAATCATTGCTGCTAAGAGCAGGTGGAATGGACGGTTCAACAGAGCTATGGCTCTGGGTGAGTTTGGCAACTGTATTAAAAAGAAATCTAGGATTATTCTTATTCTCCTCTATTAATGAGGAGAAGTATGCTGCTCTTGCTTTACAAAGGGTCCTCTTATACAACAGTAAACCATTTTTCCAGACTAGGAAGGACTCTCGCAGGCCTGTGGAGCGATATTTTCTCTCCAGTTTCCTAGCATTTTGCTTCAAAGTACGCAGCTCTGCATTAAACCAAGGAGCAAGCTTTCTATTTTTAACGGTTTTCATTTTCAAAGGAGCTGCGTTGTCTAAGGCAATACGCAGAGAACTAGCAACCCCCTCAACAAAATCATCAACCTGTGAAGGGGAATAAGCTAAGCTTTTGCACTCTGCAGCACTGCTCAGTGACACAGAGCAGAGAGAAAGTGAAGCAGATTCTTTAAAATTTATAACTGCACTATCTGATAAAGATCTACTAAAATTGAACCTTCTTTTGGGGGAGGAGAACTCTGTTAAAGTAATCCTGAAGGTTATTAGAAAGTGGTCAGAGAGGACAGGGTTGTGAGGAAATACTGTTATTTCTTCACATTCTATGCCGTATGTCAGCACAAGATCCAAAGTATGAAGATGAGAATGCGTGGGACTATTCACATTTTGAACAAAGCCAATAGTGTCTAAGATAGCATTAAAGGCTGCTCTTAAGCTATCGCCTTCAATGTCAGCATGGATGTTAAAATCTCCCACTATGATGACCCTGTCAGTATTTAATACCAAATCAGAAAGGAACTCTGCAAACTCATCTAAAAATTCAGAGTAAGGACCTGGTGGACGATACAAAGTTACAAAAAGAAGAGGTTTTCTTGCCTTGAAATTTGGATCAGGGAAATTAAGGGTTAAATGTTCAAAAGAGTTGTAGGAATTAATTGTTTTGGGAGTAATCAGTAAGTCAGACTCGAAGATTGTTGCTTGTTTGTTGATTGTTTCTCTTATGAAAGTAATATTAAAAGCAGTTTATGAAGTTACAACATTTTTTCTGCAAAGTGCTCTGATTGTTAATTTCTCTATCTGTTAATCAATAGTGGTTATTGCTTTTCTCCATGTCAGTAGCTTCATTTACTTTGTCTTTGGGTCTTGATTATTTACACCTCTTACTAGGCTTTTAGCTAGGAATATTTCATAGGGTGTACGCACAACTCAGGCCCCGTCCACACGAAGTCAAAACGAACACAAAACGCTGATATTTTCCAAAACGTTTGCCGTAAAGACAGAGACGTAAAATAAATGTGAGCGTCCACACGAATGCATGAAAACGCTGCAAAATGTATGCCAGGCCTGTAAGTGGCGCTGTGGTGCCAAAGCAAAAATAAGCGACGAAATGTTGGGCATGCGCACTAATATTTATACATGGTTGCCCTGCGGGTCCATTTTCGTGGTTAAGTCAAATTCAGGTGCTGAACTATGTCGTCGATATTGCTCTGTTCTTCCTGGAGATATTCCAGAAGAAGAAGATTCTGTTGTAAGCCCGACAGCAGGGTGAGTAGCATTAGCAGCAACGGCGCCATTGTTGTTGTGATACTGGTCGCGCATGCGTGTTTAGAGGCGACGCTATGACGCATGCGTGTAAAAAAAAAAAATGCGGTTAGAGCGTAAAGATGGAAACGCGAAAACGGCGTTTCGAAATCTTCCCACTCTGAAGGCTGAATAAAAAAAAGATCGTTTACAGACCCCCGAAACGCCGGCTTCGTGTGGATGAGAGGCTGGTTTGGTGAAAAATTTGTGCGTTTAGGCCAGAGTTCGTCTTCGTGTGGACGGGGCCTTAGTGTATCACATCGCAGGGGGTTCCGGGAGTATCCAACGGCAGAAAATTTAGAAATTTAGACTCTAAAACACTATTTCCTGCATTTTGAGGTGGAATGCAGCTAACTTTATGTCTTTTCATAACACTACTTTTGGGAAGTATATGAGCTTGACTAGAGGTGGAAAACTAGAGGTGGTTTTTGATTCTTGTACACATTAAGGTTAGACACGCCTAAAGAGGATCTTTAAGTGTTTACAGATTCATCTGATGTTTCTGTTGCTTCAGTGTTCAATGGCAGAGTGGCTTTGCTATATTTGCTGTGATCAGCTGCCTTGGGCCATGTCACCTTTTAGTTTTTTTTTTTTTTCTAGTTTGGATTTATTTTTATGCGAGAAAGTCCACCTCAAAACATTTTCTGTGCCGTCAGTTCATCAAGATTACGATTCTGCCTTAGCATATTATTACGCTGTCTGAGGCTCTCTGATCCTCACATATCGACGGTGCGCTGTCACTTGGAATCCCCAGCTGCAGCTGCTTCAGGCCATGGCGACTCTTAGGGGTTTTTTTTTTTTTTGGCGACTGGAAGAAGACATGTTTTGCTGGCAGGTTAAGATATTCTAAGTTAATTTAGGCATTAATAAACAGTTTCAGTGGAGTAATCATAGCGACCTCCATCAGCATCACTGTCCAACTCCCTGCCAGCTCCTAGATAAACTTCTGTGATTGGTTGATGTGGTGCTTCAAACAACAAAAATTCAAGTTTTCCAACTCAGGATCCGCTGCTTGTGAAATTTTGAACATTTAAGCAAAGTTTCCGGGGGAAAATTAGGGAGTACCAAAGCTGTAAATATCAAAAACAGGATGTAAAATGTGTCATTTTTTTAGTTAAAGTGCGTACAATATACTCCCATATTCATTGCTAGCTAAAAGCCTGCCTCTTACAGATAACCGTAAATAAGACACTCAAACATAATACTCTTTTTAAACATACAAGTCAAAAGTCTTTTTCCTGGTTTGAATTAGTCCATTTTGAGCTTGTATTGAATATCAGTGATAAACTGATTGAGGTAATTTACAAATCCACTTTCAAGGATCGCTTTAAGCAATGGTGTTCCTCTTCATGGACTTTGTTAATAACGCTCTGAAAGATTACTTCTTGCTTTTCAGCAGGATTGGGTAAACTGGGAATCGTTGTACCTAACATGGGTCTTTTTTTTTTTTTCCAGGCCAAGGACCCCCAAACTGATGGCGAGATGAGGCGGGGACCTCCTAAATATCTATATGTTGTATGAAATTGTCTGATATAAAACTGGTCCTGTAGTCACTCTACTGCAGATGGAGTCATGTAACGAAAGTAATTTCGCCCTGGGATTATTTCTGATTTGGATTCCTCATTCACAACACCTGATGCGGCAGGTGTTGTGAATGAGATGATGCTCAGCTTGAAAGAGCTTGTGTGTGTCGCTGAATGTCTGCATTGATGACTTAAAGACATCTTCTGCCTCCGTTTATCTGTTTACTACAGTGTGTTGAATTCATGTTAATGTGGATTTAAAGAAATTTCAATTAGTGGAAAAAATTGCAGGGGGGAATCTAAAACAAAAAGTCTAAACAGGATAGTTAGGACAGACCGCCGCCGTAGAAGATGTTTCGTTATCTGTTCTGTTGTTGCTCCAACCCCCACGCACTTGCTTCGTGGACCAGCTAGAAGGCTTTTCTTCCACTGTACTGTCGTTGATGTTCTGATTTGATGCTGTAGGATCCACTCTTTCTTTAGATTTGGACCTGTATTGCGACTTGGGTCGTGAGAGTGGTTTCATCTCGTGAGTCTCTACAAAAAACATAATTTCTTCCTCCTTCCTCTTTTCAATAAACTTTTCGATACGTTTGAAGATGAGGTAGATCATCTCACAGATACACATGAAGATACAGACAGCAGAGGAGACCACCATAAAGAGGGTGAAGATCTTTTTCTCTGTGGGTCGGGATATGTAGCAATCCACTGTATTAGGACAGGGGAACAGGGAGCACTTGGACAAGCGTGGCATATCATAACCCTCGTAGATGTAGTACAGGACGTAGAGGAAGCCAGCATCAAAACCGGCCTTGAAGATAAGGCTCAGCTGCAAAATGGAATGGATTTATGACAAAACTGGCAAAGAAAATTCAAAATATGACTGTTACTTTTAGTACTTGAAAGATTTTATATATTTTCCAATAACTTTTAACCCACACTTTATTTCAAAGCGAAATAAAAGTAAACTAATCCTTGAAAATCCACAATACTTACCAAATATGTCCACCAAAGCCCTCCACGTTTCTTTCCAGGGCGGGCGTACATGTGCTTCCCTTTGTTTAGTTTAGCGTACTTCGCATTCTTCATCTCCCTGTATCTGATATGACCTTTGACCCATGAACGATGGGCATGTGACAAAAATAAGCTGCAGCGCCCAGAGGCGAATTTGTGATATGGGGAAAAAGTGGTCGTAACAAACATTGGTACAGCCTGGCTGGTCAGTGTTGCAGACAAAGTCTTTGCTTTCATCTTTCCACACACCCTGAGCCGCCACTACAAACACCATGACCCGGAAGATAAACACCATAGAGAGCCAGACCCGGCCAAAGGCAGTGGAGTATTTGCTAACTCCGCCGAGCAGCAACTGCAGAGCACCCCAGTTCATGATTTCCCACTTATGTGTCTGTGATTGAACAGAATGAGTCCAAAGAGAAGATGTAGATCGTCAATAGATGTGCTCGACAAAAGTCTTGATGATTTCTGCCTAAGAAAAGGGAAAAAGAAAGTTAATCATAGAGTAAAGGTTGAGAAAGATAAGGTTACAAAGAAAGTAATTAAAATTTTGCCAGACGGGTTTGACAAAGACTTTACGGACAATGATGATCTGCTTAACCGGATGAAGGCATATTTATGTCGTGTCTCAGTAGATTTAATGTCTTTATATTGCATGTTTAACCCAAAATATAGAGGTAATTTATGTTTATCAAGACCATCTCTTTTGATTATAATGGATCCTGGTTATTTTCTTGACTTGACATTTTTACACAAACCTAATTGGACCTGCACCTGCCAGGAACCCAAGCACACTCCCAAATATTCAATTATTCATACACACAGATTGGTGGACTACTCAGGACAAAGTGCTTTTACTAAGGGCAAAAAAACATGTGCAAGAAGAGTGCTATGGCAGCCATTAATTTCTGATTGTAACACCAATGGCCATTTTCCATTCAGCGACTCACTGTAGTTGAACAAAAATGTTTGTTTTTTTCAGATTTAGTCATTTGAATTTTCAAGTACTGTGTCACAAAAGCAAGAAAAATTACCCATTTCATTTATCCAGAATAACAGTGTGTTTCACATGCTCAGGTTTAAGGTCAGGAGCACTGTAGAAATGGAATGATGAAGTTATGGTGTTGGAACTTCTGCTGGGAGGAAAATCTTCAATTTGCTGTTTATTTTTGCACCATTTGTCCTTCAGTCGATCTCATTCTGGTTCCCTGTTCTCACTCAAAAGGCAATGGCCACAATATAATGCTGCCACAAAAGTGTACTGCTGTTATAGTGTGTTCTGGGGAATGTACTTTCTGCCTCTCACCCAATGAACACTGGAGATAGGCAGAAGCCCCACAACTCTTCAATAAGAGGGTATATTGAATTCAATTAAATTCAGTTTATTTATATAGCATCAAGTCACAACACATGACATCTAAAGGCACTTAATAGAGACAATTCAACCAGATCATTAAGTCAAACTAATTCAAAGTATTTTTTTTTATAATCTATTAGCTCTAAATGTTTGAACAGTGTTTAAAAAAAAAAAAAGCCTAACAGGAAGCTGCAGTCATTGAGGTGATTCCTACCGGAAGCTGATGACTTCAACAGCAGTTAATATATAACCATGGTGCATCTCTTACAGGAACAATCTATTGAATGTAGCATATCAGGTATTTTACGTCATAAGTGAGCACTTCAGCAGAAGTGATAATGGCGCTTAAACTCCCTTTTTGGGTAAGGTGTATTGAATATCCTTTTTTAAACCAAGGAATAAATACTGGAATGCCATTTTCTATAGAATAGTGTTCAGGTTCTCTTTTGTAACTTTCCAATTTTATGTTGAACAAAGATTTTTTTTTTCTATTTGTAATTTGAGTCCTGAGTAGAGAATAAACAATTCAGTATCAATCATACACTATATTGCCAAAAGTATTTGCTCACCTGCCTTGACTCACATATGAGCTTAAGTGACATCCCGTTCCTAATCCATAGGGTTCAATATGACGTCGGTCCACCCTTTGCAGCTAGAACAGCTTCAACTCTTCTGGGAAGGCTGTCCACAAGGTTTAGGAGTGTGTTTATGGGAATTTTTGACCATTCTTCCAGAAGCGCATTTGTGAGGTCGCACACTGATGTTGGACGAGAAGGCCTGGCTCTCAGTCTCCGCTCTAATTCATCCCAAAGGTGTTCTATCGGGTTGAGGTCAGGACTCTGTGCAGGCCAGTCAAGTTCATCCACACCAGACTCTGTCATCCATGTCTTTATGGACCTTGCTTTGTGCACTGGTGCACAGTCATGTTGGAAGAGGAAGGGGCCAGCTCCAAACTGTTCCCACAAAGTTGGGAGCATGGAATTGTCCAAAATGTCTTGGTATGCTGAAGCATTCAGAGTTCCTTTCACTGGAACTAAGGGGCCAAGCCCAGCTCCTGAAAAACAACCTCACACCATAATCCCCCCTCCACCAAACTTTACACTTGGCACAATGCAGTCAGACAAGTACCGTTCTCCTGGCAACCGCCAAACCCAGACCCGTCCATCAGATTGCCAGATGGAGAAGCGCGATTCGTCACTCCAGAGAACGCGTCTCCACTGCTCTAGAGTCCAGTGGCGGCGTGCTTTACACCACCGCATCCGACGCTTTGCATTGCACTTGGTGATGTATGGCTTGGATGCAGCTGCTCGACCATGGAAACCCATTCCATGAAGCTCTCTGCGCACTGTTCTTGAGCTAATCTGAAGGCCACATGAAGTTTGGAGGTCTGTAGTGATTGACTCTGCAGAAAGTTGGCGACCTCTTCGCACTATGCGCGTCAGCATCCGCTGACCCCGCTCCGTCAGTTTACGTGGCCTACCACTTCGTGGCTGAGTTGCTGTCGTTCCCAAACACTTCCATTTTCTTATAATACAGCTGACAGTTGACTGTGGAATATTTAGGAGCGAGGAAATTTCACGACTGGATTTGTTGCACAGGTGGCATCCTATCACAGTTCCACGCTGGAATTCACTGAGCTCCTGAGAGCGACCCATTCTTTCACAAATGTTTGTAAAAACAGTCTGCATGCCTAGGTGCTTGAATTTATACACCTGTGGCCATGGAAGTGATTGGAACACCTGATTCCAATAATTTGGATGGGTGAGCAAATACTTTTGGCAATATAGTGTATTTCTTTCTCATTTCCAGGTGTAGATTACTTTTACGTCTTGTAGCTCAACCATTCAAAATTAAGCAGAGCTTAATTATCTGTGCTTAATAAAAAACAGGTATGCTTTCAGGGTAAAAATAACTTGATTGGTTTTTCACATTTTGATGCAAAACAAATGCAAACCTAAATGCATTT
The DNA here is from genome assembly GCF_016077235.1 of Cyprinodon tularosa. Lineage (NCBI taxonomy): Eukaryota > Metazoa > Chordata > Actinopteri > Cyprinodontiformes > Cyprinodontidae > Cyprinodon > Cyprinodon tularosa. The sequence continues at coordinate 1,090,287 of NW_024038862.1, read as the reverse complement.
TTCTGAATTTCAGGTGACAAGCCACTAAACAAATGTGAATTTGTACAGTTTAGTCTCAGTAAATATTCACAAACTTGTGACGATTCTATTTGGTTGAAGCAAAGTAATACAAGTAATACAAAAGCCAGAGACTTGAGTTATTGTGAATCATGCTATTTCTACCAAGCTTTTCTGAAGCAATACTTCAAAATGGAAATAAAAAAATGGAAACACACCTAAAATCCATACTACACCATACATAGCAAGATTAACTGAGAGAAGCAGCTAATAGGTTTAATCCAGAGTGGGTGCCGAAGTTTACAACTCAGGTAAGTTAATCTGTCAGTCACATTAGAGGTTGAGGAACACTCACAGGTGACATTTTGGATGTATGTATTTAACAGGAAACCATCATCCACATAGCAACAGATGGCAGCAAAATCAGCCTATGGGTTTTCTTCTCTTCAGCAGGCGCAAGGAGGCGATTCAGAGTTAGTGGGAATATGGGGCTAAATTTATAAAAATCCAGGAAGTAACCTTTGCAGAGGCTGTAAAGGATTCAAGAATGGTGCAGAGACTTACATTTCACTCAGGAAAAACTATTACATACAGCAAAAGCTAGACTTGTTCAATGTAGGTTTAGGATTGCAAAACAAAAATAAATCTTATTAAGAGAGATTTGCAACTGTTACAACAATTCAAAGATGTTTTCCGGACCTGCTTGATGCCACATTGGTTACCATGGTTTTTAGCACCTTTACTTTGCAACAAGAAGGTTCTGCACTGCAAAAAATATAAATCTCAATAAGTTATTTTTTCTTAAAATAAGTGTGTTTTTCCTTGATTTGAGGAGATAAGTAAGACACTTTGCCAATGGAACAAGACAATTTCCTTTTAAAATAAGAAAAAACTATTTTATCGTCTTATTTCAAGTAAATATTATCTAACTATCTTATTTTAAGAGTGAAAATACTCATTCCATTGGCAAATCATCTTATTTACCTGCTCAAATTAAGGCTAAATATACTTAATTTAAGCCATTTTTTACTTATTTCTGGATTGTTTTTGCAGTGTGGATTTGAATCATATTGTGACACAACGTGGGTGTGTGTGTGTGCATTTTTTTTTTTTTTTTTGTCCTGTGTGTCTCTGTATGGCCCTGGGATAAGCTGGCAAGCAGAGGTTTAACCTGTATTTCACTGAATTTCTGTGGAAATTAGGTGGAAAGCCTCCACCATGTGGGTTACCTTATCGTTAGCCTCCTCCTTGTTCCTCTCTATGAGGCAATAGCAACAAAAAGCAAAATCTACTCTATTTTCTGAATCTCATCCTAAATTCAGATACAACTAAATTAATGTTACTCTTAAATTAAAAAGGTAACCTCCAGATGCCCACAGATCACAATCTTTCTGGGGCTCAAATACAATCTGTTATGAATATCCTATAATCTGGAATGAAAATAAATTTTCTTTACCTTCTACATTAAATTACTTGTAAACAGTTTTAGAATTTGGCTAAGCCTCTTTTCTCAGATTAGGGGCTTATCTGTCCTTTGAGTCCAGGAAGAAGCATGTTGCCCCCCCACATTCATAACATTGCTGAATTTCAGGGGCTGTACTGAACAGGTAGTAATCAGATCATAGACTCAGAGCTGTAAATACTGCCCATCATAGAGCTCTGAGATCATTTGTGGCCTCAGAGCTCTTAGACTTAGACTTCCTTTATTGTCATTGCACAAAAAACACAGGGTGAATCTTGACAGTGAAATGTTGATTACTTGGCTACCAGTGTAATAGAGCTGAGACCTTATTCCTGCACAATAAATCAGAATCAGAAATACTTTAATAATCCCAGAGGGAAATTACTTTTGTTACACGCTCCAGTTACAGTAAGACCTAGCTATATACAGGGTAAAGAGTATATATATACATACACTATATTGCCAAAAGTATTTGCTCACCTGCCTTGACTCACATATGAGCTTAAGTGACATCCCGTTCCTAATCCATAGGGTTCAATATGACGTCGGTCCACCCTTTGCAGCTAGAACAGCTTCAACTCTTCTGGGAAGGCTGTCCACAAGGTTTAGGAGTGTGTTTATGGGAATTTTTGACCATTCTTCCAGAAGCGCATTTGTGAGGTCGCACACTGATGTTGGACGAGAAGGCCTGGCTCTCAGTCTCCGCTCTAATTCATCCCAAAGGTGTTCTATCGGGTTGAGGTCAGGACTCTGTGCAGGCCAGTCAAGTTCATCCACACCAGACTCTGTCATCCATGTCTTTATGGACCTTGCTTTGTGCACTGGTGCACAGTCATGTTGGAAGAGGAAGGGGCCAGCTCCAAACTGTTCCCACAAAGTTGGGAGCATGGAATTGTCCAAAATGTCTTGGTATGCTGAAGCATTCAGAGTTCCTTTCACTGGAACTAAGGGGCCAAGCCCAGCTCCTGAAAAACAACCCCACACCATAATCCCCCCTCCACCAAACTTTACACTTGGCACAATGCAGTCAGACAAGTACCGTTCTCCTGGCAACCGCCAAACCCAGACCCGTCCATCAGATTGCCAGATGGAGAAGCGCGATTCGTCACTCCAGAGAACGCGTCTCCACTGCTCTAGAGTCCAGTGGCGGCGTGCTTTACACCACCGCATCCGACGCTTTGCATTGCACTTGGTGATGTATGGCTTGGATGCAGCTGCTCGACCATGGAAACCCATTCCATGAAGCTCTCTGCGCACTGTTCTTGAGCTAATCTGAAGGCCACATGAAGTTTGGAGGTCTGTAGTGATTGACTCTGCAGAAAGTTGGCGACCTCTTCGCACTATGCGCGTCAGCATCCGCTGACCCCGCTCCGTCAGTTTACGTGGCCTACCACTTCGTGGCTGAGTTGCTGTCGTTCCCAAACACTTCCATTTTCTTATAATACAGCTGACAGTTGACTGTGGAATATTTAGGAGCGAGGAAATTTCACGACTGGATTTGTTGCACAGGTGGCATCCTATCACAGTTCCACGCTGGAATTCACTGAGCTCCTGAGAGCGACCCATTCTTTCACAAATGTTTGTAAAAACAGTCTGCATGCCTAGGTGCTTGAATTTATACACCTGTGGCCATGGAAGTGATTGGAACACCTGATTCCAATAATTTGGATGGGTGAGCAAATACTTTTGGCAATATAGTGTATATTGCACTGAGTTATTGAAGAAGTCACATTAATAAATAAATATTGCACTGAGTTATTGACAGAGATGGGAAGTAACGAAGTACAAATACTTCGTTACTGTACTCAAGTAGATTTTTCTGATATTTTTATTTTACTTTACTACTTATTTTTATGGCGACTTTTTACTTCTACTCCTTACATTTTTACACAAATATCTGTACTTTCTACTCCTTACATTTTAAAAAATTGGCTCGTTACTTTAGTTTTGAATCATTTCAATGGAGTTACCGTTATTATTTTTCACGTCATCAATACCAAATTCAATCTAATTGGATGGGAATCTACGTTGCATTTGACGCACCACTACAAGATGAATCGACAGATTCGGCGGTATTCATTCCCGGCAAATCATTGCAGCTTGGTGGCGGTGGCGTTAGCATAGTAGCATGGACGACGAGATGATTGAAAATGAACAAAACGGAGATCTAGTCCTATTGACAGACATCCATTTAAAATGTAGGCTTCTAGGTTTCTACTTTTACTTTTTTACTTTAAGTAAGTAAATTTACAAGCCTGTACTTTGTTACTTTTACTTGAGTAAAGAAGTTTAATCAGTACTTCCACTTTTACCAGAGTATTTTTTAACACAAGTATCTGTACTTTTACTCAAGTACAGAAAGTGAGTACTTTTCCCATCTCTGGTTATTGAATATTGCACTGAGTTATTGAAAACGAAACATTAAATTGAAGACATAATTAAACTAAGGTGCGTGTATTGTCCATGTCCATCGGGGGTGGTTTTAGTGTGTGTTTGTGTGTGTGTGGGGTGGGGGGTGGTTCGGAGGAGTGTTATGTAGCGTAAAGCAGTCTGATGGCCAGGGGGGAGAAACTGTTCAGTAGTCTGGTCGTTCTGCAGAAGATGCTGCGGAACCTTCTGCCGGACGCCGGGGGGAAAACGGTCTATGGTTGGGGTGGGTGGGGTTAGAGAGGATCTGGTGAGCCCGGGATAGGCAGCGCCTGTCCAACAATATTCTTGATGCAGGGAAGCGGCGCCCCCGTGATCTTCTCCCCTGTCCACACCACCCTCTGTAGAGACTTCCAGTCAGAGGGTCTGCTGATCCTAGACCTGTTGGAGATGTAGCTGGTCAGCAGGCTCTCGATGGTCCCTCTGTAGAAGGCCTGAAGGATGAGGGGCAGGAGGGATGCACTCTTCATCCAACGCAGGAAGTGCAGGCGCTGCTGGCCTTTCTTCAGCAGTGAGGAGATGTGGGGTGACCAGCTGAGGTTGTCAGTGATGCGCACCCCCAGGAACTCCAAAGATGCCGCACCTCCTCCCTGTAGGCCACCTCGTTGTTGTCCCGGATGAAGCCCACTACTGTGGTGTCATCCGTGTACTTCAGGATGTGGTTAGACCTGAGGCGTGAACGGCAGTCGTGGGTCATCAGGGTGAACAGCAGGGGGCTCAGGACACAGCCCTGGAGGGGACGTCGGAGGTGTTGTTCCCCACTCTGACAGCCTGGGTTCTGTCAGTGAGGAAGTCCAGCAGCCAGTTGCAGAGGGGGGTGTTTATTCCAAAGGGGCCCAGTTTGCGTACCAGGTCCTGGGGGATGATTGTGTTGAATGCTGAGCTGAAGTCCAGGAACAGCATCCGCAGGTGGGTGTTCTTCTCCTCCAGGTGCTCCCGGCTCAGGTGGAGAGCAGTGGAGACTGCATCCTCTGCACTGCGCTTGGACTGGTATGCAAACTGGAACAGGTGGTGTGATGGTGGGAGCGTGGAGATAATGTGGTCCTTAAGAAGTTTTTTGAAGCACTTCATGATGGAGGATGTGAGTGGGACGGGTCGGAAATCGTTAAGGCATGTGATGGTGGTTGTCTTTGGGACCGGAACGACAGTGGCAGACTTGAAGCACCGTGGGACAATGGCCTGGTCCAGGGACGTGTTGAAATGTCCGTGAGCATGTGGGTCAGGTGGTCCGAGTATTCCTTGATCAGCCGACCTGGAATGTTGTCAGGACCTACAGCTTTCCGCGCGTTGACCTTCCTCAGAACTTTCCGCACTGCTGATGTTTCCAGTCTGAGCGCCTGTTCGTCAGGGTGTGGTGTCGCTTTCCTCGCAGGGTTGGAGTTCAGCTCCTCAAATCTTCCAAAGAAGTTGTTGAGCTCATTGAGGATGCCGGTGTCGTTCTGGCAGGATGAGGGTGTGGGTTTGTAGTCTGTGGCAGACTGGATGCCCTACCATAGTTTCCTAGTGTCATTGGAGTCTAAGACATCACCGTATGCTTTATGATTGTCCTAGTTGGCCATCTTTAGTGTCCTGCGGGCTACAGCACATGTACTTATTCATAGATGTCAAAATGGTCAGCTTTTGCAGTATTTGGGAATATATATTTTTTCTATTTCAGCTCACTGCTCGATGTGCTTGGAGCCATAAAAAAAAAAAAAAAAAAAAGTGTCCTAAAACTGAGGGAACTGGTCACCTTAGACTCTTTCAAAAGATTTTTTGCTGTAACATAAATAAATTAAATTAAAAACAATATTGTTTTATTCATATTCTAAAATGTGTCTCTTAAAGTTATTATAGAAATACACATTTATATAAAAATATAAAACATATCAATTTGTTTCTATTATAACAGCAGATTGAAAAGATACATATATTTAAAATTCTCCTTCTCACACATAAAGCCTTAAATGTCCAAGCTCCATCTTATATTATATCTTATATCAATTCAAATGTCTGGATCCGCAGTGAGTTTGAGGCTGTATATAGGCAAGGTCTTGTATTGCTTGGAAACATGCAAATTATAACCAATGAGCGGGTCGTTTGGTTCCATTGTTTGCCTATATTATCTGAAACCTGTCTATGATTCTGAAGGTCGGTCGTTGAAGGGGGGGTTATCGTTAAAGAGGGGAATGTGTCTTGTAATACCTGAAACCTGTCTATGATTTTGAAGGGTCGCTCGTTAAAGGAGGGATTGTTCACCTGGCTGAAGAGAGGAGATATTTTGTTCCTCTGTGATGGGGTGGGGTTTGTGGTGATACCTGGAAGGAATCATCTCTATAAATGAATTGTAAGTTTTTGGAAGCTGGAATCTGAGTCTACCACTGTTTAAAGTTGTTTTTTCTCTCTTAACATAGATGGCTTTCTTCACGCCCCTCTTAAACCACCTATCTTCTTTATCCAAAATGTGAACATTCTGGTCCTCAAAAGAATGTGCTTTGTCCACAAGGTGTAGATGTACTTGAGAGTCTTGTCTAGAGGAGGCCGCTCTTCTGTGTTGGGCCATGCGTCTGTGGAGAGGTTGTTTGGTTTCTCCAATATAAAGATCAAAGCATTCCTCGGTGCACTGAACAGCATATACCACTCTGCACGTATTCGGTCTGGGGTTTTATCTTTAGGATGCACTAGCTTCTGTTTAAGGGATTTGTTTGGTTTGAAATGTACTGGGATTTTGTGTTTGGAGAAAATCCTCTTGAGTTTCTCAGAGACTCCAGCAACATAAGGGATTGTGACGTTTTTGCATTTAATTTTCCCACTGCTCTCTTCTGCTGCGTGTCTTTTGGCTTTCCTTGCTGATTTGATAAACGCCACAGGTTTGGAGAGTATCTTTGATGTGTTTCTGTTCTTTGTGTTTTACTTCTGTTTTAGTGGGGACATGCTCAGCATGATGTTGTCAGGTTCTGATGACTGAAAGTTTGTGTTCCCGTGGGTGGTGTAAGTCAAAAAGAAGATACTGGTCTGTGTGAGTAGGCTTCCTATGTATACACTTTAATGTTTAGGCTTCCATCTCCTTCCATGCTGACCAAAAAGTCCAGAAAAGGTAGTTTGTTGTCCTCTGCATCCTCTCTGGTGAATATGATGTTGTTGTCAACAGAGTTGATGTGTCTTGTCAAAGCTTTCACTTCCTTTAGTTGGATTTTGGAATGTCTCTTATTAGGTTACTAATTATGTCAATGGAGTTAAAAAGGGAAAAGATAAAGTAACTGTACCTGTCCGTGAGAAGAACTTGTTTTGTTTGAGAAATCTTTATTTCCTGCTACAAAAAGATATCCGTAATAAGGAGAGCAATGCTGGTTTTCTGGTGCTTCTTATTGGTCAGTTTAAAGTCTCCATTTGAACACAGCTTCTGATTAGATGACTGAGTGGAACAATGTTGGCGAATAATAAATGGGGAAAAACAACAATAAGCACCTCCCAGCTATCTCAGTTTTTCTGTTATTCCTACAAAGCTTTAGCAAAGTCTCGGTTTTACATTTCAAAATGCAATGAGAAAAGTACAATTAAATATAGTTTATGTATATTAAAGGTTCATGAAAATGTTCTGTTATATTTTCTTTTTAGTGTTTCAGTTTTGCTTTACTCCTTGTTTTATAATTTTTATGGTTTAATTCTTAGTTTATTTTGTTCTTTGGGTTTTTCTCAGTTACTGTCTCAGTCTTAGTTCTGTTATATTTTCTTTTTAGTGTTCAGTTTCTCTTTGCTCCTTGTTTTCTACTGTTAGTCGTTTAATTTTTATTTTTGCTGTGTTCTCTGGTTAATTCTTAGTTACTGTCTCAGTCTTGGTTCTGTTATGTTTTCTTTTGAGTGTTTAGTTTTACTTTGCTCTATGTTTTATAGTCTTAGTGGTTTAATTATTATTTTGTTGTGTTTTCTAGTTATTTCCAGTTTTCTAGGCTTTTCATTTGTTGCCCTCTGCTGCCCTCTTGTGTTGTCCTTATTCCCTAGCTCCTGTTTTGTTTCTGCTCTGTGCTCGCCTTTTCCCAATGCACTCATTAGCCCTCTCTTTGTCTCTGTCTCCTTTAAAAGCCCTCTCTCTTCAGTTCCTCTTTGCTGGGTCCTCATCTATCTTTTTCAAACTTCTTCCAACTCCGTCTCTCTGAGCCTTCCTCCTTGTGTTAGTGATTTCCCTGATGTCTCCATGGTTTCTGGTCTGTTTTTTTATATATTTTCATGTTTTGATTTTTGGACTCCTGGTTTCTTGTTTGTTTGAACTTCGTTTTCTTTTTGGATTTTTGGACTCCTGGTTTCTTGTTTGGACTTAGTTTTCTTTTTGGATTTTGTATTCCTGGTTGCCTGATTGTTTGGACTTTGTTTCATTTTTGGATTACCTGCCTCTGTGTTTTAGTAACTATCATTAAATCCATAAGAAATTCACTTCTGCCTCCCTGCCTCTGCTTTTGGGTCAACAATCCATAATCAAATCGTGACAGGAATACAGACCAAATATTCATTGATGAATGTTTAAACAAATATAAATTTTCCCTTCCTCTTTGGACATATTAGTTTAGTTTAGTTTAGAGTTTGAAACTGAAACATGTTTGACTTGGAGCTGAATAATATTGGATAATAAACTCTTACTGTACCATACCATACCAACTTTATTTATGAAGCACTTTATGCACCGGACATGACCAAAGTGCTGTACACAATCATAAAATACAATAAAATTATAAAATAGAGAAAAAACAAGCGTAAAATACATATTAGTATACAAAAAGAATAAAGCAAAGTAAAACCTCTCAAATTGTGCCAAAAGCCAAGGAAAAAAGATAAGTCTTAAGAAGGGACTTAAAAACAGCAAGAGAAGAGGCCTGTCTCTTAGATTTTGAACAGATCTTGTGGTGAATTTATTCAATGTATGTGCAGAATTAACTGTTTGAACATGATTAGTGCTCGAATCATTCTTTCATTTATTGTTCTAACCAAGGGCAAAGGCTTGATCCCTACTTTTGTAGGGACACTATTGGTCTTAGGTTGAATTAGTCTGATGTCACTGGTCCTACGCATTATGCATTCTCCTATTTTTTTTTTTAATGCTTGATGTGAGCATCAGGGCGCATTTCGTTTAAAGAGAAAACAGCATTTTTTGCTACATTTATACAAATTTTATAAGCACTACACACACAAGATGTTGTTTATCGGTGGAATATATATTTTTCCCACAGTTTAAAAAGAAACTGCCAGAACAATTTTATGATGTAGGCATTTATTGGTTTCAATGATAAATACAAAGTATAAACACAACATTTTCAACACTTCTTAATCCCCTTCCCTATATGTATTTATTGATTGAAAGCAGTATTAAAAGCAGCTTATGAAGTTAGATTTGTTCTGTAGAAAAAAATAAGTTTTATAAAGCAGACAGTGATAAGACAGTTTTGAAAACATTCCAGCTTTAAGCCATTTACCCCATTGTTTCATTCAACAAACTGCTCTGCATTGTTAATTTCTTTATCTGTTAATCAATAGTGGTTGTTGCTTTTGTCCATGTCAGTAGCTTAATTCACTTTGTATTTGGGTCTGGATTATTTACACTGCTTACTAGGCTTTTAGCTAGGAATATTTCATAGGTTGTAGGCAGTGGCGGCTGGTGAAAAATATTTTTGGTGGGGCTGATATAGCCTAGTGTATGTCTCCAACTAATCCGGAATAAGAATTCGATTAAACAATTGGACAATACATACAATTTAACAGTAATGATTTAATTTACTATATAATAACAGTAACAGTGATGATTTTGGTCACTGTGACGGGGTTCTTTGGCCTCCAAGAATCCAGGCTCAGTCGGGTTACCGGTGTTGGTGATTTATTGAGCTCAAAAAATCAAAACAGGGTGCAAAAGAAACTAAACATATACCAGATACTCTGGGCCTCAGCCTCCCTCCAGTTACCAGCAATGTAACAAAGAAACAGACAACAAAAATTGCCGCTTTTCTTCCCACAGCCCTCATTAAATAGTTAAAGCCCCTCACCTCAGGCTCTCTTATTTCTGATTTCTTCTCATTAATCAGTTTTGTCCATATATTACCTCCACAAACAATTGATTTACAAAAACAAATAATTTTTACAACTTAATTCTTTTACACAGATTCATTGACTTATTCAATTACACCAAACTGGATTTGAACCCAGCAAAGATGCAGCCAGACTGAAGATGACAAGTCCCCATAGCATAAACACTTACACACACACACACACACACACACACACACACACACACACACACACACACACACACACACACACACACACACACACACACACACACGGCTAACCCCACTGAAATATTAAGTGTGCACCCTCAATATGCCAGAAGGTAACCAGGAACAGCTTGTGTGTTTTAAGTTCATGGAGCTACTGGTCTCAGCGCGAGTGTATTGGTCCTCACAAACACAGTATAACAGGAATGTGTGTGTGGCGCGCAAAGTTAGAGAGGTAGTTTTAAGCGACGAGGTGGATTCGTCACAGTCACAATAACCATGACATGTAATGTTCATATCCTACAACAGGGATGTTCTTCTGGCAAACGGGTAGATAAATAAGGATCTCACCGAATTTGGTGGAAGCTGTATCTCGCTCGTTACATTCGCCATCGTCCCTCTCATTGTCTGCACCTGCGCTTGGGTTCAGAAGCCTGTTAAAGTGCAGTATTTTCAGAGCCCCAAGACCATAAAGTTCCGAGACGCTGATTGGCCATTAAATTCACCTAGCAAAAGTACATGATTGACAGATTCTCTGCAAATGTGGGGCTGTCTGATAGGCGCCCCCAGAACAGAGACGGTAGGAGTCTGTCTGTGGAAATCCACAAATTAATGACAGTAGGTAGGGAAATGTAGTTTATATAATTTGTTTTGCTTATAGGTACACAGTCTAGAGAGTAAAACTGACATTTATGATTTAATTTCTAAAAATATATTTTACGTTTCTCTCTTCTTATCAGGGAGGGCGGTGCCCCAGCGCCCCCTATGGGTCGGCCGCCACTGGTTGTAGGTACAACTTGGTGTATCACATCTGTAGCGTCTGCGCTGCGCAGGGGGGGTCTAGGGGGAAACCAACGCCAGAAAATTCTGAAATGTAGACGCTATTTCTGCATTTTGAGGAGGAATGCAGCTCACTTTTTGTCCTTTCACAACACTGCTTTTGTCATAATTTTGGGAAGTATGTGAGCTTGACTAGAGGCGGAAAACTAGGAGTGGTTTTTGATTCTTGTACACATTAAGGTTAGACACGCCTAAAGAGGATCTTTGATGCTCCTGAAGCGCGTCCAGTAAAGTGTGTACAGATTCATCTGGTGTTTCTGCTGCTCCTGTGTTCAATGGCAGAGTGGCTTTGCTATACAGTATTTGCTGTGATCAGCTGCCTCAGGTCATGTCGCCTCTTTTTTTAGTTTTGATTTTTTTTTAAGCGAGAAAGTCCATCTCAAAACATTGTCTTTGCAGTCAGTTCATCAAGATTACGATCCTGCCTTAAAAGATTATTACGCTGTCTGAGGCTCTCTGATCCTCACATATCAACAGTGCGCTGTCACTGGGAATCCCCAGCAGCAGCTGCTTCAGGCCATGTCGCCTCTTAGGGTTTTTTTTTCGGCGACTGAAAGTAGACATATTTTGCTGGCAGGTTTAGATATTTTAAGTTAATTTAGGCATTAATAAACGGTTTCAGGGGAGTAATCATATCAATCTCTATCACCAGCGCTGTCCATCTCCCTGCCAGCTCCTAGATAAACTTCTCTGATTGGTTGATGTGGTGTGTCAAAAAACAAAAATTCAAGTTCTCCAACTCAGGATCCGCTGCTTGTGAAATTTTGAACATTTAAGCAAAGTTTCCAGCGGGAAAATTAGGGCGTACCAAAGCTGTACATATAAAAAACAGGGTTTAAAATTAGTCTTTTTTTATTAAAAGGGCGTACAATATACTCCCATATTCATTGCTAGCTAAAAGCCTGCCCCTTATAGATAACCAGAAATAAAGACACTCAAACATAATGCTCTTTTAAACGTAAAAGTCACAAGTCTTTTTCCACCGTAGACTTCATTGTTTGAATTAGTCCATGTTGAGCTTGAATTGAATATCAATTTATGTGATAAACTGATAGAGGTAATTTACAAATCCACTTTCAAGCATCGCTTTAAGCAATAGTGTTCCTCTTCATGGAGTTTGTTAATAACGCTCTGAAAGTTTACTTCTTGCTTTTCAGCAGGATTGGGTAAACTTGGAATTGTTGTACCTAACAGAGGTCTTTTTTTTATTTTCCAGGCCAAGGAACTGATGGCGAGATGGAGCGGGGGACCTCCTAATTATATATATGTTGTATGAAATTGTCTTATATCAAACTGGTCCTATAGTCAATCCATTTAAGATGGAGTCATGTAACGAAAGTAATTTTGCCTTGGGATTATTAAAGTATTTCTAATTCTGATTCCTCGTTGATGGGACAGGTGTTGTGAATGAGATGGTGCTCAGCTTGAAAGAGCTTGTGTGTGTCACAGAATGTGTGCATTGATGACTGAAAGACATCTTCTGCCTCCATTTATCTGTTTACTACAGTGTGTTGAATTCATGTTAGTGTGTATTTAAAGACATTTTAATTAGTTAAAAAATTGCAGGGGGAATCTAAAACGAAAAGTCGAATCAACCAAAATTATTGCGACCGCCATGCAGTGCCTCCATGGACCACCTAGAGGTCGGGGGCCCCCTGCCAAAGACCGCCGCCGTAGAAGACGTTCATTTCACTATACTGTTGGTGATGAAACCCCGATGCACTACCTTCAAGGTCCACACAGGGGTAACAGACTCCCTGTTGAAAACCTCCGCCTTAGAGGGCTTTCCTTTTACTATACTGTTGGTGATGTTCTGATTTGATGCTGTAGGATCCACTCTGACTGAAGATTTTGCATCCAAGGACCACCCAGGGGTTGCGGACACCTTGTTGAAGACATAATGTTCCTCTCTATGGAGTTTGTTATAATGGCTTTGAAAGTTTATTTCTTGCTTTTCAGCAGGATTGGGTAAACTGGAAATTGTTATACCTTGGAAGACTTTTCTTCCACTGTACTGTTGGTGATGTTCTGATTTGATGCTGTAGGATCCACTCTTTCTTTAGATCTGGACCTGTATTGCGACCTTGGTCGTGAGAATGGTTTCTTTTCGTGACTCTCTGCAAATAACTTCCTTTTTGCCTCCTTCCTCTTTTCCATTAACTTTTTGATACGTTTGAAGATGAGGTAGATCATCTCGCAGATACACATGAAGATACAGACAGCAGAGGACACCACCATGAAGAGGGTGAAGATCTTTTTCTCTGTGGGTCGGGATATGTAGCAATCCACTGTATTAGGACAGGGGAGTAGGGAGCACTTGGACAAGCGTGGCATGTCATAACCCTCGTAGATGTAGTACAGGACGTAGAGGAAGCCAGCATCAAAGCCAGCCTTGAAGATAAGGCTCAGCTGCAAAATGGAATGGGTTTATGTCAAAACTGGCAAAGAAGATTCAAAATATGACTGTTACTTTTAGTGCATGAAGGTTTTACATATTTTCCAATAACTTTTAACCCAAATTTTAGCCCTTTTCAAAGCGAAATAAAAGTAAACTAATCCTTGAAAATCCATAATACTTACCAGGTATGTCCACCAAAGCCCTCCACGTTTCTTTCCAGGGTGGGCGTACATGTGTTCCCCTTTGTGTTGGATACTGTACTTTAAATCCTTCATCTCCCTGTATCTGATATGACCTTTGACCATGAACGATGGGCATGTGACAAAAATAAGCTGCAGGGCCCAGAGGCGGATTTGTGATATGGGGAAAAAGTGGTCATAACAAACATTGGTACAGCCTGGCTGGTTAGTGTTGCAGACAAAGTCTTTGCTTTCATCCCCCCACACACGCTGAGCCGCTACCACAAACACCATGACCCGGAAGATAAACACCATAGAGAGCCAGACCCGGCCAAAGGCAGTGGAGTATTTGCTAACTCCGCCGAGGAGCAACTGCAGAGCACCCCAGTTCATGATTTCCCACTTATGTCTGTGATTGAACAGAATGAGTCCAAAGAGAAGCTGAAGATCATCAATAGATGTGCTCGACAAAAGTCTTGATGATTTCTGCCTAAGAAAAGGGAAAACAAAAGTTAATCAAAGAGTAAAGGTTTAGAAAGGTAAGGTTACAAAGAAAGTAATTAAAATTTTGCCAGACAGGTTTGACAAAGACTTTACGGACAATGATGATCTGCTAAACCGGATGAAGGCATATTTATGTCGTGTCTCAGTAGATTTAATGTCTTTATATTGCATGTTTAACCCAAAATATAGAGGTAATTTATGTTTATCAAGACCATCTTTTTTGATTATAATGGATCCTGGTTATTTTCTCGACTTGACATTTTTACACAAACCTAATTGGACCTGCACCTGCCAGGAACCCAAGCACACTCCCAAATATTCAATTATTCATACACACAGATTGGTGGACTACTCATGACAAAGTGCTTTTACTAAGGACAAATAAACATGTGCTATGGCAGCCATTAATTTCTGATTGTAACACCAATGGCCATTTTCCATTCAGCTGCTCACTGTAGTTGAACAAAAATGTTATTTTGTTTTACAGATTTAGTCATTTGAATTTTCAAGTACTGTGTCACAAAAGTAAGAAAATTATACATTTATTTATCTAGAAAAACAGTGTGTTTCATATGCTCAGGTTGAAGGTCAGGAGCACTGTAGAAATGGAATGATAAAGTTATGGTGTTAAAACTTCTGCTGGGCGGAAAATCTTCAAGTTGCTGTTTATTTTTGCACCATTCGTCCTTCAGTCGATCTCACTCTGGTTCCCTGTTCCCACTCAAAAGGCAATGGCCACAATATAATGCTGCCACAGAAAAGTAAAGCTGTTATAGTGTGTTCTGGGGAATGTACTGTCTGCCTCTCACCCAATGAACACTGGAGATAGGCAGATGCCCCACAACTCTTCAATAAGAGGGTATATTGAATTCAATTAAATTCAGTTCATTTATATAGCTCCAGGTCAAAACACATGTCATCTAAAGGCACTTAACAGAGACAATTCTACCAGATCATACAGTCAAACTTATTCAGTTTTCTATCTAAGAAAAACCAGTTGATTGCATCGAATGTAATTTTGAGTGAGAAAATTAATAGATGGAGAGAAACAATGTCAACTTTTTGCCCCTTGTGATTCATCAATACTGTTCTAAAATTACAGAGTTTGTCTCTTCAAACCACAGAACCTTCTTCTTAATACCAGCTATCTCCCTTAAATAGCTTTCGGTAAACAGATTATGGGCATTCAAGAGGGTTTCCTTCAGAAATGGCTTTCCTCTCACTTCTATTAATGAACACCAATTTTGTAAATTGCTCAACTAATAGCTGTCATGTAAACAGATTGAGCTGTGGATTTCTCCATGGTTACCATGCTCCTCCTGGCTGACAAAAAATAAAACTAAAAAATATAAAAAATGATACCTGGAGTTTTTTTTTACTTAATAAAAAAAAATAGCAATCACAAAAGAGTGATTGTATTGTATTGTACCGACACCCCTAATGTAAAAGATTTAACATGTGAAAAATGAACATAACGGTGTTTGAAGCATCTTTACATAAGCACTAAGTTGATTTTACACAAACAAAAAAGCCACAGCTTTCCCCCTGATGTTATGTTAACAGTCCTATATAAAATACAGAGGCACTTCTGCGATGGTGATTAGCTGTGTGGAATCCAAACAGCCAGAAAATAGTTTCACAAATGTATTCCAAGTTTCAAGAATATTTTACATTCAGTCTTTAGGGAGTAAAAAAAAAAAAAAAAAACTAACAATACACTTCAGTGGGTGACTCCTCATCAGAGCCTCCCACTGTAAAAAGGACAAATGAGTCTTATTCAGTCTATTAGCTTTATTTATTTTTATGTATTTTTTATTCATTTATATTTTTTCTTTTTTTTCTTTTAATCTATTAGCTCAAAATGTTTGAACAGTGTTTTAAAACAACGTTGCCTAACAGGAAGCTGCAGTCATCAATGTAATTACTATCAGAATCTGACTCTTTGTGTTGTGATCTGATTGATCTATTTCTGGACAATAAAAGAGCCCCTCATTAATTCCATTTTTATTTCGGTTTGATTGTCCACATACTTTAAAGATGTATATTGTATTTCATTCAAAAGTAGAAGCTTCATTTTGATACACAAGTGCAGCCATAAAATATGGTTTTGCCTTTAAAATCGCCAGATCGCCACACAGAGCACACACATCACTCCTTCCTATCACTCTGCCATGAATTTAAAAACCGCCTGCTAAACAACAGCAGTTAATATATAACCATGGTGCATCTCTTACAGGAAGAATCCATTGAATGTAGCATATCAGGTATTCTAGGTCATAAGTGAGCACTCGAGCACAGTGTCAATTTCCTTCAAGCACATTTCTTTCTCATTTCCAGGTGTAGATTACTTTTACGTCTTGTAGAAGAACCATTCAAAATGAAGCAGAGCTTAATTATCTGTACTTTTTTAGGGCCTTTTCCCTGAACTTCTTGGTTTTTTCAGAGTTCAGTCAAACAATGGCAAAGTTCAGCAACCAATTTAAACCGCATCTAATTTCTTAAGAGTCAGATTTATATGTAAAAGATAAAAAAAATATAGGAAGCTTACCTTATATAAGGAGTGTGAGGTTTCAAAACACAGATATCCAGCCCAGTTCAACAGAAAGAGTTGTGTGTCAACTCTCCTGTCATAGATGGGAAATAACTCTTTAATCACATGTATGTTTTTAAGGTGAAGACCTGTTAGACGAGTTGAAGATGGGTGGAGCATTTAAGAACAAGTAACAGAAACGAAAGTAAAAAAAAAACAGGTATGCTTTCAGGGTAAAAACAACTTGATTGGTTTTTCCCATTGTGATGCAAAACAAATGCAAACCTAAATGCATTTTACTGAATTTCAGATGACAAACCACTTAGCGAATGTGAATTTGTAAAGTTTATACTCAGTAAATATTCACAAACGTGTGACGCTTCTATTTGGCTAAAGCAAAGTGATACAAAAGCTAGAGACTTGAGATATTTTGAATCACCGTATTTTCACGACCATGTGCCATTACTGTATTTAACACACACAAATCAGACATGCCAATTTCCCCTTCTTCGCTGTCAGAGTCGCTGTCCTTCCCGGCGGCTCCTCGGAAATGATGCCGGCTTTTGCGAAAGCTCGAACAACAGTGCCAGCAGACACCTTAGCCCAAGCATCTACAATCCATCCCCAAACTGTGGTTTAACTTGCCTGGCGCTCCCGGAATAACAGCAAGCACACCGTTCATTTGTTTCACCTTTTTTTTTCACATCGGCTGTGAGATGGGCACGCATGGAGTCACAGATTAACAGCAATGGTGATGTGTGGAAAAAAAACACCTTTTCATTTGCCTTAATAACGACTCCAGCTGGAAAAGTCTCTTTAGGCAAAGTCTTTCTCTTAAAAATCACCATAGGCGGCAGTTTCTGTCCATTTGCGTGGCAGCCAAGCACAACAGTAAACAATGCCTTTTCATACCCCGTTGTGTGTATCGCTACCGTGCTGGTCCCCTTCTTTTCCACCGTGTGATTCGCGGCACCTCGTCCATGTTGGTGATGTGGCTTGGCTGAATGCGTTTGTTGGCGATGTGTTTGCTGCAGCAGGAGTGGAAGCTCGCCAGCTTTTCATTATAATCCGCCGGACGTTGCTGAGCTACTGTAGTCCTGGTCCGGATGGAAAAATTGCACCGTTTCATAAAACAAAAGCACCACGACGGACCTCCTTGGAAATGTTAAATTTTCATTTCCTCCGCTCGATTTCCATGATAGCCTTCAGTTTAAACTGTGCTTTATAGGCATGTCTCTTTGCCATTTTCAGGGTTGTTAAGACAACAATGTTCTGCATAAAGTACATACCTGTTCTTTTATACACAATCCACGCCCAGAATTCCCCCTTTAACGTTCTCATGGCGGTCTCAACAACGTCCGCAGTAACACATAGGGCGCACCGCACTATAGGGGCACCGCACATTTTGAGGAAAAAAAGACGTTTATACGTGCCTTATAGGCGTGAAAATACGGTATGCCATTTCCACCAAGCTTTTCTGAAGCAATACTTCAAAATGGAAATTAAAAAAATGGAAACACACCTAAAATCCATACTACACCATACATAGCAAGATTAACTGAGAGAAGCAGCTAATAGGTTTAATCCAGAGTGGGTGCCAAAGTTTACAACTCAGGTAAGTTAATCTGTCAGTCACATTAGCAGTTGAGGAACACTCGCAGGTGACATTTTGCAGTATTTAACAGGAAACCATCATGCACATACAGTAGCAACAGATGGCAGCAAAATCAGCCTTTGGGTTTTCTTCTATTCAGCAGGCAGAGATGGGAAGTACAAATACTTCGTTACTATACTCAAGTAGATTTTTCTGATATTTTTACTTTACTTTACTACTTATTTTTATGGCGACTTTTTACTTCTACTCCTTACATTTTTACACAAATATATGTACTTTCTACTCCTTACATTTTAAAAAATTGGCTCATTACTTTAGTTTTGAATCATTTCAATGGAGTTACCATTATTATTTTTCACGTCATCAATACCAAATTCAATATAATTGGATGGGAATCTACGTTGCAATTGACGCACCACTACAAGATGAATCGACAGATTCGGCGGTATTCATTCGCGGCAAATCATTGCAGCTTGGTGGCGGTGGCGTTAGCATAGTAGTATGGACGACGAGGTGACTGAAAATGAACACAACGGAGATCTAGTCCTATTGGCAGACATCCATTTAAAATTTAGGCAACGGCATGAAAAAAGTGGTTTCTACTTTTACTTTTATACTTTAAGTAAATTTACAAGCCTGCACTTTGTTACTTTTACTTGAGTAAAGAAGTTTAATCAGTACTTCCACTTTTACCAGAGTATTTTTTAACACAAGTATCTGTACTTTTACTCAAGTACGGAAAGTGAGTACTTTTGCCATCTCTGTCAGCAGGCGCAAGGAGGCAATTCAGAGTTAGTGGGAATATGGGGCTAAATTTATAAAAATCCGGGAAGTGACCTTTGCAGAGGCTATAAAGGATTCAAGAATGGTGCTGAGACTTACATTTCACTCAGGAAAAACTATTACACACAGCAAAAATTAGACTTGTTCAGTGTAGGTTTAGGATTGCAAAACAAAAATAAATCTTATTAAGAGTGATTTGCAACTTTTACAACAATTCAAAGATGTTCTCCGGACCTGCTTGATGCCACATTCGTTATCATGGTTTTTAGCACCTTTACTTTGCAACAAGAAGGTTCTGGATTTGAATTATAGCCTGGGACCTGCTGCAGTAAGTTTGCATGTGCGCCCAATCTGTGCATGGGTTCTTCTGTTGTTTTACTGTTTCTTCCCTCATTCTAAAACCGTAACTGTTAGGTTAATTAGTGTGTGTGTGTGTGTGTGTGTGTGTGTGTGTGTGTGTGTGGGTGTGACCCTGGGATAAGCTGGCATCAGGCTCCTCTGCTGTGGAACCAACTACCAGTTTTAGTCCCCGAGGCACAAATCCTGTCTTCTTTTAAGGGTTGGCTTAAAATTTCCTTTTTGATAAAGCTTATATTTAGAGTGGCTCAGGCTATCCTGAGCTTTCTCTATAGTTATGCTGATATGGGCTTGGATTGCTGGAGGACAAAGGGACCCCTTTTTCATCATTCTGCTTCTTTCTATCTCTATTCTCCCAAGCTGAAGAATTTGTTAGTACAGTTTCTAATGCTTTGCTCTCTCTGCTGCTATCAATACCTTTGCATACAGATGTTTGAGCTCTGTCTGTTTTTCACAGTAGTTCTGTTTCTCTTAGTGCGCCTGCCTGGATGTGCTCTTCTTCATCCTCTGACGTTGGAGCTGGCTCAGAGCTTGTCTGCTGTTAAGGAAGAAAATATTCTAACATAGTTAACTTTGGAAAAAGGTTGGCTTTTGATTCTTCCCTTTCCAGGTCCACCCGGCGAGCTGCGTGTGGTCTCTATGAAAACCAGCATTGCGAGTTGACATCACAGAATTACAGAGTTTAATCCAATATAAGACAATGCATACACTTAGAAATAAGACAATGTACAAACCTACACCAGAAACTGCAGAACAACAGAGACATACATTCCATTACCTGACATAGGAGAAAGCAAAGACGTACAAGACATCTTTGGAGAGTTTGCAAGGGCAAAATCTGATTTGTTAGTTCTATGTAGAAAGCTTTATCCTCTTGTATTTAATTTATTCACATGAGGCTGGCCCTTGGTCCTCCAACCAGAAGCTATCTCTGACACTGCCTAGCGCTTCACCTAATCTACTGCAAACATCTGGGGTCATTTGCTTCTTTGTTTTAACAAGAAAAGGCGGAAAGCTTGTCCTGGCATCTAGAATTCTTAAAGTCATAAAACACAAGATAAGCTTCCACAGAATTGATGTGGAATGCGGGGGCCTTTTTCCTGATTCAGTTTCACACCATCCCTGGTTGTTTATTCTGGAAGACTTTTGACCTTCTGTAAACCAAGCAGAAATCTCTCCTGCAGGCTTAACTGTTATTCACCCCCCAGGAGATACTCATTCTATGGCCTGGTGCTCTAAATACTTACCCATTAGTAGTTTTAAATCATTAACACAGCCTTGTTCAAAATTAAGAAATATGTTCAAGTGAGAGTGTTTACACATGCCATAAGATTAACTGTATTAAAAGCTAAAAATAATCATTTTTCTTTAACAGTCCCCGTTTTGAGGTCTGAGACACACAGACCTCACAAATAAATTGATTAAGCCTTCTAATAGAGGAACCAAAAAACTATTTAGTATACTAAAAAACTAAAACATTAGCCCAATTTTATAACAGTCCCCTTTTTAAACAGCACCTCCTAGTTCCACTGCCAGGTCATGTGTCTGAAGCTGAACTCCATTATCTAAACTTATCAAATGTATCTTGCGCTGTCCAACAATTTAATACTCACCTGATGAACCACAAAATTTTAACCAGTAAAAACTAAAACCAAAAATACATTTCACTTATCAAATATGAAAAATCATAAAACTCAGTTATGTCAATAGAAGAAAACACACAATAGAAATACCAGCCCAAGTATAAAATTAGAAAACCAGAGTAAGATATCTCGAAATTACTAAAAAATGCTCAGCAGACTTAAAAGACAATACTCGCCACAAAAATTACAATTTGTCAATACAAAACAATAACAACATAAAAAAAATACATCATAAACACATAAAAATTACAAAAGACCTTTTTTTTTTTCTTTTTTCTTTTTTTCACAATTCAACAATAAGAAGTTAGAGTTCGTCTCTTTGCTCCTTCGATAGTCTTTCAAAAATGAATATGAATTCTTCGTCAGGAAACGATCCAAAAATACGCGCAAAAAGAAACGAATGTTCTTGAAGAGTTCGCAAAAAACGAAAACACGCAATAAAAAGAAGATAAGTTAATGATGATCTTGTAGCCTGATCCTTCACGTGTTCCTCCTCAGTTATAAACCTCAGGTTTTCACCTGAGTGTCCGTTGCTCACTGAAAATTGGAGTCTTGTGCCAATATAACAGTGAGTTTAAGGAGAGGTTGCAATCTCCTTTTCTCAATGGAAGGACACTGGAACAGGATTATTGTGCCTATCCGGGCCTTTTAAGCCTTGTAATTCAGGAAAATGAAGTGGTTTCGGCAGACTTCTGCCCGGAAATGCAGATCCTCCTCCGCGCTGTGATGTGCCTCAGACACTCCTCGACCGCAGGTTGAGACTGTAGATTCTCCTGTATGCCCTGCAGCGTGCGTTGTGGCTCCTCAGCTGACTCCAATGGAACCACGTGTCTCCTTTCCCTTGTAAACGGACAGCATGAGATGTACTCTCCACGACTCGGTATGGTCTGGCGAAGCGAGGTTCAGACCACTTTCTTTTAATGACCTTCATGCGCACCCAGTCGATTTCCCGAACTGATCCCGAGCCTGGACGTTCCTGTGTCGTCTGGTATTTTGTAAATTCCGCTGGCAGGACCTGTAACTCATTGAAGAAATCTTTATGAGATAAATGTGCAAGCTTACCTTTCCATCCTGGAATGTGGGTAACAGGTCCTGGAAACATCCGTCTTGTCTGGAGCTCATATTGGGAGAACCCTGTTGATTGGTTAATGATTGATCCTACACTTTATGACAGCTTTACTGTCTTCCTTTTGTATTATAAATCTGCTACTTTGGAGCTGTATTTTATCAATCCTTTGACCCCCTTTTTATATAAGGCTTACATGAGAAATAAATGTTTCCTATCACGTTGAACCCAAAACTTAACTGTATTTTAGAAGCAGTTCCATAATTGTTAATTTGTAAATCTCCAATTTAGACCAATTTAATTTCAATCATCATATTTTCTATTTTTTTAAACTTTAAAAATGATCAGCCTGCTTTACATGAGTATAGTTAACCTTGTCACTAAATATCAAAAATGACCTACTTTATTCCAATCATAGTTTTAAATCCCCAAAAATTTCAATCATTTTTACCTTTGATCCATTTATTCTTTTGAAAACCTATTTATAAAATATTTAATTGAATAATGTATTACCCTTTTTATATTGTTTATCAATTATCAATGCCTTTTCAGTTTTGGAGAGAGATTCGATACAACTAAATTTATTAAATGATGTAAATCTTTAGTTTAGACCTTCCTGGATGTCTTAGTTAAACAACTTATTTTAAAACATATGAATAGAGATGCAACAATCCAACAATCACCTTCCTTAGTTTAAGAAACACTATTTTATGTAAATTATTTGATAGGCAATATTTTGTTTAGTATATTCAATTTATACCTTTTACTTATTTCATATCCAAATAGTTAGCTCATCTTTAATGCTGCTAATACAGCGTAAAACATTTAATGTATTTTGATTTAACTTCAATAACCTCCTTTTCCGAAAAGTAAAGAGAGATCCAAACTAAAATTTGCCTATCAGATCAATTCCATTCATGTCCCCCTGTTTCTATAACAGAACAAATGTTCTGTCATAGAATCAAGGGCGTAGGTTTGATTTGAACTTTGGTGGGGACACTATTGGTCTGGTGTCATTGGTGCTGCAATATGCGTGCCCTTTTTTATGCTCGATGTGAGCATCCGTACTGATAAGACGAATTCATTGTTAAAAGAGAAAAGCATCATTTTGCTACATTAATAAAAATTTTATAAGCACTACACTCATTAGATGCTGTTTATCAATGTTTGAAGTATCACAGGCTCTGATGAATGTGGAATTAGGACTGTTTTCCACTTTGTAAATGGTTTCATTTGCATGACTAATAGAGAAGGTAAATACAGTATATTCTTTTGAAGATATACAATAGTGCAGAGTTAAACCCCACTCTTATATTTTACCTACTATGCTCTCTCTGTATCAAGCAAAATAATACATTCATTAAAATATTAACTTCACTATAAAAGTTGAACATCTGGGCTGTTACTCTGTATAGCCCATTTCATCTATTTTATCTAGGGCTGAAAAAATTAATCGTATTAATTGATTATTTCAATAATCGTCAACTAATTTAGTATGTGATTAATCATTAACTGGAGAATGGAGACTATAAAACATAATATAAATGTAAAATGTCCCCCTTTCCCCTACAGAGCAATCCACTTAGATCAGTAATTATACCAAAATTGTAAAAATACAATACATATATATATATATATAAGATTAAAAAAAATGTTTTGTCTGTCAATATTCTCCATCCATGTGGAAATATTTTAGTTTCACCTGGTTTATTTAGACATCACCTGAAGCACTGAAGGGCCAGTTGCTTCACCTACAAGCTGCCCTGCATCATTATTACTGGATATCTGTGTTTCCTATAATCATATAATGTATAACTGTGTTTTTAATAGTAAAGGATTAAATGTAACACAACCTTTTATCATTGTCCTATATTGCTTATTGTCTGACTGTTTAAATAGCTCCTTACTCTATTTTCTTTTTTAGTGGCATCATCTACAAACACAACACTAAGAATGAGCCTAAGTGTATTCAAATATAAAATAATTTTTAACAATTATAAAAGACAATATAACACTATCTTATCTGTAATTTAACATTATCCAAAATAAACAGCCAGATTCAAGCATTTTTACCAGACATTAATGTTTGTACTAATTTACTTATAGACTGTGTGGAAATCTATGTAAGATAAAATCAATGTTTATATTCTTCCTTTGTTTGTTCTTGTCTTTATCCGATTTCTAGAAGTATAAATAGTCAATAAAATAGAACTAATAATATGTGGAACCCTAATTATGCTTTTTAAACGAAAAACAGCAGATGTTTAGGCCCCATTTCTTGTTGTTGTACTCTATAAGAGAAATAACACCTGCTAATAATTATACCTGAACTTTCTCAAAGAGTCATAAAAAAAATGAAACCAGTAATAGCAACTAAATATTGGTAAAAAGGAAACACTCACTTTTTCTTTTTTAGTTGGCTGTGGCTAAGAATCAGAAATGTTGATGGCTTACAGCCTTTATTTGCCCATTTTGTGTCTTCAGAACTCCTGGCTGACTCGGAATATTTCGCTTTATAAAAGAAAAAAAAGGTTTTTGTTTTTTAGTGTACATGATATTCATTTTTTTTTTATTGGGACTAGTTTTGTAGCCTAATATTTATTGTAGTAACCGCAGCATTCTAGTGTGAATCAATTTTCAATTTTGTGCTCCAAGCACACCAGGACTAGAAAACAGCCAATCAGAGAGAGAGAAGGCGGAACCTAAGGCAGAACAACCAATGAGAGTGGAGTTAAACAGCGCAGCACAGTTCCATGCGCTGCTGCGTGAAAGGGACAGGAGAGACCAGGCAGAGGAGCTGCGAGAGGAAAAGAAGCCTCTGCTGCGATAACTACTGCTGTAAATTATAAACATGTTGCTCACATCCAATTATTGGTAGGGACAATTAGGTCGGTTCAAAATTTTGGTAGGGACATGTCCCTATGGTCCCTATGCAAACCTACGCCCATGCATAGAATACAATACAAATCCTATACAACTCATTGAGATGAAATCCGCTATCACCACTAACTTTAGCCTCATGTAACACAGTTGGATGCAATTCAAACATGGTGTCCCAGATGCTGTTACAATCTGCACACTTCAATCAAAGAATTCTAATGTTTGATTAAATTTATGAAATCAGCACAGAACTTGGTGTCATTTGCTCAGTAAGCTCTATAGACACCCATCAATCCACTTTAACACCTTAATTACAAATTCCATTTAAATTGAAATTTAGTTTTACTGAATGGTAGCCACTGTACTATGCAAATAAAATTTAGATCATCTTCCTTAGTAGATGAAGCGTAACACACAATGCAATTCAGCTATAGTTAAGAAAAAATATGTAATTGCAATAGTTAGTCCCTGCCCATTCTTTGCAGGCAGGAAGAGAAAAAGACACATTAGCATTTTGTGAGACAGAGTGAATCATGGAGGAATGCAGTGTCGTAACAGTTGGTGCACACCAACCCCTAACTGCATCGTAAAACCTCTGACCCCAGGAGATGGGGTGTTCTTAACACTTAGAATTACACTGCAGGGCTTCAGGACATGAAGACAGCAGGGCGCCTCAGTGTTATAACTAAAATAAGAAGAGAACAATGGCATCACACACTACAAAAATTTAAAGAAAAGAACTTATTCACCACTACCAAGTTGTGTTGGCACCCATTTCGTCTCCAACCTGCAGACTGAAGGGAACCCCAGGAGTGGGCTTTGGCGCCCAGGTCACATGATCAGAGGTGAGAATCCAGGATCAAACATGAGAACACACAACAGGACGACCGCTGAGCGACTTGCCATGCCCCAATTCTTTATCTGCTGAATCAGAAGGTGTCCAGAATAGCAGTCATTCCTGGAGTGCAGAAACATCTGGATACAGACCCGCTTTGATGAACTTTGGTCAGCCTTTCGTGGTCGACAGAGCAGGACATAGAAACCAGCAGACCAGTCATCTACTGAAACCCCCGTCCGGGTTTGTCTATGATCTTTGTGGTCCCGACTCACTGCTGATTCCCAGCTGTAGCAGACTCCCCCAGATAACGCTTGAGTCCCTTTTGTTTTCAGCCAGGCATGAAAAGCAACACTCAAAAGAGACATCTGTTGCCAGGTCCTGTGAGCAGCACTTTGCCCTCACGTGACAGCAGGAAAACAGTTCGCCTTCACTGACCTTCGTAATCGCTCAACAGCGTTTGGCTTTCATACAGCAGTCCAGCAGAAGATGGGCACAGTTCAGCATCATCATGTCTTTGTTCAGCAACAACAGCGGCCTGATGCGGTAATCAAGAAGATCCCTTCAAATACATCTTCCCATGATCTCTGAGCTTAAAAGACCCTTCCCCCAAGATTGCCATCAAGTCAGAAGGAAGGAGAACTGCCAGAGAAAAAATAATACAAAGTAATTAAAAAGCAAAACTTATATTTGCCACATTTTGTTACTTTCACTACTATAAATAAAATTTATCTTGTGATGCATCCTCCCGTGTGGCTCTAGATTTGTTGTTGTTATAGCACAAACGGCCAACTGCCCCAAATCCTGAACTGCAAAAAGAATAAACATAGATATGTGTCAAAATAGTCCACGATCAGATGTGCCAGAATTAAGAAAATAATGACACTTACTGTTCAAAATCAATAAACGTCAATACCTCGATGACATTCACTCTGCTTGTGCCAAATATCAACTACAAATTCTAAAATCAAAACCTCACAAACTCCTTAAAGAATTAGAACAAACTCTAGAATGTCCTAGTACTGATACTTATAAAAGTTGTGATTGAATTGCACTTTGTCAAATACTTATGAATTTCATATTGTTCTACTAAATACCAAACATCCTTATCATTGTCCCACGCTTCAAGACAAAGTCCTATTTTAAAATTTCAGAAATTATTTACATTTTATTTGAATTCCATAGCAGTTTTAACCAAAATTTTCCTCAAAATTAACAATTTACACCCAACTGTATATAATCAAAGTCAGCAGTGATGCAGAAAACTATCAACAATTTTAAATGTAAATAAACATGGCATAGATGTTATTTGAAACCGTTCAATTTTAGATGATCAAATCTAATTCAGTAGAAGCTTCTATATCACATACATCATATTTTAGCAAAGCAGGAAGGCCATATGACTCTACATTAAAGAAATCCATAATTCACTATTGTTGAATGAAAAAAATCAAAATTATTGATTAACTAATTTACCATTAACCATATCCAAAAATTTACCAGGAATTAGGGTCTACTTCTGCTTCTCCCCTGTTGATATAATAAAATTATCATTTTGAAAACAATTTGAAATCTATGTCACTGTTATATAATAATTTGCTGAAAAACCAAAATATCATAAGATGTTCCACGATTTCTCCAAATCTTCCATCTAGTATTCAAACTAGACTGAGATTATGTAAATTTCAAAGTTCCATCCGTAATATCTTATCTTTGTAACATCCCCCTGTGTTTTCATATTTCCAAAAGAAAAACAATTTAGAGGTGGAAAAACAAAAATGGAAGAACTTTCCCCCATTATGCTAAAATTTCAACATGTCCAATAAGTTACCCATAAAAAATATAAACCAAGTTTATTTAGTTAGAATTTAGGTTAGTCTGTTAGTGTTGTTAGTCAAAGTGGATAACACAGTTTCCTAATAACTACATTTATCTGCTTTAAGCCAAGGCTGAATTCTCGTTTCATATTAATTTCACTGCACAAGCAGATGATTCAGCTCCAACCAGATTGTGACACCAAAATATGTAATCGTCATTACCTTAAAATTGTCCGTAAAGCCGTAACAAAAACATATTTATGAAACAAAACCTTTACTGTCCCTAGATAGTTTAAAATAAGAAAAATATCACACAGCTACACACTAAACTGAGGTCATATTTACACAGACCATCCTAAAACCCATCAAAAGCCATCTGCCTACACATTCACTCTCATTCACACTCAAACAGACTCATCAACACCCCATTGTAAGAAAGATGCAGGATGTTACCCCAGATTTCAAACCAAAATTCGTCCTATGAAAGTCTTAAACACAATTATTATAACACCATGGTTGAAAAAAAAAGAAATCATCCAATAGGTCCAATATTGTTCAGTTTTGAGTGAACCTTTTGTAAAAACTCCATATTATACACACAACCGTATTTCATGATAGCCCACTGTTATTAAATGGCTACCTAGACCCCCTGTAGGAAAACCCAAAAACCGTTCATGTGGTCATGTAATATGCAAAATGGGCTGCACACGAAGATCGTCCTACAACAAACAAAGTCATTCATTAGTGTTTCAACATGTCCCACATTAACAGTGTAGAAAACACTGTTAAGCAGAAAAACATCCATATGTTCTTGTTTTTGTTCTCTTGTTACAATCAGTGAGGGTGTTCCATCCTGTCAGGAAACCTAGAAATTTAAGTGATTGTCAATGTTACAGTATTATAAAAAACAATTGGATCATTCCAGTGCTCCAGCCTGGAACTGATGCAACACATTTCACCCGCTGAGAAAGTAAAAACATCTGTAAATCTGTTATTTTGTACTTTTCTTCTCAACACAAAACACAGTCCTAAAAGCAATTCACATCAAAATCCAAGAATCCTGAAAGCGTGAGCTGGAAATAGCACAGAACTGAAGCACTCCCAAAATGCAAATAAGGGGGGTCAATCAGTCCCCCTGCTGTGAAACACAACTTGTAACCCAAATGGAGACACCTCTGTCCCACAGAAGCACATTTTAACAGAAAGTTAGTAATACAACATCCAGCAAAAATATTTAACAATATTTCAGAACACAATCTTGAAACTCAAATCACTTCCGCACGATCTCAGCACAATTCAGATACAGACAGACGAATAGACAGCAGCGCGTGGTGGAACATACAGTACTATATAACGGGGGGAGACAGACACACAGCAATAGATCAACCCGCAGCCAAGCACGCACACAAAGACAAAGAAACATACAAAACACAGAAACACAGACAACGTTGTAGTTCAGTCAAGAAAAGACAGAAAAGAAAAGAAAATGTCAGGTGCCGGCTAAAGGAATGTATGACGCATCTTTTAATTTTCCAACTTCACTTTTACAAAACCCTTTTATTCTCATTTCAACTTCTCAGTCCTACACTTCAGAGCTGGGTCAAGCTTGAGGCGAAAATAAGCCTCAATTTAGTTTATTCGATCACCCAATCCGCCCAGTGACAAAAGGTTTTTTTCTTTTTTAGCTGGGGAGAGCGATTGAACCCGTATTAAATCAAATAATTTATTTTAGTCCTTTATACTATAAGCAACCCGATTAAGGGTGCCAAAGAAAGGTGATCCAACCTGCTATTAGTCCTTTATTTTCCACGAGTGATACAACTCGGTCCAATTAACCTGCTATTAGTCCTTTGCCATGAGTGATACAACTCGATCCAATTAACCCAAATAATTATAAGTCCACTGGAGATGAGTCGAAATCTCCGGGCTGATACAAGCCCCTGCTAATTAATACACAGACACCCGCAATTCTTTTTTAGAGGCACAGGCATTGTTCCTCAGGGCTAAAGAATAAATTAATCTTTATTAATTAATCAATTAACCAATTAATCAATCAATAAAACCTTCTTTTAAAAAACCCAGCTTAAGTCAGAGTTAACGTAAAGGCTCTGTTTGAACTAGCCACAGTTCCCTGTAATGTGTATTTATTCATATCCTTAAACAACCGACTCTTTTAGGAGAGATTCTATCTACCTCTGCAGCTTCTGAATTCTGTGAGGCCGCACACAGCAAATCAGCCCCGGTCCGACCACACGGCGCTTCAGACAACTGAAAAATAATCAAATACTGTCTTACCACACCGAAGCGTCGGGCCGAGACGGATCAATCAGGACCAAACAGCCGCCCGCCGAGATTCCAGAACCGGCACGAGCCCCCAATTGTTAAGGAAGAAAATATTCTAACATAGTTAACTTTGGAAAAAGGTTGGCTTTTGATTCTTCCCTTTCCAGGTCCACCCGGCGAGCTGCGTGTGGTCTCTATGAAAACCAGCATTGCGAGTTGACATCACAGAATTACAGAGTTTAATCCAATATAAGACAATGCATACACTTAGAAATAAGACAATGTACAAACCTACACCAGAAACTGCAGAACAACAGAGACATACATTCCATTACCTGACATAGGAGAAAGCAAAGACGTACAAGACATCTTTGGAGAGTTTGCAAGGGCAAAATCTGATTTGTTAGTTCTATGTAGAAAGCTTTATCCTCTTGTATTTAATTTATTCACATGAGGCTGGCCCTTGGTCCTCCAACCAGAAGCTATCTCTGACACTGCCTAGCGCTTCACCTAATCTACTGCAAACATCTGGGGTCATTTGCTTCTTTGTTTTAACAAGAAAAGGCGGAAAGCTTGTCCTGGCATCTAGAATTCTTAAAGTCATAAAACACAAGATAAGCTTCCACAGAATTGATGTGGAATGCGGGGGCCTTTTTCCTGATTCAGTTTCACACCATCCCTGGTTGTTTATTCTGGAAGACTTTTGACCTTCTGTAAACCAAGCAGAAATCTCTCCTGCAGGCTTAACTGTTATTCACCCCCCAGGAGATACTCATTCTATGGCCTGGTGCTCTAAATACTTACCCATTAGTAGTTTTAAATCATTAACACAGCCTTGTTCAAAATTAAGAAATATGTTCAAGTGAGAGTGTTTACACATGCCATAAGATTAACTGTATTAAAAGCTAAAAATAATTATTTTTCTTTAACACTGCCTAGCTCTGTATTTCCTGGATGGGGATGCTTGTGGAGCAGGTTTACAACTGCCTTTTGTATCTCTGCTTCTTTGTCTACGTCTGCTTCTGTCTCTTTGAACCCAACTCGGCCTCAACAGATGGCCACTAACACTGAGTCTGGTTCTACTGGAGGTTTCTTCCTGTTAAAAGGGAGTTTTTCCTCTCCACTGTTGATACAAGCATGCATAGTGTGAGGTATTGTCTTTAAATCAATAAGCTGTTGCAATCAATTGGTTTTCCTTATATAGAAAACTTGAATCAATTTGACTGTATGATATGGTTGAATTGAAGTA
Organism: Cyprinodon tularosa; assembly: GCF_016077235.1. Classification (NCBI taxonomy): domain Eukaryota; kingdom Metazoa; phylum Chordata; class Actinopteri; order Cyprinodontiformes; family Cyprinodontidae; genus Cyprinodon; species Cyprinodon tularosa. The sequence continues at coordinate 1,059,186 of NW_024038862.1, read as the reverse complement.
CCTTGAGATGACATGTTGTGAAATGGTGCTATATATAAACACATAGAATTGAATTTAACACAAGTTGCGATTTTCAGGCTCGCATTGTGAGAAAAAAATTTGAATGATTCTGAATTTGGAATCAAATGGTGGAAAGATTTGAGGTCAATCAATCTTCCAATATAAAGTTGTCAGAAATCAACTCATGAGAATAAACTTGAACAATGTTTTATAACTTTTGGCAATTCAAATCTTGCATTTCATATTTTCTACTCTTCAACTTATCTCAAAGTGCGGTGTTGACCTTCCCCTCCTTTTTGTATTTTTTTCCATTCATTTATTTTTTTTTAAACATTGTGTCTTTTACTAGCCTGACGTAGTCCGACTCAATTCTAGTCAGAATATGAGTCTGATGCTGCTCCATAGAGCTGTGATTATGGGGCGTGTTTCGAACGAACCAGGAAAAAAAATGCCTCTGCACTCAATTGGATAGATCTACAACCAATAAGAGCAACGGAGTGCGTGACGTATGTTAAGCGAGGCATAGTTGTTGTCCACAAAAATCAAACCGTGCAGTTTCGCGTTTCTCTGTTCCTCTTTTAAAATTAATTTGCTGTTGATATCTTCTAGAACAGACCTAATAGCAGAATCTACTCACCCAAACTCTCCAGCGGCAGCCATTATTGTTGTCACCCTAGCGCGCTTTGGTCACGTGGTTGATTACGTTACTGTTGATCATCTGTCCATCATCGTATAAAGTCCGCCCTGACAATTTGATTGGATCGCCTGACAGTGGGCTTTAATACTCGCGCTACTAACTCAAACCTTGTGGGCGGGACTAAGTTCTGACTGGCACCCAGGCTAGTCTTTTACATGTCAAAAATAAATTAAAATTGATTTCTTTAATAGATATATATAAATAAATTGAGGAAATGTAAAGGATAAAAATGAATCAGTTCAATCATCAGTTTTCAAAAAAAGAGGAAGCTTCGGAAATATTTAGTTAGTGACCACAAATTACAGGGAACCACAGGGCAAGGAAAAATAAAAAAAAATAAATGAGAAAAAATACATCAGATAAATTTACAAAAACGAATAACAAAACATGGATACAAAAAAATGATAACAAATAAAAACATGGAGCCATTAGATAAAAACATGAACAATAAAAACTAACCAGATAAATTAAGCAGAAAAAGCAAAGTGAAAATCTAATTTCTATCCGTGTAAACTGGTAACTGGGATACTTTCCTTTATCCAACCTTTTAACGTTCTCGAAAATACTGTTTTACAGAAGAAATTCCATTCAGTTGAACTCAAGCCATTAAGAAATGTAACCATTTCTAAACAATTTTATTACATATTGCAGACAATAAGAAATACTAAACCATAAAACATACAGAATGAGGTAAACTGGCTGAAACCAACCTTAGCTAACCATAGGCTAATGAACGGCTAACGTAGCTCGACTGACTTTGTCATAAATATGTTATGAGACAATTATTACTCTTTTTAGGTTACAAATTATGTGAATGGAGTTAAAAGAGGAAAAGATTAAGTAACAGTACCTGTCCGTGAGAAAAACTCATGATTTGTTTGAGAAATCTTTACTTCCTGCTACAAAAAGATATCCGTAATAAGGAGAGCAACGCCGGTTTTCCGGCGCTTCCCATTGGTCAGTTTAAAGCCCCCGTTTGAACGCAGCTCCTGATTGGATGACTGAGTGTAACAATGTTGACAAATGTTAAATGGGGAAAAACAACAATAAGCACCTCCCAGCTGACTCAGTTTTTTTGTTTTTCCTACAAAGCTTTAGCAAAGTCTCAGTTTTACGTTTCAAAACGCAATTAAATATATTTTAGGTATATTAAAGGTTCATGAAAATCCAGAAAGGGGACAAGCAATACAAATGTATTTTTATTATTGGAAGTATTTGACCGAAGTGAAAACAATATTTGGCCTTGGGTCCTTATATAAGTGTCAAAGGATGTGCATAGAAGTTAAGGTCATTTTTTAAATGAAAAATGTTAGGGGGCATTTCTGCATTTAATTCCTTTTTTCTTATTTTATGTAACTAAACATAGACTAACACTGGAAGAAATTGAAAGAGAAATTGAACTTTATTGATCTCACAATGGAGAAATTCTCTCTTTGCATTGCACCCATTCCCTTGGGGAGCAGAGGGCTGCCATTTTGCGGTGCCCAGGGAGCAGTGTGGGGTTAAGGGCCTTGCTCAGAGAGCCAGAATATGGGGATCAAACCGGATACTTGCATCCTTCTCAGACTGCTCAGACCAAATGTTCATTAAACCAATCCTTGAAAAATTGGAACTTGTTACAGTGTAATGTGAATATCTATTATTCACATTATTGTAGAATGCAGTGGGTGTATACCACTTTCCAGTGTAGCAATATTTGTTTAAGGAACTCTTTTCTTTTCTTATTCAAAAACCCTGTAAATTTAAACCTTCTTTTTCTTTTTTAACATGGTCCTGTCTGGCAATGTGGCAATAGCAATAATTGTCTCGATGTCTTGATGATGGATTTGCATTGTGAATTGGTCTGGAAAAATTCAAATTTCTCTAAATTAGTGAAAAGCTAATTCGATCATATCCCAAATTCCTCCGGATAAACTTTGGTTTCAAACACAAGATTCATCTTAAACTGTAGTATGGTTTTCAACCATGCTTCCCTTGCTCTTTGTACATAGTAGTTTTGTTTAGTTGAGTTTCCATAGTCTTAGTTGAGAGTGTTAAACTGAAATATGTTTGACTTGGAGCTGAATTATTTTTGTTAATAAACTCTTACATTTTGAACAGAAGTTGTGAGGAATTTATTCCATGTTGTCATTATGAGTGTTTAAACATCTCACCCACATGCAGAGATTCACTCAGAGAACCAGGGGAAAAGTTTAACAGGTTTATTGAGAGGTTGACAAAAACAGAGAGAGATTATATGCAGGGTTATCTCAGTGGGACTTCAGCGGTATGGCGAACCGGAACCGGAAAATCTGAAGGGGAGATCACAAAGATGAGTTCAAGGCCCCTAGGAAAAATGAGAGTGAAAGACTGGTGAATTGCTGGAGAATCCTCACGTTAGGGGGATTCTTGGTTTCCCTTGGGTCCAGTTTGTGGGGGTTTAATCCAGAGATGAATGAATTCATTGGAGGGCGGACAGGCAGACTAGTGTTAGGTCAAGAGGAGCGACGGAATGGACTGTCACCAGGTTTTCCTGAATGGGGCTTGAACAGATCTGGTGAAGGTTTCCCCTTGCTCAGTGTGACTAGAATTATTCCTTCCATGGGGGGTAGAAGGACCAGGCTTATCCAGCGGTTCAGGAGGGCATCCTACCGGAAAACAAAGGCAAAGACAAAGCTTAGACTCAGAGAGACAAAGCAAAGGTTAGACTCAGCTAATCTCAGTATGGCTATGGTACCCAATACTGGTAAACACTCTGGCGTCGAGGTGGTGACAGCCCGTTGCTCAAGTAGTCCTCTGGTAATGACCCAACGAGCCGCAGGTGTGCAGGGAGACCCAAGGAGGACAGGGCACCGCCTGGTAGTGGAGAGAGGAAAACACAAAAAACAACCCACACAAACTGGAACCATAACACTTGTATGTGTAAAATTTACTGTTTGACCATGATTTTAATTTATTTGTTCTAACACACAGCTAATAGGATGTGTGTTCATAAACAATATATAACAGCCAAAATCATATCTGATTAAATTAGAAACTTCTCACCCCTACCTGGGAGGGCACTAAACATGTTAAAGTATCAGAAATTGTGCCTGTCTCATTGTAGGTGCAAGTGTAAAAATCTCAAACACTTCAAGAAATTCCTGGTTGACCTATTCTCTGATATTCCCCAAGAAGTAACGGTAAAAAAAATTTTGGACCACATCTTAACCTGCAATTAACTATAACATCAAGTTCCCCAATTATAAATTGTCTCTCACATGTATCTTCATAATTCTTATCTATTTTTGGAACATATTAGTCAGTGTATCTTGAGAAATTTACGGCCTGTTTTAGAAAACTTACATCTATAAAGTTGATTATAAGATTAAGAAAATTATAGTGCTATAATGTATTTAGTGATTTCCTTCTCTTATTCAAGTGGAATATATATTTTCCCCACAGTTTAAAAAGAAACTGTCAGAACAATTTTATGATGTAGGCATTTATTGTTTCAATGATAAATACAAAGTATAAACACAACAAAATTTTCAACACTTCTTAATCCTTCTCAATATGTATTTATTGATTGTTTCTTTTATGAAAGTAGTATTAAAAGCAGTTTATGAAGTTACAACATTTGTTCTGTTGAAAAAATAAGTTTCATAAAGCAGACAGTGATAAAATAGTTTTGAAAACATTTCAGCTTTAAGACATTTACCCCACTGTTTCTTTCAATAAATTGCGCTGCATTGTTACTTTCTTTATCTGTTAATCAATAGTGGTTGTTGCTTTTTTCCATGTCAGTAGGTTAATTCATTTGGTCTTTGGGTCTTGATTATTTACACCCCTTACTATGCTTTTAGCTAGGAACATTTCATAGGGTGTAGGTAAAACTTGGTGAATCACATCTTTAGCGTTTGCGCTGCGCAGGGGGGTCAGTATTGAGGACCAACACTGCCATATTTAAAAATAAATACAAAAAGAAATAAATGCTCAATAAATAAATAAGCATACAATTAATTACCACCAAAAATACAATAAACAAATAAATGTAAGTAGAAATTAAATTATACAGTGAGACATAAATTTATATAACTCTTAATTAGTTTCTTTATTTATTTGCCTTTGTAATATTTACCTTATTTATTTTTTGTCCTTTATAGTCTTCAACTTTATTTTTTAATTAGTTATATTTTTAAGTATTTATTTATGTGCATTTTATAATATTTTTGTCTGTTTTATTCTTCCTTTGTATTTTTTTACCTTAGTTATTTCTTCGCCGCTATTTATATCTGCCTGCCCTTTTTACATTTCTGTATGCATTTCTGCATTATGGAAATGAGGAGGGGGTGTGTCCTAGAGAGTCAACTTCTGCTCATTGGTTGGTTAGCATTTTACTGCATCGGTCGAATCTACAGGAGGAGAGAAGAGTCTGAAGTCGAGTCGGAAGTCATTAGAACGCGAGTAGGGACTCGTGTCCTCGCCAAGTATGTTCTTGGCGAGGACAAACTTTGCCAAATACAACAAAAGATCGGCATCATAGCCAGCGGTCCTTCACACACGGCTCCGCTGGTTGCCGCGGTCCTCTCAACTTCGGAACATTTTCTTTTAAATTACGCATTAAATCTATGAATGGGCCATATGGTGATGCTTAAAAGTATAATGTTCTCGCCTCAAATAATCTTAAAATGTACTTTTATTGAACAACAGCAAGAGAAAAGAGAACATTTAACTTACTAACGTACTCTGAGTACTGTGAGTTAAGAAGTTGGGCCGCCAACCAATGAGCAGAAGTTGACTCTCTAGGACACACCCCCTCCTCATCTGTATAATGAGGCAGAAATGCATACAGAAATGTAAAAAGGGCAGGCAGAAATAAATAGCGGCGAAGAAATAACTAGGGTAAAAAATATACAAAATAAAACAGACAAAAATATTATAACATGCACATAAATAAATACTTAAAAATATAATAAAAAAAAATAAAGTTGAAGATTATAAAGGACAAAAGAATAAATAAGGTAATTATTACAAAGGTAAATAAATAAAGAAGTTAATTAAAAGAGTTATATACTTTTATGTCTCACTGTATAATTTACTTTCTACTTACATTTATTTATTGTATTTTGGTGGCAATTAATTGTATGTTTATTTATCTATTGAGCATTTATTTATTTCTGTATTCATTTTTAAATATGGCTGAGTTGGTCCTCCATAGTCCAGGGGTATCCTATCCCAGAAAAATTTGAAATTTAAACTCTCTAAAATGCAATTTCCTGCATTTTGCGGTGGAATGCAGCTAACTTTTTGTCTTTTCACCACACTACATTTGTCATGATTTTGTGAAGTATGTGAGCTTGACTAGAGGTGGTTTTTGATTGTTGTACACATTAAGGTTAGACATGCCTAAAGAGGATCTTTGTTGTTCCTGAATCACGTCCAGTAAAGTGTGTACAGATGCATCTGATGCTTCTACCGCTCCTTTGTTCTATAGCAGAGTGGCTTTTCTATATTTGCTGTGATCAGCTGGTAAAAAATAGTTTTAATATATTTTTATGCAAGAAAGTCCACCTCAAAACATTGTCTGTGCAGTCAGTTCACCAAGATTACGATCTTGCTTTATCATATTATTATGCTGTGTTAGGCTCTCTGATCCTCACATATCGATGATGTGCTGTCACTGGGAATCCCCAGCAGCAGCTGCCTCAGGCCATGTGGCCTCTTTTGGGCGATTGGAAGTAGACATATTTTGCTGGCAGGTTTAGAAATTTTAAGTTAATTTAGGCATTAATATATGGTTTCAGTGGAGTAATCTGACCTCCATCACCAGCGCTGTACATCTCTCTGCCACTTCCTAGATAAGCTTCTCTGATTGCTTGATGTGGTGCGTCAAACAGCAAAAATTTTATTATTCCAACTCAGGATCTGCTGCTTGTGAAATTTTGATCATTTAAGCAAAGTTTCCAAGGGGAAAATTAGGGCGTACCAAAGCTGTACATATCAAAAACAGGGTTTAAAATTTGTCTTTTTTTATTAAAAGGGCGTACAATATATTCCCATATTCATTGCTAGCTAAAAGCTTGCCTCTTACAGATAACCAGAAATAAAGACACTTAAACATAATACTCTTTTTAAACATACGAGTCAAAAGTTTTTTCCACCGTAGACTTCATTGTTTTAATTAGTCCATGTTGAGCTTGTATCGATAAACTGATAGAGGTGATTATAAATCCACTTTCAAAGATCACTTTAAGCAATGGTGTTCCTCAGTGTGCAAAATTCCTGTCAATAATTTGGGAGGGGTCCCCATCTCCCGATTGTTGCGCAATATCGATCTAAATTTTCTCAATATGCAGTAGGCCTATAACATTTCAAAGTCAAAGTCAGCTTTAATGTCAATTCTTCAGATTCACCAGACATAGAAGGACTTGAGAGGACGTTTCTCATTCACCAACAGTGAAACAGATAAAGTGCACAGGCACAACAGATAAGATCAGCTCCTAATACAAAAATTTAAACATTAAATTTCACAATAGAATATAAAATGTACAATAATATAAAATATGCAATACTTATGCTAGTGCAAAAAGGCAGATGGTAATGGCAGCAGAAAAATTATTATTATTATTATTATTATCATTATTATTATTATTATTATTATTATTATTATTATTATTATTATTATTATTATTATTATTATTATTATTATTATTATTATTATTATTATTATTATTATTATTATTATTAATAATTATGTAAGATATAGCATTTGTAACAGTAAAAGTGCAACAAAACAGTAAATAAATATAGTATTATACTAGAGCAGGAGAAAGTTTGTCCGGAATGATTTTTTTTTTGAGGGGGGGTCAGCTTAGAGTCCTGCACGGGCCGAGTTTTACCTACCCGCACCCGCCCGAACCCGTTAGGTTGACTACCGAACCCGACCTGTCACCCGCGGATATCTTCAATTCAAATCTGAACCCGACCCGTTGATATTTAACCCGCAACCCGACCCGTTAACACATCAAGTAATACGCTGCGCTGCAGAACAGCGCCATTAACACTGCAGCAGACGTGTATGCACTGACTGTGGCCTTTTTGGAGGGAAGCCCACACTGCCAGCAGGGCTTCAAGCTACAACAAGGGTGATCCCAGTGCCTGATTAATATAACATTTCTGAAGTCCATAACAACTCACACTCATAAAAAAAAAATCACCAACTACCCGCCCGCACTAAAAAAATATCCCCCGACCCGTTTATTTTTATTTATGTATTTTTCACCCGCAAAAGAGCATTTTAGTGGGTGACCCGTCGGGGACCCGCGGGTACCCGACCCGTTGCAGGACTCTAGCTCAGCTTCCTGACAGCTTGGTGGATGAAGCTTTCTGTGAATCTGGTGGAGCGGGCAAGAGCCGGAACAGACAGTCAGTCTATGAAAACACACACATGCACAAAGACTGTCTGTCTGTCTGTCTCTCTCTTTCATGAACGCACATGTCCTGCTTTAATCCAGCTTCTGACGAATGGAACTGGGTAGAATTTGTCCAGAGGAGGCCCGTTGAGGTCCACAAACAGGAGTGAAGACCTGCTGTCTTCACGCAATCCGTTCCGCGTTGCCGGTGTTATTAACTGCGGAAAAGCACATGGCTAATTTGCATATGCAAGCAGGATTGGCTGGCTCCACTTGGCAAAAAACAGAACATATTTGTGAATAAAGGTTTTGAATTTTAATACTGGACATGCTTAAAAACATTTTAGTGACATTTTTTTGACACAATTTAAGACCCCCTTTAAATTTGCTTTTGAGGCTTTCAGGGGGGTCTCATGGGTTTATCGGGGGTGGGGGGGGGGGGGGTGGGGGGGGTCTGAGTATTTCACACTGGTGTTCCTCTTCATGGAGTTTGTTTATAATGCTCTGAAAGAGTACTTTTTGCTTTTCAGCAGGATTGGGTAAACTGGGAATTGTTGTACCTAACATGGGTCTTTTTTTATTTTCCAGGCCAAGGACCCCAAAACTGATGGAGAGATGGAGCGGGAACCTCATAATTATCTATAGGTTGTATGAAATTGTCTTATATCAAGCTCATCCTATAGTCACTCTATTACAGATGGAGTCATGTAACAAAGTCATTTCGCCCTGGGATTATTAATGTATTTCTGATTCTGATTCCTCGTTGATGTGACAGGTGTTGTGAATGAGACGGTGTCCAGCTTGTGTGTGTCACTGAATGTGTGCATTGATGACTTAAAGACATATTTTGCCTCCATGTATCTGTTTAATGATCTTTTGAAAACCTGAGCCATTAAAAACGACTGAAACAATGCCCCAAAATGAGCCACCTCCTTGCGCACACCCGAGCAGCCTATCTCTCTTCCTTTGTCACGTGAACTCGCGCAGTCGCCCGCAGGGCATGCCAGATGCGCAGCATCATAGCAGTTCAGTAAGCGTCTTCAGATAGCAGGAACCGTCACCGACAGGCTGCTTCTCCCGTGCCCCATTAGCCAGGCAATATACAGATCAAGCAAAATCATTTTGTTGTGCGTTAAAAAGTCTCATTCAGCAGCACCAAACAAGCATTTTTGCCGACTGGTCACCTGATAAACTAGTTAGGCTAGATAAAGCTAGATAAAGTTTTACACTGTAGCCCAAGTCAATGACAGATAACGTGAGGATGACCACATAGGCTACAAATAATTTCGGTAGAGTTTGCAATTGCAAATCTATGTGTTAAGACAAACGTTTTCTGTTGTATAGGTTTTTTTAGGCAACATAATTGTCTTAATTGTATATTGATTTAGTAATTGCAGCACAATGCCAAGAAAGGAGGGTTTATCGTATTGAAAATCTTAAAAGCTGTTCACATTTTATTTTTAAGTGGTTTGTACAAAATTAGCAGGTATTAAAATAGCTATTATTTTGTAGGCTACCATAAGTCATATCCACATGACAAGACTTCCAGTCATGTTGCCCTAATAGCCCATTATTTAAACTAATGTGGCATATTTGTTAAAGCTATTATTATTATTATTATTATTATTATTATTATTATTATTATTATTATTATTATTATTATTATTGTCATGATGGTTAATATTATTATATTGTAGCCAGTCACAGCAGGGAGGCTCTGTACCATCACAATCTACCAGGACAGGAGATGAGAAAGAGTTCAGGGAAGACACAGAGACAGAAAAAGACCAGGATGAGGGAGAACAGATGGATGAGGGAGAGCAGATGGGTGAGGGAAAACAGGTAGATGAGCCAGATGAAAGAAGAAGAAAGATGAGCAAGCGTACTACTTAAAAGTAGTGGTGTGACTTTTTTCCATTGAAAACTCACTTTTAGAGAATGTTACAAATAAAAGTCAAATTTCATTCAACATGCGTGTGTATTTTTTCTTTTATAATTAAGCGTTTCTCGTGCATTATAAAACAAAAAGTCTAATCAAACAACATCATTGCTACCCCCACACACTGCCTCCAAGGACACCCTAGAGGTCGCGGACTCCCTGTTGAGGACCACCACCGTAGACTTTTCTTCCACTACACTGTTGGTGATGTCCTGATTTGATGCAGTAGGATCCACTCTGACTGAAGATTTAGCCTCCAAGGGCAACCGAGAGGTCGCGGACTCCCTGTTAAGGACCGCCTCCGTAGACTATTCTTCCACTACACTGTTGGTGATGTTCTGATTTGATGCTTTAGGATCCTCTCTAACTGAAGATTTTGCCTCCACGGGCAACCTAGAGGTCGCAGACTCCTTGTTGTCGACCTCCACCATAGGAGGCTTTTCTTCCATTATACTGTTGGTGATGTTCTGATTTAATGCTGTAGGATCCACATTGATTGAAGATTTTGACTCCCATGGCAACCTAGAGGTTCCGGACTCCTTGTTGGAGACCTCCTCTTTGAAAAGCTTTTTTTTCACTCTACTGTTGGCGATGTTCTGATTTGATGCTGTAGGATCCACTCTGAGTGAAGAATAGGACCTGTGTTGGACCTTTTTCGTAATCTTTTTGATACGTTTGAAGATGAGGTAGATCATCTCACAGATACACATGAAGATACAGACTGCAGAAGAGACCACCATGAAGAGGGTGAAGATCTTTTTCTCTGTGGGTCGGGATATGTAGCAATCCACTATATTAGGACAGGGGAACACGGAGCACTTGGACAAGCGTGGCATGTCATAACCCTCGTAGATGTAGTACAGGACGTAGAGGAAGCCAGCATCAAAGCCGGCCTTGAGGATAAGGCTGAGCTGCAAAATGAAATGGATTTATGTCAAAACTGGCAAAGAAAATTCAAAACATGACTGTTACTTTTAGTGCATGAGAGTTTTACATATTTTCCCAGAACTTTTAACCACAACTTTACCTAAATGAAAAGCAAAATAAAAAATAACTAATGCTTGAAAACCCATTATTCTTACCAGATATGTCCACCAAAGCCCTCCACGTTTCTTTTCAGGGTGGGCGTACATGTGCTCCCCCTCGTGTTGTTTAGCATACTTCAAATCCTTCATCTCCCTGTATTTGACATGACCTGTGACCATGAGCGATGGGCATGTGACAAAAATGAGCTGCAGGGCCCAGAGACGGATGTGTGAGATGGGGAAAAAGTGGTCATAACAAACATTGACACAACCTGGCTGTTCAGTGTTGCAGACAAAGTCTTTGCTCTCATCTCCCCACACACGCTGAGCCGCCACCACAAACACCATGACCCGGAAGATGAACACCATAGAGAGCCAGGCCCGGCCAAAGGCAGTGGAGTATTGGTTAACTCCGCTCAGGAGCGCTTCCAGAGAACCCCAGTTCATGATTTCCTACTTATGTGTCGGTGATTGGACAGAACGGGTTGAAAGAGAAGTTGAAGAGCGTCGATATATGTGTTTGACAAATGTCTCGACAATTTCCACCTAAAAAAGAGGGAAAAAGAAAGTAATCAAAGAGTAAAGGTAGAGAAAGCTAAGGTTACAAATAAAGACATTTGAATTTCTCCAGGGAGGTTTGACAAAGACTTTACAAATTATGATGATGATCTGTTAGATCAAATGAAGGCATCTCAGTACATTTAATGTCTTAACATGGCACGTTTAATCCAAAATATAGTGTTTATCAAGACCATCTCAGTTGATTACATTGGATCCTGGTTATTATCTGGAGTTTACATTTTTACACAAAATCTGCACCTGCCAGGAACCCAAGCACACTCCCAAAAGTTCAGTTATTCTACACACAGATTGGTCAACTACTTAGGACAAAGTGTTTTGCCTAAGGGCAGATAAACATGTGCAAGAGGAGTACTGTGGAATCAAAACAATTAATTTCTGATTGTAACACCAATGCCCTTTTTCAACTCAGCTGCTCCCTGTAGTTGAACTTTTTTTTTTCCAGATTTAGTCATTTGATGTTTAAAGTAACTGTGTCACAAAAGCACGAACAACTATGCATTTCATTTATCCAGAATAACAGTGTGTTTCATATGCTCAGGTGAAAGGTCATGAGCACTGTAGAAACAGAATGATAGATTTATGGTGTTAAAGACTTTTACTCAAATGAAAATAATTGAGTTGCTCTTTATTTTTGCACCACTCATCCTCCAATCTACTCCAACAAGATTCCCTCCCTCAAAAAAAACAATGGCCACAATATAATGCTGGCGCAAAGGTTTACTCCTGTTATTCTAGTGTGTTAAGGGGAGTGTATTATTTGCCTCTCACCCAATTAACACTGGAGATAGGCAGACATTCAATTCAATTCAATTTAGTTGATTTATATAGCGCCAATTCACAACACATCTCAAGAGACTTTATAGATACAATTCAACCACATAATACAGCCACATTGGTTTAAAGTTATCTATTCAAGGAAAACCGGTTGATTGACTTTCATTTTAAGAGAAAATATGAATAGATGGAGACAAACAATGTCATCTATTTATGATTCACCAAAACTGTTCGCAAACTTCAGATTCTTTCTCTTCTAACCACATCACCTTCTACTTAATACAATTTATCTCCCTTAAATGGCCTTTGGTGAACAGAAAATGGGAATTGTTTCTCTTTCTTTTCACTTTTATCAATTAACACCAATTTTGTGAATTGCTCAACTAATACCTATCATGTTAACAGGTTGAGGTGTGGATTTCTCCAGTGTTACCATGTTCTTCCTGGCTCCCCAAAAAAAAAGATACCTGGAGGTTTTTTTTATTAATTTTCAAAAAAAGAAGCAATCAGAAAAGGTTGCTTATATTGTATTGTTAGGTTTTATTGCATATGTATTGAACCATTTTACTGACATCCCTAAAGTGAAAGATTTAACATGTGAAAAATGAGCATAACGATATTTGAGGCATCTTTACACAGACACCAAGTAGATTTTACACTAACAAAAAAGCCACTGCATTTTCCCTGATGTTACCTTAAGAGTCCTTTATAAAAAACAAAGGCCCTGCTGCAATGTTGATGAGCTGTGTGGAATCCAAACAGCCAGCCAATAGTTTCACAAATGTATTCCAAGTTTCAAGAATATTTTACATTCAGTCTTTAGGGAGTTTTTTAAATGTGACTCATTATACTTCAGTGGGTGACTCATCGTTAGAGCCTTCCACTGTAAAAAGGAAAAATTCTTATTCAGTCTATTAGCTTTAAATGTTTGAACAGTGTTTGAAAAAAATGTTGCCTAACAGGAAGCTGCATTCGTCAACGTGATTCCTATCAGAGTCTGACGACTTCAAAGGACAGATCGCTTTCTTTTTGTGTTGTGATCGGATTGATCTATTTCCAATAATTCAGTTTTTATTTCGGCTTGATTGTAGAAACTTGATTTTGTTATTCAAGTGCAGCCATAAATTTTTTTTTTTTGCGTTTAAAATTGCCAGACTTTTCAATAAAAGCCAGAAAAATTGCCCCTCTTTTACATTTACATCTCATTCGGATAAACGCTGGCAGCCTGACAGGGGAGAAAAAAAAAAGTTGGATAACAGTTTCACCGCACACTGTTTCATTTAAGCTCTGTCTCGTCTAATCCCTCGTATTTGAGTGATAAAAAATAAATGTAACGGGTTATTTTCAAGAATTGTCTTAAAGGTTTGACACAAAGTGACAAAATAAGCTCTAGTTCTTACAGCCTTTATGATATCTACTTGAAAGTCTTGGTATTTCTCAGCCTTGGTGAACTGCAGATATGTTTTTAGCGTCTTACATCTGTCTTAATATTTGAACACCTCACTGAAACTTAAAAAAACAACTTTCTTGAGTCTTTTCTGCTTACTAAAGCAAAGACTGCTCTTAAAGTAGCCTCGCAGTGATTGGCTATGGTACTTTTTCACTTAAAAAATACTTTCAAGTCTCAGATTTGGTCAAGTCATAACTATAACCAGTTTCCACCAGACATTATCTTGGTGCATCTCTTATGTTTGCTATTCCTCTCAAAAACAGTGAAAAAATATATTACGATTTATCTACTTTGAGAAGGTCTGCATTGCTGGAGTGCAATTTGTTTTCCTATTTGTTTCCAAATGCAGCTTCCCCTACCCTGCCTACTGCAGCTGACCTCATCATATTTTTGCTACAGGTTTGTCCTTCGGTTTGTTGTCACAGAGCACACACATCAACCCTTCCCATCACTCTGCAATGAATTTGAAACCCGCCTGCTAAACAACAGCAGTTAATATATAACCATGGTGCATTTCTTACAGGAAAAATCCATTGAAAGTAGCATATCAGTTATTCTACGTCATAAGTGAGCACTTCAGCAGAAGTGACAATGGCACTTAAACTCACTCTCTGAGTAATATTTGTTGAATATCCTTCTCTAAACCAAGGAATCAATACTGGAATGCAATTTTCTCTAGAATGGTGTTCAGGTTCTCTTTTGTAACTTTCCATTTTTAGGTTGAACAAAGATTTTATTTTTCTATTTGTAATTTGAGTCCTGAGTAGAGCACAAACAATTCAAGCATAGTTCTTTCTCATTTCCATATTCAAAGACTACTTTTACGTCTTGTAGTTAAACTATTTAAAATTAGGCAGAGCTTAATTATCTGTGCTTTTACAGGGCCTTTTCTTGACACTTCTTTGTTTTTTTAGTGTTCAGTCAAACAATGGCATAGTTCAGCAACCAATTTCTATATTCAGATTTCTATCTAAAAAGTAAATATATAGAGAGCCTTACCTTGAATAAGGAGTATGAGGTTTTAAAACACAGATATCCAGCCCGGTTGATCAGAAAGAGTTGTGTGTCAACTCTTCTGTCATGCATGGGAAATAACTCTTTAATCACCTGGATGTTTTTAAGTCAGTTGAAGATGGGTGGAGCATTTTAGTCAGAAAGGTGTAACCCAATGGTAAATCCACTATGTATAGTCAGAGGATGAAAAAAAACAGGCAAGTAGTTTGAGGAAGGAAGAGTCAGAGAGATCATGTTACAGAAACGAAAGCGAAAAAAAAGGGGTATGCTTTTAGGGTAAAAATAACTTTTGTTTTTTCACATTGTGACGCAAAACAAATGCAAACCTAAATGCATTTTACTGAATTTTAGGTGACAAACCACTAGACAAATGTGAAGTGGTACAGTTTATTCTCAGTAAATATTCACAAACTTGTGACTTTTCAATTTGGTTGAAGCAAAGTGATACAAAAGCCAGAAATTTGAGTTGTTTTCAAATTGTGCCATTTCCACCAAGCTTCTCTGAAGCAATACTTCAAAATTTAAATAAAAAAATGGAAATACACCTAAAATCCATACTACCCCATATATAGCAAGATTAACTGAGAAAAGCAGCTGAAAAGGTTTACACTTTAGTGGGTGCCGAAGTTTACAACTCAGGTAGGTTAATCTGTCAGTCGCATTAGCGGTTGAGGAACACACGCAGGTGACATTTTGCATGTATTTAACAGGAAGTCATCATCCACATAGCAACACATGGCAGCAAAATCAGCCTATGGGGTTTCTTTTCTTCAGCAGGCACAAGGAGGCAGTTCAGAGTTTATGGGAATATGGGGCTAAATTGACAAAAATCCAGGAAATAACCTTTGCAGAGGCTATAAAGGATTCAAGAATGGTGCAGAAACATACATTTCAATCAGGAAAAGCAATTAGATACAGCCAAAGTTAGACTTGTTTAGTTTAGGTTTAGGATTGCAAAACAAAAATAAATTTTATTAAGAATGATTGGCAACTGTTACAGCAATTGGTTGTTTAAAGATGTTCTCTGGACATACGAGACAATTATTACTCTTATTAGGTTACTAATTATGTGAATGGAGTTAAAAAGAGAAAAGACAAAGTAACCGTACCTGTCCATGAGAAAAGCTCATGATTTGTTTGAGTTCAACAGATATAAAGATATCTGTAATAAGGAGAGCAATGCCTGTTTTCCGGCGTTTGCTGTTGCTCAGTTTAAAGCTCCCGTTTTACATTTCGAAATGCAATAAAAAAATGTAATAAAACTGGACAAACATTATAAATGCATTTGTATCATTGGAAATATTTGTCTGAAGTGAAACATTTTTTGGGCATTGGGTCCTTATATAAGTGTCAAAGAATGTGCATAGAAATTAAGGTCATGGAATAATGTTAGATAGGCATTTCTGTATTTTATTCCTTGTTCATTATTTTATGTAATTAAACATAGACTAACAGTGGTTAAAATTAAATGAGAAATTTAACTTTATTGAGCTCACAATGGAGAAATTAACATCTAACCTATCCCCTTGGGGAGCGATTTGGTCTTGCTCAGAGAGCCAGAATGCCGGTTGTGGCGATGGAACCGGCCGGGTACTTGTAACCTTCTCAGAGCAGAAGCAACCCTCCCAACTATTCCCACAGTTTATCATCTTTGTTTTCCGTTTTTGTTTATTAGTCCGGAAAATTATGTCATCAAAAGAATGACATAACTGTCATCACACAAGGGTTTTTTCAATATCATCGTCGCAAAAAGTGCAAGAACTATATTAAAATGTCGACAAATAAATTCTTTAGATGGATATTTAATAATCGTAATATTGAAGGGTGTTTCTTTCACTTTAGAAATTATTTTGAAAGTCACACATGGATATTATTCTAATAATTTAATCTTTATCAAATTCACTTGGGATGTCCTTATGAATTGTTCAACTGCAAAATAAATAGTCTAAAATACTGCAATAAAGAATTGGTATATTTTTGTGTAAAAGTTGGACACATGAATCGATACCTCATACCAAGTGAAATATTTTAAACTGGTGGGTTGGGTCATGTTTTTGCAGAAACCACTCCATTATTATATTCATTAAACCAATCCTTGAAAAATGGGAACTTGTTACAGTGTAATGTGAATATATATTATCCACATTATTGTATAGTGCAGTGGGTTTATACCATTTTCCAGTCAAGTGACATTTCTATAGGGAGGTTTTTGCATAGAAGCCAGTAATCAGGGGCTAATGTAAACCACCTTGCTGGCTTAAAAGAAAGGTAGGGACACAATGCCGAGATACACTATGATGTTTGATGCAGGATTTAAAACTGTTTTATTTTTAATTTAGGAAATTTACGTCTATAACTTTGCACCATCCTCAGTCAGATTTTACCTCATAACTTTTTATTGTTTTGTTATGTGGCCCGTTCCTCCAAACAAAATTTAACGGCTTCCGTAGCGTCGGGATCGCGCATGTGCGCGCTTTCAGGAAATCCTATACACTACTGTTTATGCTCTAAAAACATTCTAAATGACTTCGTTTCGAGTAAATTCTGGATGCTACCCACTCAGGAAACTTGGAATACATTGGACGACCAGTATGGAGGAATATTGAAACGTTTTTTGTGGACTTTTATGGACCTTTCTGCCTCGGGCGCTGGGCACCTCCATTATTTGAATGTCAGCAGACAGCAAGAAGCCTTCCAGATCTCCAGATGCATTTGAGATATCAAAAAAGTACTCCAGAGTGTTGTTCAGCATGGGGGTGAGTAGAAATTGAAGGCTAATCATGTTTTGGGTGTACTATTCCTTTAAGCTTAAAGTAGTTGTGGAAATTGTTAAGGCTCTGTTCGAAAACCCAGGACGTGTCCTCCAAGGACGCGGTCTACCTAGACTGGATCCTTCGAAGTCCTTGAAAATAAGGAGACCGGAAGAGTTTAGGCTGTGAATTCGACCAGGTCTACCCTTCGGCGGGTTTTACCGCCGTATGCTCTGTTGCTTAGCAACCATGAACGTTGACACACAAAGCAGGAAAAGAATGAATACAGAAGTTTTCAAAACTGTTTATTTATTTCTTTTTTATTGTGAAGTGAACAAAGACTACACTCACAAGAATCCAGAGTGGAATAAAGGTTCCAACCACCGGGAGCAGGAACAAATAAAATCAAATGTAAGGATAGAAACCTTAGTCAGTTAAATAACATGCTGCTGTCATTCTGCACATCTCTGATGTTGCTGCTATTTTCAAATATCCATTACTGTAAAAATGTCCATAGCTGCATATTGGTTATTTATTCTCCAGTTTTATATTGTTAAAATACTTTACAGTATTGTATTGTTTATATTTTAACTCTTCCCTATTATGTTATTCTTATACATTTTTCTAAGGTCCCATTTGTGTGACCATTTTCAATAATCTTTCTGCTGCTGTAAATTTGCACATTGTGGGACAATAAAGGGATTTTCTATTCTATTCTATAAAAGGGGTAGAAATATATAAGTAAATCTAAACAATGTATTTATAAAAAATCTATCTGCAAAATCTCTAATATTCAACAACAAAAAATACTTAGTTAAGCATATTGTGCAAAACAGCAATAAAAAGATAAAAATCCTATCAGATTTACAGTCCCCCACCCTGCAAATATATTAGAATCTGTCCTTAAATTATAGCCAAACCCATTTACACAGTAACAGATTAAAAGCTTTAGATAAATCAAACTTTACTTCCACATATCTGACTCAATAACCATTAAAACAATTAAATGACTTGTATTATATTAAACTGAACTTCCAATTTTCACCACTGTTCGGCGCCAAGTAATCTTTCCTCTGATCACAGCTTGCTTGGTCTCGCAATGAATCCTGGGATATCCAAGAATACCGAGGATACATCAGACCAGTCCTTCAAATCGGGCAAAAAGAAGGACGCATTTTAAGGCCGCATAACGAGGACTCTTGGAATCCGACCAGACACCGGTGCCGCGCTATGACGTAATCGGCCTTCGAATCCGGTCTTCTAAGGATGCGTCCTAGGTTTTCGAACAGAGCATATGTTTCTGGCCTGTCAACTAGTATTTGTTTTCATTCTCCCCCCCCTTCTGCTTTGTGCATTTGGCCCTCCTGTGCTGCCACTGCTCAGCCTGATTGCCACTGATTCCTCTCACCTGTTTGCCAGCCTTCTTAAGCAGGCCTCTGTCTAGTTGACAGTGCCAGATTGCCTGAAAGGCTTGGCTAGAAAGTATCCAGCATTTTTTTGTCTGTCTACCTGATCCTGACTGGTTTCTGCCTCCTGATTTTTTGAGCCTGCCTAGCCCTTGTTGGATCTGTTTTTTTTGTGCTGCCTGGATCCCTGACCTGTTTCTGTGCCCTGACCTTGTCCCTGGATTCTGTTTTGGATTCTCTGAAAATCTGATCACCTGCCTCTGACCCTGGACCTCCTTTGACCAAGATTGTCTGCCAAGCCTCAGTGAAAATTCACAGTCAAGCAACCAAAGTTTTCTGGAACCAAGACACCCCACTTGGATATTAAGGAAGGTTATTGGCTTAGCAGTCTGAACCTTTAATCATCAATCTCAGCCTCTTACCTGTTCTCTCCCCTCCAGAGGCTCTGGCTCCCCTGATCCTGAATAACCTGCATTATTCCCTCAAATCTTTTAAAAGTTATTTCCTGTTGTGTTCTTGTATTTTCTGGGTCCTCAGTCTGAATCCTAACAGGAAATGTTGCTATTCTTTGAATGCCATTGGGATCTGATTCTCATTTTTTTTAAGACTGGCATTGTGTTATCCACCAGTTTACTGATAGCAGTCTCTGAACCCACTGCATTCAAAGGTTAATATCCTTACCATTTTTAAAATGGATATAACATAGTTGTTACTATAAATAAAGTCAAAGTGGGACAACCTCCTGGATTCCAACAATAAAATTAGGAGTAGAACTGTTAGAATAACAAAACTAATATTTCTTTATAGACCCCCAATTTTTCTTTAAATTGAATGTGTTATCCAGAACTCCTTAAAAGTAATAAGCTTTAATCATGCATTAGCTCAATATTTTGTAACTTCCATCACAGGATGTGTATATCTACACTCTGTGTGTGTATATATATATATATATATTATAGAATGTTGGGTTCCAGTTTGTGGGGTTAACCAGATGGTGCCATCTGGTTACTCTGTCTTGGAGGGCTTTCCTACACGTCTCAATTACCCACAACTGCAATGAATCATTCATCACCTTAGGAGTATATGAGCAGCTGACTGTCATCACCTCTTTGCCAGAGTGTTTGCCTGTTTTTGGGTACTCTAGACCCTCAGAACTTTGCTGAGTAATTCTCTGAACCTTTCAAGTTCATTCATGCTCTTGGCTTTTGTTTCTTTTAAATCTTTGGCAGGAAGCCTTCAGGTCCTCTGGGGTTTTTCGAGTCCTTCCAGCCTTGGAGGAAAACCTCTCGAGATGCCAAGAGTCCCACAACTCCTCTCTTCTGAACTCAGACCTCATCATAGTCTCCTGTTGACAGTCCGCTCCGCTGCTCCTTGAGCTTCCATAAAGTAACCTGTCTGCCTTCAACCAGCCAAGGCCCCTACAACTGGAACAACATACCACCCTCCAATTCTGGCTGCAAGTTCAAGTAATAACAGAGCATTCAGTCATCTACTTTTTCCCACCAACCATGATCTCCCCTTTACTCTCTCTCCTTCTGTGCAGTTGCATCTGGATACCTGGCCGCAGGTCCCACCAAGCTGTGTTAACCAGATTCCTGTTTTTTGTTTAACTGAAAATAAACATTCTAACTTTTCCAATCTCAGTGTTTCTGCATGTAGGGAAAAAAACATATTAGACCCATCATGCCAAAGATGGACTTTTCACAGAAATATCGGATGGACCTGAGTGAAGAGAAATGGCAAAAATACGAGTTAATAGTTTATTTTTGTGTTCTAAGTGTTATGGGTCTCTGTTTTCTGTAATTCTTGTTGCTTAACTGGGTTTATACATTTGAATGTTAACCCCCTGTCTCAATGTGTGTGCAAATGTACAAATCTCAAAGACTTCAAGAGAAGGATGGTTGAGCACTTCTGATATTCCCTGGGAAGTGATGGTAAAAATGAGTTTGGACCGCATCTGTTCCCCAATTAGAAATTTACTCTCATACTAATCTTTATAATCTATCTGTAAAACATTAGTCAGTGTATGTTGAGAAATATTTACAGCCTGCTTTAGAAAACTTACTTCTATAAAGTTGAGAAAATTGTGTTTCTATAATGGAGCTCAGGCGGAAGTTCAACTGAAGAAACGAATTGCTCTCCTACATCCACCTGCAACACAGCCAATCGGCTTTGAACCACACCTCCACGAAAGCCAATCAGCATCCAAAGTTCAAATTAAAAGGCCTTTGATCCGCACTGTCTGCTCCTGTGCGCAGGCGGTGGATGTGCTCTGACTTCATTCAGATGACTATGTTTCAGCCCACCTCCTCCAACATCGTAGCCAAAGCTTCATCAGAGTGATGGACACTCCACTCCTCTCCACTGTCGCTTCATGCTTGCTCATCATGGACAGGTTCTCTCAACCTGTTATCCAACTGGAATTCCATCTTCCAGGTCCCTGTGTAAGGCTCTAGTATCAGCTCACAAAGTCCTCTGGATCACCCCATAAAGCTCAGCATACCGTCTCGCTAACCAGCAGTCTACAGACTGACCAACTTCATCTATCTCCACTCCACCACCAGTTTCAGGCCTGGGGGGAAATGGCCCTATTCTTTGCTCCTGTTCATGCATATCTATGAAAATTAAGTGCTATTTTTCCGGCCAAGGTCTGAGTGCCAAAGACAAGTAATTGTATCCATAAATTTCTTCTAATTCTCTTTTCTCTAAGTTTTTCAGATTGAACTATAGATAAGCAAAAACTTTAGGAAATTTTTTCTCCTTTTCAGACCCAGCTGACTGTCTTGTCTGTCTAATACTTTGAGTCACTCACATGTCAAAATGCCGAGGAATTTTCCAGGATTTTCTTCATTCAAATGGAATATATGCTTTTCACTCGGTTTAAAAATAAACTTTTGGAACAATTTTACTATGTAGGCATTTATTGGTTTCAATGATAAATACAAAGTATAAAGGCAACATTTTCAACACCTAATCCCATTTTCAATATGTATTTATTGATTCTTTTATGAAAGTAGTATTAAAAGCAGTTTATGAAGTTACATTTGTTCAGTAGAAAAGTTTCATAAAACTGACAAGACAGTTTTGAAAACATTCCAGCTGTAAGCCATTCACCCCACTGTTCCATTCAACAATGTGCTCTGTTAATTTATCTGTTAATCAATAGTGGTTGTTGCTTTTCTCCATGTCAGTAGCATAATTTACTTTGTCTGTGGGTCTTGATTATTTACGCCTCTTACTAGACTTTTAGCTAGGAATATTTCATAGGGTGTATACCTTGGTGTATCACTTCTTTAGTGTTTGTGTGGTTTAGGGAGGTCCGGGGGTATCCTACCCCAGGAAATTATGAAATTTAGACTCTCTGAAATGCTATTTCCTGCATTTTGAGGTGGAATGCAGCAAACTTTTTGTCTTCGTCACAACACTATTTTCGTCATGATTTTGAGAAATGTGAACTTGACTAGAGGTGGAAATTTCATAAGGAAGACATTAGGTCATTTTCAGGTACAATGTTAGGTTTCCTAGGTTAATTCCAATAATCCGAACGTTTAATGCTACCTTCACAGTACAATTTGAGCATCAAAAAAGCACCTGCTGCTTCATTTTTGATGCTTGTACACATTAAGGTTAGACAAGACTAAAGGGGATCTTTGATGCTCATGAAGTGCGTCCAGTAAAGTTTGTACAGATACATCTGATGTTTCTGCTGCTCCTTTGTTCGATGGCAGAGTGGCTTTGCTATATTTGCTGTGATCAGCTGGTAAAAATTAGTTTTAATATATTTTTATGCAAGAAAGTCTACCTCAAAACATCGTCTGCGTAATCAGTTCATCAAGATTACGATCCTGCCTTAAAATATTATTACTCTGTCTGAGGCTCTCTGATCCTCACATATCAACGGTGCGCTGTCACTGGGAATCCCCAGCAGCAGCTACCTCAGGCTATGCCGCCCTACTGTTCGTGGCAGCTGCAAGTAGATGTTATATTTTTCAGGTATATAGTACAAACTGCAACACCAAATAATAAAAAGCAAACATATTTTGATGGCAGGTTTCCACTTTGTAAGTTAATTTAGGCGTTAATAGTTTCAGGGGAGTGATCATAGCCCTCTGCATCAGAAGCGCTGTCCATCTCCCCGCCAGCTCCCAGATAAGCTTCTCTCTTCGGTTGATGTGACATGTCGAACAGAAAAAAATATATTTTTCCAACTCCAGCATCTACTGCTTGTGAAATTTTGAACATTTGAGCAAAGTTTTCAGGGGAAAATTAGGGCGTATCAAAGCTGAACATCTCAAAAAGAGGGCTTACAATTTGTCGTTTTTTAAAATAAAGACATAGTGGCTCCAGAAATAAAGACACTCAAACATAATAGTCTTTTCAAACATGCAAGTCAAAAGTTTTTTTTTTCACCGTAGACTTCATTGTTTGAATTAGTCCATGTTGAGCTTGTATCGAATATCAGTTTATGTGATAAACTGATAGAGGTGATTTACAAATCCACTTTCAAAGATTGCTTTAAGCAATGGTGTTCCTCTCTATGGAGTTTGTTATAATGGCTTTAAAAGTTTATTTCTTGCTTTTCAGCAGGATTGGATGAATCGGAAATTTTTATACCTTGGAAGACTTTTCTTCCACTGTACTATTGGTGATGTTATGATTTGAAGCTGTAGGATCCACTCTTTCTTTAGTTCTGGACTTGTATTGCGACCTTGGTCGTGAGAGTGGTTTCATCTCGTGAGTCTCTGCAAATAACTTCATTTCTGCCTCCTTCCTCTTCTTCATAAACTTTTTGATACGTTTGAAGATGAGGTAGATCATCTCACAGATACACATTAAGATACAGACAGCAGACGAGACCACCATGAAGAGGGTGAAGATCTTTTTCTCTGTGGGTCGGGATATGTAGCAATCCACTATATTAGGACAGGGGAACACGGAGCACTTGGTCAAGCGTGGCATGTCATAACCCTCGTAGATGTAGTACAGGACGTAGAGGAAGCCAGCATCAAAGCCAGCCTTGAAGATAAGGCTCAGCTGCAAAATGGAATGGATTTATGTCAAAACTGGCAAAGAAAAATCTAAATATAACTGTTCATATGAGTGCATGAAAGGTTTTACATATTTTCCCATTACTTTTAACCACAACTTTAGCTAATTTCAATGCAAAATAAAGAATAACTAATTGTTGAATATCCATTATTCTTACCAGGTATGTCCACCAAAGCCCTCCACGTTTCTTTCCAGGGTGGGCGTACATGTGCTTCCCCTCGTGTAGTTTAGTGTACTTCAAATCCTTCATCTCCCTGTATTTGACATGACCTGTGACCATGAGCGATGGGCATGTGACAAAAATGAGCTGCAGGGCCCAGAGACGGATGTGTGAAATGGGGAAAAAGTGGTCGTAACAAACATTGGTACAGCCTGGCTGTTTAGTGTTGCAGACAAAGTCTTTGTTTTCATCCCCCCACACTCGCTGAGCTGCCACCACAAACACCATGACCCGGAAGATGAACACCATAGAGAGCCAGACCCGGCCAAAGGCAGTGGAGTATTGGTTAACTCCATAAAGGAGTGCCTGCAGAGCACCCCAGTTCATGATTTCCTACTTATAAGTTGGTGAATGAACAGAACGAGAAGTTGAAGATTGTCAGTAGATGTGTTTGACAAATGTCTCGATGATTTTCACCTAAAAAAAAAGGGGAAAGGAAAGTTAATCAAAGAGTAAAGGTAGAGAAAGCTAAGGTTACAAATAAAGACATTTGAATTTTTCCAGAGAGGTTTGAAAAAGACTTTACAAATAATGATGATGATCTGTTAGACCAAGTGAAAGCATCTCAGTAGATTTAATATCTTAACATGGCATGTTTAATCCAAAATATAGTGGTTGATTTGTGTTTATCAGGACCATCTCAGTTGTTTACATTGGATCCTGGTAATTATCTGGACTTGACATTTTTTCACAAACCTAATTGGATCTGCACCTGTCAGGAACCCAAACACACTCCCAAATGTTCAGTTATTCATACACACAGATTGGTGAACTACTTAGGACAAAGTGCTTTGCCTAAGGAGGGGTAAACTTGTGCAAGAGGAGTACTGGGGAATCCATACAATAATTTCTGATTGAAACATCAATGCCCTTTTTCCATTCAGCTGCTCCCTGTAGTTACATTTTTCCCCCAGATTTAGTCATTTGATGTTTCGAGTAGCTGTGTCACAAAAGCAAGAAAAAATATTAATTTAATTTATCCAGAATAACAGTGTTTCATATGCTCAGCTGGAAGGTCAGGAGCACTGTAGAAACAGAATGATAGATTTATGGTGTTAAAATTTCTACTGAAATGAAAATCATTGAGTTTCTCTTTAATTTTGCACCACTCATCCTCCAATCGACTTCAACCTGTTTCCCTCCCTCAAAAAACAATGGCCACAATATAATGCTGGCACAAAAGTTTACTACTGTTACTCTAGTGTGTACTGGGGAATGTATTATTTGCCTCTCACCCGATCAACACTGGAGATAGGCCGAAGCCCCACAACACTGCAATGATAAGCGGTTACATTCAATTCAATTTAGTTTATTCATATAGCACCAATTTACAACACATGTCATCCCAAGAGACTTTACAAAGACAAATCAACCAGATCATACAGTCAGATTAGTTCAAAGTTTTCTATCTAAGGAAAATCGGTTGATTACATCAACTCTCATTTTGAGAGAGAAGATGAATAGATGCAGACAATGTCAACCTTTTGCCCCTTATGATTCTAAAACTAACACTTCAGATTTTGTCTCTCCTTACCACACCACCTTCTCCCTAATACAAGATGCCTCCATTAAATGGGAATTCAAGAGATTTTCTTTCAATAACGGCTTTCTTCTCACGTCTATCAATTAACACCAATTTTGTAAATTGTTCAACTAATAGCTGTCATGTTAACAGATTGAGCTGTGGATTTCTCCATTGTTACTATATCCCCCCTGGCTGCTTCTGTACACAGTTCCATCAATTTTGATAACCTTAAATTTGATAAAAGACTTCAGCAATAGTATCAATGTTTTACTTTATTGTATCTCTTATAATATATCCGTTGGTTTTGCCATTCTTTTTTACATCTCTTTGCAGGTGATGAAGCAGACAGGAGATGTTTAATCATTGTCTCCCTTTTATCTCCTCTTTCCTTCATCTTTTCCCCTTTTTACTGTTTTTCCTTTCCTGTTCTTAGATTGCAGTGTCCATATTATCTGTAATACTCCCTGCATAATCATAATAAAGCCATTTATATTTATACTTCAAGCGGAACACTATGGCGATAGCCGTACTGCTCCACTTGTGAAAGCAAAATCTGTTGGGCTCTTTATTGGCATCAAGACAATTATTCGTATTGCCTCATTACTTAATTTTCAAAAATAGAAAAAAAAAAAACAATCCCAAAATAGTGATTGTATTGTATTGTTAGGTTTGATTGCATATGTATTGAACCATTTCTATTGATAACCCTAAAGTAAAAGGTTTAACTTGTGAAAAAAAGAAGATCACAGTGTTTGAAGCATCTTTACATACTGTAGGCACTAAGTTGACTTTAAATTAACAAAAAAGCCACTGCTTATTCCCTGACGTGACGTTAATAGTACCATACAAAAAAAAAAGGCCCTGCTTCATGAGCTTCATGTTGATGAGCTGGGTGGAATCCAAACAGCAAGGCAATAGAGTCAGAAATGTATTCCAAGTTTCAAGCATATTTTACATTCAGTCTTTAAGGAGTTTTTTTTTTAAACTGACTCATTAGACTTAAGTGGGTGACTCATGATCAGAGCCTCCCACTGCAGAAAGGACAAACGAATCCTATTCAATTTATTAGCTTTAGATGTTTGAACAGTGTTAGAAAAATGTTGCCTAACAGGAAGCAGCAATCGTCAGTGTGATCCCATGCATCCATCGGAGTCTGACGACTTCGAAGGACAAGGCGCTTTTATTTGTGCATTCATACATGGGAGTGTGATCTGAATTAGAAACAATTTCTTAACAATAAAAAAGCCCCTCAATAATTCAGTTTTTATTTTGGATTGACTGGCGACAGACTTTAAAGATCTATATTTTATTTCATTCCAAAGTAGAAACTTGGTTTTGTTATACAAGTTTAGCTATAAGAAAAGGTTTTTTGCTTTAAAATCGCCAGACTTTCCAATACAAGAAAAAAAAAAATTGCCCCTCTTTTACATTTACATCTCATTCTGATAAACGCTGGCAGTCTGACAGGGGAGGAAAAAAAAGTTGGATAACAGCTTCACTGCGCACTGTTCCATTTCAGCTCTGTCTCGTCTAATCCCTCGTATTTGAGTTCTAAAAAATGCTTTCTGTCAACGTTTCAGCATCACTTTAGACATATTGAGCTGTCAAATCAGATTCCATTTACTTTCTCATCCAGCATTTCTGACTATTAAATTACACGGCATAAAAAGACTGAACTCTACAAATGCCACCAGGATCAAAACACAGACTATTTAAAGGCAGACACGTATAGTCACCGCTGTTGCTACCCACACTTTACCTTCCTCATAAATGGATGATCCAGACAGGAACATTAATCTCAGTCTGAGCCTTGGACCTGCTCCACTGGGACTTAGAGGCTGTGCAATTTATCCCTCTGAGTGATACTTTTTGGGACGCATCAGGCATGTCATTTTGTGATAGACGGAGTTCATGCCTTACATGCACTTGTTCCTGATGATGCCGAAGCATTGTATAACTAACTTTTTTGGAGGCCAACTTTCAATCTCAGGATTCAGTGTAGTTTTAACCTGCTGATACTTTATGAGTAGTTGCTGTGTTGTAAGAAAGAATATAATTTTTTTTTTTTTATTCAAAACCAAAATATTAAGTTGAGTTGATATTTTAAATTACATTTAGCATCTTAGGTTAATTAATTAATAAGTTAGTGTGGCAGGCATTAATAAACAAGCTTTCTATCTCTTTATCCATAAGGCATTAAAATTCTTACATTAACTGAAATATTTCCAGAAGGCTTCAGGGTTTGGGGATCAGAGAATTATGTCTGACAAATTCTTTCCCATCAGAGGCCTCAAAATATTTCCAAAGACACTGGAAAATGTCTGGTTGTTTTCTTTACTTTTTTCTGGTCTAACAGGTTCCTGTTCTTTTGCTAGAGTTGTCTTGAATATTTGACACAAAGTGACAAAGTAAGCTCTAGTTCTTATAGCCTTTATGTTATCTTCTTGAAAGTATTGGTCTCTCTCCGCCTTGGTAAACTGTAGATATATATTTTAGCGACTTACATCTGTCTTCATTCTTTAAAACCTCACTGAAACAAAAAAAAAATATATATTTTTTTGTCTTTTCTGCTTACTAAAGGAACTTCAACTCCAAAGAGTGTTGTCAAAGTAGCCTCGCAGTGATTGGCTATGGTACCTTTAGTGTTAAAAAGTACTTTCAAGTCTCAGACTTATTCAGGTGATAACAATAACCAGTTTCCACCAGACATTATATTGGTCCATACCTTATGTATTGCTATGCCTCTCAAAAACAGTGAAAAAATATCTCATGCTTTATCTTCTTTGAGAAAGACTGCATTGCTGGACGGCAATTTGTTTTCCTATTTGTTTCCAAATGCAGCGTCGCCTTTCCAGCCTATTGCAGCTGACCTCATCATCTCTTTGCTACAGGTTTGTCCTTCTTCTTTGTTGTCACAGAGCACAAACATCACTCCTTCCCATCACTTCGCCATGAATTTGAAACCTGCCTGCTAAACAACAGCAGTTAATATATAACCATGGTGCATCTCTTACAGGAAAAATCCACCGTTAACATTGAATGTAGCATATCAGGTATTCTACGTCATAAGTAAGCACTTCAGCAGGAGTGATGATGGCGCTTAAACTTACTCTCTGGGTAAGGTGTGTTGAATATCCTTCTCTAAACCAAGGAATCAAAACTGGAATGCCATTTTCTATTGAATAGTGTTCAAATTCTCTTTTGTAACTTTCCATTTTAATGTTGAACAAAGATTTTTTTTTTTTATTTGTCATCGATTCCTAAATAAAGCACAAACAATTCAGTGTCAATTTCCTTAAAGCATATTTCTTTCTCCTTTCAAGTTTTAGAGACTACTTTTACGTCTTGGCTTAAAGTAGATGAACCATTTAAAAATAGGTACAGCTTAATTATCTGTGCCTTTTTATGGCCTTTTCTCGTCACTTCTTTGTGTCTTTTGTGTTCAGTCAAACTATGGCAAAGTTCAGCAACCAATTTAAACTCCATCTAATTTCTTAAGAGTCAGATTTCTATGTAAAAGGTAAAAAATATAGAGAGCCTTACCTTGAATAAGGAGTGTGAGATTTTAAAACACAGATATCCAGCCCGGTTGATCAGGAAGAGTTGTGTGTCAACTCTCCTCCCGTAGAAGGGAAATAACTCTTTAATCACCTGGATGTTTTTCACATGCAGACCTGTTAGATCAGTTTAAGATGGGTGGAGCATTTTAGTCAGGAAGGTGTAACCCACTGGTAAATCCACTGTGTAGAGTCTATAGATGAAAAAAACCAGGCAAGTAGTTTGAGGAAGGAAGAGCCAGACAGATCGTGTCACAGAAAAGGAAGCGGGAAAAAAAGAGGTATGCTTTCATGGAAAACATACCTTGATTTGTTTTTCACATTTTAACACAAAACAAATGCAAACCTGAATGCATTTTATTGAATTTTATCTGACAAACCACTAAACAAATGTGAATTTGTACAGTTTATTCTTAGTAAGTATTGACAAACTTGTTACGTTTCCATTTGGTTGAAGCAAAGTGATAAAAAAGCCAGAAAGTTGAGTTTTTTTTAATTATGCCGTTTCCACCAAGCTTTTCTGAAGCAATACTTCAAAAAAACAAAAAAAATGGAAACACACCTAGACTCCATACTACCCCATACATAGCGAGATTTACTGCGAGAAGCAGCTAAAAATGTTTACTCTTTAGTGGGTGCCAAAGTTCACAGGTGACATTTTGCATGTATTTAACAGGAAACCATCATCCACATAGCAAGAGATGGCAGCAAAATCAGCCTAGGGGGTTCTTTTCTTGAGCAGGCACAAGGAGCCAGTTCAGACTTTATGAGAATATGGAGCTATATTTACAAAACTCTGGGAAGTAACCTTTGCAGAGGCTGTAAAGGATTCAAGAATAATTTGCAACTGTTCCAACAATTCAAAGATGTTCTCTGAACTTGCTTGATGCCACATTGGTTATCCTTGTTTTTAGCACCTTTACTTTGCAACAAGAAGGTTCTTGATTTGAATCATGGAGCCTAGGCGGAAGATCAACTGAAGAAACTCAATTGCTTTTCATACTTCCACCTGCGTCACAGCCAATCAACTTTAAACCACACCTCCACGAAAGCCAATCGGCATCCAAAGTTAGTCTTAAAATGCCTCCAATACGCACCTGTCTGCTAATGTGCTCAGGCAGCGGATCCGCTGTGTGATTTCATTCAGATGACACCGTTTCAACCCACCTCCAGCCCCTCCTCCACCATCGTAGCTAAAGCTTCATCAGAGTGTCATTCCTCTAGGACTCTTACTGCGTTCCTGGTCTCATCTTAACCAGTCCGGCAGAAGACGGCCATGATGAGCCTGGTTCTGCCAAAGGTTTGTTCCCAACAGGGAGTTTTTCCTCTCCACTGTCGCTTCATGCTTGCTCATCATGGACAGGTTCTCCAACCAGTTTTATCCAAACTGGCCTTCCATCTTCCAGGTCCCTGATTAAGGCTTTAGAATCAGCTCACGCAATCTGCTGGATCTCCCCATAGAGCTCAGCATACCATCTCGCTAACCAGCAGTCTACAGACTGACCAACTTCATCTATCTCCACTCCACCACCAGTTTCCGGCCTGGGGGGAACCAGCCCTATTCTTTGCTCCTGTTCATGCATATCTATCAAAATTAAGTGCTATGTTTCCTGCTTAGGTAATTGTATCAATAAATTTCTCCTAATTGTCTTTTCGCTTTGTGTGTGTTTTTCAGATTGCAATTACCTCGGATCTGCTGCTGTTAGTTTGCATGTGTGCCCAATCTGTGCATGGGTTCTTCTATTATTTGGCTGTTTCTTCCCAAAGTCTAAACTATGACAATTAGGTGAATTCGTCTCGCTAAATTCCCCTGTAGTTCTATGTGTGTTTGCATTGTTGTTTGTCCTGTGTGTCTCTGTATGACCCTGGGATAAGCTGGCAACCTGTCCAGAGGTATAACCTGCATCTCACTCAATTTCTGTGGAAATAGGCAGAAAGCCCTCACGACCTTGAAATTGTAAGCAGGTATAGGGATGCATGAATGGATGCTTTCCGTCTGACCTTATGGTGTTTTTTAGGAAATGGGCTAATATGTGTGTAGATGTGAATGGGTGAAAAACACATAAACCATAAAAATTCCAGCCAAACAGAGAAACTGGGCTGAATGCTAATGCATGCCACACTTTTAAGATTTATATAAGAAAACACCCAAAAGGAAAGCATATATAATATATCATTTTTTTAATTAAAATTTTAAATTATTTACTGCTTTTATCAAATAAAAAAATATATATTGTAAATTTTGTGTTTTTAAGGCAACAAATTCTGCAAAGTCTGAATTTATAAGAATTATTTTGTATAGCAGTGCTTGCACACAAAGCAAAACATCAACACAGCATGCAAAGGCTTGTTCTGGCCTACCCGATGTAGAAATCAGATGAAGGTCGAAACAGCAGTTAAAAATACAGTAAAACAGAAATGCCGGAGGATTATTTATCAGTAAATAAGATTTTTATGGGAAATTTTATTTGGCTAATAATGACAACCTATATATGATGTAAATTACGCCATATCCTGACTGAGTCTCCTACAATGTCACATTCTAGTTCCCTAAAGCAAAGCCTTTTTCTGTTAACTCAGCACCTTGAACCTAATCTGAAAGATTATAATCTTTAGAAGAAAACCAAATAACATTTGTCCTCATGTCATAGAATCCCCTGCATTCCATTTGAAGGAGTGTTCAACTCAGCTGTGTTTTTTTCCCATACAGAGCAGTTGTTTGCTTTGTTTTTCTTTCTAGTTTCCAAGGGACATACTGACACACCCAGTTACAGGTTTTGTCATGAATGCAACATGCAAACTAAACTGAATTACAAAGCCGACAGTGCTTAAAGTTGCACTTTAATGACGATTCTGCAACCTTTCACATGAAAACCAAAACAGAATAATTTGCTACAGTTTACTTCTAAATTCAGTTAGGGTGTGTCAAAGTAAAGTTACCTGTATGTTCCTTTTAAGCCACAAGACAGGTTAGATCATTCCAGTTTGTCTGTTCAGATAGCTCAAGTCAGCCTATTTAAAACAAATAGGAGAGTGCGCCTAGCTCAAAATAGAATTCTCTGCAGACTGCAAATTCTACAATAAATAAGAAGGTATCTCACAAAGAGCAGACACAGAAAAGAACACAATCAGACAGGAGAAAGATAAATGTCTTTCAACAAAGAATATGTTATTCCCTCTATTGGCCTCTAGAGAATGCTGATGCTCCATCCTTTATTACCTTTCTTTGTAAACCAGACAGGGCAAAAAGAGAAGGATAAAAAAAGGCAAGAGCTGTTAAGCAGACAAAGAACAGAAAACCTCATTTGGACTGTTAATGCTAATAAAACAGTCAGCCTGGCAGGGAAGGAAAGCTACAAAACTGGTAGCCATTAGTTACATAACTGCCTAATATTACATTGGCCAATGAGAGGGAGCCTGTTAAAATGTATGTGTCATGAGATCATTTGTAACAAAGAAATTGGTTTTAAAGATGTGAATTTGTTTGCTTGTTTTGTTTACTTGCAAGATGAAGTCTGAGTGTGGTCCTGTGTTAAATGTATATATGTATATATATATATATATATATATATATATATATATATATATATATATATATATATATATATATATGTACACATACATATCTATATTTTAATGCAATTTAATGGTTTTCTTATGTGATAGGTCAACACAAACTAGTGCACAATTGTAAAGGTAAAGTTCAGGGACATACACAAATGCAAAACTTAAATACAACTAAACTATTGTAATTTTGGAGGAGCTGCAGAGTTTGTTCAATGCAGAACTGGTTTTTCATAAAAAAAAAAAAAAAAAAAAAATTTATAAATGCCCTGGACAGAAGAGATCAAAACCGAACTTTTTGAACTAATACTGGAAATTAGCCCGAACACACCACCCCCTAAGAGAAACATGGTTTTGCTGTTGTGGGAATACTTTTCTCTGGCAGGGACAGAGAGCCTAGTTAAGGTTGATGGTAGGAGGTAATGAACTACAAATGGGGCAGTCTGGGGTAAAAGCCTGTAAGTGGCTGCAGGAGACTTGGAAGTAAGTTAGAGGGTCACCTTATGTTGGAAAAATGGCCTAAAATATACAGCTAGAAGATAGAATGACTTAGAACAGAGGGTTTTCATTGCTGAAATGACAAAATCAGCTCCAGATCAGAAGCAACAGAGAGTCCAGGGTTCGTATCACCATATTTCAATGTAACTGGTCATTAGGCTAAAAAAGTTACCATTACAATGAAAATCAGGATGATTTGCTAACTTTTTATGAGCGTGACAGCACTTTGGCTTACAGTACATCTGGGCATCCTACAAACGTTTAGAATCACACCAGAGCTCTGCCAATACCCTGATCTTTAATAAGTGTGATAGCTATGAAAAAAAAATTTTTTTAAACACATTTACCTGTGCTTGCAGACATGAGAGAAGTGCAAGAATAACGTGAAACCTGTGCAATTAAGACTGTCATTGGCTCAGGTCCCCTAGGCAGGTAAATATAGTACAGCCCTGAAAACAGAGATCAAGCATTAAAAATCCTGTTGAGGATCCTGGATTCTGAGGCAACATTTCTAAACTAATGCTCATGTATTGTAATCTTTTAATCTAACTGAGCTTGTAGCTACTACTTTGAAGGAGGAATTGCCCAATCTTTCAGTGTCAAGATGTGCTACGTAGGTAGAAGCCTAGACTTGAAACTATAAATGCATTAAAAATGGTTCTTCAAAGTATTTGCAGAGGTCTTCTGCTTTGATCTTTCAAATAAAATCGGAATAAAAGACTATGAAGTTCATGCTTGAGTGTGACAAAATGCAAAACAGGTTACCAGGATATGAATGCTTTTGCAAGGCACTGTATAACCCAGACTCTTCTCACATATAAAAGAGACAGAATCAATAAACCCTCTCCTTGTATTCTAATGTGTGGAACGGCAGATTCATTCTTGATTTCTAATAAAGCAAACCCTGCACACACTACTTATTAAAACCTGTTTTTACATGTAGAATTTCTAAAAATAATTTTGAGGGGGAGTG
Organism: Cyprinodon tularosa; assembly: GCF_016077235.1. Taxonomy (NCBI): domain Eukaryota; kingdom Metazoa; phylum Chordata; class Actinopteri; order Cyprinodontiformes; family Cyprinodontidae; genus Cyprinodon; species Cyprinodon tularosa. The sequence goes on along the minus strand of NW_024038862.1, from coordinate 1,024,790 downwards.
ATTTAATTTTGTGGTAGATATATGAATCCAGAATATATCTGGAAGAAACATAAAAGTAAAATTTCCCATGCTGTTCACTTCCATGAAGCACAAAGACTAATTTAAGCAGCAATAAAATGAGTGAGAGCCTTTTCAAAAGGGCTGGTCCGTAAAGTTCCTAAGGGCACATGAATGAGAGTGATGCAAATGCAACACCCACAAAGCAATGAGAGAACACATCATTGGATGTTTTTCTTTCCCTAAAAGCACATTTTTAGAGAGATATTTTTTAGAAAGCTTTCTCCAGAGACTGCATTAAAGTGCAAAAATAGTAGAACTGTGAGAAGTGAACCAAATAAGTGAAATACAGGACTGCCAACTCTTTCTCCTGCACTGGTAAGAACTGTTTAGCTGTGTATTTTGAGGCTGTGGATCACCCTATTGCTTGATGGATGGTCTGCACAATGTCTGCTCCTAGACTGATTCACAGATGAATCTTGTTGCAGAAAGATGTTAGTGTTAAGTAGATTGACTGCTTGACCGTGCAGGCCTTCTCAAATTGCAATAACTAATTGGTGGCACAGCACTAATTAAAATATGTGAAATAAAGCAGAGAAATAACTTAATTATCCTTTGGTAAATGATCCACGAAAACATGTTCCATTCTTAGATTTTGCAAAAGCAAAGAAACAACATCAGTGAAACTTTTGACTAAGAAGCATAGAAGCTCCTGTTTCTTAAAGTACATTCAAAGCACTATTGTTGATACATTGCTTTTTTTGTGTGTATCCGAGTTGGTAAAATAGGAGGATCCTCCTTCAACACTACACTGCATCTAGTTTCTGTCTTTGCAACAATTTTTCCCAGGGACCCAAACCATTATTGTCTCTGTACTGGGTTGGGTCATTCCCTTGACTGATAAAGCTGATGACACTAAACTAAGCCCCCTCTCCTCTCAGTGCGTGTTTTAACAGCTCTGTATCTCTACTGTCACTGAGGATGATGTCATGGTGGAGGAAGGAGGTCAACAAATTATTTATCTTCTTCTGTCAAGCCATAAGATTCACACAAGAATAAAGATATTACTTTTCCAATGACAAGAAATGTAATGGATATTTTTCCAAAAAAGCAAAGTCTTTATGCAAAATAACAATTTTCAACCAAGGATTTTATTTAGCATATGGATAACGTATAAAAATGTGAAGATGCATTCTCAAAGTCTCACCTTTCTATAGCAGAACTACGTCCAGTGGATCATACATTACCTAAAATGACTTAATATTAGATTGATAATAATTCTATTAAGTATGATGACTCCTTTTCTTTTTTTACTTAGGTCAGGCATGACATACAGTATCATACAAAAAAGGGGCTGTCTCAAAGAGGTGGTAATGAACAAAGATGCTCATAAATCCTCTAAAATAATCAGACAAGAGTTTCATACCACCCCTGCTTAAACCTAGTTTGGTCGAGAGGTTTTCAGTGATAACAGAGGGTATGTTGTCTGGGACTTAAATGCTGATAATAGGGTCTCAGATGGCCAACAGGTTCAGGGTGACATGTCAGACCATCACAAAGAGAACCTCAGTGAGGCTGGTCCTGTTAGCTGTATGGTGGAGCAGGGAACAGCCATTCCCCAGAGAGCTCACACCTGCAGGGGGAGCCATGAGGAACCAGAGGGAAGAGTTGAAGGCATCCCTGGACTCATGGTTTTAGCTCTGATGGCTTTATTGCTCATTTCCTTCACCTGTCTAGCTTTGCCCTTTTTCTCAACAGATCCACCTGTTCTGGTTTCCTATTTAAGCTCCCTATTCCCCACCCAACAGAAGATTATTCTTGATTCTTTGGTAAAGAGAGTTTTCTAGCTTACTTAGTGTTCTTATTATCCAATCATTACCCGTTTTTGTCTTTGGACATTTGAGCCTGTGTGCCGTTGTCTTATTAGTTTTGCCTGCCTGCTCTGCAGCCTTCAATGTCTGGAACTCCCTGGCAGCACCCACTGCTTCTGGTTAGTCAACCAACTGGAACTATCCCTGTTCTTTGGAAACTGGACTGAACTGCTAAACCTGGTTAGTGAGTTGCGTGTACATAATCATCCTCCGTCTGATTATGGCAGTCACTTATTTGTGTTTCTCTCCAACAGAGCTTCAGTCATACAGCCTTAGCCGCTGTAACCAGGAATCCAAAGCCCCCTCTTGTATTCTAAATAAACGCCTTTAAGTATTCCACTGTCTGTCTCATCTGAGTTCTAGGTCCTGTTCATGCTTGTGACAGCTTGTGCAGTTAGCAGCAGCTGAGGTGACGATTAACTGTTACAAGTCCAATTCCATGGTTCCTAGCTGGAAATTTTGGCCTTCCCTTTCAAAGGCTGGAAGGGGAGCTCCTGACACAAGTGGAGGAGTTCAAGTATCTCAGGGTTCTGTGAGAGGAACTTGGAGTGGCAGAGAAGGACAGACGCATTAGCAGCTGCTGATGTAATGCAGAAGCTGCACTAGTCTCTGGTGGTGAAGAGAGCTAGGTCAAAAGGTAAAGCTCTCATTTTATGTCTTTGCCCTCATCTATGGCAATGAAAACTTGGTCATGACTCAGAATGAGATTCTGGATACAAAAAGCTGAAATTAGCTTCCTCTCTATAGAGATTGGGTTAAGAGTTTAGCCATCAAGAGGAGGCTCAGAGTAGTGCACCTTCACAGCAGAGATGTCAAGTGACAAAGTGTAAATACTTTACTTTGTGTTACATTACTTGAGGAGTAATTTTGCCTTCTTATAATTTATTGGAGTTATTATTTTTCGGACAACTTCTTACTGTTACTCCTTATATTTTTTTCAATTATCTCTACTTTCTACTCCTTACATTTTAGAAATAGACATGTTAATTTTGTTTCATTTAAGCAAATTTTTATTATGGACTGTTCGTATTTAAAAAAACAATAATCAAAATAATTAGTTTCATCCAAACTATTAATTTCTTTGTGGTTGGGCTCGGTACTGCACCAAATTGTTGTTCACCAAATACCAAAATACATTTTTAGTCAAGATGGTGCAAACTTAAATTTGACACTGTAAACATTAGTAATAAAACTAAGAAAATTAAGTATAAGGAAGTTACACTGCATGAAAAGTGGGATTTTCGTCAATATACGGCACTGTAGATTGTCGTGGAACTTCAGGTTAGCGGCAGTATACGGCAATTTGCAGGCTTCGACGAAAACTCCCGTAAATTGTCAGAAATTGACGTGGAATTTCTTAGGCAGTGTTCCCCCCATGCCTCCCCCCCATGGAATTCTAGGGGAGGCTTTAACATGTAAATGAACATGCTGTGAGCTATACAAATGCAAACCAGGGTTGCAGGGGGGGTTTTACTCCCCCCTGCAACCCTGGGTAAGAAAATCTCTGATACAAAGAGATCAGGTATAGCCTCTTACATTTTAGCTTGAATTGATTTATTTAATTAAAGTATAGAGACCAAAACAGATCTTTAGCTGACAGAGCAATACATTTAGAGCAGTAATTATTTTTTTTTAAATTTGCATTTAAGATAAAAAATAAAATGTTGTCTGTCAATATGCTCAATTCACAATTACTTAAGTGGAAAAGTTTCAAGAAATGATTCTGAGATGATTCACTTTATAACATGGCGCATTATCCTGTTGGAAGTAGCCATCAGAAGATTGGTACACTGTGGTCATAAGGACATAGGTCAGCATGCTAAATTGGTTTTAAGTGGCCCAAAGTGTGGCAATAAATATCCCCCAAATAGATGGTAGAAATAGATCAGGCTCAGTATAGCCTAATTATAGACTCTTACATTTTAGCTTGAATTGATTTATTTAATTAAAGTACGCTAGATTACTGTGTATGCAAATGTTATGTAAAAAAAATACACAAAATAATTTACTTCAAAAATTAGTTTTAATCAGAATCAGTTGGCTGTAATGGTAAATTTTTTTTTTTAGATTTCCACTTTTTTTTTTTTTGTTATTGAATATATAAGAAAACAATAACAATCTCAAATAACAAGTTAATAACAAATATTTCAATACAAGAAGAAATATCACAACTCCTGCTTTTGAAAAATAAAATTAAATGCACAGGCTGGAACAAAGTATAAAATAAAATAAAATAAATAAAAATAAATAAAATAATAATAGTAGTTAAAGTAAATTAATCAGTGAGGACTACCAACTGAAATTCTTCAATTAACTCAAACAATTTAATTGCATTTAAATTCTGCATCTTTCTCAGACATCTTTTGAAAAGGGAAAGTTCATTTTTGAGAGCAGAGATTGGGAGGGAGCATTTTGCATAGCGACATTTATGGATATAATACTTTGTTACAATTATTAGAATATTGATTAAAAATTCCAATTTTTTTTTTCTTTAATGGATAAACCGAATTGAATGTTTTGCCAGGAAATAAAATCTAAATTTATTGTTTTAGTTTTTGGGAATATATACAAACTATGCTCTAATTTCTAGATACCGATCTGTTTTTACTATAATTTAATTTGACAAACCGGGTCTTCTCTACATTCTTTTTTCTGTTTGGTGCGATTGCAATAGCGGGTCTTGATCTGGACGGACCGGAGGGGAGCAAAAAATAGCTCAGCTCCGTATTTTGACGGTGAAGGACGGAGAAGACGTACGTGGGCGGTGACGAGCGGAGGATGTGGAACAGCTCTCATTGATTTACATGACAGACAAGTAATACAGATAGTAGGATGGACATTTTATTAGAAATAAATCATACACTGTTCAGAATACGAAACATGGGGCTGATAGTTACATTTGTGTGGGTTCCAGCACATATTGGGGTGGAAGGAAACGAGAGGGCAGATAAAATGGCAAAAAGGGCAATTAAACATTCTATTAGTTTTATAGTTAAAATAAGTAAATCAGAAGGAAAGAGTATTATTAAAGAGAAACTTATGGAAATTTGGCAAAAAAGGTGGGATGAAGATAAAACAGGAAGATGGTTTTATAAAATTCAGAAGATGGTAGGAGAAAGAAGAAATGGAAGAAGAAATAGAAAGGATGAAAGAGTGATAACAAGGTTAAGATTTGGTCATACAGGACTTAATCATACACTTTTTAAAATACAAAAACATAAAACGGGCAAATGTGATTTCTGTGATAAATATGAAACCATAGAACATGTTATATTAGAATGTCATAAATATGAAAAAGAGAGAAGATATATGAGAAGAGAGTTTGAAGACATTAAGGAGAAGGTTAATTTATTAGATATACTGAGGAAAAATTTAGGGAGTAAACACATACAAATAATTATTCGATTTCTAAAGAAAACGAAATTATTCCATAGAATTTAATTATAGTAAGTGTGTTTGTGAGTGAAGGAATGATATACAAAGCTGTGCACAAATATGTTTATATTTTTAAGTGTGAATGTTTGAATGTATGTTTAGAAGAAGTTAGGGTAGAATGTATCAGGATCAATATTTAAACCATCACGAACCACACTCCATACCAGTAAGTGGCGGTAATGCTACTAACAGTTTGTTGCCAACCGCCATAAAACTCGACAAGAAGAAGAAGACAGACAAGTACTCCGTACGTGAGCGGGGCGGAGCGCTGACGGAGTATGTGGAATCTGGGGGTAAAGGAGGACAAATACACGTCCGGCTGGGTGCAGCGCCGGACGCCGGACAGTGCAATGAAAATCCGGACTGTCCGCCCTAAAGCCGGACATCTGGCCACCCTATCTGCAGTCGAGCAACTTTGCGGGATATATACGAACTCGAGGAAGAGAAGACGGGTGCACAACGCCACGCTAGCGGTAAATATGTTCGATTACTGGTAGCTATGCTAAAAGCAGCCTAGCTTAGCTAGGCAAGCTAAAGACAACCTAGCCTAGCTAGGTAAGCTAAAAGCAGCCTAGCCTAAAGCTTTACTAAAGTGTATTTTTTGTGATTCACAGGAAGCATTATGCCGTCTTAACAACTCGGAGACTAATTGCAGGCGCTATGAACCGGCAGGGGTAAGGTTTAAAGAATATGCTTTCATTCTGCGGTAAAAGGACATGGATACGGATGGATACCGACCATAGCTGTACTTTTTTTTTTTTTTTTCACAGACTACAGTCGCCTCACAATGAGGCGGTGACCTCCTATTTGTTTGGATTTGCACAATGTTGATAAAGACGACATTGTGTGTATGTGACTTGTTTTAATGTTTTCTCCTTCCTTGTTACTGTGACTTGCGTTTGATTTTTTTTATTTTTTTATTCATACCACTCTCATTTAATTGTTTTCCAGCTGCCTGTAAGACGTATTATGAGACGGTATGCAGGAGCTTCAGATACACGTTGCTAGCCAGCACGCTGCGTGCGGAGGCCGCCAGGCTATCTGCTCGGAGTCGGGCCAGACGAAAGAGGGTAAGACTTTATTTGGTGACTATTTTTCAGGTGCATTGATAGATGTGTTGTGTCCATATGCAGTGCGCTGATTCGTGTTTTTTTTTTTTTCAGCTGCTGATTGCGAGGCAGAGTGTGCTGGCAGATGAGGAAGTGGAACTCTGTAAGTCCGCCACCGTCGACCTCATGTCCGACGAAGAAGATGGCGTCGTCGGCGGTGTCTCTGGATGGATTGTACGGTCGCCGCCATTTCGTAGGCCGGATCTCACTGAACTCTGTGTTAAGCTGCAGTCCCGGTTAGAAGCGATGCCGAAGTACAAGGCCACGCACAGTATGCGTCTGCACATCGGACCTGCCTCGGAGGGAATGCTGCCTGTTACCTCCAACCCCGAGGAAGCAAACGGACCGTTCACGGAGTTGTAATTTTTAGATACGCATGTGTTTGGATACCCGTTGTATATAGTTGTGTGTGTTTTAATAAAGCTCTTTCTTTGCATAAACAGCTTCCTGGCAAATGTTCATTTCCTGTATAAATTCATTCATGTCCTTGATGGTAGCATAATAATTGTGTAGTAGTGTAGGATAACATAAATACACAGCATATGAATGAATAAATATATGAATGAATAAATATATATATATGAATGAATAAATATATATATATGAATAAATATATATATGTAAATATATATATATGCCAACCAATCACGAGCGACTTCACTTGTTTAAAAAGAAGTGGTTCCGTCCAATACTCAGTAAGAAAATTAAAGCCTGGCGTGGCCACGTGTGGTTTTGCTGCCAATCACGAGCGATTTCATTTGTTTGAGAATAGTGGTTTCAGCCAATACTGAGAAGGTTATTCAAGCCAGACCTGGCCAGCCGCGCGGGTTTGCTGCATTCATATGCTAATTAGGGCCATTAGTACAGCTGATCGCTCTCCACCTACGTCACTGTCCGTTTCCGACAATTTGTGGCACGACAAACGCGGACAAGCACGGGTTGCAAATTGTCGGAAACTGACGAAAATCAGGCAGATCTGCGGGAGTTTACGGGGGTTTACGGGGACGAAAATCTCACTTTTCATGCAGTGTTATCATCCAAAATTGTAGACACATATTCCTTTAATAGGGCAGTGCAGTAACCAGTATACAGTTTGAAACACCTGTTCTTAACATTTCTTACTTACTTTTACCTACTTTTATATTGTATAACTTCTACAAATGTGGTTTTAAATGGTAGGTTTTAATCTACTAGTTGAGTAAACTAGTAGATTAAAACTTTAACACCTCTGGTCCACAGTAAGAGGAGTCAGCTGAGGCTGCCTCAGATACTGCCCTTTCTAAGTAATCCAGGTCGACACACAGGAAGGAGGCCCAGGATATCCTGACTGGTTGATGTCTCCAGGTTTGCCACGCAATGTCTTTAGCTACTCCCAGAGGAGTAGCTAAAGTAGCTTGATGTGGGAGACAGCAGCAACTACATTAATAAGAATCTTTATAAACTGTAGTTTGATTATTATCAAAACTAGCTTTTGTAAGCTAGTCAAATTTTAATAAACTAGCATTGGTATGAAATAGCATTTAGAGTGCATGTTCTGCATGTTTGATACAAGCTAAAAATACTATGTTATCCAGGAATCTAGCCAAACAACACATTAAATATTCTTTAAAACCTTAGGATATAATAGCTTATTGATAGATGCTCTATTTGAATTTACATTTTTACTAACAGGCTATTGATAAACCTTAATCTTAGTCTCCAAATGAATTAAAAAATGTCTGTTTTTGCTTTGTTATATTTTGCCATCTTTTACATCTTTAAAGTATTTTCTCTTTTTAAATGGTAGCCTTATCCCTGAAACTCTCATAATATCAAAGTGCTTCTGGCTTTTGTTTCAGAGGTCTAGAAAGACATTATATCATAGGAAAGTAATGTTCTTCCATTATGTTTCAGTGCATATGACACAGTAGGATACCCAATTCGATCACCTGCCATGTAATTTTTATACATACCCATAAATTCCACTGCAGTATAAGAATACTTAATCTCATATTAAGCTGTGCAGAACCTTCACTTAACTCAGGATCCGGTCATCTAGAAAATGAAAGGGAAAGCCAAGGTTCCAGTCGCTGTCTAACTAATTCCCTTTACATCTATCATTACAAGACACCCAGTTCTTAGAAATGCAATTCCACTACTGTATGTCACTTGACATTTTGATAAGGAGAAAAAAATAATTATGGCTCACAACATCATGGAAAATTTAAATACCGTGTCATAATTTAGCAGAACATTGCCTTTTTCACAACCGATCTCAGTGAGAAATCATATGCAGGACACACACTTAAAAAACATGCAAATATAGGCTGATGCAGAAATCTCCCCTCATTTTTACAGTATAATATTTCAAAAATACTGTCATACCTTATGAGAGAAAGGAAGAGAGTCACAACAGCCTAAGAAAAAATTATGGGAACCATGAGCTATGTCACATAGTTTCTCATCTTGCCAAAAATGTGGGAATATGTCAAAACATATTTTAAATAGATTAAAAAACAAAGGAATTGTTCATATTTTGTTAAACATTCCCTACCAATAATGATATTTTTTCAAACACAATTGGCTTGGTATGGTTCCTAATTATATGCCTACTTGGGATCTAAATGTTGATATATAATGCTCAAATTAGGAACATATAACAATATTTATCTGTGTGATTGCAAAAACACATTTTTCTTTCTTAACTTTTTAAGAAGTGAAAAAGAGTATGAGTGCCTACTCTAGACAAAGAGTCTGGCTGCCCCTAACTGGTCGAATCATTTTCAGCTGAAATAATCATAACAGAAGTTTTACCCTTATGCTAAGATGATGGGCTCTTCATACTTGCCGGGTGTCAGTAAAGCCGGGCGTACACTGTGGGATTTTTTTTCAATCATTGCACACAGCTGCTTCTCACACTGTACGATTAACCGCTGGGTTTAGTTATACAGTGTGAGCTCACAGCTCACGATTTATGTTCGGCCCAACGCTCTGATGCGATCTACCTGCTCACACTGTACTACTAAAAACCAGCTCCGTAGTGAGATGGAGCTGCTCTGTAGCTCTCTATCCTGAAACCAAACAAATGGAAGAGGGATAATAAGCTCACTATAGTGAACAGTGCTGCCTTATCAATTTGTGCAATTTTGTGCTAAAAGTCCTAAAAAGAAAAGGCGGCGACGTATTTGAAAAAAAGACATGGCTGAGCAAATGTGGCTACTACGGTCTGCCAATTTTACACACATAACTGCATTTTACTCTTTGCATCCCTGCCATGCTGCTGTGTTTTCATCTGAGAGGAAGAATAAAAAGAAGAATCCTTCTTTGCGCATGTGCCCTGAGCGATTTGCCCACGACGGTCTGGAGAAAATCAAACATCGAACATATTTGATTTTCTCCCTACCTCACAATTCCTGATCGGGAGGTGGTCGTGAGAGGCTGATGGCCGCTCATAACCTCCTGTACACTACACAAATCAGAACGCACGATCAGGCTGAAAGTTGGCCCAATCCATAGATTCTCGCACGACTGGAAAATCGCCCCGAAAATCGCACAGTGTACACCGGGCTTTAATGCTGCAATCCTATTTCTGTTTTCCGTTCATTCCATTTAACATCACAGCTTTTTTGGCTGATTTTTGATTTGTAGATTCCTTAATATAAAGTATTAACTTCAGGAGGTTTTTTAGGTAAAGATTTTAAATCAGCACTAAAAAAACAATGGACAGCTGCATTGGTGTAAGTTGCATTGGTGGGATGTCGATAGGTAATGCTTTGAATGAAAAGAAAATGTGCACCAAAATGTTGCTTTTAGAATAACCACTTTAAGACTTAACATTTGTTTACTATCTCTCAAATAGATCAGGATATTTGAAAGAAATCACAATAGCTCATTCTAATATTTTTAACTATTTAATTTGTATTATGAAGTTTGGACGCAAAATTCTAACTGGAAGACACATCCCAGCATCACTTGCATTTGACAAATTCATCCTGTGCCTCTGCTCCAACCAATCAATGTCAAGCCCTTATTCCACGTACAATCCCATAGAGTTCTGCTTAAAGCTCTCTTTTCACAGACTCTCCTGGGCTTCAGCTGAGCTTCAATCCGCTTCCACCTCATCTCCTCCATCATGCTCTCAAGCTCTTTCTGGCTTCCTTCTCCTCTGGCCTGCACTCCAGCACCAGTGTCCGGATCCAAGGGGAAGCCATCTCTTATACAAATCTCACAATGGTCATCCAAACTCTTCAACATTCGCAGCTTCTGTGTCTTCTGCTGGGGTCAGTGCGCCAAAAAACTGTGAAATTCATCAATAAATCCCTATAATTGCCGCTTCTTGTGTGTGTGTGTCTTTCCGTGTTAAAATAGCACAATGTAGAACATGTCTTGAAAACATTTAGGCTAAAGAGCATCATTGAATGCATAACAATGAACAGATAATTCTACATAATGTTAATGTGAGTCCTTTCAGTTTTATGTATACAGATATCCCTCCCTGCTGCAAATATGACCTTTAAACGGCAAAATATACTTTATTCAATGATATACTTTATTCACCGAGGGATGAATTAAGAAAATAAATTATAACAAACACAGATAATTATTATTATTAATGATAATTAATATATATATATTTTTACTAGCCTACAGTTCTGGAATGTATGACTTTTTTCTTTTTTTTTTTTTACCATATATAATTATTAGTTATAATTGATTTAAATTTTTTTCTGCCTGTTGTACAACCAGATTTACCAAAAATTGCAAAAGATTTCTCCAAGATGGAGTACATACACAAATAGTTGAGAAAAACAGCTTCTTGCACCATACACATCCCATGCACTATTCTTCTAGTCTGAGCTGCCAGGAATTGCTATTCTAGAAAGTGCAGGCTCCACTCTGTATGTGGGTAAGGCAGTGACTGTTGTGTTTCAGGGATCGGTGTGGTGCATGTTAAACTCCAACATATTGTTTATCATGTTTGCCAGAGCATAAAATCTGGCTGTTGTGTGTTGACGCAGTGAATAGTCTGTGATGTGTATAATGTGCTCATAATTGAAGATTGATTAATTAGATGTTCACAGATTAATCCTGAAACAATTTAATTGCAGACTAATTGTGAATGGTGGTAGAATCCAAACTCTTTCCCCTTTTTAGATGAGTGAAAAAGAACTATCAAATTTGCATGCAAATTATTATGTAACCTGTCATTTTATAAATAATGCATAGTGTTATTTCTAAATTATCATTAATTATCATGGGGACACAGTAAAGCTTTGAGTTTGTTCCTGCATGGCAATAAAGTGTAGGGTGATTCAAAATGATGGCGCTGCATGCACAACAGGTGCTTTTGTGAGGAAATTTTCTGCAGATTGGTTGCTGGTCCTTAGGGGCTCTCTTTCAATCTCTGGAGCAGATTTATCATTGCTTCACAAAAACCCATTTACTCTCATCACACGATGATACAGGATAACTGACGCCTGTCTTAACTGTGTAGTGCTTCGAAAAACCCTATACAGATAACTGTCATATGTCCTTTATTACTCCTTAGACATTTAATGTTTTATATAAAATGTTTTAAAAATGTTTTTACAAGCCCTAAAACATGATACAGCTGAGAGTAAAAACTCAAGAGCTGCTTCTTTTTCCCCAACAGTTGCAAATGTTGGCCCTGGCAAAACATTCCTTCTGGGACTACATAGAAAGAGATTTTTAGAAAACCACCTACAAACCTCTTAAGCACATTCTTTATATCATCATTTGTCAAACTGTTTTTCTTTCTCATATTTTGATATTGATATTTTCTCATAATAACATGATGTAAATGTAAATAAGACAACAGTATCACAGGATTTATGAATTGGATGCCTGAATCTGTTATCAGCTCATAGAATTGGGAAGTATTTGTGCTCTGTTGCTCAGGTGCGATTAACATTAGTGCAGGGATATTTTGTGCTGTGGTCTTAGAGGATCAACTGTAAGTGTGTTTACACTGTATTTGACAACAGTGATGGAACGTGGCTCAGCCAATCACATTTATGAAAGGGAAACACAGATTTTATTAACAGGAATTTATGATTAAAACAGTTAAGTCACACACACAGATTCATTCCCCTTTGATCTTATAAATGATGCAATGAAGCCCAATCTATTGATTTTAGTAGAAATCCCTACCATCTATTTTGTAGCAATGGAAGAGACAACATTCATTTTTCTTCACATTATCTTTCTCTTTAAAAAAAGAAAAAAAAAATTGCTTTTAAGGTACTTTAAAAAAAAGCACATTAAGAAATACTTTTGTAAATCACTGGCAGCCATAGTGTATGCAATGTAACGTTCAATGAAGGATTTATGAATAAAAAAAAGTTTAAATAGTCTTTTGTGCCTACAGTCTCCAAGGATAGCTGGTTCTATTTATGTTTTCACACTTGGAAAGCATGCTGGGTCTGAAGCCAACTTTTTTTCACCATACTACAGTTTTTTTGAGTCACATAAAACAGAGCCTGTAGATTAAAATGATGCCTTGTTGTAAGTAAGCAAACAAATTCTTCTGTTTCAGTTTCAAACACTTGATTTGTATGACTATGACTATAGTTTATTTTTTCCCTCAGTTGTGCTCATAGATGCAGTAATAATGTGCAATTTGGTGCTATATGTCTGCATAATCCTGTTGGTTGGGTCCTGTCAATCATAGCAATTCCTGCTAATTGCCATAGCAATCAGAATGACAAGCTTGGCAGAGTAAGGTTATTATGGCTTCTACATCAAATTGTACACATATGACATATGCTGATATGAAGGAGCTTGGCCTCGCTCTGAGGAATAAAAATGAAACCGATTGACCTGTGCGGAATCGAACTGCACCAACACTGCATGTACATATGAAGTGGATGAAAGAGAAAATTTCTATCAAACCCAAACGGGAAGTGAAATCAGAAGTGCTGTACGTGATCCACATTCATGGCGATCTGTACATGACTCAAAGGGGCAAATTCAAAGGACTATTAAACACGACAGGGCTTTGAGTCATGAGCTTGACCTTTTCCACGTGTGTAATGAGATGAATGCAAACAAAAAGGCTTTAAAGAAATCAGTAATCCATCACAGACTTAAAAAAATTTTCCCGCATAGAAATTATGTGGATTCTTTAAACAGAAAGACATGTAGAAGATTCTAAGTCTTATACTATGTATGTTACTATGTATACTTATATACACTTATATATGTTCTATACTATGTATAAGGGGGAAAAAAACTGTTAGTAATACAAAAACAACCAAGGGCAATTTCAATGTATGAAATAAATATATAGAGCAAAAAAAGTGTCAGGAGGACTGAAGAAAAATCAACAGGAGGACTACAGGGTTTGGTCTGTTTAAGGTTTAATTTTTTTGTCTCACAAAGCACTTTGTATGTTGGCAAAACGGTTGAACTTTTGTCTCAGTTGATTTTAGAACCTTCCTCCAGATGTTTGCTGCATCCCTTATACAACATATTGTAAACTTTAAACCAGGGGTGTATGTAGATTCTTCTAAGAATTTCCCACTCTTTCATTAAAGCCAGCTTTATTTAGAGCATGGATCACTGCAAACAGAAACAAAATTCAAGAACAAAATACCAGAAACCAGGAGATGTCAGGGGAAAACACACATTGGGAGTCAAGCAACAACAAGAAACCGGCATGATTAACTGCAGACGAGGTGTAAATGGGGGGACAGAACAAAGAATGGACTAATGAGCAAATATGGAGCAGGTGTGGATAGAGCTAACTAGAAGGGAGCCATTGAGAAAGGAGACTGGCACAAGGGGGCAACAGAGAGCAACAAAAAATGCAAGACTGCCTAAATATAACACAAAATGGAAAATAAACAAATTAACAACAAAACACAGAATAGCATAAATCAAAAGTGGAACTGAAAACCTAAAAAGAAACTCAAATATAAGTCCACAAGTTGAGAATCATAACAAATAGTGGCCTTGTCAACAGATTCTCCTATCTGAGCTCTGGATCTCTATAGATACCTCAGAGCTTCTATAAACCTAAAGTCTGTTTCTTTGATCTTTGCATTTTTTAGCCATCCTGTCAGTTTAAGTGAACAGTCATGCCCTGGTAGCTTTTTCATTGTACCATAGTTTTTTTTTGTTGTTGCCATTTTTAAATGATAATGTAGCAATGCTACAACTCTACAGAATTCTTCTTCATGCTGGTAAAACAATCATCTAAGTAACTAACAAGACATTGACAGTTGTTTAATTACACACTCTTTATAACACCACTCTTATTGTTGTGTGAGTTCATATAGCTACATGAAATAGGCCTGCAATCTCCACTTGGAGATGTGCAAATAAGCACAGCTTTGACTTACTATTTAGCGAATGTGTGACAAGCTTGTTGCTTTCTGTGGTACAGGAATACAATTTAACACATCCCTTGGCCCAAACACATAATGTGAGTTAATGAGTCAGGCTTGTCTAAATACACGAGATGATCAAACACTTGCTGGAGTGGGCAATTAAAAAGCATACTAAGCATCCTGTCATTCAGGTAAAACTGACTGATGACACTTTCAAGTAGCTTTTTTACTTTGAAGCCTTAGATGGTAAACTTGTATGTACTTGTGGGAAAAGCAACTTGTTGCATTTTGCTTTAGATCATAATTTGTAAAAAAAAAAAAAAAAAAAAAAGGCTAGTTGACTTTTTGCATAAAGCTTCAAAAGTAGGCAAAAAGTATCTTCCAAAGATGAACCAAAGCCGAGTAAAAACAGGATAGAATTAAATGCCTGCACTTGATGTTTTTTTCCCCCTGAAACAAAAGTTCTTAGCTATTCTAAAACACCTTAAAACATGTGACATTTCTCTAACTTTTAATCTCTCATATCCAGGTGAATATATAACAGCAGTGTTGAATACTAGTGTTTTATTTTCTTGTATTATGTAATAAAATTTTGGCTACCAAACAAAAAACCCTTTGCAAATTTGTTTCTATCGTGCCCTTACAGCACTCATCAACGTATGATGTTGGTTTCACATAATGCAAGAGTAAAAGCTTTTTGAGTTTACATGTTATTGACAGATACACAAAAACAAATTATTAATAATACTAATAATAATAACAAAAAAGACATTGAACAAGAGTTCGTTGATGCATCCACCTTTTTAGAGTGTCGCAGACAAAGGCTGACATATTCCAAGGAGTTGTAATATTGTTATTGTTGACTAGACAAGACCCCAACTTACTTAGAGTTGGCCTCTAAAGATGTTATTGCTACCTATGGGTACCAAAATAAAGAAATATTATTTTATTGTAAATTCTTTCTGAAAATCAAAAATTCTAATTCCATGCAGCTGGAGATTTAAAAAATTTAATCGTCAAGACAGAAGTGCAAATAGTTGAATATGTTGGTATTTATATACTTTAGATCTTCTCTTGTCTACAGTAGATATGTGTCAAAATACTCAATGTGATGCAAAAGCAATTATCCTTTCATTTAAATACTTTGTGTTTATTTAGTAGTGAAAAAAGCAGGTTTTTAAAAAAAAATTAGCTATTAGAACAGCACATTTTAAACAGGGCGTGCACAAGGAGAAATGCGTTCATGGATGGTCTTGGACGTGCATTTTTTTTTAAATGAAGAGGGCGGTTCTTTTCAAAAATCCTCAACAATACCTTAAATCCTATAATAATATGATTTAAGGATCATTTTGTGGATAATTGTTGAGAGTTAAATGCTTAGCTTGGTAAATATGACAGACAAATGCTTTTCTTTTAAAGGTATTGTGGAGCATTTTTATTAATCTTTTAAAAGACCTGACTTGTAAAAAAAAAAAATGCACATGCACAACCTTGTACCCGCTCCCAAGAGGGAACGCCTATTTATTCTTCCTAGAACTGGCCCTGATAGGTAGAACAAAAACACTTAAAATGAGGTACTTTGATATGTTCCTATAGGATAATCCGCAATGAGGTTATGCATTACTTTACTGATACAATGTGTGAGGAAGTGTGCGCCCATTTTACAAAGGGTGTAGCAAAGATATAAACGTCTAATGCACCCAGGGTTCAAGGCTTTTTCCTCATTGTTGGACTGTATTATATGGCACAGAGCTTCAGCGCTGATGCCTATACAACATTTCTCTGCTAAACTTAGATGTAATCCTGGTAAAGTTGACCCAGATCGGTCATTACAACCCAGATTGGTTGGATTTTACCAATCTGGTTGGTAGTTATGTCTCCGACTAATCTTTTGGTTAATAACAAAATGTTTTTAAGCAAATCTAAAAGGGAAAACTAATATAAATTGGTCATTTTGACCAAAATGTCAATTTTAATGTTAATGTCAATTTTTGTAATATCAATTTTTGTTAATTGGTGTACCAACATTAAAAGCCAGAGCTGAGGCTTGAACCAGCAATCCAGGGTAAAGTCCAGTATCCGACACAACTGTCCCTGCTAACACTTTCTGGAATTTAGTATTACTAAATGTTACAGCCAAGGTTAATGCCAGCGGCTGAAAGTCAAAGAGTACATTTACTTGATTACTGTAAAAGGTACTTTTTCTGACTATCTTTACTTGAGTAATTTTATTGTTTTTTTTTTGGGAGGGGGGGGGGGACTTATGACTTAAGCTTCTCTACATTTCAAAATCAAATATTGTACTTTTCAATTTCAACATGCAAGTTAGCAGCTCTTAGGACTGTGGTAATAATAGATTCAACCTCTATTCCATAGTGAAACTGTGAGGAGAATCATGACACACATGTTTTCTTAAATAAGAAATTCTACCGGTAATCAAAATAGCTGTCCTTATTCTATTGTGGCATTTTATTTTTACACTGAAGGTCTTTAGAAGTTGGTGTAGAATCTGTGTTAAGGGGTTCTACTGTATGCATCAATACATATGGTGGTTTCTGAAAGTTTCTTAAAAAGTAGTCTGAAAATTATACATAAATGTATTATATTAGCAGTATTTTCAAAAGTGAGTACTTCAATACTTTAACATGAGTAGATGTTTAATTGACTGTCTTTTACTTGTAGTTGAGTAAGACTTGATTATGAGTATAAGTACTTTTGCTCAAGTACTACTGTTGAATACTTTGTCCCCTACTGGTTAACGTCAAGATTTGCATGCTGTACATGTACACATCATTGTAATGGTTCTCTAGGTCTAAAACTATTACACACGTGGATGAAATGCTGATTTCCGAAGTGGGGGAATGCAAGTATTTTTTAATATAACTATTATATAATATAACTATATATATATATATATATATATATATATATATATATATATATATATATATATATATATATATATATATATATATATATATATATATATATATATATATATATATATATGTATATATATAAATATATATATATGTATATATATATATATATATATATATATATATATATATATATATATATATATATATATATATATACAATTAAAACGTCTAGAAAGCTGTACTTAACGAAATTTCTTGTTTGTACAAATGACAATAAAATCTGTGTAAGTCTAAGTCTATAAATATATGCATATAACTATATATTTAATTTAATAGTTATATATAATATAATATAACTATTATATATATAACTAAATTCAGCTTGAGGTGCGGTTTTCTGCTTGGTCCCTTCTCAACAATTGTCTGTGAGTCATGGTCCTCCTCTTTTGGGATTCTGAGTTTTTAGCTATTAGTTATTCTGTTTTGTTGATATTTGGTTTATTTTCCATTATATTCAGTCTTTAGTTACTCTCTGTTATCCCATTGTGCTTGTTTCCTTTCCCCTTAGCTTCCTTCTAGTTAGTTCTACTCACACCTGCTCCTTATTCAACTCATTAGTCCATCCGTTGTTCTGTTCCCTTTATGTATTCTACCTCTGCAGTCACTCAGTGCTGGTTCCTTGTTGTTGTTTTTGCTGTTTCCTCATCTCTGGCTCCCCATGTGAGTTATCCCCTGACGTTTTGTAGTTTTTTGGTTCCTTGTATTTTTTGTACATTGGATTTTTTGGCTCATTTAAATTTAAATCTTCATGACTCACCTCTGCCTCCTGATATTTGCATTTGGATGCTAAAAATCCTCCATCCCCACTGTGACACTGTGTACCTTAGCTTAACATGGTTTTTGGAAAGTAATACGTGCAGGGGAGCAAAACTGATTTTTGAAAAAGTGCTAGGGACATGCCCCCCATACCCCCTCACCCCTGCCTAAATTTCATCTGTGAGTACACACCTTACTTGACTACAGGTAAACAGCCAGAGTATTAAACTGTCAGTTTTACTGGTTTTTGGGTAACCAATTAAAACCGTTGATCCAAATCCATTGTTTTGGTCAATTTCTGACTAATGTATTGGTTAGTCTCACCAACATTTTAACCAACTTGTTTAGTTGTTTTTTTAAACCAATCCATTCTAAGAGTGTTGAATATATTCGTTGTGACTTTACAATCTCAGCGTGTCTTATCAATGAGCATCTTCATCATGAGTAGAGTTCTTGAAAAGATTTCAAAATTGTCTTTTTTGTTAATTACTTGTTCGTGTTGTAGTTTTTCTTGAAGACATTAAAGATCTTGATCATTATGAGAACATTAGTTGTTTGCCTTGCTGTCAGAGTTCTGACAATGCTGGTGCTTAGTGTGACAACAGACAAAATGACCTGCTTTAGGCTCTTAATTAAAGGCCCATCTGTTTTATTCTGTGACCAAAGAGTGCTCTCTATTTTATGCAAGTCTATCCCATTATCCTTAATTGCTTTGCATGCCATTAGTGTTTCTTGTGCATACAGCACATTACAAAACTGTATAAAGCTGAGTGAATGAACCCTTCCTCATTCTAATAGGTAGAGGCTCTTCTGAAAACACCTCCATCTGTCTTAAAAGTGAATGTTGAGGGCGGGAGAGGTGAAGAAAATAAGTCTCCTGTCTATCTTCCAGCTTCTTTCCGGGCAAACAATCAATGATGGCCGAACAACAATTGAGTTACACTCATTTAGTGTGTTTCAGCTGGGCTATGATGCTGTCTACTTCCAGATGAGACTTGATGGGACATGAGGGAGAATTAAGTTAACTCAAGACAAAGAGGTGGAGAATGGTACCTGACAGTGTTGGTTATTGAATAAACTAGCTTCTCATTCACTTGCCTCATCCCCTCCAAAACTCACTCATTTTCAACTTTCTCTTGCCATTTAGAGGCAAGGTGTGGGCAGATACGTTTGAAAAACAATGATTTTTTCATTCATGTGGCATACCTGCTGCTTTTCCTAAACTGTTTTCATTTGTTTGTTTTTGTTACCTGAAAAAAAGCCTTGACTTGTTAAAATGAAAGAAAAGAAAAATCTACGATGGTATTTCAGAATTGTGTAATTAGAATAGCTTTTTTTTTCCTGCTGTTTATTTGTTTTTCTAAAACCTTTTTTTTTAGCAATTTAATTGGATAAAGTGATTGTGTTACTCTTTTGAAAAAAGAAAAACCCTTTGAGGGTTTATTGAACGTTAGAGTTTCAATTGAAAGTGGTTACAGGCAATTTGCTTTAGTTGTTTTGTGGAAATAATCTAGCTGAAATGTTACACATTTGGCACATCATGCAAGCAAAAGAGATTCGATATAGACAAAACCTGTGTGTGTGTGTCTGTCTGTCTGCATGTGAAGCTGGCCAATTTGTAGATAGGAGACAGCAGAATAACAGAGATTTGTTGTGAATAACTTCTATATAAATTCATGAACAAATGCTGATTGCTACTTTAAATAAAATGGAACTATTCCTGCCTACTTCTGCTCATCTTAGCTTTTAACAAAGGATAGATAGATATGCTATACAGTTAATACTTTCATTGATTTCCTGTATGCTTTTGCCTTTTTCTAGCTTCCTGATATCTAAAGTTTATTCTAACTTATATCAATTATAGATTTTAGTTAATCTAATCAATTTTAAGTGAATACTAATACAGAATTCACTTTCATTTGGAGTTCTATGGATTCGAAAAACAGTCCAAGCTCTAAAATAAAACAACCAGCTAGTTTTAGCGATAAGTAGACCTTTAATTGGTGTCTATAAAATGAGTCACTTTAAAAACTTTCCGTTAAGTCAAAAATGTAGCCCACCCATAAAATGTACAAGGTTTCTACTTTGTTCCAAGTTTAAAAATGTTACTCTTCTCTAGATTGCCACTCCTTTTATAAAATGATTGCCTCTTAAATGCCTCTTAAATGCATGATGAAATGATGCATGGATGGATGGATGGATGGATGGATGGATGGATGGATGGATGGATGGATGGATGGATTGCCATATAGACAGATGGACGGATTATAGGATATAATTCTTGTGAAATTATTGAATAAATAAATTGAAACAAACAGAGCAGTTGATGGGTGACAGATGTGCCAGCGGAATAAATCATGGATGGATGGGTGATTAGATTGTTATCCTAGTTTAAAAAACATAAAGAACTCAAGTACTCATGAGATACTTGTTTAAATTCAGTTCATTTGAATAAAAATACCCTAAACAAAAATATTAGAGATGTTTTTGTTGTTACACCTGCAGGTGCTAGTGCATTAGTTTGAGAATGTAATGATTTTAGGTAATTTATAATAGCCTAAAATGATTAATTAACTTCCAAAATAATAGAATAGAAAAGCAACTCATATGAACAACTGAGAATTACATTGCTTTATCAGCCAACCAGTGAATTGTTTATCAGTTTTAATTTGGATGTAGATCCGAGTAGCAGTGGTCGTTATCAGAGCATAGAGAAGCTAAGGTCTTTACAAAGTCATGGAGATAACTATGACTGTAATTGAAATGTATTAGTGTGTGTGTATAATGGAGGGGGGGTTGTTACATGTTCACATTTGTGTGGAGTCATTACAAATAGTTTATCCTCTTGTGTGTATTCTGTACTGTGACCAGCTCCTCCTTGCTCGCTCCAGTCTGTTGAGGTAATGAAGATCAATGAGAGGAAAGGTGGAGGCCAGTCGAGATCCAGGCACTGTCTCCCTGTTTCAGGCCAAAGCTCTATCGATCTGGCTGTTCTCTACTCTGCCAAAATCTGATAAAGGGCTTCTACGCTCACACACACAGAAAATGCACATGCACACACAAAGACTTACTCATGTGCACAAGCGAATAAAAACACCAGGTTGCGAGACTTACACCCTAATTCTGAAGAAGGAGTTCAGCCTCCATCACATTTTTACAGTTTACTGCACTGTCTGAAGCACCTCAAGGAAAATGTAGAGCTCACATTTCATCATTGTCAAATAATGCCAACTAACTATAGCTATTTTTCTCTCTGCAAATTGCCTTGTGGTGGTGCTGCCATCAAGTACACTTTTCAACTCCCTATTTCAGAATACAGAACATTGAAACAGAAATATATATTGCATTCAAAAGATGATTTTTTTGTTGTTGTCAGTAACAAAAAATGTTATCTTGTTGTTATGGAAGCTAATGGCTGTTTTGATACTTAAATATACTTAAATATTATCATAAAATACTATTTTATAATGCAAAAAAACTGATCAAAAACAAAATTATTAAACAAGGATATGGACTGTCCGGAAACAATTGTTAATTTGATAATATTTGGTCAATTCAATTCTAATTTGTTAACCAAACTGGCTCTACACTAAAGCACAGCAAAGTTACGGTTACTGCACAGATGCTGATTTTATACTGTTTCATACAGTTTCTGTATGGTTTTGTGTCATTGAGGGTTTGTGTCAGCAACAAGATTTCTACCTCAGAATAGTTGAAAAAAAGAACATATAAGTGGACTTAAAAGTGCTGTAAAAATTTTGTAAAGATTGTAAAGATTTTGTAAATCATAAAACTAAATAATACTTTTATAGACATGGCTGTTAGGAAATATGTCTGCTTAAACTATAGATATTCAGTGGTATTAAATCATTAAATTGAAATTAACCGACAGAATTCATGCTGCTAACATCAACAACAAAGTAAAGCCTGAGCTAAGCCTAAATCTGGAGCAAAAAGAAACTTGTGTTGACAAGTCAACTTGCTTTTAGAAATATTATACTTGATTATCTCAATAATCCTGAGCTTCCTAATCAAGCCCTTCTTATGTTTCATTAAAACACTGTAACTGTTCTTCTTTTACAAGTGATTTGACAAAAAAATGCCAAATATAAAGGTGAAGATTTTTCTACATGAATTCAATTTTACATTAAAAGGGGCTTGTCACGTACTATGATTATTAAAAATTCCCCCAAAATATGTCCATGCTGAGACATATACAACAAATAGCAGGCGGCTATCCTGATAGTGTATACTGAGACCTTTTGGAACCTGAAAATAACATCTGTACTAGGGACCATCAAGAGACAAATAATTTGTATGCTGTCACCGTCTGCTGGCAGTACTTATCTGTCCATCAACTTGGCAACTTCTGCAGCTTTAGCTCCCCCTTCAGTGAATACCAGCATCCAAATTGTATTCCAAGAACAACTTGTATCCTTCTTGCCATCTGATTCTTGGTGCTTTTTCACACTTGTTCTTAGACTTCTCTTTTTTCTTTCCCTATCTCTGCTGGGAATTTCTTCATTGTTTAATTATAGTGCGAATGTGTCATATACCACCAGTGAAAATACTTTGGATGCTTTCTGACAAATGGGGAAAAAAGTGCAACACAAAAAACTAACATACTATAAGCCAACAGAATGTCATCATTTAAGCCGCAGGCATGGCAATTTCTGAAGTCATAGTACAAGACTGAGTCCCTTAAAATGCACTGATTGTCAGCCATATGGGAAGAGGTATTATCTTCAAAAATTCACCTGGTTTATAGTGTGTTTGGTCAAAACTGATAAGTCTGAGTTGGTATGCTGAACACAGACAGTTTTTATTATTACAAACTATTGACATTGTTGAATGGTAAATGTCCATAGAAATTTATGTCAAACAACCAATTAATACCAAGTCCAACATTATATTTATGTTTGTAATAGCATCCATCCATCTACTCCTACTTATTCCGTCAGGGTCCCGGTGGGACTGGTGCCTTTCTTTAGCAGTCTATGGGCGAAAGGTCGCCATACTGACACAGTGTTTTTGATACCATATTCTTCAAATAAGCCCTAAAATAAATTATATCTACTGTACTTGTAAGGCTTTTTAGCAATATGACACTAATTTTATTTCAGTATTCTAAAAGTACTTCAACAGCTTCCCATTACCTCTTAAAAAAGAGTAAAATCTGTTTGGACTTATAGTAAAAACAGTGCTAGTGTCTCTACCTGGTCCTTATTTTTAGGTAAATTAACTAAAGAACGCAAAGATAGATGTATTGTTTCTGACAAACCAATTCCTCTGCTTAGATTTGAGCTTTCTATGGTAATATTAGAGATGTTGAATGTCACAGGCTGGCATCCTACTGCTATGTCATTGAAAATGAGCATACAAGCAGAGGCCTTCCCCAGTTTCTGGTTCTCTGTCAGATTGACACATTGATGAGCAAGATAAGGGCGTACAAAGGGTCATCTCACAGTGCTTGTGTCTGAGTCAAGTTGTGATGCAACAGACACGAAATTAAATGCTTCACTTATGCCAAACTTGCTATGGCTGAATTGAACTAATTTGCAATGATATGACAAAACAGAGCAGACATTTTTTCACACAACGTTGGCTTCTTATTTCTATCTCCTTTGGGTATTTGTACTTGTGCTATTTAACAGTAATGATGTAGGGAAGACATTGGCTCTAGGCAGATGTTAGCCCAAGCCACCCTGTGTTTGCTTCTCCTCTTGCCAGAAAGTATTTTACTGTCATATTGAACATTTCATTTTTCTAAATGGTTCTTGGGCAGGAACAAGACAAAAAAAAAACCTGTGAGCTATCTTGATTCTATGCAACCCAAATAGACATCTTCTGTTGTGGCTTAGTCTTATTCATTTGTTTTTGATCTCTTAGACAGGTGGTTCTTATAGAAGTAGAAAAACAAAATCCAGGTTCCTTTGGGCCCATTTAAAAGACAAACAAACAAAAAAAAAAAAAGCAAAAAAAAAAAAAAAACACAGCCCAAGTTATGGAAAGAAAATCATCAAAACAGGGGAAACAAGCAGAAAGACCGGATATAAGGAGATAAACGGTGACAAAAGTAATGCAGGATGGACAATCACATGGACTGAAGGAAGGAAAGTGGTGATAAAAGAATAGCCAAACAAACAAAGGACACAACGCATGAACCAACAAAAGAAAAAAGTAAATGTGAAGGATGAAGCAAACAGGTGGTAGAGATGTTAAAAAAAGGAAAAAGGAGGGACACAAGGACAAACAGAAAGGAAAATAAAGTGAGGAGAATGTAAGAAAAATAAAACGGAAAGAGAGAAGACAGTACCAAAGGTATCACAGAAGAAAGAAGGATAACTCAAAGAAAGAAAGAAGGACTGGTAAAGGTGGGAAACACACAAGGAATTAAAATAATTATGATATATATATATATATATATATATATATATATATATATATATATATATATATATATATATAATATATAAGGATGAAAAAAGTGGCATTATGGATATAGTAAAGATTCAATGGAGGATTAAGGACATAAAGGAGAAACAGAAAAAAACAACATAATTTTTACTCTGTTCACCTCTGGCTTCCACTGCCAGACAGAGTCCCATCATCTGTAGAAATATTTGGATGACTCTGCAGTCATTAGGTGCATTAAACATGGACAAGAAGCTGCATACAGGGAGATGGTGAACCGCTTTGTGATATGGTGTATATACAATCATCTGATCCTCAATGCCAACAAAACAAGGGAGGTTATTTTAGAATTCAGTGGAAAACAGAACAATTTGAATCCATCAAGAGAGAAGAGGTAGAGATTGTGGAGGAGTGTGAATACCTTGGTGTTCACCTGGACAACAACTGTAAAGCCATCTAAAAGAAACATAGATGGTACTTCTTAAGGAAACTTGGGTCCTTCGGCATTTGCAGCAAGATGCTACAAATGCTATAAATGTTTTTTCCAACAATTTTTTTTTTCTGTTCATAAGACATGACATACATAACAAACACTGAACTTCTGCATTTCCTCTAGCAGTACATAAAATCAGCATCTCACATATGAAATCAGATTTCATATCAGATCAGGCACTTTAAAAAGGTAGCACTCCAGCCTGGACAGAGAGAAGGTTGGTGGATGGAAAGACGGGAAATGCTTGTTACACATTATTGCATAGGTGAATCATATTACCGTATGATCTGTATGGCATTCTTCCTGAGGGCGCCTGATTTTCCCATCACAATGCTCTATCCACTTAGTGATGATGGGAGACCACATGTCACATTCCCTTCAGCATGCAGAGGAAGAAATCCCAGGGGAAGTAGTCTAACAAGCTCGATGTGGGGCAATGTATGTGCGCTTTGTTGCTCCAGAGCATGTATGCACAGTCACGTGGTCGTTCGTTGCTCTTTAATTTAATTAACCTTTGTGTGTAAGCAGCGAAAAAGGATCAAATATTACCAGCACTGCAGCGTAGTGCTTTTCAGTTGTTCAACTTTCCCCAGTAGACTTTATCAGCCGAAGCACAGCACAGAGGAGCTTAACACTTCTATGTCAAATTATCATAAAGCACACATGTGCTCATATATGCTCCCAGACATAGAAAGCTAAGACCTGGTGTCATCTCTCGCGGTGTGCGGTGATGGAGTTATGCATTTTTATGTTGGGACGAGGCCTCCACCTAAATAGGGGTGTCACGGGTGTAGGGTTTAGTAACCTTGTGCTTTATTGTCTCAAGGCTGGAAAATGGGTTTTATTCCAAACTGAAGATGAGATAAGGCTCTGTCAGGAATCCTGGCCCTTCAGCCTCTTAGCCGCACTGCTGGAGGCTTATTGCTAACTTTCTATCTCTCACCGGCTGTGTTTTCAATAGATTCTAACTGCTGAAGCATAGTTTTACATTTGCCCTTCTCGGGTCGGCTTTGACTTTTATTTTTTTCAAAGCACCCCCCTCCCGAAACCCTTAATTTTATTAAGCTGCCATTAAACTACTTTTAGTTTCATAGCGTTCATTTATC
Organism: Cyprinodon tularosa; assembly: GCF_016077235.1. Classification (NCBI taxonomy): domain Eukaryota; kingdom Metazoa; phylum Chordata; class Actinopteri; order Cyprinodontiformes; family Cyprinodontidae; genus Cyprinodon; species Cyprinodon tularosa. The sequence continues at coordinate 998,337 of NW_024038862.1, read as the reverse complement.
ATAGTGTTTGAAGGACTTATAGAGGGTACAATAGGGCTTTGTTTCAAACTGAACAAAGGGTAATTTTACAGAAAGCTTTAGCAGGCCAGAAAACCCAAAACATTCAAAAGTATATTACTGTAGATGCATCTTATTTATTTATTTATTTCTGATTTACTAATTTTATTGTTTTTTTCCCACACTCTCACGTTAACTTCTTCCTTTTCCAGCTGTGTACTGCTGGTCATATTTGTCACACATGTGTGCAGATGAAAAACCCTCTCCCTCATAAATTACTTTTTGGAATTAATTACAATGAATCTGGAAATAGAGTGCTCTGACATTTCCCCTACATACCCTGTGTTTTGTCAAACAGCAATTTTCTGATGGTAAGAGGTACAGGAACACGTCTACTGCTAAATGGTTGAAAAACACAAATAAACTCACATTGCAATACTCTTTTGTGTGGAAGCTGTTGCAGAGAATGGGATGTTATTTAGTATGAGTTAGATACAAAACATGAAACTATAAAATAGCGGATGTAAGATTCCGAACCTTAGAACTGACATGGTGAGGAAAAAATGGTGCCTGCAAAATTTTAGTTTTAGACCATGGAGTACTTTAACCTAAAACTAACATTTTAGAACAAAACCACAAAGTGACACAGGATTCAGTTGAGTTCACTTCACCTTGCCCTTCACACACTACCAGGCAAATACTCATTTTGGTCAAAATGAAGTCGGTGCACACATTTAATTACAGTATTTTTACAGTCTTGAAAACACTTAGGAACTTCTCTCAAATTTCTACTTTAAAAGATGCACTCTCAAGAGATGTTTTTCAACCCCGGTCCTCAAAGGCTGTTCTTGAATGTTTTAGATTTTTTTCTGCTCTAACACACCTGATTCTGATGATTAGAGTTCAGCAAAGCCAGTTAACCTGCTATAAATTGATAACAGGTGCGTGAAAGTTGGGAAACATCCAAGACATACAGAGTAGTGTGCCTTGAGGACCAGGGTTTGAACAACAGTGCTTTAGAGTATTTAGTCATGCATTTCCCCCACTACGTTCATCACTACTGCAGTGCAGCAGTTTCTAAATGTTATTTCACAAACAAAGATTGGCCCATCCCAGTCTCACTGAGTAAAGTTCTGCAGGTACTGGAGAATCAATACCAATTGTGCTTTTGAACCTGTAAATCCCAGAGCTTTAAGGGCTCTACCTTTTCTCTGGGTTAACAGTGTATAATCTATGATCTTAATCCATCAGACAGCTGCACGTAATCCCAAACGCTGCTGCCCATGTTCTCACTAGAACTAATAAAGTAGAGCACATCATCCTAGTTCTGAAGTACTTTGGTAAGATTTGTTGTTATTGTATCAAGCTCACAGATCACTCAGGTCTTCTAGTTCAAGCTTTGGTGAAATAACATTTAGTTCCTATTCTCCAGTTATCTGGAATAGACTCCTAGAAGACTGTAAAGGTGCTGAAAGCCTCTTTCTTTTAATTCAAAGTCAAAACTAGGGATGTTATGAGATGAGCCGAGGCTTGGAGGTTCCGTGAAGCACATATCGAAGCTTGCTTTATTTAGGGGAGGGGCAAAAATCGTTGACTCCTCATTACCGCCATACCAAGTGACTTCTTCTGGAAGTGGTTCAGCTCACCCGTGGTAGGCATTTTAAACAGCCTCAGTATTCAGTCAAGATGTGGAAGTTTGTAGAAATCAGTTGGATATTATCTAAGAATAGATTGGTTGTAAAAACAAACCAATGTGGTTGGTTAAAACAATTTTGGTTAGATTAAACATTATAATGATCAAAATCTGGTTTCAGTTGTGACATTAGTATTTAGTAATACTACTCTCTGATACACAGTTACTATTGCCAGTGGTGTCAGCTGTAAGAGTTTGCCTTCAAATCCAATGGTGTTTGATTCAAGACCTTGCTTAAGCTTTTGAAAGTTTCTATACTAGCTTACCAGTATTTTGGCCAATGTGACCAATTTGTATTGGAATGCCCTTTTATCAATATAGATTATGTCAAAACAGTGCCAAATTAGATTGGTTGGTTTAACCAAAAGATTGGTAGAACACATAACTTCCAACCAGATTAAAACCAAAAATCAATTATTTCTGAATAAAAATGACTAACATCTTTCATTTTGCTCATTGCCCAATTTGCACAACACTTTCACTGTCTGCTTGAGCTTATGTCACTAAAATGACAGAAAAACAGTGTACCTTAAAAAATTTTCTCTTCTAAGACATTTACTCACAAATAACCTTACAAAAGAGTTTATTATACACAACAATCATGAACAATTTCAAAAGAACTTATTGCAAAAAAAAAAATCACAGATTATATTGCTAAATGTAGGTATGCTGGTGAAGTTACTCAGTCATCCAGGTCATAGTCATTGCAAAAAAAAAAAAAAATACATAAAAACAATCCATTGGAATTGGTTTCAAACTAGATTTTTTCGGAATAAATGTAGTTCTGCACTCCACCACTAGGTGGTGGCATGTTCACATGAAACTTCATGAACTGTGGGGACGGTTGAAGCAATTTGCCCAAATGGTTCAATGCCTCATGATGCCTTAATTCGTTTAAAACACTTTGAATAAACTTTATAGGAAATTTGCCCAACTCCACTACTTCCTGAAATTTAGCCAGCTCCCTTGTTTCTTGTCTTTCAACAGACTGATTAATCCAGGTGTGTCTGGCCAATGTCGTTATGGTGACTGAGGTCAGACACACATGCATTAATCAGTCTGTCCAGCAATGAAAGACAAGACAAAAGGAGCTGGCTGAGGTTCGGGAAGTAGTGAAGTTGGACATATAGACATTGTGCTATATATTTTGTTTCATCATTTTTTGTGTCAAACTATAAATTTTTCTCACTTCAATCAGGCTTTCATTCATATTCAATCTACTCAGAAGTACCTACAGTTAGGAAGTTGAATACTTTTCAATGACGCTGTTGGCTTGATGATTACAACTGGTCATCAAAGTCATACGACCCATAGGAAGAAGGGGAGAAGTGCAGTCAAGTGTTTAACTCTACCTCTGAACCACTAACCAAAGTAAAAAAAGAAAAAAGGAGAAGTGTAGAGAGTGCTAAAGTCTGACTGCATCCCTGTGTTTTTTTCTAGTTCATTTTACACCCTGGATATTAGGACCTCAGGACATTTTGTCAGCATCTGACAACAGGGCATAATATGTCACCTTTAATGTTTCATATCTCTTTTCTAAAATAGGGACTTTGAATTCACTGGTGGATATGAAGAGCAGGAGATGTTATCTTAAGACAAATCAAAGCCTATGAGTTTATTTCTCCCCTTACAACTCACACTGGTGGCTTTGCTTAAAGGTGCGTAAGTGGTGCAATAAATCAACACACTTGCCTCAAACCAAACTCCACCAGAACGTCAACATCCATTCCTTTGTGGAAAGAAAAAACATTAATTGGTTGGACAGAGCTACAGCCTAACCCTAGCACTTGATGTTCACAGAACAACTGCTAAATGTCCTAAGAGAACTGACGAGCTAAAACTGACAAAAGATTAAATAATATTTTTTTAAAGGCAAGACTAAATCTTTTGCTTATAAAACTTGAAATGCAACGATCTATAATGACCTCCTTTCTGATAACTTTAAGATGGATGAGCTTAATAACCAGATTTTGTGCAATGCTTTTTAAGGTTTGATCAAAGCTTGAATAAATTCAAGGCCGATGGGTTTGTCTAGACTGTCTGATTGGTTGGCCTCTCACACACAAAATCCACCTGAGCCCTCTGCATCACAACACTTTCACTGAATCTTAGCAATACATTATTAACAGTCGCTGAAAAATGAGGCCAGAAAATGCTTGTGGGGATTTTCTTTTGCTTTGAGTAGACATAAGGGCTTAGTTTACACTGTAATGGAGTTCATTTGAGTCAGTGTGGAGCAGGCCATCTTTTCTGACAGACAATGTGCTTCCTTCCTGCTTGATTAATGTTTCAGGATAATATGTGCTTGCGTTAATTTTTGTGAGTGTGTGTGACTAATCTATTGTGCAGCTGTGTGTGGCCTCCTTTTGACACTTCTTTTCTCCATCTGGCTCATTTGCATTGTTTCAAGGCAGATGTGTTTTTCTCTTTTACCTCAACTCTTTTTTTCTTTCTTTACAGTATATGAGCAAGTAGAATGCCGAACTGTTTATAATGCAAGCCAGGAGCTATGCTCACATTAGCCACACCAGAAATAATAAATTGGGGAAATATTATCACATGTAGAGACACCATTTGATGCATGTGTCACAGAATCCTTTTTAACCTGATGCAGTAGTTTATGCAAACTGACCCCAAGCTGGGCATATATGTTAATATTGTTGATAATATAGAAGTGATTTGTAGTGGGGGTTTTATACAAAATATTTTAGATGTTTTTTTTTTTTCAGTTAAAATACATTCAAATTACATTTTCTAAAAGAAATTTATATTATTATGAGTTTCATTTAATCACAGAATTAATTTGATTTTAAGTGTTATTCCAATTTCTTTGGTACCTCTCTCCATGAATCTAATTGATGCAGACAAATGGAAAGTGAGTTCTTTTAAAGCATTTGCAAACTTTGGTTGTCGACCCATCATTATACTGCAGTTGAAATATTCTGCAGTATCTTTTTAGCTGGCGGTTGGAGCATTTGTTGATGCTGACAGGATGAGACTTGTCGTCTTGCTTGGTGGAGTTAAGTGTCGGCTCATGGAATCCCCGTCCTTCTGTCACCAAACAGACTCTGAGCTCTCTGTTTCACCGCTTTTCTGGGTCAGCACGATCACAGTGCTGCAGCAACACTCTCATATATACAGGCCAAAGGCAAAAGCAAACTAAAAGGCTTTTAATGTTTCTGTTTATGGAGACATATAGAGAGAAAACTGTTGTGTGCACCACGGCTTAACTTCTCATTTGGTCGTTTTGCAGATTATAATGCTGTAGTCACCAGCATGAAGTACGTGTTGGAAGTCATAACACTTTTTCTTTTCTTTATACTCTGAGAATTATTGCAGGGTAGATGATGAGGTTGAAAAAGTCAATTTCATGATTAATTTGATCCTCTCTGGAGGTTAAGTACGTTTAACAGTTTTATTTTTAATGTGAAGTAGATTAACTAAAAGTTATTCATCAAACATGTAAAAAAAAACTGTTGATAGAAGAGAACATTTGACAAGTTCTAGGGTATTTATAGCATTCCGTCAAACAGTACAACACAGTTTATTAATCAAAAATAATTGATTGAGGTGTATAAAATCCAGCACTGGGCATGGATACTGCCGATACAAACATCTGTGACAAAGTGGGTCACTCTCAGTGTATTCCAGCATGCTACCATGATAGGAAGAAACCTGTGCTGTAAGTCCAGTTGTATAAATCTCCTTGCTTCTACATATTCCAATGTTACTGTTAGAGATGTCGTAACGTTGATATACTTCAGTACTGCCGTGCCCAAAACTCTATTCTATCTGAGAGGTTTACATACTTGCAACCTTTTAATGCTGTATTTTTCCATTGCTTATTTAATCAAATTACTATAAAGTCTAATCACATTTGACATGTTGCTATTAAACTAGCATTTTCTCATTTAGAGTGATCAGCACAAACTGTTTATAGCAGAGATAAGTCATTTCTGTGAGTGCAAATAAAGTCTACAGTCCTTAAGGAATGGCATCAAGGTTGAATGGGATGAATTATTCTGATGAAAGGATTACAGTAGGCATGTTGTTGTGGGTTATGAATTCTGTTAAATATATTACACTTGTGAAGACTTATTGTATATCTTTTTTAGAATATTGAATTCAGTTTTCTTTATAAACTTGCTTGTAACTACTGCAGTTTCTTTTCAGAAATATTAAGTAGAAAATTAAAACATAGATGTTACTGTTTTTTTGGCAAGGGTGCTGCCATGTTGCACCACTCCAAGAGGTGACATCACAGGGCTGGTTGCTTAAGCTAGCAATTGAATACATTGGATATACCGGTGATACATGGAAGACAAAACTGAAAAAACACTCAACTAAGAACGACTAAGTCCCATTCCTTGTGCTTTAGAGCCTATTCAAAGTGTGACTCGAGCCGTGGTAAAGAGAGCAGAGGCACTTTTGGAGCCGAGGTTCTGATTATCCCTGCAACCTGAAAGAACACCCATTGTAGAGATTTCGTAAATCAGCAGACTTTTGAGTCTGGCAAGCTGGGACAGCCGGCTAAAGCTGAAACTACTAGGAGTGTTTTTAATTTCCCGGTCTATAACCTGCACTCTACTCAGAGGCCAAAAAACTCTTACAGCAGGTCAGTGGCAACTAACAGCCATAATGCCAGGGTGCAAAACAAGCTAAGCAGACAGAGACATGTAAAGTTATGTTGGCAGGCATGAAGTCATCCATCATGCCCAAAGCCTCGTGAGACCATCCTGATCTTGCGAGCTTTCAAGGTTTAACTCGCAGATCAGTCTGGCTACTTTCCGTTAAAGAAAATTTGGAGCAGTTCACCAAGCGAACGTCCAATCAGCGTTGGCTTTGAGGCGGGTTGACGTGTGACGCAACGAGAAGCGAGACAGTTCAATCTAAAGAACATGGCGGCTTCAGCCGATGAAACTAGCATTAGCATAGCTATCGAGCAAGTTTTATCGGAATTACAGAGTATTTCTTCACTGAAAGAAGAGCAAAACACTGCTCTGGAGGAAAAGATGTTTTTGCTCTTCTCCCGACTGGTTTCGGCAAGAGTTTGATCTATCAATTGATCTGATTGGTTTATTTGGCCCGTCTATCACCAACATAGGCCAATCAGCTAACCCTTCCCAAAATTACTTCAACGGAAGGTTTCCAGATGGATATGCGGAGCAAATCCAGCAAATCCATCTGGCGGAGTCAGGTTACAAAACTAATGAAACAAACATCCATCACTATAGTTTAGTTCTAAGACCTTGTCCCTATTTGAGCCTCTTAATAACAAACTTTTTTATAACTCAAGTTGCAGCCATCAGGATGACCGTATCTATGCCGCACAGGATCGGTTAGACACAGGCTACCAAAGTGGTTCCAAACCTGCAGCCACAGCAGGTAGCATTGCCCGCCCGCTCTGCCCAAAACACAACTACCTGTTTCAGAAATCCCACTTCTGAGTGGGGGAGTGTCTTCTCAGCTTCGGCTTCAATCATACCAAATTAGTTGCTGTGTTTAACAATATATTTAATGTATTTAATTGTTAGCTGAAGCATCATCCATCCCAGTGACACCACCGTTTGGAGTACTGCAACATGGTTTAGTTTGGTTTAGTTTAGTTTATTTAGGATCCCCATTAGCTGTAGCAAGCTACAGCTATTCTTCCTAGGGTCCAACAACAAAACATGAAATAAAAAAAATTACAAATGAAATAAAATTATGTGGACATTAAAACAACATCTCCCATAATCTATACATATACATATATACATACACACATATACAGATACATATATACATATACATATATACCCATATACATAAACAGAAACAATCCAAACTAATCAAAACAAACTACAAAGCACAGCAAGTGAAGAAGACAGTCCTAATCGTGTTTTACCTCTATATTTAATAAATGTTCTTTCAATGATTTTTTAAATTTCCTTAAATCAGTTATCAGTTTAATGTAATTCGGCAGTAAATTCCATGCTTTCATACCTCTATACATAACAGTTCTTTTTAAGGCATTTGACTTTACTTTAGGCAAACTAAAGTTTCCTTCAGTCGCATGCCTAGTCCTGTATTCGTGATTCTCTGAAATAAAAGTAAGTTCAGAGAATCATGTGAAAAATGATTCTCTGAACTGATGATCTGAATCTGAATCTGATGATTCTCTGATTCATGGTGGCGCCCTTACCAAAAAATTATAATACAATACTACGATTTTTCCTTTACATTTCTATTTTTCAAATTTGTAATATGTATTTCGTTTATTTGTCTTTGGACAACGTGCAGTAATTTATAAATGTTTTCAATCTGGTTGGGTCCAGCCAGCAGGTGGGTCTGGATTCGGATGCTAATCTGTGACCTCTGCACTAGACACTTGGAAAATCATCTAAAATGGCACATCCATTATATAGTGACCTATATAGGTGTTAGGGTGGACATTCGAACACAGCCTGGGTGCCCTGTGAAAAGGCAGAATAATATGTGAAATGATTTAACATTAAAGTTAGATGGATGAGTGCGCCACGAGCACAGAATAAGAAAAACAGAAAAAAAGAAACCAGTAAAATAAACAAAAGGGCTCCAGTAGTCAAGTAGAGAATGCCTAAGAAAGCATAAATACTGAGATGAGCATTGCCTTAGTAAGGACAGGAAGACTGGTCATGTGGATCCAAACAAGCTCTTAAGAAGCATAAACTGTGGAAGATTTTTGACAAAGTAAACAAAAATGGACTCTTAAGCTTCAGTTTAAGGACATACTTAACATCAGAAGAAGTTTCTTTTGAATTTTCATGCCAGTTTTAACTAAATGTTGTAAAGTGTAAAAAATGTATTCAAGTGAAAAAGAGTGCAATGTTATATGTTGACATTACACTTTGGCTGTAATTAACAATAGGTAGATGTAGCAAACTAGCGACCACAGATCAATAATGGAGTAAGGCTTTATTGAATTATTTGTAACCAGTCTAGTTGTGCTCACTTTTTCACATTAGCTAGTATTAGCGATGTTACTTGCCATCAGGACACATCGAGATAGAAATGCAATTATAATGCTTTCATTCAGGGTAGAAATAAAGCATTCGAAAAATTTATTTCCACCTCCTCTTTACACAGTTACTCTTTTTTGAAAAAGATTAAAGAAAAACCTTAAACCAAATCAAAAAGTAACATTTTGTGAGTTGATTTGTATTATGACATTTCCATTTCGACTGACATACTTCAAAAAGAGCATAAAACAATATTGATGGAAACACGTCTTTTCTTGCTGGGCAAATCATCCTTTGAATGCAACAAAATACCACTTAATATTGTCGGCTCCATTCATATCCATTTCAGTTGCTCCTTTTAATTAAACAAAATCTCCTTCATTAAAACAGCTTTATAATTAAAACACATATGGTTCTTGTTTAATGCAATGTTAGTTTCAGTACAAGTTAAGAAAGACTTTGAAGTGGTTGCTAAAACTGAAAGGAGGTGCCACAATATAGACAGCTCTCAGAAGAGAAACATAGTTTGCAGTCGAAAGATAAATAGCAGAGAAAATATGGGAGAGCAAAAAAAAACTTGCAAAATAAAAACAAGTCAGAAAGCAAAAATAATGAGCATTCCCCTGACCTGTTTGATTGCATAACTCAACTGCCTTCACCACCATCTTTTCAGCTTTCTCTCCCTGGAGTACCTGCTGTGAAAACTTTGCAAGAAAAACTTTCTGCTTCCTGAGTGCAGAATGTTTGAGGATGGACTAAAAAATAGAATTTGAAGAGTATTTCATGACTGATAGGACGATTACTAGAAACAGTTTCTTAGGCAAGAGGTATAAAGTTACTGCATATTACCTGTTTAAGAAAGGTGACATGAAGATATTTATTGTAATCAACATAGCTGCTGTTTTGGTTCCTGTCTTTGTAGAAGTAGTTTATTTTTTTGCTATATACATGTTTTATCATTGTACGATTGCAATGTTGTAGTTTAATGCATAACATATAATTCTCTATAATAACAACAAACCATTTTTTTTCTGCCTCTTTTTCCCGATGCTGCCTGTACAGTATGATTAACAGAGGTAGTCATGTGTACATTTCTATACTTTAACCTGTCACAGAGGAGGTTCATGATGTTGATCAGTGCATTTGTGCACGTTGGTCTTGCTGTTCTAGCGTGCAAAGCATAAGAGAACCAACAATAAAGTGGCAAAGTTGCTCAACATGCCGTGAAATGACTTTATTGCACTTTTACATTAAATGCGCCAATAGAATAGATTTCTAATAAAAGGTCCACAGCACCTGAGGGAGTCGGCTTGAGCTCTGTCAGTCATGCATGGTGATATGCAAGTGTGTAGTTTGTGTGCTTCTCTCTGTCTGGAGGGCTAAAAATGAGAAGGTAGTCAGATTCATACCACTGTAGTCAGAGAAGTACAGAAACACTCAGAAATTTGTGAGCATTTTTAATGATCTTAATCAGTGTTTGAAGACATTTAAGTGTCTTTTTAACTTATGAAATGAGGTTATTTACTGTTTAACCAATACACATAATTGACATTTCTCTCAGTTATGTCTTAAATACATTTGTTTCATATAGATCAGAGCTATTCTCTTTGAGGACTGGATCTTTTTCTACGGTTCCGAAAAGCGGCGTCATTTTATTTGTTTTTTGTTCTTTTTCATGGAAATATTCTTTGATTTTTTAAAATGATTAAGCAAAGTACATAACCAGAAACAGATCCAATACAATCCAAGTCAAGTACATTCGATCAAAGTTGATCCCAGTTATAAATCATTGCAGTTTATTATTAAAATAGGTAAAAACGTTTTTCATCAAAGGAAACCTGGCCAAGGTGATTTGCTTTCAGCATTCATTCATTTATCATGGTTGAGAAGTAGCGACTGTGACAGTCTATTACACAAAGTTGTTGCTACAATCCCTCAATTTGAGAATGCTTGCTGTGAAAGTGGCAGGAAAATGCCCCTTTTGAGAAAGAAATTTTTAAGCAAAAATAGTCTCATTTGCTGTAACCGATTGGTGGCTTAAAATAACAGAATAGATGCATTAAACACAGTATTTAATAGAATGTGTGAAGTAGATGAAAATCCCAGAATTAAGATGTTTTTTTGAAATTTTCTTCAAATCCTATAAACTAGTCCCATCAGGGTTTTTACTACTACTTCTTATTCTCCTTCTAGTGGCAACTGTCCTTTATCTCTCTACTTTTCGCTTGATGATTTAGAAAATAACTATAATTTTTTTTTTCTGCTTTAAAAAAACAAAAGGAATATTTAGATTTCTTTTTGCCTACCATTAAGTAACAAAGTCAGCTCTTTCCCCAAATGTCAAAGAAGTCCCTAATTATCTGGCATGTGTAAATAGCACATTTTCTCTTTGAGATTGAGGCCAAAATTAAATGAACTAAATTGCTGGAGGGATTCTAACACATAAAGTGACAGGATAGGAACATTAGAGTGGTAATGCTTTAATGTGTGACTCAATGTCGCATAGAAATATTGGAAGCCAGAGGAACAGACTTAGGATTTGCCATTATAATAACTGCATTTTTAGTACACTTTAAGATGGAGGCCAGCTAGGAACACTATTTACTTTGAGCAAGCTTATTCATCCCCTATCAAAGTGTTGCTTTCAGTGAAGCAATTAAAGGGCCTAGAACAGTGAATAATTAGTTGATGTAATTTTCAGAAATAGCTGAGGGGTTTAGAAACAGTTCTGCATTCATGTCTGACTGTTTTTTTGTCTCCTTTATTCTTAGCTAACATTTTTTCACCCTCTCCTTGCAGATCATAAACAAATTTACATTATAAGTTGGGGGGCGGAGGGGTTAGGTAACATGTTTAAAAATAGTAGGAGACTTTTTAGAAAGATTAATGCCACAAGTAAAAGATGGAGGTCTATTCTACAGAATCAGTGTGACAAAGCAAAAACAAAACAACTGATTTCACATCTCAGTGTTACGCTTCTCTGCAAAGTAACTGTGGGCCTTTCGGACAAAGATAAATTCACAAATAAAAGTCGCTATTCTAAAAATTATATTGTTACGTCTGTTTTAAGTTTGTTTTAAGAACTTATTTTAGGGGTCTAGACCCCTAGACTTTTTTTGGTAGCACCCGGTTCCAGCCCCTCTTTTTGCCTGCCCCCGTCCCACACTGGGGCTTTGGGGATCTCCTCCTGGATCTGTGGTCCTTTTCCTCCTGGAAGGATTGGCCCCATAACCCGGGAGGTTAGTATATGACAGTGCCTTGCCCATGACCAAAATCAAATAATTTAGAAAAGAATCCTAAATCATGAAAAAAGAAAAGGGAAACGGAAAAAAGCACCCTTTAGCTATATTTTAATGCTGTAAATGAAAGAAGGGCAAGCAGTATGGTTTGTAAAAAGCCAGTTAAATGTATTGGAAACACAACAAATTTACACAAGAACATCAAAAACCATGAGCAAGAAAATGTTGAGCTACAGAAACGGAGAGAGGAGACAAAACTTTACTCATTGCCCCAATAGACCCTCAGAAAAACGTCACTGAAAGAGGTGTTTAAGACCTCCTTACCTCACATTAATATTGACTTTCAAAGCAGATATTATGTGTCATATGTTACTGTAGCCCACTCAGAAGTAATTAAGACCTTGAAAGATCCAGTACATATATTCCAATAAAACATGCTAACATTATCATTAGCTTAATTAAATCCACAATGTGTAAAATTTTGAGAATTTAGGCAACAGGCAAGTGCACAAAATACAAACAAATCACATAAACATTAAAAGATAAAACATAAGAGGTGGATTAGATAAAAAAACACTATGAACATAACATGATTAATGCTGTTATTATTCAAATGTAATGATACAATAAAAATCACAGAAACACTGAAAGATCGACAGTTTCATGATACATCAAGCTTAAATGTTAAAAAGTATCTGTATTGTATCAATATCAGCGATACTGATCCTGTGTTTACTTGGTATCGTATCGATTAGAAATTCCCAGTATCGCCCACTTCTACCTACAGGGCTCCGGACAGATCTTGTGATGTTTTATGCTGTAACGTTACAACGCTAGGTGGGACTTTGGAGCAGCAGGAAAGAGAGAAAAAATTTTTTTATTAAAACAATTGAACACAGACAGCTGCTCCCGTCCCGAGTTTCTGTTGGCTAAATTAAATGGGCGGAAAGAGGAACAAGAGTGCAATTATTGTTGGGGGGACATGTTCACACAAGTCCTTCAGAATGTTATGTCTATGATTGGCACCCCTCTAAATATGATTTGCTTATTTCTGAAAGATGAGGCAGCATCTGAGGTAGAGTGAGGAAAATAAGCATTTGAACACCCAGTTATTTTGCGAGTACTTCCTCCTAGAAATTATGGATGGGTCTGAAATTGTGATCATAGGTGCATGTCCACTGTGAAAGAAATAATCTAAAAAAAGAAAAAAAAAGAAATAATAATGTATGATTTTTTCAACTATTTATTTGTATGATGCATATAAACCTCTCTGAAAATAGTTGGAAAATATTTTTTACCTATAGCTAAGACTTTGGTATACACTGGAGCAGACGTTCCAAAACTTTTGGTTGAGTATACAAACATTTTGGCAGAATCAGTTACCTACTGGTGTAATAATATTACAAAAAGCACCAACAGCCAAATGTTTGTTTTTAAGCACTTACTGTAAACATATTTTTATTATTTAGTTTAATTTCTGCAATTTCCTATACTGGTTGATTAAGCACTTTAGGCTTTCTTAAGACTAAATAAGCACATTCAAAATGGTTACATAAGATTACATTTACATTTTTAAAATGCTATTGATTGATTTCCATATGTGTGCAGGGTTTGCTATTTGAAAAGGCTAGTGTTTGAATCCCTCTTTCATATTGTCCTAGTACATTGCAAAGTTGAGCTGGTGTTCTCAAGATAACATTACTTTCATACTAGGAAAACATGAAATACCACACATGACAGAGCTTGATCTTCCATTAAATTAGCATTATTATTTTACATTCTGAGCCACATGCAATGTTTTTCAAAACGCAGACTTCCATCTATCCATTTCCCCTCACGCTTATCCCTGCTGGGATCGCAAGAGGTGCTCGTGCCGCTCTCCAGCTGTCAATGGGTGAAAGGCGAGGTACACCCTGGGTAGTTCTCTACTCTATCGCAGGAATATGCTCATGGCCAATCACGGAATTACTGAGCTCTTTTTTTTTTTTTTCTCTTTTGAAAGAAAAAAAAAATTGCACACTAATAATATATGAAATATCCATGAAAATAACTTATTGGGATATAACAATGAAAAAAACAGAAGCATGAATAATTTTTATGTTCTGTTGAAAAACAATTACATAGTGCACATATAAATGGAAATGCTTTTTTTTTTTTTTTTTGCCAGATTGTAGACTTTCTCCTAATATGTCTTGCGTTGTGTTAGTTGGTTCCGCTTATTTAATATGTGCTTATTTGGCTATTCGGAAATTTTACAAAGACCTAATATTATTAAAATTTGGGCTTCAGTTAGTGGTGCTTTGGGTGCCGTTCTTGGTATTTATGTCTAAATAAAGTCTTCATCCACTATGAGCTAAAGAACACAATTCTTCACTTTAAATGGAATAGTATTTTGTACATAATTTTCATGCAATTAAAGAGAGCAATGTTCTTTATTTTGTGTTTATATACTTTTACTCTTCTTCTACTATGTTGTCCTGTGAAAACAATATCAATGCAATAGCATAGAGTTTTATTTATTGCAAACAAACACATTTCCAAAACCCTGTCCCCTATTTATTTTAGAAACAGACTCCAGTATTCCAGTGTTTGAAGTTCCTAATTCTTTTATTTGCTTCACAGGCATTAAACACTCCAGCAGCTTCATTGAGATTCAACATGCAAACAATACAACTTGTTCAAAATGTCAGAGGATGGGCATTTGCTAGAAAATCATTTTAATTGATTGCAAAATAAAATCACAAAGCTAAAGACTACCTTAGGAAAAGCTGTGCTTCCAGCAAGATCATCCAATGAATGATGCATGTGATCATCATATACGCCACGTTCTAATTATTTTTGCTGAAACACCAAGTTTGGTCCATCCTTTGAAAATCACTTACATTACTCTCACAGTCCTAGACATATTTATCAAGGAGTGCAGCTTCTCATAAATGTTTCATCTTCAATTTCATACTTGTAAAGATGAGAGAGCATGGATTCATCTCTTCCGAACATAATATGCTGACAAAAAGGTTTATTTTTCTTTGACACTGACCTCGGGTGTTTCAGATTTCTCAAAGGTTCCCAGATTAGGGGCATCAAAAGAGTGTCTATGATATACTCTTGAACTTGTCTCCTGAAGTCAGAATTACCACTGGACCATACTTGAAATAATAATCAACAGCACTTGTGGAGATAATGCGATGAGTATACAGCACTGAGCTGAAGTGTATGTCCTGTTAACCTATAGGCTGTCTGTTGCTATATGTGAGTTATTGCAGGCACGTCAGCAAAGAGATAATTAGATGTTGCAGCAAGGCAAGGGACAAAGGGAGTGGACGACCGCCACAGTGAGAGATAATTTCACAGTCTCTGCCCTGATAACTGTCTAACAGCTGCTGAAAACACAACCAGCAGAGGGTCACGCTGAGTAATCTCACTTGCAGCTTAGTCAGAGTAAAAACATACTATACAGCCAGGTAAGCAACCGTGCAGAAATATACTGCTGGCAATCATTTAGACATTTGTGAAATGACTTCGAATTCATCTGCCCGTAAATCCATATTTGAAGATGTTATCTTTTTAAAGAAATGGTCTTAGCAGAATGAAAAACCTATCAGGCATGGGTTCTCTTTGATTGAAACAAATACAGTGTTCAGTTGAAATTTCTTCAGTTGTAAACGGTGAATAAAAAAAGAAAGTCAGGCATCGGTTACCTCTGAATTCAATCATGACGGCTGTCATCAGACTCTTTTGTAAATTTAACAATGAATAAATGTTAAACAAATATAGACAGCTGAAACACGCTGTACCACAGCAGCTCAGTAGGAGTTTGACTAAGCCACTCAAGGGCCTACATGTAACTTTCTTGAGCGATTTGGAAGAAGACATCCTGGTAAATAGTTTAATTAACTAATGGCCAAATATTCTCCAAAAAATTTTTTTTTGTAACAAGGATTTCAAGGTTCCATTATAAATGGCAAGTAGGTCAAGTGCTACAAAATTAGGGCACTCCCACCAATGTGTTGTTCTCCTGAAATGTTTTGTCAGATGTTACTCCAAATGGAACTGGATGCTAAAATTTCTAAATGTTATAACGTCAGGCCTCAAAATATTTTTACGAAAATTTCGGAGACCATGATGGTGTTCTATTAACATGTGAAACAGTTAATGTTCTTTCTGGTTAGCAATATTTTTTCCCCTGGATCTCTTCGAAGATTCGTCTCATTTTTATTTTTCTATCATGAACACTGGCTTTGATTATGGCCTGCAGTGCTTAACATTTTGTTAATGATTCTTTTGTAACACTAGCTCTAGAGTCAGCTCTGGCATAGTTCACACACGCTTGCCTAGAATACCAAAACTATGTGCTGCCCTAATAAGTAAACATGAAACAAGGTGTCTTTAGGGGAAGTCATAACCTAATTTACTTATTTTTAAATGTGCCACAGTTCAGCTGATCCATTCAAAGTAGGTAAAGAAGCATTTGGATTAATTTGTAGTGTGTCTTAGAACAATAGCCAACCTTTTAAACGTGTTTCTGAAGTTACTTTGAGTGTTATTAGCGTTATTAGCCCGCCATTTCACTAGAGCTCAGGCTTTCTGTTGATAAAATACGGTTCACTTTTTTCAAATACTGAACCTCATTCATTTATTTTTTTTTTAAATAAAGAACCCCTGTTATTTGAAGCTCTGTGTGCTGTATTACTCCCGGCTTCAAATATTGGTACCAGGAGTGGGGTCATATTTTTTTTCTTTTTTTTATATTAGTCTCTCTCTCTCTGTGAGAGCCTGTGTATGGTGGCGCGGCTTTAGCATTATAAAACGGCAGTGGTGAAGAACTGGCCTAAACCAGAGTGGACCTCGGTATCCTGCCTGTGTGACGGCAGTTGCTTCAAGATCAGAGGAGGACGTTGCTGGACAGTCTGTGCTGGCGTGGTTGTGAGGGATTTCAGCCAAGGTGATCGTCAGCCCAGGACGCATACCAGGAGGGGGAGAGCATCGCCCAGCAGCGGTCTTGGAGCAGTCCAGTGGAATCAGGACTTGACTAAGTTATCCTTTGCTATTTAAATTTCTATTGACTGTTCAGTAAAAAAAAAAAAAAAAAAAAAAAAAAAAAAAAAAAAAAAATTCAGAACATGTCAGACCAAGACGAGAGCTTTGAGATGCATGAAGAACAGGTAGTAGTGAATAATAATGAGGGTAATGAACAGGATGGTGGACAGAACAATGGACAAAATGACATTGAACAAGCTGGGGTGTTACAACAATTAAGTGAGTTAGCCAGAAGACAAGACGAGGTCATGACCGTCATATCATCACTAAATACTGAGCCTACCAGATCTTATGTCTATGTACCCAGAGAACGGCACATTTCACCATTTAGTGGAGACATTGAAAAAGATGGGAGGAGTGTAGATGAGTTTATTGAAGAAGTAGAAAGGGTTATTTCTGCTAGAAATCAGTCTGCACCTGAACAGTTCGATTTTGTGCTGTCACTTTTAAGAGGCTCAGCTCTGGAGGAGGTGCGTTTACGCAAAGTTGATGGTGATGTTGCAAAGGACCTGTTTGTTTACCTAAAAGATGCGTTTGGAGATAAACGTAGTGCTTCCCAACTTTTACAAAACTTCTACAACTGTAAACAGAAAGAGGGTGAAGACATACGTGACTTTTCACATTCATTATCTCAGGCCTTTAGTTTTGTACGGAAACAGCAACCTAATTCCGTGACTAATGAGAACACTGTGTTGAGAGACCAGTTCATTGAAGGCGTCAGAGACCTTTCCCTGAGGCGAGAACTCCGAAAATATGTAAGAGGAAAACCTGCGTCTACTTTTATAGAGGTGCGGGAAGAAGCTTACTTGTGGTCCTTAGACCAAGCCCCTAGCACAAAAATGGTTAGGAGTAAAGTGCAGACCTGCAGTAATGTTACAGTAGGAGCACAGTGCTGTGCAGTTAAAGAGACAGGAAATCCAATGTATCTGGAGGATGTGATGAAAACTCTTAAAGAGCAAGACAAAGTCACTAATCTAACTAGACCTAAAGAGAAGTCGGTTTCAATTGATGATGTTCTTAAAGTCCTCACTGAGCAAGGGAAAATGATAACAGAACTTACTAAAGCTGTCAAAGAGTTGACGGTACAGGGCAAAAGACCTAGTAGCCAGACACCATATAAGATCAAAACTGTTCCAGCATTTACCCTTGATGGTAAGCCTATATGCTTCAAGTGCCAAACTGCTGGTCACGTTGCCAAACAATGTCCCCAGAAAAGATACAAAAACTCTGATGAGTCCCCTGATTCCGGTCAGTCGGGAAACGAGAGACCCTGGTTGCAGTGAGTCGGGTAATGCAGGGTCATGTCATAGACTCATCTACGCACGAGATCACACGAGAACAAATAATTGAGCGTGCCATAGGAAAATGCCCAGTGGTTGATCTAAAACTTAATGGGAGGTCAGCTCATTGTTTACTGGACACTGGCAGCCAAGTCAGTACTATGACAGATGAGTTCTTCAGAAAATATATTGGTGATGATGAGAGCATGCTAGCTACAACTAGTTGGCTTAAAATAACTGCTGCAAATGGACTTGACATCCCTTACCAGGGATATATTGAACTGGAAGTTGAGACGATGAGTTTAAAGATCCCAAATTGTGGCTTCTTGGTCCTGAAGCCTTCAGCAAATGCTTTTGTGTCTGAAGAATGCTTAATTGGTATGAATGTCATTCACAGATGCAGACAGCTGGTGACAACAGAGTTTGACAATACTTTGGGTGGATCCTTAGACTCTGGGTGGAGGATGGCTTTTCAACAGGCACAGATCTGTTGCAGTGAGAGAAAGGCGATTGTTCGGGCTGCAGGCAGAAACAAAGTACGTATCCCTGCATCCTCGGTATCCACTGTGTTCGTAAAAGGTGACACTAAAACCTCAGATGCAGCCTCTCAGTTGATCATTGAACCGATGACTACTCCTCTACCACCCGGATTAGCAGTTATCCCAACACTTGTCACGAGGACCAGTCATGTTCTTCCGCTCCAGGTGGTTAATTTCTCCGCCGAGGAAGTTTGGTTGGGCCCCAGAACACGGCTAGGCGTGATCTCAAAGGTTGATCCTGTTAAGAATGAGCAGACGTGCCAAGTAAAGTTTCACCGCATCTCTGCCGATGTTGAACAGGTTTCAGTTGACTCTAACACAGTGCATACTGACAGAAAGGTGCAAGCCATTTTGGAAAGACTTGACATGGGGGGCACGGAGGAAGAGCGTGTTGCTCTCTGTGCATTGCTGTCCCGTTACATTGATGTTTTTGCAGATGATGATGAGAATCTGGGTCACACAGACAAAGTGAAACATGAGATCAAGCTGGTGGATGACATACCTGTCACACAGCCATATCGACGTATACCTCCTAACCAATACCAGGAAGTCCAAGAACACATTTCTAAACTTTTGAAAAAAGGAATAATACAGGAAAGTGAAAGTGCTTATGCCTCACCAGTCGTGGTAGTCCGCAAAGGTGATGGCAGTATTCGCTTATGTGTAGACTATCGAAAGCTAAATCTAAAAACTAAGAAAGACGCATTTCCATTGCCTCGTATTGATGAGAGTTTTGATGCGTTGAAAGGTGCCAAATTCTTTTCCACAATTGACCTTGCCAGTGGGTATCACCAAGTGGCCATGGATGATCGAGACCGACATAAGACTGCTTTCACCACACCTTTTGGGCTGTTTGAGTTTGTACGCATGCCCATGGGGGTGTGTAATGGGCCTGCAACATTTCAAAGGTTGATGCAAGCAACTATGAGCGATCTGATATTTGACATCATGTTAGTCTATCTGGATGACATATTGGTATACTCACCCAGCTTTGAGTCTCATTTGGAAAGGCTAGACCTAGTTTTTAAACGTTTAAGAGACACAGGGTTAAAAGTGAAGTGGGAAAAATGTCACTTTTTACAGAAGGAAGTAAAATTCCTCGGACACCAAATTTCTGCAGAGGGCATCGCAACTGATCCCTCCAAGGTTGCAGCAGTCAAGGAATGGCCTGTGCCTGGCACTGTTAAGGAACTCCAATCATTTCTAGGCCTATGTAGCTACTACAGAAGGTATGT
The DNA here is from genome assembly GCF_016077235.1 of Cyprinodon tularosa. Taxonomy (NCBI): domain Eukaryota; kingdom Metazoa; phylum Chordata; class Actinopteri; order Cyprinodontiformes; family Cyprinodontidae; genus Cyprinodon; species Cyprinodon tularosa. The sequence continues at coordinate 978,337 of NW_024038862.1, read as the reverse complement.
TGAGGGTTTTTCAAAGATCGCAGCCCCACTACATGACCTTGTGAATCATTGTCGAGGAGCTGCTACTACAACCAAAGCTAGTCAAAAACTAAATGCATTATGGGATGCCAACAGCCAGATTGCCTTTGACACATTGAAAGAAAAGCTTGTGACTGCTCCTATCCTAGGTTATGCAGATTTCACTTGTCCTTTTGTTTTGGAAACTGATGCTAGTGGTCAGGGTTTAGGAGCTGTCTTATATCAGCAGCAAGGTGACAAAAAACGGGTCATTGCATATGCAAGTAGACGGCTGAGAAATGCAGAGCGCAATGATAAAAACTATAGCAGCATGAAACTTGAGCTGCTTGCGCTTAAATGGGCTATAGTGGAAAAGTTTCGGGGTTACCTTCTGGGCTCTAAATTCACTGTAATATCAGACAATAATCCCTTATGCCATCTGAAAAGTGCGAAACTTGGGGCTATTGAACAGAGATGGGTAGCACAGTTAGCTGCTTTCGACTTTGACGTGCAGTACCGACCAGGTCGGTGTAACACAGCCGCAGATGCATTGTCACGACACCCATTAGCAGGGGAGCCAGAACCAACGGAGGACGAGGAGTTTGATGATTGCATTGCAATTTGCAATTTGATCTGTAGAGGCACTGCCCTTCAGCCGGAGCTGGTTACAGCTGGGGTCAAATGTTGTCAGCTAAACCAGATCAGGGCTGCAGAAACTGGTAAGGTCGAGTCACATGCTAAAGAGGCCACGCCAACTCTTCCCGGTTATTCCAAGGATAGATTGTGGAAACAATGGAAACACATTAGGATACGTGATGGATTGGTGTACAGAGTGGTGAGGGATGATCATGTTGGAGAGTGCTTTCAGTTGCTCGTTCCAGGTTGTTTACAAACAGCTGTAATGAAGAGTGTTCATGACTCTATGGGACATCAGGGAATAGAGAGGACATTACAGTTGTTGAGACAGAGAGCATTCTGGGTCGGGATGCACAAAGATGTTGAGCGATGGGTCAAGAATTGCGAACGTTGTATTCTCACAAAGATGCCCAATCCAAGGATTCACCCTCCAATGAAATCATTTTTGGCAACACGACCTTTAGAAGTTGTGGCAGTAGATTTCACGCTCCTTGAACCAGCCTCCGACGGCCGTGAAAACGTTCTAGTCATTACCGATATCTTTACAAAGTTCACTCAGGCGTTTCCTACACGTGACCAAAAAGCAGAGACCACAGCTAAAATCCTCTTAAAGGAGTGGTTTATGAAGTACGGTGTACCTGAACGTCTCCACTCAGATCAGGGCCGTAACTTTGAATCAGAGGTTATTGCTGAACTTTGCAGAATGTATGGTGTGAAAAAAACACGTACAACACCCCATCATCCGACAGGGAATGCACAGTGTGAGCGTTTTAACCGCACCCTGCATGAACTGTTGCGCACACTTCCACCTGACAAAAAGAAGCATTGGCCTTAACATTTACCTGAGCTGGTTTATGCGTATAATGTTACTCCACACGCGACTACAGGATATTCCCCTTACTTCTTGCTCTATGGGGTAGAGCCACATCTTCCTGTTGATGCATTGCTTGCAAACGAAAGTCATCATGATAAAAATCTTGATTGGCTTGCTGTGCATCAGCAAAGACTCAAGGAGGCACATGCTAAAGCAAAAGAGTATACTGAGCGGAAAGCAGAAAGACGCATTGCTCAGCATAACCACAAAGTGTACTGTCCTTCAATTGATGTTGGAGAGTATGTTTATCTGAGACACAGACCAGCTGGTCGTAACAAAATTCAGGATGCATGGAGCCCAGTTGTATACCAACTTATAGACATAGTAGGCACAACTTGCACAGTACAACCTATAGAGGGAGGACCTACAAAAAAGGTTAACTGGACTGACATCAGGTCATGTGTTAATCTGCCCGTCACAAACCAAAGACCCAGTGAAAACACAGTAACCAAACAGACAAGCACTACTGACCCACACACTGACTCATGTATTGAGAATGATGGGGGCATAGTCATTGAAGAGGTTTCTTTTGACTTAACTCCCTGTTCAGGTGGAGAAAATTGTCCTATGGGTGACAGTATTCAGAAACGAGCAGAAACTCAGTTGATTTCAGCACTTGAACCTCCTGTGATTGAACAGGTGGAAACTGAGATTGTTGACAATGAAACATGTAATCCTGACAAACCGTGTGAGATACCAGTATCTCCTCTTTACATTAGGCAAGTTCCCAGACCTGCCCCCCGCAGGAGTAAAAGAGTGAATGCAGGGAAACACCCAAACCCACATCATGAACCTAGGTCTGCTTTAGAGCCAGAACTAAATCCTTAGATGGTTTTACAGATTATTGAAAGCTTAGGATTTGTGTTTTTCAGAGGAGCTTTAACAGAGGTGAAAAACGGTTGCTTTGTCACCGAGGACGATGACGATTTAGCAGGGGAGAATGTAACCAGGTGAAAAATGGGTACATATCAAAGATATATTCTGTAAACCATGTTTTGTTTTTGTTTCACTGACTGGTTGTAATTCTTGTTCTTGTCAGCATGTGGTGCTGTTGGTACAGAGAGGTCTAAAGTTACCAGAAGTAGAAAAAAACTCTTGTTCATGTACCGTGGTACTCTAACTGGAAAGAAACGGAGGAGAAAGACATTTTTTCTTTTTTTGAGCTAAGACTTGTTGGAGAAGACGACTCTATGGCCATATGAGTGAAGAATCCAAGTATTAGGTAAATTAATGTTTGAACTGAGATATCTTCCGTGGATAAAACTACAGATATGATGCTTATGTTATGTTTTTCTGTTTGTCCTCTTCTAGAGGTGCCACTGCCGTTTGTTATATGCAGCTGTGAAGTTTTTGGCTTGTATGCGAAGCTACGTTGTTACTTTGAGTGTTATTAGCGTTATTAGCCCGCCATTTCACTAGAGCTCAGGCTTTCTGTTGATAAAATACGGTTCACTTTTTTCAAATACTGAACCTCATTCATTTATTTATTTTTTAAATAAAGAACCCCTGTTATTTGAAGCTCTGTGTGCTGTATTACTCCCGGCTTCATATATATATTTTTTGTTAGTCAAACACTGCAGTACTTGGAGAGCGCCATGTCTCCATGACAACCGGTTGAAATTCGGAAGCGCTGCCGCTGAAAAAAAAAACTAACAGAAATAAATGGATAAAACCTTTATATAAGAGACTGAGGTATGCTGGTTATTAGTAGCTCTTGCCTTTTTTTTTTCCATATGGTTTGCATGCAAACATATTGGCAAACGATAATGTTTGAAAATGAAGTGTGGCTGCAACTTGAAAATAATAAGCAGATGCACTGGAGACAGTAAATGGAAATATCTGCCAGATTCAGCAGAAGGTGCAGGTTAATGCTCCTTAACATGCACCATGAGATCCTCATCCGGCGCAGATCCCGACGACTGACAAGGTAATTTGTGTCCATAATATATAAGAATGTAAAATTATATGTTTTTGATGCAAGAAGTTAAGGGGAAGTTTTCACTTTTATGTGGCACTGCTCAGTGGACTGAACCATTCTCAATGGCTTTTGGCAGAAAATAGCATATATGTTTCTGCTCCCCTGTGTGTTTCGTGATTTAATCTTCTGACGAAATTTCCACCAGACACCGTGGTTCTTTTGAGGTCCAAGTCTCTTCGTGACAAATTTCCATCCTTTATCAGTGGTTTTCTTGTTGGGAAAAATTCCTTACCAACCAGCAATGCCCTGCTGAGGGAAATAAGCCCTTTTAGCTTAACTTGTATAGTTCACGTAGCAGCTGGGTCGCACCAGAGTAGGCATGATTTTAAACATCAACAAGTGCGCACCAGGAGTTAGCTGGAGCCAAACCAGGACCACCTCTTCAGACCGCACTACTTTGGTGAGTGTTAGAGACTGATGTGCTTTCATGCTGACCCAAAAAGGTTTTAGGTTGATCTAAATTTAGATTGACCTAAAGCTGCAGGTACGAAAAACAACCCAAGTTGTTGGAAGCAGTAACTTATCAGATATCTCCCTTCAGGTTAATTTCAAATCTAGACAGAATGGCAAGCCAGATGTATATTAAAAAAAAAGAGCATAGAGACAGAGAACAAAGTCAAAAGCTGAAATGACAGCAAACATTGCGAAGCAATGTTCTGCACATTTTAGATGTTTTATCAGATTTATCAAGGAGGTCAGTTCTTATATCCAACTTGTAGCTGAAATGTTCTGAAAGCAGCTCAGCTTACAGCAGGTGCCTGTTTACTCTACCTCCTTTGTCCATCTTTTCCTCCCCACCATGGCTTATCAGTTACAGCTGCTTGAGGCTCTGTCCTGAAAAAAACTGCTCCTGTTTAACTCATGATATCAAAGGACAGGTGGTAACAAGCCCCTGCACCGCTCTTTTACCGTCTGTCCTAAACAGCCGCTCTAATGGCTGTCATGAGCAACACACTCAGTTTGTGCTCTTACAAGGTTGCCTTAATAAGAGATCATATGAGACAGTTTTTATTATCAGATGTCAAAATTGGTGACATTTCTGGGGACACCTTTTACCGGGGACAGGTGGTCCAAAAAGGGGAGCTCTATTCTAACAGTGGTAGTGGTAAAGCAAAGTTAAATAGATTTAGTTAAGCAGTCATTTAACAGGAACCTAGGGTAAGTAAAAAAAAAAAAATGTATTGAAATATCAGAGGGACTGAAGTTACTTTGTTTCCAGCAGGCATTTATGATTATTCTTACTTCTGTTTGGAGAAGGGCTAAAAGTTTTAGGTAACTGGGAAAATAAGAAGTAGAATTTCAGACTTGTAAGTGGAAGTAATATTTTTTTTTCAAATCGGGGAAGCGGACACTCCCCCTTCCCATACTCCAGTACTGGAATAATAACATCTCTGATGTATGATGAGGCTTGATTATTAGGGGGATATATTTGTGAAGAATTTTAAATTATATTCTGGATGAAAAAGAAACCCAATGAATATTAACAGAGACATGAGTAACATGAACTTTCTTATTAATTTTCATCTAATCTCTTGACGCAGTCTTTTTCAGTTCACCCTCCCATGTTGCAGACTACTCTGTTTAGTCTCCAGGCTGCAACTATCAGATGTTCCTAAACAACTCTGCCAGTTCCTGCTTTATCACAGACGGTGGCGACAGTGGATGCAAACATTGCTGGACTTGTCAGCGAACCACTTCTTTCCTCCTTCATTGCCTGCACAGGCACAGAGCTACAGTACGGTGGATTATAGGGGACAAAATAAAACAAGATTTTAAACAAATAAGATTTTAGAAGTATATATATAGATATATATATATATATATATATATATATATATATATATATATATATATATATATATATATATATATATATATATATATATATATGCTCCATTTTAAATATAATGGAGCAAATTTAAGCTGGTTCACCCATTCAAATATAACAGTTATGATTTGACATTAAAGCAAATCAGGCAGAAATACTTTTTAGGAAGGTTTTCTGATGCCTGTCACTAAAGCCATAGTGTGTAGGCCTTGGGTCCTCAATATTTGCTGCTTTGTGTCCTCTTGCATCCTCTTCAAAATGTATTCTAACAGCCCTGAAGTGGCACTGAAGCATTAATGCTTGCTTTTAATGCCCTAGAAACCATCAGCTTCATATTCACCCTAGTGATAAAGACACCAAGAAACCTTGAGCCAAAGGAATAATGAATTCAGCCACAGTGGAGCCGCAATAGATTATAATTATACATTTTTCTACAGCTATGTGTTTTTAATGACTTGGCCTTCAGTGCCATATCTTGTTAAAATGAGAGAAAAGTGAACACCTACACTTGACAACAGGAACGCATGGCACAATAGTCTGAAACATCTGCCATCCCACACCTTGTCACTTCCCATTTTGTCCTGACAGCCCACATCTTTGATACTTTCCCTTTCTACTACACCAAAATGTATGAATGTTGCTAGTGTTGCTAATGGCAACATCCCATTAACCACTGATTATAAAAAGACTGGGTTAGGTGGGATCAAACCAACAAGACTTCTGGCAACTGTTAAAACTGTTGAAAGTATATATCACAACACCACATCTAAATATGCCAAAATTGACACTTTAACAAGCAATTATCAATTGTTAAGGAAAGCATTTAATTGGTAGAGTAGCCCAACAAGTTGATTTAAATCCCACGTCTTTTATGCATCTATAAATACCATATATTTGCTCTTCATCACTCTTTGTATAAGGAAATAGGTGGGGGGTTGGTTTATCTGCATTGCAAGCTTACTTGACTCAGAAAAAAAGAAAAATGCATTTGATCATATCATCAGTGCATGTTACATATACAGTATATAATGGGTATATTATTTTTTTTCCTCTTTAAAGCTATTGTTGATAATGTTGGATAGCTAGCAAATAGCAGGTATTGGTCAGAGTTTTTACAGGCTTGCAGCTCCAACAGACATCTGCATTTTTTCTTTCCTTTTTTGAATGCATAAGACTACTCTCATGATGGGAGGAGCATTTCACTCAATATAAAAAAGTGTTTCTAAACAAGATTACCAACCCATGCTTAATGGTATATTGAAGGATGATCTTTTTCTGTGTGTATCATCAAAATAAGTGGTCCTCCTAATTGTTAAGCTTGTTTGAGCAATGCAAACAGCTACTTTTTAACACATTTAATAGGCGTTACAGTGTGTACAGGGTTGTGCATGTTTATTTTTTACAAGTGGAGTGGAAATCTTCCACTATACCTTTACATGACTGAGATGAAACCCAATATGTTGAGAAGAAAATAGGGGAAGCTGAGAATAAATTGTTTCCTTAAGGTGTCTACTACAACATTTCGATTATTCAAACAGAGAAGCACCAGACTTTTATGTAGACTTTAAATGCAATTGCAAAAATCATCTGTCAAATTAATGAATTTGCAAAAAGATGATGTATTTGATGTGAGAACATGAGCTGAATGATAGGACTATGGTTTCTCTGGAAACCAGCTAAATATCACATACTTCTAACTGGAGAAGGCAGTGCTCACTTCATGTGTTACAGAGAAACAAAGATCATTCAAACACTGAAGAATTCAAACCTATAGCACATGTTGTTCTTTGTTGATGCTTGTTTGAAAAATAGAGCTGTTTGCATCTCCTGGCATGACCAAATGGGGCAATTTTGTGATTTGCACATTTACTCTCTCACACTCTGACAAGTAAAAAACAGACTTGACTTTCTTGGAACAAAATTGCAAAGTAACAAATCACTGTGAAATGAAAGGAAAGTTAATAATGGTTTTCAAAAAGTTTTAGAAGTAAAAATAGGAAATTTGCAACACTAGTTTGTAATCAAACCTTGTTAATCAATAAAAATGTCTCTCCCCATTTATTGTGATTACGTTTGGTGTTTATCTCTACCAGCTACCGCTGTTCTCATTTGCCCCTGATTGACATTCTTCCTATTCGGTGTCATTCCTCTTTTTCTTCTTTTGTATAATGCAGATTGGTGATTAACAATTTGCTTGTTTTTGTGCACAACCAAGAGCAATACCAACAGGAATGAAGTATATATTTTGTCTTCTTAGGAGTTATTCACATCTGCTGTTCCTTAAACAGGCCAGAGCTTGTTTTCTCCCTCGGTCCAGACGTGTTGTGCAGGTGTAAATATGCTCAAGTCAACTCTGGTCCAAACCAAATAACCTGACCAAGAACCACTATTTAAGTTTGCTTGGTTTCCTTTCAAATGGACCATACTGTAATTCGCTTTTGGTGTAAATACTAACCTGCATCGTTCCATTTTAACTAAAGACAAAATATGTCTCTCTGGACTTCACATTATATGTGTAGCAGTGAAGAAAGTACTGAAATCATATATGATCCTCCATCACAGTATGCTTAGGATCTCCTTTCTAGCTTGCAGGCAGCTACATACTCTAATACGCAGCCATAAAATTTAAATTAAACTCTTGAAACTAATGTTGAATGAGCTGATTTTGATAATCACAATGATTTTACATCTGCAATAACAGCAAACATATGAAGAATAGAGGTGCTACATGCATGACCCCTGGAGTATTTTCTCTACTTCCCCTAGTTTCCCTAAATATTCTGTTAAAACAACAGTGGTCGTCACATTCTATTTCGTAGTTGACTTGTGAAAAATACAACGGTAAAGCACATGGCACCCAAATAAAGTCTGCTTTGGTTCAAACAAACTGACCAAAATTCAAGGTGTGAATACATTCCTAATGTACCTTAACAAATGTCTTGAAATGTATGTAACAGTTGTGAATTCCTCTGGTTAGACTCACCTGGTTATAACATCACTCAATCATTCAATCTAAGGCCCCGTCCACACGAAGCCGAACCCTGGCCTAAACGCACAAATTTTTCACCAAACCAGCCTCTCATCCACACTAAGCCGGCGTTTCGGGGGTCTGTAAACGATCTTTTTTTTATTCAGCCTTCAGAGTGGGAAGATTTCGAAACGCCGTTTTCGCCTTTCCATCTTTAAGCTCTAACCGCATTTTTTTTTTTTTACACGCATGCGTCATAGCGTCGCCTCTAAACACGCATGCGGGACACAGCATCAAAACAACAATGGCGCCGTACTGTGTTGAATGGTTGCTGCTCATGCTACTCACCCTGCTGTCGGGCTTACAACAGAATCTTCTTCTTCTGGAATATTTCCAGGAAGAACAGAGCAATATAGACGACATAGTTCAGCACCTGAATTTGACTTAACCACGAAAATGGACCCGCAGGGCAAACATGTATAAATATTAGTGCGCATGCCCAACATTTCGTCGCCTATTTTTGCTTTGGCACGACAGCGCCACTTACAGGCCTGGCATACATTTTGCAGCGTTTTCATGTATTCGTGTGGACGATCACATTTATTTTACGTCTCCGTCTTTACGACAAACGTTCTGGAAAATATTAGCGTTTCGTGTTCGTTTTGACTTCGTGTGGACGGGGGCTTACTCAACTACCAGTAAAAGTAACTCAGTCAAGCATCTACTCAAGTTAAAGTATTGAAGTACTCACTTTTGAAAGTATTTAAAGCTATAGAGGACGATATTTTACCCGGGTGGATCATCTAAATAAGTGGTCCTCCTAATTGTCAATCCATCCGCTGATATGTTTACGTAAACCCGTTCTGCATGCTGGTCCCATTAGCTATCTTATTCTTTGCATCCTTACTTTTAGGCGTTTATCTGTGGTGAGCTACGATTTCAGACAGTCATTGAAGCTCACCTTTCTCACTGCAGTTCTTTTAAAATGGCCAAGGGTTGTAAGAGAAAAAGTGTCTACTAAGTGTATGAGAAGAAAGATAGGCCTCAGAAGAGGCAGATATATCCCGGAATTCTTTGCACAGAGAGCTCTCCTCGCAAAGCATTATGGGATTTGTTGTCACAGCAGCGAATAAAAACAAAGATGGCGCAGTCACTGTGCAGTGGATGAGGTGTTACGTGACCAATGGGAAAATAATCATCTGTCTGAACGGTAAGCTAACTGAGTTCACTATAAAGTCCACTATATAGTCCCTGCTCTATAGTGACTGAGGGATTTAGGGGTTAGGGCGGACGTTGGGGCACAGTAAGCTTGTATGAGCAATGAGAACAGCAACTTTTAGGATGCTTTTTTTAAGTGGAGAAGGTGTGTCTTTTAAAAAAATGAAATAAAACCCTCCTCAATAACTTTAAGTATTCAAAAGTGCATGCATTTAAAAGTATTTAAGTATTCAAAAATACAAATTGGAATTTGTAATATCAGTACATTTCTGTAATTTTCAGGGTATTAAAGAACCTCCTGTAAAGAACTTTAGCATAGAAATGCAACATGCTATTGTGAAATGTATTTCTTATTTAAAAACAAAGCACAAAGAAAACAGGAGTGTCTTGATTCTCCTCACACTTTAATTATGGTTTAGAGGTTTAAGGTTGAATGTATTACTACAAATAAACTACAAGTCTCATTTGAGAACTCATCCTACTGAACAATTTAGCCACATGGTTTTAATTCACGCATTGATAAAATGTATAAACTACTAATAATATCTGTACCCCGTTTCTCACATTTGTGGAAGATTTATAATATTTGTGGAATATCTAAAACAGTGATGTCCAAATATCGTAAATGTTGAAGATAGCAGCAGATTGCAAAGATAAGCTGAGCCAAAAGGAACAAGTAAAAAGCAGCTTAGAAATGGAGAGGAGTAGAAATTCTGTATTTGACTTTGAAATGTAGTGGAGTGAAAGTTATAGTACCATCCTAAATGACTCAAGTAAAGTAAAGATACTCAAAAGAAGTGCTTAAGTACAGAAGTCAAGTAAATTTACTTGACTTCTGTACTTCTGCAAGTACCTCTTTTGAGTTTATTAAGTATCTTAAATAATAAGTACAGAAATGTTCTTTGTTACTTTCCACCGCTGGTCTTAAGTCAGTATTCAGGCTTCCTGGTTTGCATTGTTCCTTACTGGTTTCTTTCATTGGTTCCATGTCTTGCAGTTTCTCCATAGTTAGTGTTGTTCTCTTGTCTGCTTCCTAATGATCTCATGTTTGACTGACAGTAAAGGCAGGCAGGCAGGATGTTAACCATTTAAACATTTATATAACCCTCATCTTGACTTGGCTGGTTTGTTTCTCTCCTTTAACAATATTTTATGTGCACTGATGTTCTGTCAGAAACATCTCAGACATTCATACAACAGCTACATTTACTAACCAGTTGATGTCCCAAACAAATTGGCTGAATTGCAATATTTCCAGTGGATATAAAAAAAAGGGGGAACACATGTAATTTCACTTTGCACTTAAAAAGCATGCATCAGTTGCCTTTCACTTTATAGTAATACCTTTTTAATAAATTTCCTATCTGATACTTATAATTTTTGTTTGTAACATGACAAAAATTAAAAATGCAAAAGGCTTGAACTCTTCTGAAAGGCACTCTATATCTTGAAGACAGAGTAAACAAAGCTAAAAAAGATCAGTTGTGGTGGTGGTGTTTTATCAACAAGAATCTTACTTTGCTGAACAGATAAGAAAAGAAAAAACTTTTCTTATTCTCATCTGCTTCGCTAAACAATGGGGGACATAAAGTATGCTCAAAATCATACACAATGTGTCAGCAACTTCTCCCTACAAGGAATTGTTTTTTATTTTTGAGTTGTTTGAGTTTTTTATGTTCTCCTATTGTCAGCATTCCTCTCTTTTTATTATATCCCATGAGTGTTATCTAAAACGTATACAAAAATGCAAATGCCTCAGCATGTGGGGGTTGTAACATCTCATCTGCAGAGCTGTGCATTATCCTTGGTGGCTCTTGTATGGTTGTGGCCAGATGGCAGCATGTTGATATGGGGACACTGGTGTCATCATGTCCCCCAGGATTTTATAGATGCACAGTGACTTTACATGCGCTTTTTAAAGACAGTGTACATAAAATATATATCTAAATTTCCAAGAGAAACACTACACCTTGAGCTTGAACTGTGTCATTCTACAATGTGGAAAATCAAGGTATGATTTCATTCAGACTAAGACAATTGGTGTCTTATATATAGAATTAGTCTTTGAGAATGAAAGGAAAATTATGCATCGTTTGAAATTATTTATGAAGATTCAATAAAATAAATGTTTTTACTAGCCATGAGTAAAATCTAGTGCATTCCTTAAACTCATAAATCACCTAATAAGTAAGAGAATAGAATAGAAAGACTGGAGTAGAGTAGAACAGAATATAATACTGTAGTCTTTATTTTATTCTACTGTGAGGCACTATGCAATTAAGGATGCTTCCAATGAGCTACAAGAAATACAGGAATAGGAATAGACAAAATTATTATTCTTTTTATTTGAAGAGAATTAGATTCGTACATCTCAGAGAGTACTGACCACTTTTTTTTTTAAAGAGTGCCCCAGTTGAATTGCAGATCAAGTACAAATTAGAATCTTGTAAACAGTTTTTCTTCGTCATTAAGAAGTTCTTGAAGACTCCAAAAGATTTTAATTACAGGAAAACTGATTCTGCAAGTATTCATTTATCAAGAGGGACAGATGACAAGTGCAATTTTTTGTGTGTTATCTGTCTAAATAATCAAAAAATCATGCATTGTTCTCATTCTGTTTGAATTTTTTTGTAGTAAAAAACATAAAAATGTCCATGGAAGTCAACATATATTTCCTCGTTATTTAAAAAAAAAAGTTTTGAGTATTTTTCTTCAGGTGAATCTTGTTTTTGAATGTCTTGATTTAGAAGCTTTTTCTTCCAATAAAGAAAAACAAGAAGAAAAACTGGACACGAACTTCCTACTAGATGGAAAGGAAACAACACAAAATTATTCCAAACCAGCCAAGAAATAAATTGGAAGTGATGTTGTTTTTCTACTCCACCCGCTCAACAGAAGAGAGGCCCTTGGTGACATATCAGCTCATACATCACACACACAACCATGCTGACAGCTCCCGCTGTCACAGCTCAGCTCTATCCTCTCAGCTTCATTCATGTGACTATATGTGTGAACACATTCCGAGCATGAGTGCTCTTCCAGCGATAAGGAAACAGAACCAATCACAGTCATGCACATGTGCCATGTGTCCAAACTAGCAATGATGCTATTTATTTTGATCTTTGTCTTGATGGATGTTATGTAGAAATACACACACAGATGTACTGTACCAATGTAGACCAAAGCATGGAATTGTTTTGCCCAGGCTAAATCCACTTTTCCGAGTGCAATGACCCTACAACTGTGTTAATGGTTGCAGGGGGCTCCAAGAGACCTTCTGGCACTGGCTAATGGTGGGTACAGTTAGCTTGATGATGTCACACTGACTTGGCTCAGGTACCTCAATTACTCAAACCAACTCAGCTAGAGTGCAATTTTTTCCCCTGACTTTTATTGCTTTTACAGCACATTCAACAATTCCTGCTGTCTTCCTCCTAAAAGCCAATTACCAATCTATCGTTACACATTTCTATGCAATCAAATTATTGCTTAATCAGCAGAGGTGGGTAAAGTACCCCATATTTTTACTCAGGTAAAGTAAAAAGTATTGGGTAAAAAATTTATTAAATGCAATTTATTTGTATGGCGCCAATTTACAAAAGATGCTACCTCAAGGCACTTTAAAGAGACAATTTAATCAGATCATACAGTCAGATTGGTTCAAAGTTTTTTTGGTAAGGGAACCCAGCCAGTTGTATTAAGTCATTGATTTTGCAGTATTGCTCCCCCTGGATGAGCATGTGGCGACAGCAAATATTTCCTTGTGTTGTTGACTCTACAGTAATCCCTCACACTGAGTATGCATGCAGGTGAGTGCAGAGGAAAAACTCCAGAAGAACCAGACTCAATCTGAGTGGGCTTCTTCCAAGGACGACTGGGTGTTCAAGGAGACAGGGGCAAAAATACAAAAAGAAACATGCACTGATCTATAAATATTATGAATGTTAGGAAAGGGAATGGTGAACTATCTCCATCGATGGCTCTGTCAAAGAAACAGTTAAGCTATGAGTCAGTTCTCATGTCAAAAGGGATGAAAGAGAGTGCATACAGTTAGGCAATGAAATAAAAAAATACAACAACAATGGAGAATAGAGATGTAATAATGTAGATGCAGTACTGCAATATTTAAGAACTGAGTAACTGATGTTCTTATCACTCATGATCATAAAATAATAATATTTTAAAAATTAGGTATAGTTGCAAATAATACTAAGTTATATAGATATGCTTGTGTTTAAGGGATTGAGATACATATAAACATATCCATCTATTCATTTATCCCAAGCAGGGTCACGAGGGGTGCTGGTGCCTATCTCCACCTGTCTATGCGCAAGAGGTGGGGTACAGGCCAGTCCATTGCAGGGAAACACAGACACAAACAGAGAGACAACCATTCTAACATACATTCATATTTAAGGAGAATTTAGAGAAGCCAATTAACTTTTCAGTCATGTTTTTTTGACTTTGGGAAGAAGAGTACCTCGAGAGAACCCACACATGCTCAGGGAGAACATGCAAACTCCGGGCTGGGAAACAAACCAGCATCATTCTTGCTGCAAGGCAGCAGTGCAACCCTCTGCAGCCCCCCATATAAACATATAAAATAGAGTATTAACATAAAAACCAATTCAGGCAGAATAGTTACTTTTCAATATATGTATATATATATATATATATATATATATATATATATATATATATATATATATATATATATATATATATATATATATATATATATATATATATATATTGTTTTTTTTTGTGGCTGATAACGGGATTGTGGTCCTTTTGTGGAAATGAAATTTTTATAAATTGTAAATTGGTAGTACTAATAGAAAGCGTTTTCAAGTGAGGAGACTTGACCAAAGTGCGTAACACTTTAAAATCATGATTTAGGTGGAAAATTCAGACTGAAGTATTGAAGTATCAAATGACCAAGGAGAGAGAAGGGTTGGTCGTTGTTTTCCATCTGACTTGGAATGTATCAAGACAATAGGCCTCAATGTGCTTAAAATCATCAGCGCTTCAGTTAGACGTTTCCAAAAAAGAGAGCCACTCATGACTCATAGTTGTCAAAACCTTTTTATCAGAACTAAATGAAAACTTAGTTTCCTCCATTTCAAGGATTTTTGTGGTTGCCAAGACACTGGTGGCATAACATTTGCACAGGGCTATTGTCTTTCTGGTGTTTTAAAGCTCCTGTGTTTTTGGCTAGTGTACTTAAGAGCTCTTAAATATGTGTTTTTTCTCTTTGGAAACAATCACCAGAGTTTTTTTTAACTGTACTTTGGTGTTACTTGGTCATAAAACAGCAAAAACTTGAGCATAAAGATTTGATCAATGTGATCCTGAAACCAAAAAAATTTTTTGTCAATAGTTAAGGTTTATTTAAATGGTGGTGTTCAGGTGTGAGATGGAAGAGTTATTGGTAAAAGGAGTCCTTAATTAATAAAGTAAGAAGTGCAGTTTTTTCTGTGTTTTTAATGCTCTTAAAATAATGAAGAAACTGTCCTCAGCACTCCTCTCAAGTCTCTCATTATGTTAAGTTTTCTCCTCTCTACCTTAAATATCACGACATACAAATACAAAAGATAGTATTTTTAACTCTTGGCACTACATGGTTGGAAAATACTCAGGTTATCTCCTAAAAGTATTTGGATTGCAGAAAAAAGTTGAACCTGCAACATCTATTTTAGTGTTAAATTTAAGATTTGGTTGTTTTATTGCAATTATAAAATCATGAATGATAAAAAAAAAAAAAATACTCTGGATTTAGGAGGGAACTGCAAATGGGATTTAGAATATTGGAAATACTAAATATTTGTAAATGGTCTTTTCATTCTCCATAAATATCTCAACTTGAATATGTATGCCATGTATAAACTCAGTATTCTTATACAAATATTAATCAGAAAAGCAGAACTCCGCCAGGCAGCAAATTTCCCCCCAAATTGTGACTTACCCCTTTTGCAAAAATTTGCACATGATCTGAATCATTAACACATTTTAATGAATTGCTCCATGGCATGAGGTGCACCTTTGATAACAATTTCCTTAAAATCCTTTTACAAGTTTATAAATAAGGCACAGCATGTGTCTGCAGCCTGTGGTGCTTGTTCTGCTTTCACCTTCATTCAGTCCACCCTGTGCTTTCTTGTTTCATCAGCAGATTGAGACTTCGAATGAGGCATGGCTCACCTTTTCTGTGTTTTTGTCTTCTGTAAAATACGTCTGGACTCCCATTGAATCCAGGGCTGAATATGTCAATAGTCACTGATGCCACTCTCTGGTTTAGTGGGAAACTGCTTGTTCCATCAAAATGTATTTGATTGTTCTTTGGACTGAGGTAAAAATCAGTCCAAAAAAAACAGACAGACAAACACCAGTGTTGGGCACGTTACTTTGAAAAAGTAATTAGTTATAGTTAGTAGTTACTTCTCCCAAAAATTAAGTGAGTTACTAACTGAGTTACTCCACAATAAAAGTAACTAGTTACTAGTAAAAGTAACTATTGTGCCCCCGTAACCCTCACCACCTGGCCCCCACCTTCTCGCCGTGTGTTTCCAAAACCAGCTGAATAGAGCGGACGACAAAGACAAGAACCTGCAGAGAGTTTAGCATTTATTGCAACTCAACGTAAATGACATCAGGGGGAATGCCATGTGAAGTTTTTTAACAGGACATTCAGATCTGGTGAGTATATGAAATTAATATAATAATTATAAATAATTTGCACTACCTTGTACATTTTACTTTTTATATTTAGCCATATTTTTATCTTAAGTGTATATATTAGTATATTTTTTGCATGCCTTATACCCTAGTGTTTTTAGAGATTTTTATAATTTTATTTACTATTTCATATATGTTTCATGTTGCACGACTGTACCACAAAAAATTCCTAGTTGTGAACTTCTTCACTAACAATGGCAATAAACCCGATTCTGATTCTGATTCTGATTCTAATAACTGGGGATGTCTAATTCTGAAATCCTGTGTGTTTGGGTTAGATACTGCAACATCTATCTATCCATCTATCTATCTAGATGTATACTCTGCGTGTGACATAAAATATGGATCTCCATCCCTGCCACAAAGGCCATCAAATAATGTTTAAAATAAAAAATACAGTAGGTTGAAAAGGCAGAGTATCCATCCATCCATCCATCCATCCATCCATCCATCCATCCATCCATCCATCCATCCATCCATCCATCCATCCATCCATCCATCCATCCATCCATCCATCCATCCATCCATCCATCCAGATTTCTCCCTTTCTCCATAGGCTATCATTTGATCGTTCACGCTCTCCATAGTTCTCCTGTGACGCGAGCACAGGGCGACTGTTGCGCGCCTTTAGCGAGCATGCAAGTTTCCTGTCGCTTGCGCGGTGACTCGTGCCGCCTGCGCTGTGCAGAGATGCAGAGGAAACCGTATGTGATGGGGAAACGCAGCTCGCCGTAACACCGGTATTTCCATCAGGAAAACGCTGTTTTGCTGCTGGAGTCATCCTCACTCTCCATCTCTCTGTGTGTGCTGTACGTTAACACCCACCAGCGGAAACACCCACCTATCCAACTGACAGACGGAATCTCACTATACATCAGCCATTCTCACCCTCCCCTCTCTCATGAGAAGGCGCGCACCTCTGGATGACCTAAAAAATAATCTTTAATATCTCTTAAACAAAAGTAGCACAAACAATATTTTTTTCTGCACTAACGTTGCACTAACCATTCAGTCTATTTGCAGAGTTTTTTGACGTGGGGTGTCAGCTTCACGCAGCTGCGCACGAGTCCTATCATGAAAAAAGGTTAATTGTGCGACCTGAGTAACGCGCAGTAACGGGGTGTCTGCAATGGTAACTTAGTTACAGTCAAAGTAATTAGTTAGATTACTCGTTACTAAAACAAGGTAACGGCGTTAGTAACGCCGTTAATTTCAACGCCGTTAGTCCCATCACTGACACACACACATGCCTCCTTGGTGTAGGTACCTCCACAGGTTTTTCAACAGGTTCTCCATCAGTTTTAGGTCAGCCTCGGAGATCTTACTATGACAGAGACACTCAACCTACGTCCACTATTAAGTGATCTGATTGTGAGAGCCCACTTCTGTAGAGTGCTATTCAAGATGACTTATCTGTAGCAGAATGGACATTATTTTATTTTTTGAAGCATTGTTATATACAAGTCAGCCTACAACAAGAATTTCTCTGTAAACTAACTTGAATTCCTATGTATTTTATATATATTCATAAAGGCAGTTACTTCTTAGTATATTTATAGGTGGTGGCCAAATGGCAGCAAGTGCAAGTTTCTTTCATAAAACAAGAAAGATCAATGTCAGTGTTTAAATGATGCATCTGATACTAAACTAACCAAAAATAGAGTATACATTTTTGTGAAGCGAAAACCATTGCTTTACCTAACTCAGAGGCATTGTCTTAATTACACTGCTACAAGCACTTAGAACTTTATCAAAGACAGATAATCCCCAAAACCTATGCCAAAACCCATCTGCATATTGGATCATCATAAACTGCATTAGATGTGATAGAAAACTGGAAGATTTCCTTTCAGTTAAAATGTTTGCCAAATGATTCCACAGTTAAATGCATGTTACACCACGAAGCAGGGGGCTGGTTCCAGTCATTAAGACTGGGATAGAGTTCAAGGCCTGAAGAAAAAGTAGCCAAGTCTTGGCACAATACGCCTGTCTGGATAAGGCATACTGCTTTACAAATCAAAGCATTTTCAGTCTAATCAGATGCATAAAGTAATAAACTTGAAATCTGTGTTTGAGGAGTGAGTGACCACATTATCCAAGACATATTGGCAAAATTGACATTCCTAATATATTTGAAGTGTTTGGACTTAGACAGGTACTTCTACCACTGCTATGGCAGCAGCTTATGACCTAGATTCCTATTTGAATTCAAATTTTGTTCATCCTGCCTTTTATTATCCTTCCCCAGAGGGAAGTATGATCCATCAGTTAAAGATGAAATAAATCAATGGCACTAATGTATAGACATAAACAAACAGATAAATTAAGAAATATTCACTCCTCGGTTTCAATGCAAATCTTAATTCATTTAAATGGACAAAAAAGTTCTTGAACATTAACTAAAAACAAGCTATGCTTCTAAAACGTACCACTAAAAAACAAAGACTAACTTAAGTATCAAATGTTGACAAATAAATCTTAAGCCAAAATTTATCAGCCTCAGCTAGACCACCTTCATGTCTCACGTTCAAGCTCCAGCCAATCAATTTCGGCATGGCAACTCCTATGAAGCCAATCACCTTTCAAGGTCCTCTTCATTTAGCTACTAGCCCAGCTTCCTTCATTCATGCGACCTCCCTCAGTCTCAGGCTATTCTTAGACCCACTCATCCTCCGGTTTATTTTAACACGAGTGTCCGGGGCCTGGGGGAGGGAAGACTAGTCTAAACCTACTTAGTCATCCAAGAAAATCTTGATTTATAGTATAAAAGTCTTCTGCCAGGGGCTGAGCACCAAAGAAATTATTTCACTCACGTTAATAAAAGTTTTGTAATTGATCTTTTATCTGTGTGAGTCTTTCCAGGTGGAATTTTAGCCTTTACGTCAAGTTGAAATGTTAACTGGAGGCTAAAATGTTGCCTTTATTATGAACTATATAGCACCATCCTTACCTGAAAACGAGAAGCTAAAACTCATTAACACAGGAGAGTATAAAAGATTAAAATTGTGTTTTGTAAATCTCTTTTTTGAATACATTTATTAGAAGTGAAATTATAAAAGCATTTCTAGTCAGTGTAGCATAATTTAACCCAAATCAAACTGTGATTTACAAGTGCATCTAAAAAAAATAATATACTGAAAAAAATACTGTTATGCATTATTTCTTGCTATTTTCATTAATAGTTTATAGATGCTACAGAATGAAGATGTCCAGAAAAAAAATAATTCAAACCTCATTCATCAGTGAAGTTTTACTAGAAGCCTCAGTGATAAATAGGTTAGTTTTTCACCACAGACAACTGTATTGACGCATATTCACAAAAAGTTTAGTACAAGTAAAAATGTGGTATGAAAAAATTATGAAAATATTTTAGAGGAAAATGAAAGGATATTGTTGAAATGTAACCTGGTTGTTTTTAACTACACCGCATGCTACAGCACAGTATAGCAGATATTTATGAAAAAGGATCCCAACCAAGAGATAAACATAAAAATTACAATAGAAAAAAGGGAAAGGAAAGGGAAAAAGGCTTATTTCACTTAATATGTCACACTAAAGACATAGAACTATTTTACGATATTGAAGTTTTTTTTCTTTTGATTCACCTGTATTGAATGTTGCAATTGTCATTTAAATCTGCAAAACTCACACGAAGACGCTCAGACCTCGGCAGGAAACATGACGTTTAATTTTGATAGATATGAACAGGAACAAAGGATAGGGCTGTTTCCCCCCAGGCCTAAAACTGGTGGTGCAGTGGAGATAGATGAAGTCGGTCAGTCTGTAGACTGCTGCTTAGAGACGGTATGCTGAGCTTTATTGGGAGATCCAGTGGACTGCGTGAGCTGATACTAGAGCTTCACTCAGGGACCTGGAAGATGGAAGTCCAGTTGGATAACACAGGTTGAGAGAACCTGTCCATGATGAGCAAGCATGGAGTGAAAGTGGATAGGAAAAACTCCCCGTTTGGAAGAAAACCTCTGGCAGAATCAGGCTCAACATGGCGGTCTTCTGCCGGACCGTTTAAGATGAGACATGGAACGCAATAAGAGTCCGGGAGGAATGACACTCTAATGAAGCTTTAGCTACAATGGTGCAGGAGGAACTGGAGGTGGGTTGAAAAGTTGTCATCTGAATGAAGTTGCTCAGCACATCCGCCGCCCACGCACAGGAGCAGACAGGTGCGTATCAGAGACCTTTTAAGATGAACTTTGGATGCCGATTGGCTTTCGTGGAGGTGTGGTTCAAAGCTGATTGGCTGTGTCGCAGGTGGATGAAGGAAAGCAATGAGTTTCTTCAGTTGGACTTTCACCCAGGCTCCATAATTGAAGGTGGTTCTATGGTAAAACCATACCTTGTCCATTATTTAAGATAAAACAAGAGGTGCACAACAGAATTCTGTAAATGTTCTAGACGTTAAAAGTTAAGATAAACAATTTAAATTGTCAAACTTTTGTTTCCTACTATTCAATGGATAAGGTAGTTATTCTCATCCTAAAAACACAATTAAGTCACATCCTTCAATACCGCACAGAAAATCCATTACATCGGCTAACAGTTTTTTCTTTTTTTTTCAACAGTTATCAAAGGATTCTACAGTAAGGGCTCATCAAAGGAGCAGCAAAGTCACTAAAGCTGGGCAATCACAATACAATATTTCTGATTGACATTTTTGATTTCTCTTAATCATCTACAGCTCACACTGTACGATGAAACCACAGCGTTTTGAGTTCACAGCTTACAATGTATTTTGTTACACTGCAGGGCCCGACACTCTATGAGATCTACCTGGTTACACTCTACGTCCAGAAACAATACTTAGGACTTAGAGCCAAGAGATGGCGTTTTTCTGATTCGTCAATCTGGAAGAACTTCTTTGTTTGCAAGTCAAACCCTGGATACTACATGACGCAGGGCGCTTGATGAGGCTGAAACTTGGCCCAATCTAAAAAAATTCTTGCACTTCTGGACAATCGACCCGAAAAGGGCAAAAATATAATACAGTGTATGACTGGCTTAAGCTGACAAAAGTTCAACATCCACCAGCAACTGGACAGCTACTTACTGTCTTCTTAAATGCTCCAAAAATTGAAATGGGATGTTAAATTTAAATCACTGACTTCAAATCTGGTGCTCATAGCTTAAACTAAAACAGAAAAAAGAGAAGGCAATAAATCATAAAATAATGAGATTTAACACATGGTTTCTTTAAATGAACACAAAAAAATATGGAAATATTTCCACATTATTATTTAGCATAAACCACTACAAGGTTTTAACCTTCGGTTCATTATTAGTTTACATCTAAAATGTTCCAGTGGATGGGAAATGCAATTCGTCAAAAACTAAGAGTTTTCAGTGTCAAAGATTATTCTGTTTTTTCTGTTATCTAACTCAGAAACCATTCATTTGATTTTCTGACTGTGAACCATAGTGTATGTGCATTAGATGCAAACTATGCAAGAAAAGAAAATGGCAAAATGGAAAGATCTCAATGTGAGCTGTGCTCTTTCATTGTTAGGGCTGATTTTCAGAACAACATGTCATACAATAAGTGACAGGGGAACAAGCAAAGGCTGTTTTTGTTGGGGCTGTCAGACAGAAATTTTAGGGGGAAAAAAACCCCAACAGACTTCTTGCCGACATTTATCTATTCTTCGAGCTGCCTGACTGGAATCAGCTCTGCAGTCGGTTTCACTGCAACTCATGAAAAATTAATTGGCAGAAATGCCTCTGACGGGTAACAACAGTTAGTTTGTGTAGGCCATCAGTAATCTCACCAGTTCTTAAGATGACTCCTTTAACATAAGCATGAAAGCAATACTTTTATTTACAAATAATCCTTTTTAGGCTGTTGACATTGCATAATTTTTAACAGTAAAGAAGTTTTATCAATCTTTTTTCAACAAAAAACAAACATAAGTGGACAGAAATGTACAATGAAAACATTTGTGAGTATTCTAAACAACACATTTTGTAAAATTATATATATATAATTTTACAAATATATATATATGATTGTACATATATATATGTATATATATATATATATATATATATATATATATATATATATATATATATATATATTTTTTTTTTTTTTTTTTTTTTTTAGTTGAGGAACACAAAACATTAACACAATATAACTTCAGTGTCTACACAGTATTTTTGACTGTGTAGTTAGGATACAACACTGACTGACACGCAATGTTGCATACTGTTGTGGAAATAGTACACCAGGAGACATGGAGGAGGTCGTAGGAAAGTAACATCTGAGCAGAGGAACCGCTACCTCTGCCTTTGTGCAAGGAGGAGCAGGAGGAACACTGCCAGAGCCCTGCAAAATGACCTGCAGCAGGCCACAAAAGTGCATATGTCTCCATAAGCAGTTAGAAACTGACTGCATGAGGATGGTATAAGGGCCTGATATCCACATTTTTGGGTTGTGCTAACAGCCCAACACCAAGCTGGATGCTTGGCATTTGTCAGAGAGCACCAGGAATTGTAAATCCGGCACTGGCACCCTCTACACTACACGAATGAACGCAGGATCACACTGACCATTTGTGACAGACCAGACAGAGTCTTGAGACACTGTGGAGAGCGATCTGCTGCCTGCAACATCCTTTAGCATGACCGGTTTGGCACTGGGTCAGTAATGTTATATTGTGATATTTCCCTGTAGGACAGCCCAGCCCACCATGTGCTCTGCAGAGGTAGCATGACTGCCATTTGGTACCTAGATGAGATTCTAAGGAGTGCACCAGCATACTGTGAGACAGTATACTGGTGCACTTGGCCCTGAGTTCCTCCTAATGCAGATAATGCTAGAACTAATGTGGCTGGAGTGTGTCAGCAGTTCCTGGAAGATAAAGGCATTGAGGCTATGGACTAGCCCGTCCATTCCCAGATCTGAAACCGTTTGAGCACATCTGGGACATCATGTCTTTATCCATCCACACAGACAGTTCCACCACAGACTGTCTAGATGCTTTAGCCAAGGTCTGAGTGGAGGTCTCTCAAGAGACCATCTGCACCCTCATCAGGAGTATGTCCAGGCATTGTAAAGTCATACACGCATGTGCCACACACAAGACAGAGCTTAATTTTGAGCTGTTTTAAGGAAATAACATAGGATCAGCCTGTAGTTTGTTTTTCCACTTGAATTTTGTGTGTGACTCCAAATCCAGACATTCACTGGTTAACAAATTTTGATTTACATTGGTGATATTTTTGTGAAGTTCTGTACAAAGTTGAATGTTCGCAGCACATTCAACTTTGAACAGAACAAAGTTTCACATGAGATTATTTCATTCATTCAGATCCAGAATGTGTTATTTGAAGATGATTAACATATATATATATGCATATATGCGTATGTGCATATATATATATATATATATATATATATATATATATATATACATATACATATACATATATATATATATATATATATACCGTGTATATATATATATATATATATATATATATATATATATATATATATATATATATATATATATATATATATATATATATATATATATATATATATGCACATGTATTTTGACATGTTTGTTAAGTGGCAGAACACACTCAGAAGACAAATTTTAATATTGACATTTATTTATTAAGATACAGTGAACCAAAAGGATATATATGTATATATACTGCTCAAAAGAAATACAGATTGATAAAATGATGATGTAGAAGGAATCCTTTCTTATGTCTAACTGTTGCTATTGTTGTAAGGACTCAGAACAGAGGACCCAGTATTCAAGGCAGACAGACAGAAAATTCAAAAACGTGTTTATTATAAAAGGCTTGGATCTGCAGCAGCAGCGGCTAAGGCGTCTACAGCCAGAACCTCTGAAGAATGGAAACACAGGTTAGTGACCATGTAAATTTGGGAGAGGAAAACTGTGAACGTGAGTCACTAACCTGCTTTATGATAAAAAAAAAACAAGCAAGAGACCAGATCTGGACAGATGAAGGAAGGCAGGATTATCCAGAGGCCGAAGCTAAACCCGCAGTGCCTCAAAAGAAATCATCTGGCCCTGATGACCGGTTAGAGTTTCAGTGTAGTCCTGTTTCTCTTACTGTCACTGGCTGGATGTGCTCTGTTCATCCTCTGACATGGGAGCTGGCTTGGAGCTTGTCTGCCTGGCTGTGTGTTTCCTGAATGGGCCCACCTGTGGAGCTGGTTTACAGTTGGCTTTTGTATTTCCGCTTCTTTCTGTATGTCTTCTTCTGTCTCCTTGAACCCCAGTCAGCATTGGCAGATGGCTGCTCACACCGAATCTGGTTCTGCTGGAAGTTTCTTTCTGTTACAATTGAGTTTTTCCTCTCCTCTGTCGCTACAAGCATGCTTACTGTGAATTAGCTGCAACTACAAAGCAGCAGATACGGTTAGATTTCATTTGTGTAACAGTTTCAGCTTTCTTAAACCCAGTTGAGAATCTCAATGAAAAAAGCCTTTTGGTGTGCTGAAAGTTTTCACAGCATAGCACAAACTTGTTTTCAACAAGCATATGTTGAATCCAAGACATTATAGCACTATTTCTGGCAAAACATGGTTAGTTTCTTACACTTACTAGCAGAACAGCAACCAGTAGCTGAAAAATCTAAACATAGAGCAATTTTCTGAAACTTTGCACATTTGCTTTTTTGCTCATTTGCTTAAGGGATCAAGTGTTAGGATTTTAGGAAGTAATGAAAAGTTAACATCCTTTTAAAAGAGATAAAGAGTCTCCACTGGGAATAATCCTGTTGTTAGACTTCTAAACTATTTAGTTTTTAATTGAAAAGGAAAGCCCTGTGCTTAAATGTTTAAGCTTTCCCTCCTCATTTCTTTCCTGAGAAGAAATCACATGGAACACTTTGTATAACAATTTTTAAGGTTTTATGTATAACAACAGTTTTTAATAGAAATGTCTTGTTACTCAAACCAGATAGGTTGTATGCATACAATGGTACCATCGGGATTGCATCGTTGGAACAGCAGCCCATGACTAATGGTTAAAAGAAGCATTTTATATATCTACAGGAACACACCCTTCCACCTCATCACATCTCAAATCATTACATAATAGACATGTTGTTTGTAAATACAGAGACACCACTGCCTCCTGCCATATCAAGACAATACACAGTATTTTTGACTCAAGGACAATGCTCCCATTTAATTCCCAAATCTATGTTAAGCATCAATCACACCTTAAAGAATTGGCCAGCGTACGTCTGATGTTCAAAAAACCTGGCAAAAATACTGGCATACGTTGGATAAGTTATGAGTCAGTTTTGTATAAGTTGTGAGCATGCTGAAGCACTGTGAAGCACACCAAAGTACGCTGAAGCACGGTGAAGCACGCTGAGGCACACGTCGACATACCGCAAGTTTGTCGTGAAATTTTGAGAATGCAAGAACTTAGAGGACAGATTTTCTCTTATCCATGTAATAAAAAACAAAAGACATTTACAGCTTTGGTTGGTAAAATATCCTTTGTGAGATGGAATAGAACTTGTGCACTGGGGTAGCCTCTAGAACAGGAGTCTTTAACATTTTCCAGGCCAAGGACCCCCAAACTGATGGAGAGATGGAGTGGGGACCCCCTAATATTATACATATATATATATATTGTATGCAATATCAAACTTGTCCTATAGTCACTCTATTACATTTGGATTAATGTACAGAAACTGATTTCGCCCAGGGATTATTAAAGTATTTCTGATTCTGATTCCTCGTAGATGGGACAGGTGTTGTGAAAGAGCTCCTTTGTGTCGCTAAATTGTGCATGGATGACTGAAATGATCTTCTGCCTCCATTTATCTGTTTACTACAGTGTGTTGAATTCATGTTAAGGTGTATTAAAAGTAAAGATACTTCATTAAGTGGATTAAGAAGATTGCAGGTGGGAATATAAAAATAAAAGTCTAATCAACCAAAATTTGCATGACCCCCATGCAGTACCTCTGCGGACCTCCTGTTGAAGACCTCTGCTCAAGAAAATTGCTGACACCATTCTGGCTCAACATCAGACAATTTCTTATCAGAAATTGCATCGCTCATTTAAATTTGTTTTGCATACCACTTTGTCTCAGTTTTCACCATCTGACGCAAATGGCCACATCAAATGAGGAATAAATTAATAAGGCCTCTTAGAAAAAAATAGTACCCATCACATATCTTGTCAGTAATAAACTGAAAGATGTTGGGACACAGTTTTCACTGTAAACAAGAAAACATGTAGACTTAGACTTTAGACTTAATTTTTTTAGACTTAAAAAGACATTTCCATTTCTTAAAAAGCAGCAGTGAGAAAGTGTAAACATGGTGATCAAATATAAACATAAGACTGAGATATTGTTTACAGTATTTCCAACATTCAACTTTTTTTGTTTTATTCAACATTCAGTCTAACGGCAGTGGGGAAGAAGCTGTTTTGGAATCTGTCGAACTTTCGCAGAGGGGAGCAGGCAGAACAGTCCATGGTTGGGGTGTGAGGGGTCATTGATGATGTTCAGGACATGCAGCGCTGGGAAGAAATGTCTTTTATGGAGGGAGGAGGAGCCCTTACGATCTTCTCTGCAGTTCTCACTACTCTCCTCACCTTCCTTCAGTCTTCCAGTAGCTGAAAAAGAGAAATATATTACCTAGAAAGCTTACTATTACGTTTGACTGAAATTTGCAGTGCAACAAATGTACAAACCAAATATTTTCTGGAGAAACATTTGATGATCAGATGGCACATGTCTAAATAGCATATACCGTATTTTCACGACCATAAGGCGCACCGGACTAAAAGGCGCACTCTCAGTTATGTGTGCCATTTCTGTATTTAACACACACATAAGGCGCACCGGACTATAGGGCGCGTTTTTTATATACAGGTACATGTCCTCTCAGGTGGATTTTCTCACTTAAAAACATATTAAAACTACTTTATTCCCACTGATCACAGCAAATAAAGCTGCAAGGTGTATTTATTACAAAGTGTTATTAAAACCTGGGAACCTGCCGTGAGAGACACATCGCTGATGACACAGGGCTGTGATTACTCCTCTGATACAGTTTATTGACGCATAAATTTACTTAAAAAATAGGCAGGATAATAATCTGGATGAACTGACTGCAATGATTAAATTTTCAGGTGGACCTTCTCACTTAAAAAGATTTAAATTATTTAGATGAAAAAACACCTGCTGAGGTGAGCCCGTTGCCCCGCGGCCCAGAGGCGGCTATTGAATTAAGTTTTCAGGTAGAAAAATAGAGCTGGAGCAAAACTGAGTATGATTGTGCTTTATTCATGTATTTATTACAAAGTATTAATCAAACCCATCAAAGTCATCATCCTCTGTTTCTGAATTAAACAGCTGCGCTAAATCCGACATGCCAGTTCCCCCTTCTTCGTTTATTGACGCATAAATTAACTTAAAACATAGGCAGGATAATAATCTGGATGAACTGACTGCAATGATTAAATTTTCCGGTGGGCTTTCTCACTTAAAAAGATTTAGATTATTTAGATGAAAAAACACCTGCCGAGGTGAGTCCGGATGCGCTGCGGCCCAGAGGCGGCTGTTGAATTAAGTTTTTTAGGTAGAAAAATAGAGCTGGAGCAAAACTGAGTATGATTGTGTTTTATTCATGTATTTATTACAAAGTATTAATCAAACCCATCAAAGTCCTCGTCCTCTGTTTCTGAATTAAACAGCTGCGCTAAATCCGACATGCCAGTTCCCCCTTCTTCGTTTATTGACGCATAAATTAACTTAAAACATAGGCAGGATAATAATCTGGATGAACTGACTGCAATGATTAAATTTTCCGGTGGACTTTCTCACTTAAAAAGATTTAGATTATTTAGATGAAAAAACACCTGCTGAGGTGAGCCCGATGCGCTGCGGCCCAGAGGCGGCTGTTGAATTAAGTTTTTTAGGTAGAAAAATAGAGCGGGAGCAAAACTGAGTATGATTGTGCTTTATTCAAGTATTTATTACAGAGTATTAATCAAACCCATCAAAGTCATCATCCTCTGTTTCTGAATAAAACAGCTGCGCTAAATCAGACATGCCAGTTTCCCCTTCTGCGCTGTCAGTCACTTTCCGTGCAGCGCAGCTCCTCAGAAATAATGCCGGCTTTTGCGAAAGCTTGAACAACAGAGCCAGCAGACACTTTAGTCCAAGCATCTACAATCCATCCGCAAACGGTGGCGTAATCTGCCCGGCGCTGCCTTCTTATCCTGAAACTGTGGTCTCCGTCGGTCATCCATCGCTCCCACGCCGCTCGCAGCCTTACTGTGAACGGCCGCTTCAAACCGATGTCGAGCGGTGGAAGCTCCTTTGTCAGACCCCCCGGGATAACGGCGAGCACAGCGTTCATTTGATTCATCTTTTTTTCACATCGGCTGTGAGATGGGCACGCAGCGATGGTGATGCGTGGAAAAAACCACCTAGTCTTCTCAGATACACCTGCCTTTCATCATCTCCTCATCGATTCAGCCTTTTCATTTGCGTTAATATCATATGTCATCAGAGCGCTGTACTGTCTCGCTGTCAGCTCCCAGATCAGCTTCTCTGATTGGTTGATGCGGCGCGTCCAGCAGCAAAACTTAAATTTTTCCATGTCGAGCAGCAGCAGCGCGTTGGCGGTGCGTCAGATGCTTAAACGCTCCCGACGTGCTGCACCAAAACGCGCTGCAGGACCTTTTGCTGCACCTATATGCGCGTCAACCATTGACTTTGCATGTAAACTCGCTGCTTCTGCTGCACCTTTGTTTCCCCATGTTTTTCACAACAGCTGTGAGATGGGAACGCATGGAGTTACATATTAACAGCGATGGTGAGGGGTGGAAAAAAAAAACACCTGGTCTCCTTACATTCAGCCACTCTTTCATCATCTCCTCAATGAGGTGGTCTCAAAAGTCGCAGTTACAACACACATAGGGCGCACCGCACCATAGGGCGCACCGCACATTTTGAGGAAAAAAAAAGAAGTTTAAGTGCGCCTTATAGTCGTGAAAATACGGTAGTCTAAACTAGCAGTGGTAATCTTGATAAACAGGTATAATAAATTAACCTAATTAGATAAATTACAGGACGAAAAGTTAAGTACTATGCAAAGAGCAGCAAATCTACATATAAGGTCATAAAAACACAAAAACTACATTCATAACACATGCAAAGAAAAAAATAAATTAATTAAGAAATATTGCAATCACAGAACATAGATATATAATACATACAGTAATAGCTATTCAAAATTTCCCCACTTCGCTTGATGTGCCATTGGCTGGTCCTTGGCTAGTCCCCTACAATTTATTTTTAAACATCAATCTTTGTACTAAAATATTCTTTCTGTTATGATTTGTGGACAATAAGATCTAAAGAAAAGTGTCTTCTCCTGGTCAGACCCTGCAATTCAGTGAAAGATTGGAGTAAGAGTAAAAAAATACAGAATGCATGGCCAGGATAAGGAGGAGTTCACTCCAGTGGCTGGAAGTTGGAGGGGATTTTGCCGGGAGTTGTAGGGAAATGGGCTGCCATTCGGTTGGTGTTTGATTGGGAAGGGCCATTTTGAGTGGCTGCTTATGTAAATGGCTAAAAACACCTCCTTCATGAAAGTATAAATGATGCTAACCAACAGACCTGGGAAAAAATGATGCAATTTGCAAAAACAGCTGCTGTTGTTTGGTAGGACATTTCTCCCAATTTTCCTGCATAAATAATGGCCTATAAAGTAACCGAAGAATAATGTGAATACGTTACTATCCAACAGACTTCTTTATTATGCTTTCTTTAACTTAACAGTAAGAAGTATTTTTTTTCTTGATTATGAACATTAATATTTAATTGAGCGGTTTTTATAAAGGGTGATAAAGGAATGTGCCACATAAGAGTCACAGTCCACTAATGTGTTATTAGTCATATTACCAGCTGTTGTTATTTGCAGCTTTAATACCCACCATCCTGAGATCACTTGGAGCCTGTTTAGATATATCAGAAATCTTCTCTGTCAAAATGCACTCAAGCAACAACCTCAATGTCACATAAATTGACATGTCTTAACTGGCACCAAGCTCTCTGGTGCTTGCTTTTTCCTTCAGTGACATTCATAGTATGCTCAAGTTTCTCCCATTATTAAGATAGACATATACTGTAGTATGAAATATTTATTTTAAACAATTTTATAACAACTTGAAGAATTTTGGATCAGTTTTCAAAGGAACCTAAACAGTCAAATGTCATCAGAATGAAAACCCTTAAGACACTATATCCAAGTATTGCATTTCTCTAAATAACTAGAATGAACATTACTTGCACCACTTGAAACCTGATTTCTTTTTAGGAGGTTACAGTGGAGATCATTATTTAAAGTGATCTACTGTATAAGAGTCCTGGAAGCTGATTCCAGAGTGTGAAAGCATCTCACTCTGGAACCAGCCTCTTTTGTACATTTGTACAGTTGCATAACCTGGGCCCCTTAAAATTCAAACTGAAGAGAAGTTTTTTTCTTTAAAAGGGTTTTAATACTTCTTAGCACATTGCTCCCCAACAGAATTATTATTATTTCTGAATTGGGGTATTTTTATGATTTTGTCATTATGCTCTGTGGTCCCCTTATATGAATGTTTAATGCCCCCATTCTAAAAAAATATAAATAAAGAAGGTATTGTGTCTTCCAATTACAGTGCAATCATGCTTCTTATCCTCCCCAGGAATGCATACTCCAGGGTGCTAGACAGGAGATTCTCCAGCACCCTGGCATCTAGTCTTCTGATTGTTGAACCTCTGTGTCAGAAGGAGCAGTGGAGTTTTTGTCCCAGCTGTGGAAAACTAAACCAGCTTTATAACCTCTTTACACGTCCCAAGGGTGCTCAAAGGTTCAAGGGAGTTTTCTCAGTTTTCCACCAGTTTTGAGGTGACAATGGCAACCGAGGTAGGAGGGTTGACCTTGCGCAAGACACTTCACCCGCATTGTCTACTGATAAGTGCCCGGTAGTGCCAGTGTATGGCAGACTCGCTTCTGTCAGCTCGCCCAAGGGCAGCTGTGGCAACAATGTAGTTTTATATAAGTACAGGCCATAATTGAACTGCAGAAGCGATTAAACTTTGTTCCTTGTGGTGTGCTGTGGCTGGCGGGGGGACTCCTGGAGTACGAGTAGGGAGCAATTTATTAGGGGCCATTTGGTTGGTGTACATGTGAAACCGGAGTATGGGCTGCACTGCCGGCATGGCACGTTTAATTTGTAGAGCACAATTCAGTATATGGAAAATTCAAAGTGCTTTACATGAATTAGACAGTAAAACACAAAGCAGGAAGAAAAACAAATGAAACTACTGGACCACAACTTTCAACTAATACTTCAATTGACTCCCTTTAACTTTAACAGTCAAAGGGAGTTCTGAACAAATGGGTTTTTAAATTTGACTTAAAAAAAACTCTCTTTTCAGCACTTTTACAGCCTTCTGAGAGTTTGTTTAAGTTAAGTGGAGCATAGAAACAGAATGCTGATTCTCAATGTTTGGTTATAGTTCTGGGTGTAAAGAGCAGACTGGAACTAGAAGGCCTGAGTGGCCTGGGTGGTTGATACACTAACAATAAATCTGTTATGTATTGAGCTGCTGATCCATTCAGTGATTTATAGATTAACAGAAGGATTTTAAGCACCAGGGAGCCAGTGGAAGGACTTCAGAACCGGGCTGATGTCCTCTACGTTCTTGCTGCTAGTGAGAACATGGGTAACAATGTTTTGGATCAGCTGCAGCTGTCTGACAGATTTTTTTAGGCAAACCTATGAAGACACTGTTGCAGTAATCAGTTCTACTAAAGATAAATCAATGTGTTAAGAAGCAATAAGATTTTTTGTAATGTTCAGGTTCTAGAATGTGTGTGTATATGATCCCTCTGTTTTTTGAATTGTTTGTTACCTTTGTGGGTGTTTCCTTTTTAGAAGCTATCTTGGAACCTTGCTAAGGAGGAGGCCCGCCTCAAACCCAGCTTTCTTATAGAGGGAGCCATGATGGCTGAAATTTGATTTGCTGATGGTAAATTGAGAAGGCGGGGATAACAGTATATAGGTGGACTGCTGGCTGTAGTAACGGTCTGATGGGAAACCTGCCATTTTGGTCTAAGTATAACCATGCTCTGATGAAAGAGACCTAATAAATCACCTTTTGTTTGCTCCAACCAACTTTGCTGAATTTTTCCTGCCACACCACACCTCTCAGCTCAACACAATGGATGAGTTTTTCTACATCCTGCTTGGACACTAGGCCTTTAATCCTGGAAATGTTCTTCAGGTGATAAATGGCTGACTTAGTAGCTGCCTTTATATGCCTGTGAAGGTCCAGGTCTGAGTCCATCATGACCAAGATTGCGACCAAAGTCAGTGGTTTCTAGCTGTAATAGCTGAACCTGTGAGCATGTTTTTATTAAGTTGGAGAAAATTATGCTGCATCCACTCATTGATCTGTTCTATGCATCTAGCCAACACTCTGATGGGTTCATAGTCACCTTGTGACATTGTTATGTAAAGATGTGTGTCTTTTTGATAGTTAAGGTAAATTATCTTTTTGTTTGCTGTAATATGAGCTAAGGGAGCATTTGGATGTTGTTTAAGAGTGACCCCAGAATGGAGCCTTGAGAAACCCCACATGTGACATTTTCTGGTCTCTGATTTTAAAGTTCCCTACCTATCCTCCAAGTATAATTGAACCAGTCCAAGGCTTTATAACAAAGGCCAACCCAGTTTTCCAGCTCTAATGAAATCAACAGTATCAAGCGCTGCACTGAGGTCCAATAATACCAGGAAAATGGTGGTTCCGCAGTCTGAATTTATGTGGATGTCACTGAGCACCTTAATCAGGGCAGTCTCTGTACTGGGGTTGGCATAAAAATCTGACTGGAAGACATCAAAGCACATTGTCATTATTAAGAAGGCATTTAACTGTTGAAACACAACATTTTGAATAAGCTTACTGGTGAAAGGGAGGTTTGAAATGGGCATGTAGTTCTGCAGGACCAGTTTGTCCAAGTTTCCTTTTTTTTCAACAATAATTTCATAATTCCTGTTTTTAAGGGAAAACACCTGACATAAGAAATGTGTTTATGATTTTAATCAAATCAGAATCTGAAACAGGTAAAATCTTTTTAATAAAATCTGCCAGTAAAACATCAAGGCAGCAGTGATGAGCTTAGCTGCTGAACAGTTTCTTTCAAAGTCATTGCAGGCTTTTTTATATTGAAGTCTATTGGCCCCAGAGGTAGGATGGTCTGTTAACATGTCGACTGTGGCACATAAGGAACAAACATTGTTGGTGTTTTTGCTGATAATCTCAGAGAAAAAAATATGTTTTTGCATCTTTTAGTTGTAAATTATATCTGTTAGTTTTATCTGTATATATTTCATAGTGAACATAGTCTTCTTTGGCCATCTTCGTTCAGCTTTTCGGCACTCTTTTCTTTTCTCACTGCTGGAGCATTTCTCCATGGAGCTTACATCTTCCCAGAAACAGCTTTCACTTTAACTGGAGCAATAGAATCAATAATGTCTGCAACTTTAGAATGGGGATGATCAACCAGCTCATCTACAGAGTTACGAGGTAAAGTGGAAGCCGAAGGGTAAGCCTGGGTAGGGTTATTGATTGTAGTGTCCATGATAACACACTTTCTTATAACATCTGTTATGGTAATTAGATCAGTGAGAGAGATGATTTCAAAGGAAACAGAAACATGGTCTGATAGGGCAAAATCAGTTATAGAAACATTTGAAATATTTAGACCTTTACTGATAACCAGTTAAAAAATATGTCCTTAGTTATGTGTTGGTTGTTTAACATGTTCAGTCAAACCAAAACTTTTCAGTATATATAGTACAGTTATTTTGCACCACTGTCTTCAGAGTTGCAACATGTACATAAAGTCCTGCACAATATTTAAGTATTTATGTCCAACACATATTACAGATAAAAGTTCATTGAAGTAATTAAAAAAGTTTGCTTTGGATTTTAAAGGCCTATTAACTTTCTGCTGCACATTAAATCAGAGGTTTTACATCCATCTTTTTTTGTGGCCCCAGCTTTTTCTGAAGAGAATCAATTCTGATAAAGTTACCACTGGAACCAAAGGTATATCACAAGAAGGGATTTGAAGGTCCTGATTGCCAACACTGCTATCTTTCTTTGTATGTGGAGTATCCGCCCGGGGGTGTGATTTATGGCATATTCAAATACTATTTGGAAACGGGAGTTTTCATGTTTAATGGATTGATTCAACTGCAGTGTTGGGTTGGATACAGGAGATGTGGAGGACTTGTGGGGTCCATTTGGAGGAGAGATAATTCTGTTGGGATTTCACATCTGTTTTTTGAGGGTTTTAGGAGAGGTCACTGTGCTCCAAAGCAATAAAGGGTAGGATCTGTATTTCCTCATTACCTCATCAACCATTTCAGTTGTCTTTTTTTGTTCCTTCATTCTGTCTTGTTGCCGTCCAAAGAAGTCACTTTCCAATGCCTTACCAGAGTGACGTTTAACATCAGAAGACTCTATCTGGTTTTTATTTACATGATGTACTTTTTTCAGGTAGTAGAAAACCAAAAAATGTTGCACCCAATCTATTCAGATGAAACCAAACTTTTTCAAACAGGTGTCTCTTTTGCCAGAAGATATTAAAGTTATCAATGAAGCCAATCATTCTTGCAAAGCAAACGGGTAGGAAACTCTACTGAAGAGTTTATCTCTTGCTGAAGGTGGTGCGACAGTCCCACTAATGAAAACTTTAAAATGCATCTGTTCTGCAGTGTTAAGCAGACTAATCACATCTTCCTTTAATATTTCCGATTTCCTATGAGCAACATCATTCAGTGCTCCAATGTGAATGTTTAAGAACTTCAAGGATGTAAGTAATTCACTGATCTTTATTAATCTCTTTGATATTTCAGAAACCGTGGTACAGCAGAACACTATTTATCTGTCTTTTCCTTCAGTGGGTCCTTCCTTCTCTCTTGTTTTGGCAGCTAACAGATTGGTGCACCTGTTGATACTTGTGGTAATACACATGTTTTTCTGAAGTCTTGGGCAGGTTCTGTCGTCTAAATGTGGCATTCACCCTGTCAGCCGTCTTTTCAGATAAGGTACGGATTGTTTGTTCTTTGGCTTTGCTCCAAGTGTTTCCTACCGTGGGCTACCAATCTGGTTATTGTCATTAGAACTGCACCTTGTTTCCCAGTTCTGTTTTTTGTTTGTTGTACTGGTGGGTGGGTATTTAAAACCACTGGTGGAGTTATCTCAGTGTTTGAGACATCAACAGGGTTGACACTGGCTGGGTCCAGCATTGACTTCCACATTCACTTGTACTTAGTCAATTCTAATTTCCATTACAGCCATCCTCTGTATAAGCTTGTCAAAGTCCTGTGTGGTGAAGGGATCTGTCATTCTCTGTCTTTCACTGTTCTATCACTTTGGCTAAGAGATAAGAAGGTAAAAGGTTGGAAAGATGTAAGGCAGCAAGAGAGAGAAGTGTTTGGGTAGGCAGAGAAGCAGCAGTGAACAGGTCAGACTATATGCAAGCATATAGTCGTACCTGTTCACGGTACGACTATATGCCTCTGGCAGATCTGTCACTGGTCCTGCTTCTGATTTTTATAGGTTGGACTTTTAGGTGCAGCCAAGAGCTAGTGATGGTCTGATAATGTCTGATCCTTACTTTTTGTGGATGATGAGGTTTTTCTGGCTCCCTCTTGCCAAGACTTACAGCATGCGCTGGAAAGGTTAACGGCAAAGTGAGAAGTGGCTGAGCTTTTCTAAGTCTGAGGCCATGGTTTTTGACCAGAAAAAGGGAACTTGCTCTCCTCATGTCAGAGGAGAGATCTTGCCTCAAGTGGAGGAACTCGCATATCTTGCTGTCTTGCTCACAGGCGAGGGGAGAACAGAGCAGAAGATCAACAGAA
Organism: Cyprinodon tularosa; assembly: GCF_016077235.1. Taxonomy (NCBI): domain Eukaryota; kingdom Metazoa; phylum Chordata; class Actinopteri; order Cyprinodontiformes; family Cyprinodontidae; genus Cyprinodon; species Cyprinodon tularosa. Next base: position 942,148 of record NW_024038862.1, on the reverse strand, counting down.
AGATTAAGGAAATTGCCATTATAATGCACTTGTCTGTTGTGTTAAAAAGAGCTGAGAAAAAGGGCAAAGTTCTTAATGTACTGGTTGGTCTATATTCCTACCCTTGCCTATGGTCATGAAATCTGAATAATAACTGAAAGAATGAGATCTAAGCTATTGAAATGCGGTCCTTAGGGTGGCTGGACACTCCCTTAGAGATGGGCTGAGAAGATCAACCATTAAAAGACTCAGAGTAGAGCCACTTCTTTGGGAGGTTTTCCAGAAACATCCATGCAGAAGGTGGTCCAAAGGACAGCCCAGGACTGGCTGGAACTATGTTTCTCAGTTGGATGAGGAAAATATCAGTCTTCCCCCAGAGTAGCTGGAGGTACTGTCTGGGGAGAGGGAAGTATGGAAGTTTTTGCTGGGACTTCTGCCTGATGACCTGGGAATGAAATGAAATCAATTGGTGAACTCAGTGAGTAGAATAAAAAACTGTTTAAAACACTAAAGGGAAAGCCCAGTCACCCATAAAACAACCTATAATCCAGATCTTAACTGAAAGAAAGGGGACTTTATGTGAACAAGGATTTTAAGATGGCATTTTTAGCTGAACTTTTATCTCAGGACATTTGCATTCCTCTACACATGACACAGCCAAGATCGGCCTAACACTTCCAACAACACATTACTTAAGAATGATGTTATGGATGTTTGTTTAGCTAACATCTAAGAGAGAGATTAACAATCCCCTCTACAAAAGTGCAGCTATAGGAACATAATCCAACCCTTCATTGACATTCATCTGTGCGTATAGCCTTTCTATTTCCTACTGGCTCCTTTACACTTAACACTTAACTGGCTCCTTTGCACTTGGTTGTTCATTCAGATATGTGGATCAGGTCTATTTGTAAAAGATGATCGATATGTGTCAGTTTTAAAATAAAAATAGATAAGCTATGCAAAAAGACAGACACAGGAAAAGTAAAGTAGCTTTTTCAAATTTTTCAAAGCAAAAAGGTGATACACAGGTGGATCCCACATTTAATGTGGACTCCCATACAGCAACTTTTTGTGTTGGATGAAGCAAACGTAGAACTGAGTATGTGTGTGCAGCTGGCAAAATACTATTAATGAAGATAACTCAAAGTAACATGAACACATGGTTTAAAAACATAGAAACATGAATGGAAAAAAAATCACAAAGCTAAAAAAAACAAACACAAAAACAAACCAACAACTAAAAGCACCAAAGTGCACTGATACGTCTTCAGCAAACTTACAATAACAACAGAACATGAAAAGCCATGTTAAGCATAACAAGCAAAGGAAAAGCATGAATTGAAATAAAACTATAGCCTAATATCTAAAGACTGTGAATATTTGAACCATATTGTTTACAGTTAGTGGAAAATGATCTAAAACCAAATATTTGTCCACCAAGCAGTATTCTTTCTTCAGTCCCTGCATGCATGAAGACATGGCATACACAGCCCCTTTTGATGGAAAATATTTTTGGATTTGACCAAATATTTTTGCACAACATTTACTGCTGGTAATGCAGAGCTACAATTATCTATGCACCAATTTGCCTCAATCTTGCACACTGCACATTTGCAAATAAGGGAAATATCTTTGACTTTACTTCTGGATAGACGAGTATGACCAGTGCCGTCTCTCTATTCGGGTTAGTCTGACATTTGATGCACAGATTGAGCACTCAGTTCAATATAGTACCATATAGTGTAAGAACATGTCATGGTTTTACTAAGGTTCAGACCCAAATGCAGAAGACTAAACTGGGAGACCAGGGAAAAGGTTTAATTGAAAAGATAATTCAGAGATAAGTGTTGCTCTGAACACTGCTCAACCGGAACTGAAAAGTGAGTGGAAGACACAGCGGTTAGTTCAGGCTCAGTCAATTTGACTCTAGAACTTGGAAAACAGAATTTGGTTGCTGACTCACATTTCCAGAGAAGTTGTTGAATCCTTGACTCCAGTCTGTATGCTGTAGTGAACGGAGAAAACTGCCACTCAGATTTCCTGCGGTACTTGAACGGTTCATAGTGGAGATTAATCCCTTTCTCAGTGCGAAGCTCAAACGATCTCTTTGGGAAAGTGGATCCAAACCTCCTGTTTGAACCCCAGCTCAGTTTGTAGCTCAGTTGATCCTTCCAGGGAGAGAATGTCCGAAAAATCCATTTAGCAGGATGACTACCTGCCGAGAGGCAAAAGACAAACAATGTTAAAACTCAGGTTGACAAGAGCAGGTGTGTGAGGAGGCGGACCAGAACCAGGTGCCTCCTGGTGGAGGAAGGGAGACAAACACAGAAAACACAAACAGACAGACAGGAGTCCTGACAGAACAGATATTATGAGCTGTGAACGTTTAAACCTTGAGATTTTGTCATACAGTTTGAGCTGTAGATGAAGACTACAACTGGAAATATCAGACAGTGCATGTCAGCTCTAAGCAAGAAAACTCTAAAAATTAAATTGTTTCTTATAGTGTGAACTAAAAGAATTGGCTGACATTGCTAAATTCTATCTTTGATTAAGTGTAAAAGAAAATACTGCTGGGGCTGTAAACACTACTATGTAAACACTCCTATTTAGTATTCAGTTTGTAGAAAAGCCCATATATGACAAAGTGCTCATAAAAAGGGAAATTTTCTCTTCACCTCCAGTGTTTCCCAGGCTTCTTTTTTGTACCAACAGTCAGCAAATAGTTCTCTGTTGTTGTAATTTCTTTATCTATGTGAGGCACTGATCTATAGTTGTCTCCAATTCTTTGTCTGTCGTCCCCACTGAGAATATTTGGAAGGCTTCAGCATTTTTATGAGTTTTCTTCAATTTACTTTGTGTAAGACTGCTGGGCCATAATTCTTTCAGAAACCTTGTTTGCTCTTGTCTGACTAGTTCTAAAACTGCACACAGAGAAGATTTATTTCAGTCATCTTTCTTTGCTACAGTTCGAAACTTTGAAAGAAAAAGTATAAACTACTTTTCGGATTATTTTTTAACAATTCTTTTTCTTTAAATCTGCTTCCATTAAAAATTACGTTCTCTATAAACATTAATTTGAAGATGACCTAAGCTACACTTTGATATTGCTCACATGCTCTAAAATATTTACAGTTTAAAAAGTTTTTCAAAGATAGCTGGCTTAACACTTTGAAAAATTAATTTGCGTCTCACATCCTTGATAGGCTGCCATTTTGACAGACAGCTTAGAATCAATAGGTGTAGAGGTCATTCTTTCTGCCCCTTTGCTGAATTTTTCACCTCATATACATGACATTACTTCATTTTTACATTCAGACCACAGCTGGCTTCAAGCCACAAACATTCAGCTCATTAAAGCAGAGATATCTGTATTTTTGAATGTCATCTTAGTTTGATCCGGTACACCAGGTCACAAGTTTTCCTTTTTTTAAATAAGAAGCTGAACTTTTAAAAGATAGTCATGATGACAGAAAACTCAAATGCAGCAGTCAAGATAGCTTGACATGTGCAGCATAGTAATGAGGAACATTTTTGACCAAGGGGGAATACATTTATGGTGTTATTTACTCAATCATTTTTTCCATTTCTTTTATTAAACATACAGAAAATCCTGTACAAATGTACAGGGATTTTAAAGGGTTCTATAAATTGAATTATTTATAGGTTTCATGAACATTATTTTAAAGCAGTTGTGGTACCAAGCATGACATAGAAAATCTACCAAGAGGGGGCAAGAAGAGGCCCATGTCATGGCCAATCCAGTGGAAGGGATCAGAGCCACCTTTTGTTTTTTCCCCTAATACTCTTTTACAACTGCAGCATAATAATCTCAGTGCTCTACATAATCAGTTAGAACTAAGGAAGCATCTTGAATGAGAGGCAAACCTTTTTAAAGAAAAACTTCATATCCAGTTTTGTAAACTAAACTTGTTAAGCAGGACATGGAGAAGTAGTGTTCTAAGTTTTTCCGTCTATTTTCTTTCTTTTGGCTTCATCAAAAGCTTTAAAATCTGCAAGATGGGAAGTCTGTTTATTTTTCTAAGGATTTTTGAAAGATATAAGGTCTAACTTGCGTCCCCTTTCTTGATTGCTTGTACATACTCTAATCTCCTGTCGCATTGAGGACTATGAAAAGATAATGTGCTGTGTGCCTCTGTGAGTAAGAATTGCTGCAGTAGATTAGACAGTTTTTTATAATCGGTATCTATTCTGATATACTAATGAGCCATATCCTAAATTTTGGTTCAGGTGAGGACACAGAAAAAGAGAAATGAAGAGTCAATTGTGATTTAGAACTGAATGAATGCAAATGTTCTTTCAAAGTCCTTTTATCACTGCTTTAACATACCTGAATCTAACAGCTGAATTCCCAAGATTTATGTACAAAAAGTAAACCTGTACATGAAATTATGTTTTGTTTTTATAAAGTGTTTTTAAAATGTTTTTTGTTATCGCATCATCTGAATATACTGGTGCGTACAGTTTGATAGTTTTTTGGTATACGCCTATTTTCAATAAATAGCCCCCCCTGGAGAAAACTCCACCAGCCGCTACTGATTATAGCTACCTTAAAAGTCTAAGGTACATATCCCTGTAACATGTATAAATTAATCATATCTAAAGTGCAGGAGAAAATGATAGGGAAAACTTTCTTAAATAACATGATTGGAACTGGATCTAACTTACATGTTGAAGGCTTAGATAAGGATAGCAGTTTTGTTAATTCTGAAAGGTCAACTTGAACAAAGCGCTCCAAAGATGATTCAGATTCTATGGTTACCTCAGATGCTGCCTCACACTTTCAGAGATAAATCAATCATATTTAGAGGGAAGGCTAATGGTGTTATTTTTTATTTAATCTTATTTATAAAGAATAGGATAAAATCATTACTGCTAAGAGGGGGAGAATGGATGGTTTAACAGAGCTACTTTACTGTGGCTCTGGGTGGTTTTGATAAATGTAAAGACATCTTTTCTGACAATCAGAAAATATATCTAGGATTATTCTAATGATCATCTATTAATGAAGAGAAATATGCTATCTTACTTTACAAAGGATATGCTGATGAAGATTCTCAGTCATCCACGTCATAGTCATTCCGTAAAAGTTTAAAAAACAATCCACTGGACTTGGTTTCCAAGGTTTGAAGACGTTTCGCTTCCCCTCCAGGAAGCTTTCTCAGACATTTGAATTGAATTGAATTTTTTAAACTTTTACGGATTTACAAAGGGTAATCTTATACTGCAGTAAACTATTTTTCCAGATTAGGAAGATTTCCAATTGGCATGTAGAGCACCATTTTCTCTCCCGTGTCATAGCATCTTTCCTCAAAGTCTGCAGCTTTACATTAAACCAGGGAGCCAACTTTCTATTTCTAAAGTAATCCTTTTTCAAAGGGGCTATATTGTCAAATCATCAAACTGTGAAGGGGAATAAACTAAACTTTTGTCCTCTGCAGCACATCTTGTTGACACAGAGGAGAAAGTGAAACAGATTCTTTAAAATTTGGAACTGCATTATCTGTTAAAGTGAAACTTCTTTTGTAGGAGGGAAACTCTGTTAAGGTAATCCTGAAGGAAATACTGTTATTTCTTCGCATTCTATGCCATATGTCAGCACAAGCTCCAAAGCATGAAGATTAGAATGTGTGGGACAACTAACATTTTAAAAGAAAGCCAATCGCATTTAAGATAACCAAAAAGGCTGCACTAAAGCTATCACCTTCTATATCTGGATGAATGCTAAAATCCCCTACTATGATGACCCTATTACAGCAGTAGCCATTCAAAATGTCCCCACGTTCGTTATGGGCCCTTGGCTGGTCCTCTACAATTCCTTTTGAAACATCAATCTTTGTACTGTCATGATTTGTGGACAATAAGATCTAAAGAGAAGTGCCATCTACTGGTCCGACCCTGTAATTTAGTGAATGGGTAGAGTCGGAGTAAAAAAGATTTCCCCGCCCAGGAGAAGGAGGGAGTTACTCCAGTGGCTGGAAGCTGAAGGGGATTCTGCTTGGAGTTGCAGGGAAGCGGGCTGCCATTCAGCTGGCATTTGACTGGGAAAGGCCATTTTGAATGGCAGCTACTATAAATGTTCAAAAGAGATACAATTATCAATTGACATTTGAGTAATCAGTAAGTCAGACTGAAAGATTGTTGCCACTCCTGCTTCTTGCCCGGAATTTCTGGGTATGTGGAAATTTTCAGTTTGAGCTTTTTTCCCAAATTAGAGTTATTCACTTTTAATTAGAATATCATGATTTACTCCTTTAGGATTCTTCTCTAGTTAGTTTGATTTTGGTCATGGGCAAGATATTTAATCTATTATTTTCATGTGGAATTATTTTTAATTTAGAAATAATGGTCCAATATTCAATTTATGTAGTAGCATTTCAATAGTTTATTTTAATATGTATTTATTTTAAATCTATTTTAAACATTTTAATTTTGAAAGTTATTTTGACATCTTGGTGGAATGTTTCTAATAACTTTGAGATCATGTATAAACATCCTGCTGGTTCTCATTGTATTGCCTGTTAACAGAAACAGTCATCTGTTCTCATAGCATCCCCTCTATCTGTGTTTTTGATTAATACTAGCCTATGGTCATCCATCAACATATGGTTGTCATTTCTCCAATCGAACCCACATTCTAAAATACATCTGATAAAAAAAAGGAAAATATTACTTTTTTTTTTTGCTCATCGTCCCATCTGGTGACATAGATAATTAATCACCTTAGCTACGTGCCTCCGTTTGTCATTATAGCGCCAGAAAAGTGTGTTTATGTGTGCACATGTGTGTTTGTGCAACTTTTGAACATGAATTAAGATCTGATTTACAGTTTCAGCTTTCATTTAGCAGCTTGTTTACCACAAACAGTAACATGTTCAGTCATAAAGGCAATAAATCCCCTTAATCTGTAATAAAACATTTTGTTTTAGAATTTGCAAGGTTAATGGAGTCAGATGGGTTTTACAGAATGTGTCGCACCGACATTATATACAGTAAATATTAAAAATCAAGGAGATGTGATCATTTTAATAATAAGGTTAATGCACCAATGTCCGATGCAACATTTATGTGCTTGATGAAAATATGTATCTGCTCTATAGTATGGCCTTAATCAATAACAGCTTAAATATTTTTACTTGCGTATTTTCTTGATCTGATCTGAAAATGAATTTCTTTATTCTAAATTTATAACCATATTGTTGGAGTATCACAAGAAAGCTTATGTACAAATATTACATGACTCCATACTTACAGTTTAGATAAAGAGCTATGATTGTGGAACAAAACCCATTATATAACCAGTAGTAGGATATTTACCTCTCTGATATTCATGATAGTCTCTGAATCAACTCTTTTTTTCCATTTTCCTAGAACATAGCATGCAAATGCTGATTAAAACAAAAAAATCTTAAGAGAATATCCCCAGTAACTACACATCTGAGCCATGTTAATTTTGTGTAAGCATGCTGTGGGGACTTTGAGCTATACTACTGAATGTCTGCCCTGTAATTCAATGCTAAACACTACTACTCCACCACAATCACCTTCCAATCTTGTTTGGAAACATTGTTGCCATAATGTAAGGATGGCATAGAAACTGTTTGCATGATCTAATGCCATGAAATTGTATATCATTAAGATGACAGTACTTTATGTAGAACATCTGTGTAATGAATACAATTCAATTCACTCTCCATGCTGAAAGTTTGAGACAGTTTCAGCAGCCTAACCTAATTTTTTATTAACTCACACCCCATTATCATTTGACCATTCTGTTAGTTCTCAAAGAGCATCAGACTTGAATTCCCTGCTTGCACTTGATTTCTTCTTTAAACTTGTTTTGGCACTACCCACAAAAATTCAATTCTCATCTTAATGCAATTGAGTATTGAGTTCTACACCTTGGTCGCCCCCCCTAAAAAAACAAACAAAAAAAACATTTACACAACTTTAAAGCACCAGAAGTATAAATACATAAATGTAACAGGACTTTATCTGTAAAAAAAAAAAAAAGGGAAACAGTACGATAGCCACTCAACTGTCAGACACTACTTTCACATTGTTGAGGATATGCAGTGTGACCTTATGGCAGGAACTGGGCATATGCGGAGGAGGTGGTAGTTCAGGCTAGAGCCCCTGTCTTCTAATGAATCCTGGGGGTAATCCATATGATGCATGTAACCTTGGAAGTCACCAAGATCTCTTTTTTTTTCAGAACACAGATTCCTTCCTCCATTTCCAGTATGCTCCAAATCTCCCAGTGTTTTCTGAGTTTACAAAGTCACAAGAATCCATATTGTACTGCTCCAGTTTAAATCCTTGAAGTCTGACCCAAAATGGGTCAGCCAATCAAAAAAGGAAATACAAATGGTAAGTGCTATTACAGCAATTACATTTTTGAAACAGAAACAGCATGAATATAAAATCACACACTGTAACTCATTTCTGTAGTACATACAGCAAAAAATACAGTATGTACTTTTTTTATGATTTCACACTGCATAACTGAATATTGCAGTGTATAATGGGTAGAAAATAATGATTGTAAATGAAAGCATAACTTTACAATAGAACATTGTAAAATTACTGTATGGTTTTGTTCTCACTTCGTTCTAACTTTACATGTAAATACCAGAGGTATTAGATGGCTTTATACATTCTAATGCAAGCCTAGTGACAATCACCGCCATCTTAGGAAGGATAAACATTTGCTCAGCAGCAAAAGCGGTAGACAGTACTCTGGTTATAGGCATAATAAATACCAAGAAAACCTTCTTCCAAAACATAAGGGCAGATATGATGAAAAACTAGCTCAACTCCACTGGAGAAACAGCGCTGAGTCAAAAAATAGGCTACTGCTGACAGAGGATAGCTATAGATGCTAACTGCAGAGGATCAAAGGATCACAGTGGAGGATTGTACGGCTGACCAACCTAGATTGTCTGTAGAAGATTGAAGGATCAAGTGGATGATTAGAGAAGCATTTCACAAGCAGGGAAACGGGAGAAAGAAGGCAATTGCTAGCCGGTGTAGGTACTAGAGCTGCTCAGGTGGTCAAATCTGCTCGGGGCCCTGTGCATCCCAGCGACGTTACGTTACATGACTGGCTGAAAGTTGCCACATGAGGTAAAATATTATAGTTGCCAAGGCAACAATAATAACATCATGCAGCGTCCGTGTGCTGAGTCAGAAGCACGTGTAGTGTTAACATGTCTAATGAAGTTTTACCTGATCGATAAAAAAACTGAAAAAAATCAGTTTATTGTCAACTGTAACAATGAGCCATTGTTACCTGTGTATTAGCAGTTAAACACAGCATATGGTTTTCTAAATTGGTTTATTTTGGTTATTTTGGGTGGAGTGGATTTGTTTGGGTTGCGGTTCTTTGGCTGGCCACATCTTGTTTTAATTTTGTAGATAGGTAATTTGATTTCACTTTACAATATTTAGTTTTTGTTTAGCTCTTCATGAAGGGGAAATGCATGGATTAAAGAATTAAAATATTGTGAAATACTCACCTCTGCTGTTTCACTCTCCAAGCAGGTGTCTACAGGACTGCACCATTGGATAATTGAAGGGGGGAGGTTAATGTCATGTATGGTGTTTTCTATATTGAGTTTGAGTATTTGTTTGGGTTGAATTAAAATATTTGTTTGCTGTATTTGTTGTTAAATGTATTTCTTAATTAGCTGTTCATTTAGAACAAAATTTCCTTTTCTTCTTGTTATTGTAAAGCTGAACATCCTTTTTAAAATGGTTTCTTCCAATTTAGTTCCTCCTCCATATAAGGAACATGTCTGCCATTGTTCTTGTTGTTGGTGTGGTTTGATTGATGTCCTGCACCAGAAAAAATATTAAAGATTTGTTAGCTGAAAACTCTTCAGAGCATGTACTTCTTTCAACCGGTTTGGGTCCCACCTCCAAGACTGCTTGGCCTCCTGACAAGCATGTGACATGAACAAATAACTGTTAGACAATGATATAAAGGGGGAGAGGTAGGTAGCGCTGTGGCTAGTTGTGCTCAGTAGCTAACAGGTTAGCCTCTTTTAGCTCGGTCACTTAGGCATATTAAGCTACACTACTTTTAAATTTGTGTCAACAACAACCGTTCGTGTTCTAAAAGTAGAATAACTGTTTTATTTGTCTAAAATCTTTATGAAAATCATTTTAAAGATGTCCCATATGTCTTCCTCTACCCTCGGATATTAATAAAAAGATAAAAAATAAGCTGAGACTTTTTTACCTTGTTTAATGGCAGAGCTCAGTCTTAGAGCACAGTACTTTCCTTCAAAACCGGCAATGATTGTTTTCTAGTTTCGACTGCTTTAGATCGCCAATGAAATGTAAAATAATAGCAAATATAGGTAATATGTTCAGACTCTGAAAGAGATTTAAACCTTAAGAAACGGGTGCAATACAGTTTGTCTGAGTGGAGTTAACATATGTTGAAGTCATAAGAAGGGGCAGGGCCCTGAGCAGGTCTGACAACCCAAGCAGATCTGGTACCTACACCGGTGAGCTGGAGGTAAGACCACAAAACAGTCAACAGTGCCATTTATGGTTAAGTGAAGGAAGGAGTGTAAGCTGAAGCCATTTATATCATAAATAATTATAATTGACATTTATAAAATGTAAGGTTATTTTTGTAACTGCATGATTTTAATTAACATTCTCGTATGAATAAAATATTTTTCTTCCTTTTCTCCATGAGGGGAGGATTTCACTGCAGTAAATTTGATGCTGAGCATTAAGGGGAAAGTGGTTGCTGGCCCACACCAGAATGTTGTGGCTAGATTGACTGCATGTTTAGCATGTTACCGCATTTTCAACCCGATTTACCAAACAAAGGCAGCATGCAAGTTGGAATTCATTCAAAGGTATTTGCTATGAGGTGATATTTTTTTTTTTTTTTTACATTTTCCATTACCGTATAAGACTATACAGTATGAAACTATACAGTATAAAAGTACAAATAATGTGGAGGTATTTTTAACCCGCTCCCTATAATTGCATTTCAACGCCACTTTCTTCTCCAGTTTTATCAGCCCATATTAATATTTATGTTTTTATATTCTGTCTCAAACTGTTTAATCTGTAGATATTCTTATTGCACTTTTGCCTGTTATAGGTGATTGTAAAAATATATATGTTGATTAATTGCACTTTTCTCTGATTATGTGACTTCAGATGCTTTATTGGGATCAACCCGACTTCTGGCACCAAAACAATCAAGTGGATCAGTCCAAGAACCAGGCAGGTAAACGAGAAGAGGAATAGTTGGGCCAACCCTCATGCCTATGCATTTCTCAGAAGATTAATGGACTTTAAATGGCTTTCAACCCATTATAAAAGAAAGCGGAATGGGACACTGTATTTGATTACCAAAAGTAGTTCAAAAATATAATAGTTTTAACATAAAACTATCATAACCGAACAATATGGTAGTTGTAACATATTACATGTTTGACGTGTTACTACACATTGGAGTAGTATAGGTTTCTGTACAATAATGGTCTACACTAGTTTTTTGCAGTCGTGTCTCATCTCTTCACATTCTATGCCTATTTGAGGTTGTTTAAAATATACCATATGTTTTGTACTAAAGTCACACTTTTTTACATGTTTTGGCTGGGGGCACAACCTATACTCCAGAGTGACTTGTTATTAAAAAATATATCAATAGAAGCAAAACAATTTTACATGAACTATTCTACATGACACTCTATGTTTTAAAAAGGCCACCTATCATTGTGTTGATTACGTTTTATGTTGTTTTTTTTATTTCCCTTTTGTGTTATTCTAGTTATTTTTGATTGTATTTGTGTTCTTACGTGTTTCTTGTTTGCACTCTTGTTTTAGTCTCCTTTGCCTTAGCCCCCTTCTAGATTCCTCTGTCCACACCTGCTCCCAATCTGCTGATTAGACTGGTCTTTGTTTCTGGCTCCCATATATACAACTCCTGTTCAGCCACTGTTTGCTGGTTCCTCATCATTGCCATTTGTCTACCCTTAATGTAAGTTTTTTCTCTGGATTTCAGTATGTTTGGACTTTGTGGGTTTATGTTTGTGCATTTTTGCTTCTGTTATCCTTTTTTGGATGTTTAATCTGCAAGAAACCCCTTCACCTTCAGTTTCTGCATTTGGGTCAGCTTCAAACTTCTCTCAACCTGAAAGCCACTGGGAACATTAATGGAATGCAACTGAATACAAATAAGAACCTAAGTATTTGGTGTATTGCACGTTTTCACCTTAACATTTTTGGCACACTTAGAGACATAGTTATTGTAAGTAATGACATCTATTGTAGAAATAAATTCAGATATTCAGTAAAATTAATCATATTAAATGAAGGTGGTATCGTTGCTTTCCTAAACTTGTGATTGTTCCGGTGACTTCTAAAGTGGTGCAACTTTTAGTCTGGAAAATACGGTATATGTATTTACGTCACATCAACTTTAATGCATTTCACTGCATTATAAAGCATTATAAAGGTTTTTTTTATTTGCAACACTTATTCAATTTTTTTAAGAACAGCTGATAATCAAATGTAGTGTTTATACATTTTGGATTATCAGCAATCACAGCAATAATTCGATGAGAAAAGATTAAGCATACAAACATACAATAACATATTGGCAAATTTAATTGCCAGGTATTGCATGTAATTTAAAGTGAATACAAGGTAATGCTGTAAACTAAAAATATGATTAGTGGTTGCTCATAATATAAAACTACATTATAGTATCTTATATACTTTCAAAACTGTAAACACCTTTTAATAATATACTTTACTTTTTAAAAGGAATGTCAAAAATTTTACAGCACTTCTAGGTAAGTTTTATTCCTGTTTTTTATTGTAAATCCTACGGTAAATTTGTTACAGTGTGAGGTGCTGGGGTTTCTCATGGAGTCTACCAAAGGGGGTAGCCGGTCACTAGGCGTTGCTCTGCCTAATCAGTTTGAAAAGTTCGGGTGTATGGTGCTGATCAGTCCCACATAAATAAAGTGTTGAACTAAACCTGAGTGCTACACATTATCAATCCAGCTTTCTAGATTAGAATAGGAGTTCTCCTTGCTGCATATATTTCTCTTGTCTCTGCAGTGCAGCTTATGTGTATCCATGTCCACAGCTGCAAGTAGCTATTGGGTACACTGTGGAATTTGTAGTGTGACTGGTGTGAGCGCTTTGTTACTGACTCGGGGGCCATTAATAATAAATGTATGAAATTATCTCACATGCCAGATACTTTGGTATTACAAGGGGGATATGGCTTTAGGGCTTTGAGCTTGACATATCTGCTTTATAGCACCAAATACTTGAAAGCACACATTGGCCCTGTGAAGGATTAAGTGCCTTAACAAACCAACAGGTAAACAAATACTATGGGAAATGGACCACTTTGGAAATATACTTTGGTTTAGAAGGAAATACATTCTCCCTTGAATTAAACTGCTGTAACTTTAATGAAGTCTCAGCAGGCTTTTTAATCTGAACTTCAGTGCACCAGAGTCGAGGGAAATGAGTGCCAGTGTGAAGTTTGAATAAACTTTTTGCTCCAAATGACACAGTGGAATAAAGAAATGTACACTTTGAACTTTCAAGTATGAGATTTCATTTTGATCCTGTTGTGTCCCCTGACTTTTTTTGGACAGGGTTCTTTTTTTTTTTTTTTTTCCACTCGACCATAGAGAATTGAATTTGTAAAATAAAAAAACAATCATGAAGTTCACGGGTGCAGACATGTGTGATTAATAGACAAGCTGCTGCAGTGTGGTACTTGTAGTCTAAAGCCATTTTCCAATCTTAGAATTGAGCAGACAGAGAAACTAGGAAGTCCTAGAAATCTGTCTGCTCCCTGAAATCAAACAGGGGAACCCCCCAAAAAGCCTTCCAAATCTGAAAAAATAAAGGGTTAAATCATTGTTGCCTACCATCACTGTCAGGCAAAACAAGAGATCAATAAAGCAGACAAGAGGCCACAAATAACTATGCTGAAGTTGTGAGATATGGAACCAATAAAATAAACCAGTAAGGAACAATGAAAACTAGGAAGCCTAAATATTCGGGAGTTAAGAGCAGTGTCATAGTTACAATTTTCTTCTCCAAAATATTAAGTGACTTAGTTGCTTTCCCATTTAACTTTTTGCAAGTCAACTATAACATCAAATGTGAGGACCACAAATGTTTTTGTTTTGTTTTTTTACTTGGGGCAGAATGATTAGGGCAAAACTGGCACGGTTCTGGAAATCTTACACTTACAAATAAAAATCTTGCCACTCTTTGTTGAATATGTGGCAGCTTTGGGTTTCAATTCCTGTTCCAGTTGCACTTGATGTAATTTATAGACTTCTGCTATATGTGTTTTCTGGAGCTGGGGAAGACATTCAGCTGTTCCAATCATAAAGGCCATCTGATCACTATATAACCAGAGCAGAGTCTGGCCCATTTTGCCAACATTATTTTGGACCAATGCAGGTTGGACTCTGGCAGTCCTGTTCATAAGCTTTATGGACAGGACTTTTAGACATCACAAACCCAGAGAATGTGTGGTTTTGGGACCAGTAGATTCCATGCAGATTTTGTTTTTCTAATGGCTACATCCTACTAAGACATACAGTATACGCTGGGGTGGTTCACAACCGAATGCAAAGCAGGCAGAATGAGGCTCAGCTTTCTCTAAGTCCAAGCCCCTAGTTGTCAACTGCGAAAAGCTATCTTTTCGCAGTTGCCCTTGTAAGATAGGTTTACAATCCTTAGAATCCTTAAAGTTAGACAAAACATGATTCAGATGCTGTTTTGTTTAGTCGCATATAGTTTAATTAGTGACTGTGGAGACAGCTGAAGGTACAGAGGATGAAAACTGAACAGAACTGAACAGCATATACCACCCCACTCATGTTCAGTGCAGCGAGGAATGCTCTGATCCTTATATTGGAAAAACCAAACAACCTCTCCACAGATGCATGGCCCAACACAGAAAAGCGGCCTCCTATGGACAAGACTCCGCAGTACATCTACACCTTGTGGACAAAGGACATTCTTTTGAGGACCAGAATGTTCACATTCTGGATAAAGAAAATAGGTGGTTTGAGAGGGGCATGAAGGAAGCCATCTATGTTAAGAGAGAAAAAAACAACTTTAAACAGAGGTGGTGGACTCAGATTCCAGCTTCCAAAAACTTACAATTCAGTTATAGAGATGATCCCTTCCAAATATCACGACACCCCCAACCCCATCACAGAGGAAACAAAGTACCTCCTCTCTTCAGCCGGTGAACGATACCTCCTTCACGACCGACCCTTAACAATCATAGACAGGTTACAGGTATTACAGGAGACAACTAACCCCCCAACCCCCCCCCCCCCCCCCCCCCTTAACGACCGGTCTTCAGAATCATAGACAGGTTTCAGCAGATATTACAGGCTAACAATGGAACCAAACGACCAACTTGTAGGTTTTAATTTGCACGTTTCCAAGCAATACAAGGCCTTATCTACATAAAGACTCAAACTTACTGTGGATCCAGACATTTGAATTGAGAAAGCTTACTGGAGGGGAAGCGAAACGTCTTCAAATCTTGGAAACCAAGTCCAGTGGATTTTTTTTTTTTTTTTTTTTACTTTTACGGAATTGGATTGGTAACTGTGCACTGAAGGTTTCTTCCTGCACTGCATACCACCTAGGGTGGCCAGATGTCCGGCTTTAGGGCGGACAGTCCGGATTTTCATTGCACTGTCCGGCGTCCGGCGCTGCACCCAGCCGGACGTGTATTTGTCCTCCTTTACCCCCAGATTCCACATACTCCGTCAGCGCTCCGCCCCGCTCACGTACGTCGTACGGAGTACTTGTCTGTCATGTAAATCAATGAGAGCTGTTCCACATCCTCCGCTCGTCACCGCCCACGTACGTCTTCTCCGTCCTTCACCGTCAAAATACGGAGCTGAGCTATTTTTTGCTCCCCTCCGGTCCGTCCAGATCAAGACCTGCTATTGCAATCACACCAAACAGAAAAAGGAATGTAGAGAAGACCCGGTTTGTCAAATTAAATTATAGTAAAAACAGATGGGTAACTAGAAATTAGAGCATAGTTCCTATATATTCCCAAAAACTAGGAGTAATTAATTAAATAAGTTGATGCAGACTATTGGTGCTTCAACAGACCAGGAAGAAGTTGTGAGATTCTAGAGCGCATCTCACCACGTTAAAAGAAAATTCTTATTGCAGGAATGGATGAAGAGATGATGAGTTTGGAAGCAGAGAATAAACAGAGTTCATACAAACTATGTATGATCCTAGTTATCCTTGTTACAAAAATCCACAACAGAAAGAAAATATTTGGGCAGAAACTGAACATCTGCTGGATGATGATGGGGATTTTTTTAATATGTCAGATTAAATTAAGCGTTCACAGGTTTTATACAGGAATGAGGAACTCTAATTTAATGCTCTTTTAATGCTATTAGAAATAATTTTAATGCCATCAACAAGTATCATGTACACAAGTTATTAGTTTACATGAAATAAGGAGCTGTAAGCACAGTTCCATGACTCAAGTTTATATATATATATATATATATATATATATATATATATATATATATGGATAGATAGAGAACATGGTGAAATCATCTTTACTCTCAACAGGCTGCAGCCATGTCATGAATTCCTCTTTTCCAGCCACTTTTTGCAGTTTGCATCGTCCTATTCTCTAGCTCTTTCTCAAGCTTCTTTTCCAAACAACTGCTTTATGATCAATTGCAGCAGTTCTGCGCAAATTAATCGTGTTAAAAAATTGTCACTTTTTAAACACCACAATGTATTAAATAAATACAAATGCTGGGAACCAATTCTTTTTTACATTTCTTTAATATTTTGTTCTATTCAGCTACACAAGCATCCTCTTTAAACTACTAAGAATTGTGCTATAAATGTGACTTTACCCGATTCTTATGTACACCTTAGTAATTTATTGATATGCCGCACAATGTCCTCCTTTTTGGTGCTATAGAAATGGCCACCCTAATACCACCTGATCTTCAGAGGTACACAGTACCAGACCATATTTTCAACCCTTACTGAAAAACTTTGAATATTTGGGAAACATCTTGGTTTCCTTCTTACACAAGTTAAGCTTTGTCCATTCCGTATGCATCCTCCAAGAGTTGGCAAGGTAGAAGTCTCACTGAGCTGAAGTTGGGTGGGAGTTTGGGGGATCTCTTGCTGCATCTGATCAGAAGTCACCTTCGGCTTATCTTTGTCAACAGTCATAGCATCCCAAAAACCAACTAAAACACTGGATTTACAACAAATGTGTACAACAAAACGGGGCATGGATGGGGGTTTAACTAAAAGTATATCAAGCTTGATATTACTATATGTGATCATGAATGAGTTACCTGATATTCACATAATTTTGAAAATATACAAGGTTAAAATCACTGATTTGTTTACCTGTTGCAAGTAGTGCCTCTTTTTGCACTATGCCAACCAACAAAACAGAAGAATACATTAATTATCTTCATTCTTTCTTTAATATGTCAGCTTTCTTCTGTGACAACTCTAAATAGTATCTCCACTTATAGCCAACAAACTCCTCTTTGATTGGTTATAGCGTCATGCCTGTGTTGCATTCACAACACAGAAATTACAACACTTCTTATTTAATATTGTAGGGTCAGTTAATTTCTTATTTCTTGAGTGAAAATTATCCGGGGCTTGATGGGAATCATTCCTGGCAATAGCTAGTAATGCCCAGGCCCTTGATTTTTCCAAGTAATTCTGAAGTATAGATGGAATTCATTAATTTGTATTTACCTAATAATATAAATATATATTATACATATATATTAATTCTATCTATCTATCTATCTATCTATCTATCTATCTATCTATCTATCTATCTATCTATCTATCTATCTATCTATCTATCTATCTATCTATCTATCTATCTATCTATCTATCTATCTATCTATCTATCTATCTATCTATCTATCTATCTATCTATCTATCTATCTATATAAATGAATGTAAATCCTACCCTCTCTGTGAAACATTCTAGTTAAAGAAGTTTTAAGAAGAACATTAAGTCAAAGAAAAAGGTTTAGGGATTGTAATGCTGCCTTGACAAGCTTTTAGGAAAGTAAGGATTGGGTCCACGATTACTGTCAGTTTGATGCGCCACCTATTGTATATGCACATGCTTTAGTCCTTGATGCTGCTGTTACTGGTTTTAGCCCCAATCAAGTGAAACGTCTTCCTCTCTCTAATCCCAATTTTTCAACTTCCAAAAATATCATAAATAAAGTGAAATGGAGCATAATCAGGAAAAAATCAGGAAAAAACACATCAATTTACTTTGACATTTGAATGTAAAATTGAAATCCATGATACATACACTGGAAATATTCTGAAATAAAAAATCCCTGAATTCTGGTTAAAGTGTTTGTTCTCACTGTTACTTGCTTAGAAAAAAAAAAAAAAAAAAACCTGGGTTCAAATCTCGGTCATGGTTTTTCTGTATGGAGTTGGTATAATCTTCCAAATGAAGGTGTGGGATTTCTCCAGGTGCTCTTGCTTACTCCTACAGTCAAATAGCAAGTTGATTACTCTTGCTATATTGCCCTTAGGTATTCCTCTTTAAATGTCTCTGTGTTGCCCTAATGGAACTGGCAACCTGTTCGGGGTTTGCCCTGCCTGTCAGCCATTTACTACCAGAAAGGCACCAGCTTCTCACAACCTTGCAGAAGGGGGTATAGCTAATGGATTAATTTATGAGAAAACTGATAGCCCACATGTTCTGTTTCCACACAATCCAGTAAAATGCCCATTAGCAGGCCTTAGCAGAACTCTATGACATGGAAGAAGGTTATTTACTATTTATAATTGTTTTTGGAAAAGTAACACATAACATTCATGACAATGGCCCTTTAGAAGCCATGACAATGGCTTCTAAAGGGCCATAAAAAGCATAAAAAACCCAACAAAAATACCCCAGCAATACCAGCTGTTTTATAAACACTAGACACAAATCAGAGCTGGTCTTATAGGAGAGGTCCAGTCATATTCAAAATTCAAACTTCTGAAAGTACTTTAAATATGAAATTATTACATACTGTCCAATAAATAAGTCTTTTTAATGAAGAAAATTTTTCATTTGAATGTGCTTTACCAAAAGCATCCATTTTTTTTGAAGAACACTACAGCCACGTACTGATTTGTGATGTTAAGGTGCAGTATTGGCTGTTGATCAAGTCCCAGTATTAGGGGTGTGGGAAAAAATCGTTTTGGCGATATATCGTGATATTTGGCTGCCCAATATAATATCGATCTTTCACTTCTTAGTATCGATTTTCAAAAAAAAAATGGTTACATAAAACATTGATGGGAAAATGGGCTACCTCTGCACCACCACTCTGGCAGAAAGCGCTGTGGAGCCCTTTAACTGTGCGTGCAGCACCAAATCTGTATTTGAGGCGGTCACAGTGGAAGAAAACCCCAAACAACATAGATAATAATATCTAATCAATATTTTCTGATGAAAATATACAGCACTTGCTGTTTTTTCTCTGGCCAGAAGTTCTTTAAGTTGGCAATCCAACGACGGACAAGTGATGGATCATAAATTGGAAAAGGTGAAATTAATATATATTTTTTTTACTTTAACCCAATGTATTACAACATCCAACTGCCATGCACATGGGCATTGTCAGTTTAACTATAGCACTCGCAAATTTCACTGTCCTCTCAAAATCTTAAATAATTGTTGTTGATTGCAGATGTGACTAGGAGTTCTCCTTGATTTTGATTCTAAAACAGGAAGAATGGCCTTCGGCTTACTGCACCACAAATTCACTACCAGAAGATGTCAGGAGTTTTTACTGATTAACGCTAAATTTATTAAATCACTGCAAACATATTAGTTTCAGGTATGGATAATGATCTATTGATTATTCCTTGCTGACTGGACTTCTCCTTTAAGCCAGAAAAGTAAAACTTTCATTTCTAATTAGGTAACTTTGTTCATCTTTTCAGAAATGTAGGTAGGTCTGCAAATTTTCATCCTAAGCTAATCAAGGAAATGAATGCTCCACTTTTATCATAACCAATTCTTCTCTTACTTACTCCATGCCCATTTGTCTTGTCAGTATACGGTTTGCTGCTTCTGAGAGAAATCACTGAAGATCAAACTATTTTTCTATCCTCGTGTCATCAGCTCACCCATACCTGACCCTACCCGTCAGGTTTGATTGGAATCAAGAAGTTTCATTTGATCATCTCATACCTCACTATGCTTAGTAGACAAATAATAAAAAAAAGAAGAGTAGAAAGCTGTTCTTTTATTTTCCTTTGAGTGTAGTCACTTTTTTTCATTTTGAAACAGATTTATTTTCAGAGCATTAACAAGATGCCAAAAGTCTGAGTATCATCACAAGCAGAAGAGCTGGATTATATGAATGTCTCTCTTCCTATTCCTCTCTATTACAAACTGCTGTTTTCTTCATTCCTGAAATGTCCAATTCTGAAATATCCCATTGAGTGTTGCCAATTATTCATTAAATAAATAGCAACTAGATCTGAAAGGTTTATCTCTTCGTGATGCATTATTCCTATGTGATGATATACAGTATATCATTTTCAATGATGTTGCATCACAATGTAAAAACATTGATTTTACTTTTATCATTTTCGATTGAGATAAGTGCAGAAAAAATAAAATAAAAAACAAATTGTTAGCCTTTTTTTTCCATGAATACTTCTGTTTTCATTTTATGAGGGAAATTATAACTAAGCATCCTAAAATGAATCTTGTGGTTTTTACATGTATTTACAGTATATTAAACTTTGATGCTTTTAACATTCAAAATTCCATATTGATATTGGCATTTTATCAATCAATATTTTACTTTTTGTACACATTACAAAAATATTTTTCTAAAGCTTTTTGGTCTGCTTGTGTTTCCTCTTCTTACAGGCCTTAAAAAGCAGATAAAACATCTTTTTTTTTTTTTTAACAAAATAATATTGATAGTTCACAATCTCCACTTTAATTAATCTTTGATCAAAAACATTTCATTCCTTATTTGATAAGTCCAAAATTTATAGAATTTGAAACAAGCTAATCAAAGTTGGCTTGGATGTCAAAAAAATCAAATATATAAAACAGAATAAAAAAAAAAAAAAAAAAAAAAAAACGTCAGAGTAAGTTTCCTTTTTATGTAAGAACAAATCTAAAAATTGTCACGGACTATTCTAATAAATATATAATAAATTCAAAAGATTTAGACAATTTTTGGCTCAATTAAATCTGTGCCTAATGTATACAGTGTTGGGCACGTTACTTTGAAAAATTAATTTGTTACAGTTACTAGTTACTTCTCCCAAAAAGTAACTGAGTTACTAACAGAGTTACTCCACAGTAAAAGTAACTAGTTACTAGTAAAAGTAACTATTGCGTTACTTTTGCATTTCTCGCCCCCGTAACCCTCACCACCCAGCCCCCACCTTCTCGTCGAGTGTTTCAAAACCAGCTGAATAGAGTGGACGACAAAGACAAGTACCTGCAGAGAGTTTTGCATTTATTGCAACTCAACGTAAATGACATCAGGGGGGAACGCTATCTGACGGGCCTATAAACCCCGATAGATAGCGTTTCCCCTGCTTAACATTGGGGGAAAGGTATCTGATGGGCTTCTAAACCCCCTCATATAGCGTTCACCCTGCTTCACAAGGGAAAAACGCTATCTGACGGGCCTCTAAACCTGGTCAGATAGTGTTCTCCTCTTCTTAACATGGGGAAACGCTATCTGATGGGCTTCTAAACCCCGTCAGATAGTGTTTCCCTCTTCTTAACATGGGGGAACACTATCTGATGGGCTTCTAAACCAGGTCAGATAGTGTTCCCCTCTTTTAACATGGGGGAACGCTATCTGACGGGCTTCTAAAGCCCGTCAGATAGCGTTCCCCTCTTCTTAAAAGGGGGGGAACGCTATCTGATGGGGTTTAGAAGCCCATCAGATAGCGTTTCCCTCTTCTTAACATGGGGGGAACGGTATCTGAGGGGCCTATAAACCCCATCGGATAGCGTTCCCCTCTTCTTAACATGGGGGAAAGTTTCTGATGGGCTTCTAAACCCTGTCAGATAGCGTTTCCCTATCTGACGGGCTTCTAAACCCCGTCAGATAGCGTTTCCCTCTTCTTAACATGGGGGAAACGGTATCTGATGAGCCTCTAAACCCCGTCAGATGGCCTTTCCTTCTTAACATGGGGGGAACGGTATCTGATGTGGTTTAAATATCATCAGCCTGCATTACTTCTACTCATGGATGTGAATTTTTTTAACAGGGCGTTCACATCTGGTGAGTGTATGAAATTAATAACTGGGGATGTCTAATTCTGAAATCCTTTGTGTTTTGGTTGTTATAGATCCATCCATCCATCCATCCATCCATCCATCCATCCATCCATCCATCCATCCATCCATCCATCCATCCATCCATCCATCCATTTCTCCCTTTCTCCATATATGCTAACATTTGATCGTTCACGCCCTCTGTAGTTCCCCTGTGGCACAGGTTTGTCAGTTTGTCTTTCTGCCTGGAAAACGCTGTTTTTCTGCTGGAGTCCTCCTCACTCTCCATATCTCTGTGTGTGCTGTAAGTTAACATCCGCCAGCGGAAACACCCACCTACCCAACTGACAGACGTAATCTCACTATACATCAGCCAATCTCATCCTCCCCTCTCTCATGACAAGGCACGCACGAGTCCTATCATTAAAAAAAGGTTACTTGTGCGACCTGAGTAACGTGCAGTAATAGGGTGCTGGCAATGGTAACTGCGTTATAGTTACATTCAAAGTAATTAGTTAGATTACTCGTTACTAAAAAAGGTAACAGCGTTATTACCATTACTCCCATCACTGAATGTATATTTATTACATTAAACAGTAACCTGAAATTTCTTATTAAATTATATTGTTGTTCATAATGTTTCATAAAATCAATCATGACGAGCTGTTAAGTTATTTTGAAGTGTGTTTGTTCATGCGTGTTGTTTCTGCACAGGTGTATTATGTTGGTCCTTAAAGTTTTCTGTAAGCTTCAGGTTATAAAGAATCATTTTCTCTCCCTTGTCTAAACTTTCCTATATATCATTTTTTTTTGCCTCTTTGCCTCTCTCCCTCTATTGGATATTAGTGCCAAATACATACTTTCAGCCCCATGAAGGATATCACTCAGGCTGGAAGTAGTCTACTTTTTTTAAAATAACGACTTCATGGTAAGTGTCCACAAAATGCTTGCATATGCACAGGTTTACAGTTCAAGAACTAGGTGGTGGCATCCCATCATTTGTCTTTCACACTAGGGGTGACAAAACTGTTTGTAAAGCTGTCAGTGTAATGATTCTTTATCCCCATTGATAATGACATCTGTTCCCTTCAATGATTTCTGTGTAAAATGCCCCAAATGGCATGTGTCATATGTCGATGAAGTTTATTCTGTTAGAGTTAAATGGGGGGAAATCTAAGACTGCCACTTGAAAAATGTGTTGTATGTAATGTTTTATATAGAGTACCATATGATCATATTTTCCTTTAACCAATGTGTTAACTATTGTTTTTCACATAATTAAATTTACATTTGTTGTTTAATGCAGAGCAGTTTTGAAGTACACTGTTAAAAAACAAAAAAGGGAATACGTAAACAACACAATATGACTTTGCTAATCAAATCAAACTTCTGTGAAATCAAACTGTTCACTTAAGAAGCAAAGCTGATTGACAATCAATTTCACATGCATTTATGCAAATGAATTAGACAACGGTTTGAAATTTGTGGCATTTAGCAAGACACACTCAATACAGGATTGTTTCATCAGGAGGGGACCACAGACCACTTCTCAGTACCTATGCTTTCTGGTTGATGTTTGGTGGTCATTTCACACTTGTGAAATCAAGACAAACTCTAAAACTCACATAAGTGGCTCAGGTAGTACAGCCAATCTGAGATGGCACATCAATTCAAGCTGTAGCATGAAGGTTTGCTGTCAGCATAGTGTCCAGAGCCTAGAGGCACTACAAGGAGACAGACCAGTACACCAGGAGACATGAAGGAGACCAAAGGAGGGCAACTACCTCGAACAGGACCGCTACCTCCAGCTTTGTGTAAGGAGGAACAGGAGGAGAACTGCCAGAGCCCTGTGAAATGACTTACAGCAGGCCAAAAATGTGCATGTTTCTGCACAAACAGCTAAAAACCGACTACATTAGGATCGAATAAGGACCCAGTGTGAACAGATGGAGGTCATACTCACAGCCCAAAATCGTGCAGGGCGATTGACATTTGCTAGAGAGAAAAAGAGGGGGAAATTCGCCACTGGCGCCCTGTGCTCTTCACAGATAAAAGCAGGTTCACACTGGGCACATGTGAGGAGCAATCTCTTGCCTGCAACATCCTTCAGCATGACCGGTTTGGCAGTGGGTCAGTAATTATGTCGGGTGGTGTTTCCTTTGAGGGCCACACAACCCTTCATATGCTTGCCAGAGATAGCATGACTGCCATTAGGTGCCGTTATGAGATCCTAAGACCCCTTGAGGGACCACATGCTGGAGGCCCTGGGTTCCTCCTAATGCAGGACATTGCTAGACATCAGGTGGCTGGAGTGTGTCCGCAGTTCCT
Source organism: Cyprinodon tularosa (assembly GCF_016077235.1). Lineage (NCBI taxonomy): Eukaryota > Metazoa > Chordata > Actinopteri > Cyprinodontiformes > Cyprinodontidae > Cyprinodon > Cyprinodon tularosa. Next base: position 917,469 of record NW_024038862.1, on the reverse strand, counting down.
GCAAGATGAAGGCATTGAAACTATGGACTGAACCACCTGTTCCCTAGACCTGATTCTGATTGAACCAACCAAATCTCATTTAATGGGATAAGGACTGGCCTGCCTTTCCCCTTGATCTGAATCAGACTAAACCAATTGAACAGGCTGTATACTGGCCCGCCCGTTCCCTAGACCTGAATCCGATCAAGCACATCTGGGAAAACATGTCTCGAGACATCCACCAATGAAACGTTGCACACAGTCTATCCAGGAGTTGGCTGATCCTTTAGTCCAGGTCTCGGAGGAGATCCCTCAGGAGCCCTTCAGGAGCATGTCCGGACATTGCAGGGAGGTCAAACAGGCACAAGGAGGCCAAACACAATACTGAGCCGAATTTTGACCTGTTTAAAGGATATTGCATGAAAGTTGAATTATACTGTAGTGTTTTTTTCCAGTTTCATTTTGTTTGTAACTCTAAATACAGTCCTCTATGTGTCAATACATTTGTCTCTATTGATGATTGCTGTGTGCTTTTTTTCATCAGCACATTCAACTTTGTACAGAACGTAATCGAGGAAAATATTTCATTTAGATCTAGAATGTGTTATTTAAATCTTCCCTTTATTTTGTTAGCAGTATTTCCAGGGACCAAAACAGATGGTTAAGTACCTTTGTCATGATACCAGATGGCGAACCACTACAGGCTTCAATAGAATATCTATATCTATCTATATATTAATAGATATATATATGCATATCAACATCCATATATATGCATATCTAAATCCATATATATATATATATATATATATATATATATATATATATAACTATATCTGTGTCCATATATATATAAACTCTTCCTCACCCACGGCCTCCCTTTTTTCTGACGTTACATTGGTGGATGGCTCAAGACATGATTTCTCAGATGTGCTTGATCGGATTCAGGTCTAAGGAACGGGCGGGCCAGTACACAGCCCAATGACCATGGGCACCACTGATACCTTGACCACTTCTCCAGCTCTCCTCTGAGCCCCTGTTATTTCTCTAGTTTCTCATGTTCCTTTTCCTGATTTTGCATTCACTTTGTATTGTTATGTCAACCACAACGGCTTTCCTCTGATTTTTGTCCACCACCACAATTCCCGGTTGGTTCGCCATTACCATTCTTTCCATCTGTATCTGGCAGTCCCACAGGACCTTGGCTCTGTCATTCTCTACCATCTTTGGAGGTGTTTCCCACTTTGACCTTGGGCTTTCCATCTGCACAAATGTTCCATACACCATTCAAGCCACTTGGTTATGGTGCTTCATGTAAGCTTTCCCTGCCAGCATCTTACACCCTGCAGTTATTTGCTGGATTGTCTCAGGGGCCTCTTTGCACAGTCTGCACCTGGGTTGTTGTCTGGTGTGGTGGATCTGGGCCTCTACTGCTCTGGTGCCTGCTCCTGTGCAGCCATGATGAGTGCCTCTGTGCTGTCCTTCAGTTTAGGTTTGTCAAGCCATGATAGGATTTCCTGATATCAGCTACTTTGGTTATGTTTCGCTGGTTCATCCCGTGTAGGGGCCTATCCTCCCATGATGGAACCTCCAGCACCTCATCTTCTGTTCCCCATTGTCTGAGACATTCACTGAGCATATCATCTTTTGGAGCCTTGTCCTTGATGTACCTATGGATCTTAGATGTTTCATCCTGGATAGTGGCTCTCACGCTCAACAGTCCTTGGCCTCCATCCTTAAAGTATACAGTCTCAGGGTGCTGGATTGGGGTGGTACCCGCTGTGCATGGTTAGGAACTTCCATGTCCTAACATCTGTGGCCTGTGTCTTATTCTTTGACCAGCTTATTATTCCTGCAGGGTATCTGATTACTGGTAGAAATTAGCTATTTATTGCCTGGAACTTATTCTTGCAATTGAGCTGGCTTCTTAGGACCTGCTTTACTCGTTGGAGGTATTTGGCCAAAGCCACTTTCCTTTTCACCTCTTCAAGGTTGCCATTTGCTTGTGTGATTCCGAATTACTTGTAACAGTCCTTGGTGTCTGCTATTGTTCCTTCTGGGAGAGAGGCCCCCTCTGTGTGGACTACCTTCCCTCTCTTAGTCACCATCCGACCACACTTCTCTAGTCCGAATGACATCCCAGTGTCTGTGCTGTAGATCCAGGTGGTATGGATTAGTGAGTCAATGTCTTGCTCATTTTTTGTGTACATCTTGATGTCATCCATGTAGAGGAGGTGACTGATGGCGGCCCCGTTCCTTAGTCAGTATCTATAGCCCATTGCAGTATCTTGCAATGAAGGCTCTTAGAGTCCTGTTGATGTTGTATAGCTCCAAGCAATCAATGATCCAAGCATGTGCCATTGAGTCATAGGCTTTCTTGTAATCAATCCAGGCAGTGCTTAGCGTAGTGTTTCGGGTTCTGTAGTCTCGCATGGCTGTTCTGTGTACCAGTAGCTGATGTTTGGCACCTCTGGTATTTTTACCAATTCCCTTCTGAGCTGTGCTCATGTATTGATCATTGTGCCTGCTTATCATTGCCGCTATGATCCTGGACATGAGCTTCCACATTGTGGAGACCTAACTCAGAGAAAGAACTGAATATGTCAAAAAGAGAACACTATATGAAAGGAATATTCTGAAAAATAAGAACAGAAATGAGAATAATCAGACAGTAAATTCAAATGTATATCCTCCACTAGACGTAAAACTTTGGGAAGTCTTTCACTGCGGCAGCACGATAAACATACAGCCAGATCTTTAGTTGATTTTTTTTTTTTACTTATGCTGCTTCAATGTCTTTTGTATTTCAACTCGGTTCTAGCATGATTTCCTAATTCCAATGGAAAATTAAATGTTGTGACCCCTTATGTTGTTATAGATGATGATTGCAGTAACAATGTCCTAGAGTGGTCTGTATCCTTATTTTTTTTTACTGCATTTAGTTCATTGAACATTTTAACAAAACAGCAGAACAGATTGCAAGATTAAAAGAAATGGGCCCTGAGCAGTTAAAAATATACACATTGGTCAGAAAAGTTTGTCTCCAATGTTCATAAAGAGTATGGCTTTGTGCGAGATGTTCTTAATTTTACAAAATTAAGAACATCTTGTAAAATGAATGTTCTTAATTTTACAAAAAACACTTATATAATTACTTACATAATTATCTTCAGATACTCCAGAATATTCAGTTAGGTTGAGTTTCTTTGATTAAATGTTTCTGCTGCTATTATGTCATGAGATATTGCACTCTTCTATACTAAAGTTATGTAGCATATTGCAGCAAATACAAAAGGACTTTTCTTCTTCTGCTTTGATCCTTCCTTTAACAGCTTTAAGAGAGTTATTTATATTCCCTCAACATCTCCACTTATTTTACCTTGATGAAAATAGTGTTTGACAATCTGATGTTTCTCCCAAAATCTATTGATATTTTCTGTCATGATGGGTTCACTAAAAGCGACCCAAGAATGCAGAACACCACTGACGGACACAAGGATGAAAGTTAAACAGTTTATTTATGCACAAGCACACAGTATACACTGGTTCAGGTTCGGGGCCTGGATTCTGGTTCACCGGAGTCTGCGTGAGAGACAGTTCAGTTAGCGTTGCCAACTGAGGTTTGATTTCCAGAAGTTTACTGATTGTACCTTGAGGGTTCTTGAGGTTAGCTTTGGGAGAGTCTCTGTTGGTTCTGGAGATGAGTTCATCAGCAGAGTCCGTTTGCTGCTTCAGCGTCTCACGTCTTATTTGAACAGACCTTGGCTTTGGGTTTCCCAGCTCAAGTCCAGAGCTGCTTGGAGGTTCACTGTGAATCTTCAGGTTTGGCTCTGAGGGTCGGCTCGGCAGGTTAGCTTTTCGTGAGCTTACACAGAGGAGGCACAGGTTTCCTGGAAAACAGAAACAAGGATTAGAATCCAAGCTGGATTCAATAGTCATCGAATTACTCTGAGGATCTAGGCTTAAGCGCTGACCAACTGGAACAACACTGCGGCGTTGAGGCAAGGTCTGAAGACAGCTTAAGTAGTGGATCCTCTGATGATCTTGACGAGCTGCAGCTGTGCAGGAGGCTCCCTCAGAGGATCCACAGCGGACTCTGCTGGAGAAAGGTGGAATTTCTCCAGCTCCCAACAGTACCCCCCCCTCAACGACCGCCCCTTGGCGGTCCGGAAGAGGTTGATGGGCAGGAACGCTCGTACTCCTCGATAAGGGCTGGATCGAGGATGTACGAGCCTGGAACCCACTGGCGATCCTCCGGTCCGTAGCCCTCCCAGTCGACGAGGTACTGCCATCCGCGACCTCGTCGACGGGAGTCCACGATGCGGCGAACCGTGAAGGCCGGATGACCATCGACCTCCAGGGCAGGTGGTGGGGAGTCGGACGGCGGGCACAGAGGGCTCGAGGAGACAGGCTTGATCTGAGACACGTGGAAGGTGGGGTGGATTCGGAGGGACTGAGGTAATTGGAGACGGACGGCTGAGGGGTTGATGACTCGAGTGATCTTGTAGGGTCCGATGAATCTAGGAGAGAGTTTCCGAGACATCCCCTTGAGGGGAATGTCTCGAGTGGACAGCCATACCTCCTGGCCTTCAGTATACTCGGGGGCGGGACGTCTCTTGGCGTCGGCGAAGCGTTTAATTGACTCAGAAGACTGGTTGAGGGTGGCGATGGTTTCCCTCCAGATCCTTTGACAACGGCGGATGTGTTGGTTGACGGACTGCACCGAAATCTCTCTCTCGTCTGCGGGAAAAAGAGGTGGTTGATAGCCAAGACTGACCTGAAATGGGGATTGTCCAGTGGATGCAGATCTGAGGGAGTTATGAGCGTATTCTATCCATGGGAGAAATTGGCTCCAGTCCACGGGGTTGTTTGACGTGAGGCAGCGAAGGGTGGATTCCAATTGCTGATTCATACGCTCAGTCTGACCATTCGATTGGGGGTGGTAACCAGAGGAGAGAGAGGGTTTGCAGCCGAGAGCAGAACAGAAAGCCTTCCAGACCTGGGAGATGAATTGAGGACCTCTGTCCGAGAGGATCTCTTGGGGAATGCCGTGTAACCGGAAAACATGCTTGATGAGAAGCTGGGCTGTCTGGAAGGCCGTGGGAAGTTTTCTGAGGGGAATCATTTTCCGCTGGACGCCATCTTCTCTGATCAGATTTAACGGTGAGTAATCCAAGTCATCCTTTTTCTTATTACATCAATCTGTGTATTATTTGTGCAGTTCTTATCGTAATACATTAATAGCGATTCACTGATGATCAAATCTGCGTAGTTCGTGATGATTGTAAGCAGTTTTATCTTGAGGCCTACTACCTCGTGCACTGGCACCCACTAGCTTACGTTAGCTAGCAATTCGTTAGCTAGCTTACGTTAGCTAGCAGTTACCTAGTGGTGAAACAAAAGACAGTTTGGAGATGGAAAGGGTGGCTCTACTGACAGAGGTATAATGTGCAATACATTATATCTTATCTTACCTATCCATGATTACACCATGTTCATGGTAGGGCTGGGCGATATAGAAAAAAAGCTTATCGATAAAAAAAAAATGCATATTGATCGATATCGATAATTATTGAAAAGATTTGAAACCATATTTTATGTGCTGCTCTGCCTGGACTTTTTATAATATTGCTAAATGATTTAATTTTAAAAAATAACACAAACACAGACTTTGAATTAAATATTTATTTAACCAACTTTTTTAACCATAACAGAATTGTTTTAAAGAAAAATAAATTAAGAGACCTGGGTTATGTTATAAAATACTGACAAAGAATAAACTAAAGTGACCAGAAAAGTGACCAAAATAAATATAACAAATAAATAAATGCCCACCGCCGCCCCCATTCTTCAGGCTCAGCTTAGTTTCCTGCTTTAACCTGAGTTATTACTTTGAAGTTTCTGGCCCCTCAGCATTTTTCTCTCAATTGTTAGAACTACGTGGCAAACGGCCCAGAACTGAAAATATATATATATATATATATATTTTCCCGAAATTCCCAAAGATTCCTCGGAGGAGAGCCGCGCCGGGGCCTACACAGCTCGTACTCCTGCGGGTGTGAGCGGCTGAGATGATAAAAAAAAAGTTGGTTGTGTTATCAGACTGGTTTCACTGGTTCCCGACACATTTTCCAGATAACTGTGGTTTGTTTTTGGTCCGACTTGCCATGACCGAAATACTGCCAGACTGCCGAACTACAAAAACCCTTCTTTGAAACAATTTCCTCCGCCTCTCCTTGCTGCGACATCTTCATGTGCTCTGTGTTGTGGTTTGAGAGGGCGGCGCTTGGTGACGGCATGCCTGGGTCCACCATTGTGATTGGTTGGGAGGAAGTAGTGACTAGCATAAACTTACATGCTAGGCTACAATGAGAAGGAAGGAAAACTGCGTTTCTTTTTTATCGAACTTTTATCGGCTCTCTTTTTTTCTATTGTGCCACATGTCTATCGATCGATATATATTGTTATTGAATTATCGCCCAGCCCTAGTTCATGTAATGGCCAGTATGTACATAAGAGCTTTTCACCCGTCATGTTTTTTGCACTATACTTTTATCTAGCTCAGCTCAAGCAGCTTAACAGTTCATTTTGCACAGCACTAGACACTTAAGCTGTTTTGTGGTTACTTTGCACAGTTAATTTTTCTTTTACACTCGGTTTGTAAAATATTCTTACTCCCTAATCATATTGTTAATATTTCTGTTTCCAATTGTAATTTGCACCATTGGTGAGAGTTTCTCATCATATCTCGTTATACAAGTATCTTTACTGACGTTTCATTCCATTTCAGGTAAAAAAGAAGAAAAGGGATGAGAACCTCATCAAGGCCAAGATGCAGCGTACATTCTCCCTCAGGAGACAGGAGGTTCTCCAGGAGCCAAAGATTGCTGAGTTTTTCAATAAATAGCCAGCACTCTTTGACGTCCCTGAGGCAAGTGTGAATCTGAAGTTTAGTAACTTACGGTATATATTCTTCTGGGCCGTTCAGATACAGTGTCTTTTTAGCATATTACTGTCAAGGTCATGCATGTCAATGATGCCGTGCAAAGCGCTTTTTTTTTTTCTCATGCACGTTCGACCTGCTTCTTCCGCCGGTACACGGTCTCAGGCTGTGTATCACATCCTGTTTTGCTCAAGGACATTTTAAAATGTGGACAGTCAAGGCGGGGATTTGAACCACTGACCTTTGTTCTATGATTGACCCCTCTACCAACTAAGCAACAGCCACCCCTGTCTAAGTCTGTGTCCTGTCTCTGTTGTCTTTTACAGATCAACTTGGAGTTTATGCGGCTGAGAACTGTACCACTGACCTCAAAATTTTTGGGGGAACTTGACCGCCTGACCAACGACTTGATCGGGGTTTTCAACACTAAAGGGGGAGTTGCATGGAAAAAAATCGGAGCCATGATGGCAAAGATGGAGAATGTAAGTAATTTTTTTGTCTAACCCAGGGGTGTCAACTTCATACGCCGTGGGCCAAAATTTTTTATTTGTACAAGTCAAGGGCCAGATTGGTTGTTTATTTAGAACTTATTGAAATTACATTTTTGCACATATTGAACCTAAGACTAACATAGCCTGTAAATGATTGTGTATAAAACAACATTAATCATTAAATTAAAAAAATCTGTTGCATTCATTTCTAATGGCATGGAATCGTGTAATGTTTGTTTCAGAATCAAGACATCAACGTGAGGTGTGATTGCATTTTGAGATGTCTCAGCATCTACCTCTGTGAAGACCTGGACACATTGGTCAAAGAATACGTGGTATGTATGTCATCTTTCTTTGTGCCAGATGTTATTAATTTCCCTCTACATGTGCCTGATAGCATGTGGTGTTCATGAAAATGTGATGGGCATTAGGTCGCATTGAGCTTGACCAATAGTTCGTCATTGAGTCCAATGGCTTGTTTGTTTTGAGTAAGAAATTTCCTCAAGGCAATGGTGGTAGTGCTGTCACTTGGGGGGCCTGAGGTGACGGAAAGAATCCTGGCACCTAAGCGTCTCCAATCTACCAGCAACAATTTTGCCCCAAACAAGAAGGTGAGTACACAGAAACTTGACAGTTCTCATAAAGCAGCACTTATGTAATTGACACGTGTTTTGGAAATGTTATTTAGTAAGAAATGCCTTTCAGATTATGTTAGTTCAGTTTTAATTCTTGATACTGATCAGCTTGATTCTCCTGTGTGTGGATGGGTTGGTGGGTATCAATAGGATGAATGTTGTGGACTCTCAGCTTATCCTACTGTCTTTTCACCCTGCTTTGGCTCTATTAGCTATTTGTTACTTATGAGAATGTTTTCATCGACTCACAAATCTCTGAATAAAATGGGTTCCCGGTCCTGTATTTTTTTCTTTTTCTACATTTTTGAGTTGGGATGTTTTGTTGACTCCATTTTTATTGTGGCAGGTCAAAGGCTTCATTGGATAAAGTGCAGTCTCTTCTGTCTTCCCGGAAATCCTTGCGTCTTAAAGAAGCACAAAACGTTAGCCTCAGAGGAGGACTAACCTATGAACATGTAAGTTAGTCTCTTATGTTAATGTGCACCATTAAATATTCACTTAATTAAAGGATTACCGTAAGAGTATTAATTTTAAGCAATGAGACACGGCATGCCATTCTTTATGGCACAGAGTAACCACAAACATGTTAAAGAATGGCATTGAGATTATTGGACACAACCCTCATTGTGATCAACAATGCTCAAACACTACTTTAAAAAAAAAATATTTAAATAGTTGATGGTCGTCAAATGTACAACTCCATTTATACATAATGTGACTTTTTATTTGTTTTGTTTTCCAGGCTTTTAGGGAGTCAAAGATCTTGAGGTCATTGTAACCTTGAACTCCATCCCATTCTCATGAACACTATATCTACAGTGCCTTGAGGGAATTTTTTCAAATTAACATGCACTTGGCTTCAATGATGATCTGCTTAGAATTTGGTGGTCAAAGGTGAGGGTGACACACCTCATTGTTCTGTTCCCTCCATCTTTCAGGACATGGAATGCAGTGAGTCAGAGGCAAATGTCGCAGGGACAACCATGGCAATCTACACCGTTCAAGCTGAGGGTGATGATCATGATGGTCCTGGTGGACTCTTTGCAGATGTCGGCGTGGTCCTGGAAGGGGTTGAAGTTCTCCACAACCTCCAAAGTATCAACCATGCATGTGTAATGCTTTATGGGTTGATCTACGCTCTTAATCTGAGCTATCCAAGAAGCTTGAAGAATACATCGAAGCTTACCAGAAGATCCTGATGGACCTGGAATCGTCTAAACTTTCCCACAAAGTATGAGCACTGAAACTCAAATTGCTCTGGTGACAATTTTTTGGGGGTTGGGCGGTGATGGGAGGAGGAAGTACAGGAAGAGACCGCCCATACATGCCGATAACCAAGTGTTTATAGTGTTCCTGTACATTCGCAGCCTTGAAGATTCACACATCGAACACACAGAAAGCTAGAAACAGAAGGTGCTCAGTTAACTATGTTCTGCTTAAAAAAAGTGTTTAATGTTGTTGAGCCCGTAGAGTTTGTTCTAGATCCAAAAAATTGCAGGTCCTTTCAATATATCCCATTACTGCGATCGTTACTTGATTCTGCTGAAGTGTTGAATAGAGTTATTAATACCCACAGAACACAGAGCAGACACACTGACCAAGAAATGGTGTGTACTTAAAGGAAAAGCTGTTCCTCTCAAGTGATGAGTTTTTGATGTGTGAATCGTATGTGTGATAATGTATTGAATGTTCTTGAGCCTGTAGTTTGTTTTAGATAAAAAGAGCAGGTCCTTTACTGCCATTGTTGGAACAGATAATTTGCCTTTGTTCTAATGATATTAGAAAACATTTTTCATTTTCCAAGTATGACTTGGTTGAAGAGCTACACTACCTGCTGAGTACAATGTCTGTGTGAAGAGAAGCTTTGATGTTAATAAATGTGGTCTGATTGTATGCATCATTGAGATGTTGTATAATTTCAAACAAATACACAATCATGGTGAATAAAAAAATGCATTGAATATGAATCGTAACCCTAACCCTATAGAAAAAGATTATTGGATATTAATAATAAATACATAAATCGAATGCATTTTGATTGAATATAAGCTTAATTGTTATGTAATTTAAACACATACACGTTATTCATCTTGAATAGGTAACCTAATTACTATGTAATTCGAACAAATATACTTAATGTATTTTAAATATATAATCAGAACAATATGCATTTAAATTCAATAAATTATATTAAAGCTGAATACATAAACCTAGGGAATATGCATTTAAAAAAAATAGGCTTTATTACACTGATGCATATGGATCATGTAAAGTTTATTAGGTCTGTTTATGTTAAAAATATTTAAAAAATCAAATGGAACTTTGTTATTAATTATTTTACATAATTCTTAAAAGTTAGGGTTAAATATTTCTGTTAGTGTAGGAGATGATGAGATTGAACCGAAAAAAGAAAATTGACCACCTGGATTGGCGTGGATTCGCTTGCTTGGTTGACTGGATGTAAGCCAGATTCTTGTGGTCTGTCCATACAAGAACCGGGTGCTCAGCTCCCTGCAGCCAATGCCTCCATTCCTCCAACGCCAGTTTAATGGCCAGAAGCTCTCGGTCGCCCACATCATAATTTTGCTCTGCAGAAGAAAGTCTACGGGAGAAGAAAGCACAAGGGTGTATCTTTTGATCTGAGTCGAGTCTCTGGGAAAGGACTGCTCCAACACCGGAATCTGAAGCATCCACCTCAAGGATAAACTGCTTAGCTGGGTTAGGTTGCATAACGACAGGTGCTCTGGAAAATAATGACTTTAGTTTTTCAAACACTGCTTGAGCCTCGGGGGTCCACTGAAAACTGCGTTTGACAGAGGTCAGAGAAGTTAATGGAAGGGCGGTCTGGCTGTAGTTTCTGATAAACCGACGATAGAAGTTAGCAAAACCCAAAAACCTTTGTAGCTGTTTGCGGTTCTCTGGAACTGGCCAGTCTAAAACTGCCTTAATCTTGTCCTCAGATGGTTTAACCTGGCCGCCCTCGAGCACAAACCCCAAAAAGGTGACTGAAGATTGATGAAATTCGCACTTCTCGGCTTTCACGAACAGTTTGTTCTCCAGCAGTCTCTGTAAAACAAGACAGACATGTTTCTTGTGTTCATCGAGGTTCTTGGAGTAAATGAGTATATCATCAATGTACACAAAAACAAATACGTTGAGAAAGTCTCTTAGAACATCGTTTACGAGGGCCTGGAAGCAGGCTGGAGCGTTAGTGAGACCAAAGGGCATAACAAGATATTCGAATTGGCCCAAGGGTGTTTTGAAGGCAGTTTTCCATTCGTCGCCTTCACGGATCCTAAGGAGATGATAAGCGTTTCTTAAATCCAGTTTCGAAAACACAGTAGCTCCCTGTACGGGCTCAAAAGCAGAGGCAAGGAGAGGCAGTGGGTATTTGTTTTTAATAGTGATCTGATTCAAACCTCGATAGTCGATACAAGGTCTCAGGGAACCATCCTTCTTCCCCACGAAGAAGAATCCGGCGCCCAATGGAGAGGATGAAGGGCGAATTAGTCCAGCAGCTAATGATTCGTTGATGTATTTTTCCATTGTTTCTCTCTCGGGCTTGGAAATATTATACAATCTGCTGCTAGGTAAAGGAGCACCAGGTAAAAGTTCAATGGCGCAATCGTATGGTCTGTGTGGAGGTAGGGACGTCGCACTGACCTTACTGAAGACAGGGGCTAGGTCATGGTACTCAGAAGGAACTGAAGAAAGGTCAGGAGAGTCCATCTCCCCCCCACCTCTAGGAGACCCCACCAAGGGGGCAGCAGAACGCAGGCATGTCTCATGGCAAGAGATGGACCATGATTCCAGGTGACGTTCAGTCCAGTTAATGTGAGGATTATGCTTCTCCAACCATTCGAAACCGAGCACCAGCGGGGAACATGCAGAGGGAAAAACAAAAAATGTTATAGTCTCTCGGTGGTTAGCTGACAGAAGTAGCTCGAGGGGCTGAGTTTGGTGGGTAACTTGATGGAGTCTTTTCCCGTCAATAGCGGATACACTGAGAGGCTGAGACAGAGGAATGGTTTCAATTTGGAGTTGCTGGACGAGGTTAGAATCGATTAGGTTACGTTCACAGCCTGAGTCGATGAATGCAGAGAAAGAGAGGCTTTGATTAGCACAGAAAAGCGTGGCAGGCAGTAACAGTCGAGGAGATTTCTTAGTGTTTATTTGGCCCGCCAGACTCCTCAGATCCTCTGGCGGGCCCAGGCTTTTGATTTAGCCGGGCAGGAAGCGATGTAGTGTCCACTCTCACCACAGTAGATACATAGTTTGCTTAGAAAACGCCTTTGCCTCTCCTCTGGAGTGAGCCTGGTGTGTCCCACCTGCATGGGTTCGACATCCCTTTCGCCCGAATGAGAGGCCTGAACAGGCAACGGTAGAGACTGGGACTTAGGCCTCTGAATGGGCGGCTGCACTATAGAGGAAGAACAAACAGTCACGTTATGTGAGGCAGAAGAAAGTGTACCTTGCTTCTTTGAACTGTTTCTGGCGCGAATTCTATTATCCAATCTAATGGAGAGGCGAATTAAGTCTTCGAGGGTAGCAGGTTCGTCGAGGGTTGCGAGCTCATCTTTTATGTGCTCGTTTAATGCCATGAAAAAGGTTCCCTTCAAAGCGCTTTGGTTCCATCCGGAAGCTGCCGCTTTAACCCGGAAGTTAATGGAAAATTCAGCCACCGAAGAGTTTCCCTGTTTAAGGTTGAAAAGAGCTCTAGAATCAATAGTTTGGTCAGTTTCTTGGTTGAATACCTGGGTAAATTCAGAGATGAAATCAGAGTAGTAGCAGTTTAAGCTATCGTCAGCGGCAAATCTTGCCTGAGCCCATTCCAAGGCTCTTCCTGTTAACTGCGAGAGAATGAAAGTTATCTTCTTGTGATCCGTGGAAAAACAGCCAGGGGAGTTCTGAAAAATCAACCGACATTGAAATAAAAATCCTTTGCAATCTTTCATGTTACCAGAAAATCTTTCTGGGAGACTAGGACGGAACTCTGATGACGTCACTGCAGGTGACCTCGGAGGTGGAACTGGACCCGGAAATGGTTGTGGTACAGCATTAGCGCTGTTCAGATAATTAGCACAGCTCTGTAGCATCTGGTTATGAGTGTCAACTAGACGGTATAACTCACGGAGCGTTTGGGTTTGTCCCTGAATTTGGGCATCCTGCTCCTCCAGTCGACGGGTGAGGTGATCTGCTGGGCCTTGAGTTTGGCCGCAGTGTTCTGTCATGATGGGTTCACTAAAAGCGACCCAAGAATGCAGAACACCACTGACGGACACAAGGATGAAAGTTAAACAGTTTATTTATGCACAAGCACACAGTATACACTGGTTCAGGTTCGGGGCGTGGATTCTGGTTCACCGGAGTCTGCGTGAGAGACAGTTCAGTTAGCGTTGCCAACAGAGGTTTGATTTCCAGAAGTTTACTGATTGTACCTTGAGGGTTCTTGAGGTTAGCTTTGGGAGAGTCTCTGTTGGTTCTGGAGATGAGTTCATCAGCAGAGACGGTTTGCTGCTTCAGCGTCTCACGTCTTATTTGAACAGACCTTGGCTTTGGGTTTCCCAGCTCAAGTCCAGAGCTGCTTGGAGGTTCACTGTGAATCTTCAGGTTTGGCTCTGAGGGTCGGCTCGGCAGGTTAGCTCTTCCTGAGCTTACACAGAGGAGGCACAGGTTTCCTGGAAAACAGAAACAAGGATTAGAATCCAAGCTGGATTCAAAAGTCATCGAATTACTCTGAGGATCTAGGCTTAAGCGCTGACCAACTGGAACAACACTGCGGCGTTGAGGCAAGGTCTGAAGACAGCTTAAGTAGTGGATCCTCTGATGATCTTTACGAGCTGCAGCTGTGCAGGAGGCTCCCTCAGAGGATCCAGGGCGGACTCTGCTGGAGAAAGGTGGAATTTCTCCAGCTCCCAACATTTTCTTTATTTTGTTTTATTATCCTTTGAGAGACAACAGTCTCATTTCCTACAAGAAACAAATCTCTTGGTTGAATGGTATTATTGTTGATCTAAATCTGCTTCAGGGTAAGAATAATTTTCCATTTAGGTAATAGAATTTAAAAAGTTATCACTTTTGATATTTAAAAAAGTTAGCCTTCATACAGTGTATGTAAATAGTGGATTTTAGTTGTATTGAACATTAAAAATGACCTATATGCATTTTTATTAAACAGGCTTTCTTCATGAAAAGTGTGAGGTACAATGCATAATCAGGGCTAGAAGAAGGAAAATGTTGGACAATAAGGTCAAACTACTGTTTTTTGCTCCAAATTCCTCCCGTATAATACTGAGAACAAAGATCATGCTTCAAGCACTGCAAGAAACCAAAATATCAGCAAATCATAGCTGTTTTAAAAGACCACAACCAATTCCATAGGCCACTATCAACAAGATGAATAGCTTGACATTTGGTCAGAAAAGCCCGAATTACCATCTAAATGACTTCGTAGTGGTAATTATGATGATGACAATAGCAGCTGTGATCAATGAGATAATACTTTCAATTATAAACATGACATCTCACAGTGAAATAATGGGGATTGTGTTCTGCTGTTAGTTGTTGCTATGTCCTTTGTGAATAGGATGATTAAAAAATGTATGGGTCACAGACAATGGAATGGAGGACAAATCTGTATATCAAACCAAGCAAAGCAGGCTCACAATAAAGCAGAAGCGAGACCAGCATGTAAATTCTGAGGGACATTTCTGCAAATGTCTCAGATGATTATGAGCTCTTTATCCATCAGAAACAATTCTCAATCAGCCCACTTTATTTTCTTGGATCTCTTGCTAGTTTAAAAGCCATGTTGCACAGCTGGGGACAAGATTAGCTTTCAAAAGAGGTGAAGTGGTATGGACTTACAGCTTGTAGCGAACAGTAACCGGAGCCTTCTCTTTGCTACAGAGAGGGAGTATTCAGCAGCAGGCACAACACAAGCAAAGCACTCAATAGCTTTTTCTGACTGGCTAGCATTCAGGCCTGTGAACCCTGTCCAACTCAATCTGTCTGTATTGTCATGGTGAGAATACTATAGCGACTTTGTGATGGGCCCCACTGTTAGATGGACATTTTTCCTCTGTCGCTTTCTCTTTTCCGCTCTTCTTCCCTCTTTATAAAATTTCTTTTTTGTGTATAGATCCTCTAATTCTCCACCTACAATGCTTTTCCTTTCCTCTTAACCATCCTTCATTTCCTCATTTTCTGCACCTATTCCTCTCTCCTTAACTGCCATGCCCTATTACATCCCACCCCCCTCCTGGATTTATGTCACTTTCTTGTAGCCACCTGCTCTCTGTGATTTGACTTGCATTACCCTGTTTGCTATCTTGTCATCCTGTGCCTCTTTTTGGTGCACAAAATAATTTGCTCTTTCCTTTTAGGGAGCGCAAGCATTGATGAGAGACACTGAAGTTCACTTATCCAGACATTAACAGCCCAAGGACATAAACAGAATCCAGCATGAAATACACATGTCTCTTGGGTAGGGTTCAAAGGCACAGCGAAGATGGCAGTTTTCTATAATGACAGCATCATGTTTGAAGTGATTTAAAAAAATGTAGGATTTGCTTGGTCACAATGTGAGAAACATCCCAAGGAATCCAACGGAGATGCTCTAAAACAAAAATATTGTTGAAAACAAAACCTTAAAGAAAAACAAATGCTGACATATTTTTTAATGACCACGATGATACCCTAAATTTTAAAATTTATTTTAAGATATTATAAGATGACATAACTGACAATTAGTTGCTCCTAGTTAGGTTAGTCAAACTAATAGCTTAGATAAGTGACTAATAAAAAGTAGGGATGGAACGCTTTATGAAAACCGTCCGAACCGTTCGGTTCGACTGTCTCGGTTCGGTTCGCGTGTGTTTTGTTCGGTTCATGCACTGCTCCATCTTCTCATAGGCAAAGCGTTTACACTCCAGAGCAGAAGGTGGCGGTACTGCAACCAAAGCCAACCACCAGTAGTAAACAAGAAGAAGAAGAAGCGAAGCAGCGTAGCCGGGTGTAGCAGAAAAAATCAGTTGTTGTGGAGAATTGTGTGGGTATGGCGAGTGGGAAAGAACAGGAGTTGGAAGACGCGCCAGCAGCACTTTATAGGTCTGCTGTATAGGACCGCTTTGCATTTAGAGTGACCTACGATGACGGCGAAAAGAAAGTTGTGGATAAAATTGCAACAGTGTGCAAGCATTGTGCAACATGTTTTGTTTATGCTAACAGCAACATGACCAACATGTCATACTAACCCCGAAATCCCACAAACTCCATCAGTGCTCCGCTCCGCCCCGCTGCGCTCCAGACCGCCTGCACAAAACAAATCCTACAGTCCCCACTGTGGCTCCCATCCGCTCCGCTCTGAGTTCCTTGGAGATTGTAGAGAGCATGCACGAGATGATTAAATTCAAAGCAGCAAAACATGCGGAAATGATCCATGGTTTCCGCGAATCATTAAAGATAATTACAATTCATTATTTTTTGGGGATTTTTTTCATTAATTTCATAAAAAAAAAAAATTTCATTAATTTTTATAATTTTTATTAATTTTTTTGTTTTTCGGTGTAACAATAAACATATACCGAACCGAACCCAAAACAGTGACCACGAAACCGTGAACCGAACCGAACCGGGGATTTTGTGAACCGTTCCACCCCTAATAAAAGGTGAATATCGATGCAAACGGAAGGCTTTAAGTAGGGCAACTTGCACTTGTGAGTGCAATGGTGAAAGGTTTAATTGTCATATAGATATCCTTTGGTGAATTGTAAAAAAAGGATTGTTAAATTACTTTTCTAATTTTATCTGCATTATTCAGTATTGAGTGCACCTGACAGTAATGTCTGAACATGACAATAAAAGTTAAATGTCATCTTCATGAATATTAAAAATCTACTAATTGGTCCAGGGTTACATATTGAGCAAGAGTTTAGGTTTGCAGAATAAATATGAACAAAACTATAAAAGGTTGGGCAGGTTAAGTGAACCACTATTTAACTATTACTCTTCGCACAATAGCTAATAGAAGTAATGGTAAAGATAATTTACACATACCACACACTTCTTCCCTGCTGCAAAGTTATAAGGAACAATAAATCTGTTAGGGGCATTTGGGGAATCTAATTGCATTGAAACTCTTTCAAGTTACATTTTAGATCTATTTACACGAGCCGGTTAAGCTGAATTACCTTTTGCTTCTTATTTATTTTAATATGTATAACAATAGGAGTGTTGCCTTTATTTTTTTTTCATCATATCAAAAATGTCATAGGGTGCTAAGAATGTATGACTGATTGAAAAGTAATCAAATTTACATATTGTGACAATCCCATTCTGTTGTATGTCAAAGTTAATTAGTTCCAGCAAGGATTAGTCCAAACAAAAGTTTCTGAAGGTCACCATTAATTTGCTTCTCTAAATTTTATAATAGATCTGTAAAGCTGCTGGAATATTCTTGTAATGTGCTTCCTAAAATTTACAAACCGCTGTCATCCATTCCTTAAAATATTTGGCTCAACTAATGTCTTCAGCAAACACATCTTGTCCAACTGGCAGTGGTTTTATCCAGATCAATTTGCTGAAGTGTAAAGCTAACAGATACTTAATTACAATATATTTGCACTAAAAATTAGCTTGGAAGATACACATCAGTGTTTCTGGAGCATTTTTGAGAAGAAGAGATTTTTCTCCCCCGTTGGTTTGAATTTTGGAAATATGATCAGTCAAATAATGGTTTAACTTTCCAGAGCAAAATACAGAAAGCAGGAGATATCATTAACAAAATAAAAAATATAACCTTCTTCTTTGTTTTACTGTGCTGAAAAAACGGAATCTCTTACAGGGTATTAATAGGAGGACCTGGAAGTTAAGCTTACATAGGGACTGAAACACCAACCATTTAAAAATACATTGCTTAAATGGTTTGATCAACTCTGGACTGCAGTAAGATCACATTCTGTAGGTAAACTCACTGAAAACTGAAAAGAAGTCACTAGCTTCAAAGGACATAGAATTTCCCTTCCCCAGTCTCTTAATCTTTGTACTTTGTTTCTTTTTTTCTTTTTTTTTTTTACCACCTTGTGCACCTGAATGTTTCCATTAGGCTATGATTTTACTGGTGGTATACCTGTATAAACTGACCAAATGGAATTTATTCAATAATGCACAAATGTTGGAGAACTACAGACTGTCATTCAACAATTTAGTTGTTACAAAAAAAAAAAAAAAAAAAATGCAAGTCCAATTACTTGACTGTCTTTAAAAAAAAGTTATGATTTATCCGAAGGTGAAGGTCAAGAGACAACATGAAACACCCTCATTTTTAAATTTTTATTAATTTGGTCTTATATTAGTTTATAAGTTACAATGTTGTGGTGAGAGAATCCCTGCTTCTCATGCACTTAAAATACGAGTTAGATTTATTTTTGTCTTGTTAATATGTTGGTAAGATAAGACAAAAAAAAATTGTAATTTTTTCTTTAAACTGTTGCATATAATGTTCTGAAAAATTACATAATTTGAACTTATGAAGATGGTTCTAATTCCTGTTTGGGTCAGTCTATTCCAGACTCTCTGATACTTTGATATTGCATGATATTTTGGATTGTAGATGATAAACAGTGAGTTCCGTTGCCCTTGGAAATGAAATTTAACATGTTAGAATAACCTTAACTCTGAGGTAAATGAATTCCAGTTGTTTGCTTGCATTCTCCTATTCTCCATGGGCACCATGGCCACTGTTGCCACCCTAACAATGAAAAAAGACTTTCTATGCTGCAATCCGTTTACACAGCACTGAAACATATTATCCTCTAAATACTTAAAGGTATAGAGGAGGATGTTCTTTTTCTAGGTGGATCATCAAAATAAATGGTCAGCGGGTGGATCTTTTCAAAAGTTGGGGGAAATCCTTTACTATACAATGTTAGTCCCATACAACTGACTTAATTCTACACACCTGAGAAAAACTGCTAAAATTGGTTAAAGTAGGAAAGCTTAACTTCGGAATGTAGAAGTCAGGTACCATCCTGTACAGTATATCCGACATTCCAACTTTTAATTTGGACTTTCAGGGGCATTTCAATTGAAATTTACGATTTGGAAGTAAGACGTACAACATAATTCTACTTCATACACTTTTTCCAAGTGTAAAACAAAAAAAAAACCTTGAACTGATCAATTTTTTGGCACAGAATCAATCACAAAGAGATGAACCTCACTCAATCCTTGTAGACGACTGAGCTTTTATAGGATGCTCCTTTTATACCCATACATGATACTCGCTTCCATTTAACATATTTACCTCTAGATTGTCCTAAACTTGATCTGTGTCTTTAAAGCATATAAGCTGTAACAAAAAGTTGTCATTGTGATTTATTCTGTGAATAAAAACTCCAGAAAAGCTTTAGGTAACCCCCGTGCCTTATCTGTTTATTCAGTGTTCACACCATTGAGTCTTTTGTCATTGACTCCATGCTCTTATTTTCGTGATTTGGTATATTTAAACAGCCTATGTCAAAACCATGAGAACCAGGTAATGGCCTTAAAATACTATTAGTATTTTAAAATTAATAGAACATTGCATATATTAAAGGGGTTTAAGAAACAATGATAATGTAGCAAATATATTGTTGTCATGATCCTACCATATATGTAGCTCCAAACTGTTTGCCTTTACAAAAGCTGTCAGAGGGCTGTTTCACACAGCAGAATTTCAAAATTCATGATAAAAGATAAACCTAGATTTGACCTTGCAATATCAGTACATCCTTTCTTTATCTGTTTTATGAAAGCCAAAAAACAAGGCTAAAAAAGTTCAACTGTGTCAAGTCAGGTGCTCATTGTCAAGGTAAATGCACGTCACCAGCTTTCTTCAAAAGACCACAAAGTCACAGATTAATTTATGTGACAAACAGTAGCAGACCTACTGAGTGGATGAATAGTCTAGAACAGTGGTTAGTAACCCTGTTCTGTAGGTTTTACGTATTTCCTTGGTGCATCACACCAGAAAAAAATGGATGACCAACAGGCTTCTGTAGCATTTGATTGCAAAGGAGGAGCCATAATTTTAATCGTGTGTGCTGGAAAAGAAACATATCTAAAACATACAAGAAAGGGGTGGGAAATATTGGTCTTTTCCTAACCACTTTCCTGAAATGAAAGATTCATAGTTTAGGGAGTGATCATTTTCTCCAGTAAGCAACTGTAAGCTCAGTAAATAACAGTGGAAGTCATTATTGTAACATAAGTTAATTTGATTATGATATGTTTACTGTATATTGCTTTATTATGTAGTGGTTTAGCTGTTTGTGTCTAGTGCAGTGAACCTAGATACAAAAGCCGCCTATGTAAAAAAGGGCATCTGGTGTTAAAGCACCCAAGCAACCCAAAAGACTTTTACATTTATTTGACATAAAATGTATTTGTGTAATGTTAAAAACTGAACAACTTAGTTTGTGTGTGCCAGTTTTAGTTAAATGACAGTTTAAATGGTTCATTTATATTTAATTAGGATTACTGAATACAGTACATAGCAGAACCGGTTCTGCTTTGAGGTGACTGGTTTCTCTGAATCACACATTTTTAATTAGGATAATTGACTGTTTCTGGAAAAATGTTGAATGTGTGATTTCAACCTGTTCATAATATAAAAAAAAATAAAATAGAAAAAAAATTAACAAAAAAGCCTTAAGAGTATTTAAGTGCAGAGTACCTTGGAAGTCAAAGGTGTCAAAGTCCTTAAGCAATACTTTTTAGGCGTTTCTCTATTTCAACACACTCTTGCGCACTTGAATAATAAGCAGGATACTGTAAGACCAGAGTGCATCCACTCATTTGGTTAAGAGTTCTGGACTTGCAACTTATCAAAATGTTGCAGAAAACCCCACTTCAACTTTGACACCCTTTTGGAAATGGATTTCTAACTATTTATTCAATTCAAAAAGAATGTATTAATCCCAAAGGGAAATCCAACATTGAAGTAATTCATTGACCTTTCTTCAGCAAGTTGTTGTGTATAGCTGTAGGGCAGAAAGATCTTAAGAAGCCATCTGTCTCGCATCGGATCTGGAGAAGCTTTTGACTGAAGTGTTTAACAGTCTTCTTCATTATTTTACAGTATGAAGAATTAGTTTTGTGAAATCCTTTCCAGAGGTTCTAGAGAAGTTCCTAGAGCAGAGCTGGCCTTCTTTATCAGCTTTTTGAGCTTTTTTTAAAGAAATTTGCTTTGATGCTGTTACCCCAACAGATGATCCTGAGGAGTTGCCCTCCTGTGTTGAGCCATGTGCCTCTGATAACAAAGTATTCATACTTTGTTACTTGACACCTCCTCTACCACAGAGGTGTCAAGGAACAACACTTACTGTACTTAAGTACACTTTTTAAGTATCTATACTTTACCCCATTACTTATTTTTCTTCCTACTTCTGACTTATATTCATTACATTTTCACACAAGTATCTGTACTTTTTATTCTTTAAATTTTTTAAACAAAAGTTACCCGTTACTCTTGGCTTCGGTTTTATGTTTATAGATATTAATTTCACGTTATGTGTGCCATCCAATGCAGATTATTAGCACCATCCAATTCTAGTGAAAACTAGTGTAATTGGCTGAGTCATATAACGCAAAAACCCATTGGTTAGCTATTCGTCAAATTTGTGCTGATGCCAAAAGAAATCATCAGAAGCAAGCAGGTGTTCTTAAAACTGCAAATGCAAATTGTCTATGCCATGCTACAATGTCAGATTCAGAAAAAGATGTCAAAATGTCTGAAAGGTTCAGACATAGGTGAGAGCATATCAGGAGATGGAGATGGAGACAAACAACCCCCCACATCCTTGGACCTATCTCAAATTTTTTTCCGAAATAGTCGAAAATTGAGCTTTCATTTCATATAGTGGCAAATGGCTGTTTTTTGAAAGGTTACTTAATACTTACTTAATATTCAATACGCTCAACACAGGAGGGCCAACTCCTCAGGACAGGACTCTGCTGTTCACCTACACCTGAAGGCTAAAGGACAGTCATTTGAAGACAACAGCATAAATATTCTTGCAAAGGAAGAAATTCTGACGAGAAAGGTGACATCCTTAGCTCATCAAGTGGGAGATCAGAACCACCTTTTGTTACCCCTAATTCTTACACCTACAGTATATTGATATCAGTGTTCCCCACCACTATTTAGAACTGAAGAAGCCTCTTGGATGAGTGGTGAAACACCTTCCAGAAAATTTGATCTCCAGTTGACAAAATTTTATTTGCTTTGTACTGTAAGAATGACTATAACATTTACAATATTAGAGTTGTTTTAGGATATACCATAGATGTAGGGACTAGCCTCTTTCAGGCCCAACCTTTATTTTTTAAGCCTCAGTTGCTTGCAGTGATAGGCACAGTAAAGAGAGCCAGTACACAATCAGATTAAGTGAGTTTTAAATATTGCATTAAGAGTGAGCCAAGAAGGACATTAAGACAAATGCTTCAAAGGTTTTATTGATGATGAACATAATTCATATGGGTGTTGATGAGTGGATTTTTAATGGATGGGAAGGAATAATAGTAAAAATGGTGAAGGGTTGCTGTTGTTATTAGGGATTGGCCTTGGTGGATATTTTAAGACATGGAACAGAATGTCATATATGCTGCCACTGGAACTAGGTTTTGGTGTTTTACGTTTAGATCTTCTTAAGGAGCAAATAAGACAAGTAAAAGTGATTGCACTCCAGGGAAGTTTTGGCAGGGCCACTGAACACAATTTATACTTTTGCACTTTTAAATCAAAGTCCATTGCCATGAAGCAGATTATTACTTGATAATTTAGTGTGGGGCATGTTTTCTGCCTCCATTGTTGATGCAGCCACCCATATCTGTGGCCTTAAAGTCTATTGTGCCTTTCATGGCGGTAACCCAGAAACTGGTGGAGGAAGCCAGCAGTAAAGGATGTCATCACACTGAAGGAGGAGTCTTATTGAGCATGGTTCGCCTGTTATTCTCCTGAGGCAGCAATAGGGTATCGTGAAGCCAGGCCTGTCGCTACCCATGCAGTGGCTGAGGCAAAAACACACACCTGAGAGGAATTTGGAGAGGCCATCACTGGCCTCAAAGCGATTCTGGTAAACAGTCCGGCTTCTCTGGAGGGGTAAGCAGTGCTTTGATAACACTGTCTTGAGTGGGAGTGTGGAGCTGCTGATCTTGAAAGAGGACATTGTTGGATGGTGGAAGGAATACTTTGAGGACCTCCTCCGTTTGGTTGACAGGCCTTCCATGGTGGAAGAAGAGACAGGGCACTTGGGGCTGGATTTATTCCTCACCAGGTTTCGGTCTCAGTATCTTTGGGTTCTGTTCAAGAATGAGGGTAAAATGGAGCGGGGTGATCAATAGATAAATCAGTGGGGCTGCTGCACCAGTCTGTCGTGGTGAGGAGAGAGCTGAGTGAAAGCTCTGGATTTACCAGATGATCTACATTCCTACTCTCACCCATGATCGTGAAAACCTCCCTCGGGAGATGTACCACAAGGAGGAGGATCAGGGGACAACCTAGGAAACACTGGAGGGACTATTTCTCTCGGCTGGACTGGGATCGCCTCAGGTTTTGCCCAGCAGAGCTGGAAGTGGTGTCTGCAGAGAGGGAAGTCTCTGCCGAGACTGCTGCCCCTGTGACCCGGTCCCAGATAAAGCTGAAGACAATGAGTAAGCGTAATGTAGAATACAAAGAGACCTACAAAGCAGAGACCCAAAGTAACATTCAGGTAATTTTTACTCAGTTTCTTCGGCACATCCAAGTCCAAGAAAAAAAGCAAATCTGTTTTCTGATACTTTGATAGATCAAGAAGACATGGTTAATGCACTTCAGATTTGATCTTTTCCCCTTGTACCATTTGGATTAAGTAAAACTAATAATAAAATGTATTTTTCTCCAACAACAGTTCAATACATACATTTACCACTTCTCAAACTTCAACATATTTATTTAAAGGTATAGAGGATGATATTTTGTTTCTGTGTGGATCATCAATAAGTGGTCCTCCTAAATGTCAATTATTCTGGTGATATGTTTATGTTATTCCGTCCTACATGCTCGTCCCTTTAGCTATTTTTTTCTGTGCATGCGCTCTTTCAAGCATATTTGTGCGGTGAGCTATGGTTTCAGACAGTCATTGAAGCTTTCTCTCTGCAGTTCTTTGAAAATGGCAGAGGGTCATAAGAGAAAAAGTGTCTACGAAGTGTATGAGAAGAAAAGAAAGGCTTCAGAAGAGGCAGATATATCCCTGAATGCTTTGCACGTAGAGCTCCCCTTGCAAAGCATTGTGTGATTTTTCTGTCACAGTGGCTCGCTGTCACCATAGGCTGTTACTACTTGACAGCGGTGACTAATAACAAACATGGTACAGGTACAGCGCAGTGGAGGAGGAGTTACGTTACCAATGGATCATCTGTCCGAACGGTCAGTTAACTGAGTTTCCACGATATAGTCCTCGCTCTATATTGTGATTTTTTTTCTAACAGTTATTAACTAGTTTAACCAAATAAATGGAACCAAATAAGTGAAATCACAGTAAAGCTGTTTGCCTAGTTAACAATATGACCTAAGTTACTTGTAAAGTATGACAATGGGATGAGCAGTATGTTTAAGTGGAGGTGAAGTTCTATGACTTTAGAACAGCCCAGGGAAAAAAACAAGCAAAGGGCTTCAGATTGGCAGCGACTCCAATAGCTGAGATAAACAAAGACAGCCTGATTGCTAGTGGCATGCCAACAGAGCCTGAAATTACACAAGGAATAAAACAGTATTTGGTACGCATTAGATGCGCACTTGGGGATTAGGTCTCGTACTTCTTCGGTGCTTCTTCACCTCTGCCTTTAGAACTATCATCAGCTTTCAAAATAGTTGCCAATGCAAAGGCAGGACCAGAGTAAAATGGCTGAAGCCATCCCTTTGATATGCTCTGGAAAGTCTTTGAACCTCATCACATTTTCTGTATGATGTCCAGTGGAGCTGTTTGAGAGAATGCATCACAGCCCAACCCCTGTGCTCCCATCCATCCAACATACCTTGGATGTAAACAATGCATTGTTCTTAATTTCTTCTTTTCCAGTATCCCCCTATTGTCTCTAACACATACATTTATCATTTTGATCAATTCCCCAGAGTAAGGCCCATTAAAAAGAATGAAAAAGAAAAATCATTACTTTGTTTTTGCCTCGCATTGCAATTGAACAGTACCTCCCAATCTTTTGCTTTTGTCAGATGTATTCTGACCACGTCTCAGCCTCTCTGCACTCTCTCCTGGCATAAGAAACATTAGTACTCACTTTGCGGGTTTTCATTAATCATTTTCTGTAGCTGTGACCAACAGACAACCTTGAGAACCCCATATGCCCACTCTGTAATTGTCCTAATTAAGCCTGTCCTGGCACATTTAGTTTCCCAGCTTTTCACCCCTTGGCTCAAAACCTTTATACTACATCCCTTTTTGTTTTTGGCAGGATTTTTCTTTTTTCAAATCCCTATGACCTCCTCATATTTCACCCCTGCATGTTTCCCATTTCTCTTTACAACCCTTAACACCAGCACCTTGGAAATGTAATCGAGCCAGTGCTTCTGAAAGACCTGGCAGTGTATGTGTTAGGAGAGGGAGTAAATGAGAAGAACCGTTTGACACGGAGGTGGCCTCCCCTGGCATAGAGACCAACCACCTCCACAGCAATCCAAAATCCCCCAAAACAACTCAGGTAAATAAATTAGGCAATCTGACTGTGTTTTCTTTTGAAACATGCCAGTTATGCTCTTAAAGTGTTCTCTCATCACCAGAACAGTTATTCACATCAGTGTATCTTGATTTTCTCAGCTATTTCGTCTCACTCCAGTTGGTATTGACAATGTATATTTTCTTGTTCAGATCTTCATGTTATTTTAAAATGCCATATTTATATTAACAAGAGTATTTTTTTGGATTAAATATATATGTTTTTGGATTAAATATATATTTTTGAGGGGAAAAAAAATCTAATTAAAAAAACTCCTCTCTGTTGTATAAAAAACATCTTTCTTTATTCATTGTAGTGTTCTTCCAAAGGCCCTATTGGTAAGTTCATGAGAGCATGATTTAGTTTAGTTTTTTTTTTTTTTTGGCTATGCACGTGGGCGTGACAAGCTGCAAGCTCTCTTTCATGCTGCTACTTTATTGAGTCTCCACCTACACTTACACATTAGCTAGATGACATCAGAAAAATAGGCTTTGTCT
The DNA here is from genome assembly GCF_016077235.1 of Cyprinodon tularosa. Lineage (NCBI taxonomy): Eukaryota > Metazoa > Chordata > Actinopteri > Cyprinodontiformes > Cyprinodontidae > Cyprinodon > Cyprinodon tularosa. The sequence continues at coordinate 891,173 of NW_024038862.1, read as the reverse complement.
GACCAGACCACCTGTTGAAGTAGGTTTAACATAGCATGTTTTACAAAGTTGAACCATAGCCAGATGCAAGATCTTTATTGGATTTATAAAATAAAAATCAGTGTTATAAGTGTTTTTTTTTTTTTTTTTAACTCTGCAATAATTCTTTTTACTCTACAATATAATTCATCTGACTAAACACTGTTTATTTGAATATGAAACTTCGCCAGGTTGGGAGGGATTCAACAGAATCAGCTACTGGAACTCCTGGAAGGAGTTTGGACAGTTAAGTGACCAGACAGAAACAGAGAGCAATGTTTATGTTGAATTCTGGTTCACTAACCTTCTCAGATATTGGGGACAAACTGAGAGTTTCTGAAGTTTAGAGGTTGGCATGTGATGTCAATAGTGAACCTCTGAGGACACCTCTTTCAGTCCTGGTTGTTTTTTTGAATCTTTGATAATTACTCAATGGACCAGGGGAATGCGCAGGATGAAAGCTGGTCCAGAGTCAATGCCAGGTGATTCAAGATCCAGAGACTATGAAGGGGAGAATCCAATAGTGAAGTCTGGTCACAGAAAATTGGTCAGAGATCTAAAAAAATCCTAACAGGTCAGACATGTTTTAGGAAGGCTCAGAGAATGAGGAGGCAGCATCGGGTCAGAATCAGGCAGGCATACAGGCATACAGGAATGCTGGATTAATCTAACCTATGGCTCTTAATAATCTGCTAGTGGTGACTGGTCTGAGAACAGGTTATGAAGTCAAGGTAAGCAGGTGAACCTGATGGAGGCTTATCACAAGCAGGGTGGAGCTAACAGGTATGCTGAATGATAAATCAGACTAGCAATAGTGCCATGAATTATGACAGAAAGTGCCTTTAATCTCCAGGATCTCCAGGATCATTGATGATAAGCTTTTTCCTTTCATTTTAATAACTTAGATGTTTTTAGATAATGTCAGTGAACATAATTTTACGTGTATCTGGCCATATGCTTTTTGGCTTGAATCTAAAAGACATACAAGAAAAACAAAAGATGCAGTAGACATGTAACAAAAAAAAAAAAAAAAAAAACATTTGCAGATATAGAACTTCACTGCCAATGGCTTATTGTCTTAATCCACTGTACCCTTGAATGTCCCTGAAATTAAAGATCATTTTTAATCACTTTGATAATGGAAGCTGCTTTTTTTGTTAAGAGGAGGCTCTGATAGATATAAGAGTTTATAGGAGTTGACAAGGGACATTGCACTGAGGGCATTAGAACTGGCAGCTTGTCAAACAGCCCACTGGAAAGGGAGCAGTAAGTCAAGAGAGGAATGTTAAGACAGAGGGAGAGGGAGAGAGAGATAGAGAGAGATATAGAGAGGGAGAGATAGAAAGAGGGAGAGAGAAAGAGAGAGAGAAAAAAAAAGGAGAATTAGGAAGGAGGAGGGCAGCCAGCAGGTCATAAGACAAGACATGTTTCCACTTTACCTTTTTCCTGCACTTCATCTTCACCACCTCCTCATCTTCCCATTGTCCATTAATTACAGTATAAGACACTGCCGGGTTGCTGATAGCTCTCATTAGGCAACAACAAATAGCTAAGACACACAGAACTTAATTAGCTAGGGACTGGAAATTGGTCTGCTTTAAAAGTAAGGAGATTTTCCACCTCTTAACAATACACTGGGCTCACTGGAAGATTTTATAGTGTCTCTACATCCAGAAAGACTGTCACAGAAATGTTTGCCCACTCCATCTACTAAAGATGCAGTAATCAGTCTTGTCCTAGCTAATACTGGCTTCTGGTTTTCTTTGCAATCTTAGTTTGCAATTTCAAAATCAAGTTAGTATTTGGATAGATGGAACAGAATGTACATATTTTCTTTATATTAGTTCTTTTTCACTACTGTGGGACATTGGTGAAACCCAGGTGTGTCAGTGTCAAAGCAAATAGAGCAATTACAATTTATAGCTACACCTTAAAATTATTCGGAAAGAAAACAAAAATTAAGAACATCCCTGAAAAAATGTTTTTTTATTTGGAAAGTATTTAACTAGATTAAACTAAAATTGCCAGGATAAAAGAAAAAGAAAATCATACATTTATTTTCAGGAAAATATGAAAACTAATGTGCAAGCATGGATTTATAAAACAAAAAAGAATGCAAGTAAAAGCAATGGTGTCAAAACCACTGAGTTGATAAAGAACTATGCAACTAACAGGGTTGTTAAAACTTACAGTATTGGGGCTGTTTAAAACAGTGAGGATTACAGTAATAGCCATTCAAAATGGCCCTTCCCAGTCAAAAGCCAGCCAAATGGCAACTTCCCTGCAGCTCCCAGAAAAATCCTCTCCAACTTCCAGCCGCTGGCCTCCTTCTGGACGTCCATATTTTTTTACTCTGACTCCACCCTTTCACAGAATTACAGGGTCTGACCAGGAGATAATGCTTTTTTTTATATCTTACATGACAGAAAGAATATTTTTGTACAAAGATTGATGTTTAAAAAGGAAATTGTAGGGGACTAGCCAAGGACCAGCCAAGTGCCCATCAAGGAAAGTGGAGATATTCTGAATGGCTACTACTGTATGAAGTCACAGAGAAGCTGGGAGGAAGGATCTGAGATAGTGATCTTTTTGTCCACTTTGGGTGCACACTGCAAAAACAATCCAGAAATAAGTAAAAAATGGCTTAAATTAAGTATATTTAGCCTTAATTTGAGCAGGTAAATAAGATGATTTGCCAATGGAATGAGTATTTTCACTCTTAAAATAAGATAGTTAGATAATATTTACTTGAAATAAGACGATAAAATAGTTTTTTCTTATTTTAAAAGGAAATTGTCTTGTTCCATTGGCAAAGTGTCTTACTTACCTCCTCAAAATAAGGAAAAACGCACTTATTTTAAGAAAAAATAACTTATTGAGATTTCTATTTTTTGCAGTGCAGTGGCAGACAATAGGACAATCTAGTAATAAAAACAAACTGACAGATGGAGTAGCAGTTTCCAATCAAATCTGAGTTTTGCATTCAACATAAAATTGATAACTTAAAAGATAAGGCTTATATATCAAAGTATTATGTTAAGTTTTTATGTAGAGGTATTTGTGAATGCGAAAATAAACCCCCAAAATAACCAACATTTTAAAATTTTGCCCTGCTTTTGGGAAATGGGATGGAGAAAACGAGAACCTCTGGTTACTATCTCAATAAGATTCTTTGTTGTATTTAATTTTTTGTTGCTTCACCTTTTTTACGTCTTACCTTTATATGAACACTGCCTTTCAATGAAAATGAGTGTTTTCAACTTATTTAATAAAAGATAGTACATCATTTTCTTGTTTGTTCCATGATGCGGTAGGTTCATTTCACCATGTAACATTCTGGATTTTTAATAACCATCTTGACTCATGGTGTCTGTCTTATTTAATTAACAGTGTTCATTTCCTGTGCCTCTTTCTCTCATTGAGTTCTAACCTTATGAGGCTTTCTAATATTTCAACAATTGTTCTCCAGCCCTTTAATTCATTGGCGCCCCATTATGACTATGTCCGCACTTTTAGATCATTTATTTATTTTATTATTGTAATTGTAAAATATTTACCCATAAGCAGAATGTGATGACAAGGTTTGTACAGACTCTGCCTTAATCTGCATAGACCCCTCCCCACACATTCACACACACACACACACACCTAACTGTGGAGCCATGTGGGGTACCAGAGTGATGATTATCTTAATTAAAGTCTGTGTCATTGGGAAATGTGCACAAACAAGCAATAACATAACAGCCTATCCAGAGCAGCCACATCTTAACTAGTCAACACTGCACACCTCCCCAACTCTTCTCATAAGCCTCCGCAGTAGCAATCAGATTTCCAGTCAATAACGTATCCTCATAAGGAGGAAGAAAATAAGAAAATGAAATGGTATAGGCAATAATCCAGATGGGAGGTTGCCGACGCTTTTGGATTCTGTCAATAATTGTCGATATTTTCTAATCTCATAAAATGACTCAGAGACGGGGCATATCAGAAAGCATTTTTGGTATGCAAATGAGGATGCTATTTATCATCGAAGATGAAGGGGCTGTGGAGATGGGCTGAAGGGAAGAAATAGGGTGCATTGAAATTTGTCTCACCCCTGCATCCCCCGCAATACCCACTAACACCTCTTCTCTCAACCCTTTTTAGTTTATCTCGCACGCCGCCTCTGACAGCCCCACCGTTGGTTTCATATTCCTCCCAATAAAATCTGCCCTACTATTGTCCTCCATTTACCAACTTCGCTACGATGGTTTGTGAACCTTTTCTTTTTTCTTTCCCATCACCATTGACTGGCTTTGAGCGGATGTTTTTAGGTTTATAGAGCAGAGATCTGTCCTTTCTTTTCTCCTTCAGGCCATGTGTAGGTCATTATCGTTTTTACAGCCTACAGAATAGCTCCTGTGTTCAGAATACAAAGGACTTTTTAATTTGTTCCCAATACTTTTATTCAATCATTGAGAGTGTCTTGCAGAATTATTTAGCCCCCTCAAAGTTTCCCCCATCTGATGTAAATATCTAGTTTAAAAAAAAATGCATTGTGTATTTAACCATAACATTCTCATATCAATTAAAATCTAACCCAAATGCTTGTCTTCAAATGTGTCAGATATAATCTCAGCTGTTGAATATCATTGAACAAATAGCCGCTGATCTCTTGGGTGGGTTTCACAAAGAAACCCAGCCAACAGGCTATTAGCTCTTGTTTTGTGAGGCAAGGGCTAGACCAAATTGAGTACAGGTATTAAGGAGCAGCCTCTTGCCTATCAAAAAAAAAAAAAAAAAATCAATAATTTACGTAAAACAAATGCAGTCAGCGACAAGAAGCCCTGAGCAAGGAGCAAAACAAAAAACAGGAGTTGAGGAAATGAAGGTTCAGTAACAGACAGAAGTTTCCAGTGGGGATCAAAAGGAACCAGCGATTTACATTGGCTCTGCGGTGCGACAAAGTCACAGAGCATGGTTCATGGTTTCTACCCGGACCTGGATGGCAATTGCAAATTTTATTATTCTGTCATTAGCGCCTTAGCTGTGATTCACAGTCTCCTGATAGTTATTTTTGCATGTGGGTCAGCTACTGTATAAAACACAAGACAAGAAAGAAAGTGCTGTTCATTGAAGCTACACACCCAAGAAGCAGTCTAAGGTAGTATATTATGCTACTGCTGCAGAAAGTCCCCTTTCCACTTCAAAGTTCCCATTTCATCATTAACAATCTGTTGTAATTAATGGCATCACACTAATTCACACAGTAATTCAATAAACCCCGAATTAACCTGGCTGTTAGAGTATTTTGCCCCATTATCTTGTTTCATTCCCTACTCCATTGTCTGAATAATTAAGAAACATCGCTGTCCATGAGCCAGGTCAGACACAGTCAGTGAAGGAGCTGATGTCGTTTAGTTGCCTGGGTTCACTGGAGCAGAGTGGTTGCATATAAAAGACAGGGATGATGGGTGAATTACAGCCAATTGAGACCCTCTAATTGCAGCCCCCGCCTTTGATATTGTCACACTGTAATACTAGCCTCATCTAGCAGGCCAAGAGGATGGTTTGTAGTGGCAAGGATGATAGCCCTTCCTTCATCCCCTGCTACATCAGCCTTAACTAAAGAGTAATTGTGTTTTCGAGCAGATGGTTAGGTAATCCAGCACAATATATGACCATGGATCTGCACGACATGCTCTTTGTGTTAATCCACCTTACAATCAGCAATGGTTATTAAGAAAATTAAACAATTGAAAGCCAGCAGTTTTAAGACTGCACAAGTGCTGTTTCTGGCAACCGTGTCCCAGTGATATTTGAGTCAGCAATTTGACCTTATTACTGAGCATAATTGATCCTGTTGGAGAAGCTATGGTGCTGTATTTTGTTTTAGTTTTTTTCAAAAGCCCAGTTTTAATACTATCTGCTAATCTGTAATAGTGGGTATTATTTATATCATTGCTACCACCTTGACCAGGAAATAAACAGTTACAAACAGATACCAATTAGGTCATATCAGGCATAAACGTGAAAATGCAACATGTACACATTATGCCACAAGCTGTGTGTAACACATTGGCTTTATCTCTTTGTGTCAGTAATCCTTTGCAGCGGGCCCTCTAAAGTGTGCCTGGTGTGAAACCAAGGCCTTTATCCTGTCTGTAAGTGTTCAAGTAGGTTGACCCTGTTAATCGCTCTTCTCTCAGGGTGTACAAGAACTTGTGAAAAAATAGCATCTTCTTTGGTGTAAAGGGTGTTAACTTTGAACCCTGATATGGTTTTCTCTCATCTAATAGTTGTATTTATTTAGAAAAATATATGCAAACTACACCAAATTAGAAAAAGCCTCATACATTAGAGTTTATTTGAAAGTGTTTTATTTTTGTTGACGGAAAAAAAAAGTTTTTAGTAAGAAATTGCGATTCGTTGTTTCTCATTCAAGCCACAATTTTATTTAATACCTTGCAAGTCCTACGTTGAGTCTAAGAGTCAAGGCTATTTCAAAAATATTTAAAACTGAAAAAAACAGCTTCTGAGGCATCAGTAAGACAAGACCCACATTCAGCCTCGTCTAGCAGGTGCACTGCTTGAGCAAATACTTTTAAAAGTATATTAAGATCAGCACTCATCAACAGGAGAGGGGATGTGATAGTAAATTCATTTTTCAAACAACACTTTATACGTTTAAAGATATCTAATATTCACTTTTGTGATATTTGGGTTTTATTGGTGTTTCATTAGGTACATTGCCTTAAAATATTTATTTATTAGGGTTGTGAAATTTAGCTAAAAACTTAAAATCTTTTAACCGAAATTGCATGTGCAATTTTATTTTTTATTTTTTGCCTACACTAACTGCAATTGAAATTTAAAATCTATAGATATGGACAAAAGGAACACAATAACTAATTAAAACAAGATATTGAACTTCTTTTAATCAAACAAGAGAGCCCTTGTTAAACATAAAGAGCAGAGAGTAACTAGCAGACAAGTCTACTGTATGTATTACTGTATAACTTTTTCCCACATATTCATGGCAATGATAATACCTGATAATGCAAATTGTCGTCTTAATTAAACCAGATTTTTCTAGACATGGGCTTTTCTCTTTGGCTCCATGGTTTCATTGTTCTCATAGCCTTGAATGATTTAGTCAAGAGTATTTTATTGTGTCACTTTACTTCTGGGTCTAAACGTGCTTACTTCTAGCTCCCATGCATAGTTCTGTGCACAAGCTGCAACTCTGTCTTCCCTTCTGTGATATGGTAAAACAACTTTAAGCATATCCCCTCCACCTAAAGGGCTGGAATGTGAAATGAAGTGTCTTACTGTTATTAAATATCAATGAGGTCTCACTGTGATTTGGAAACAGCGATTTGTAAAAAAAAAAAAAATGCGATTTAAAAAATTGTTGCTGCCTTGCAAATGCAAGTAATTATCCATACCTATGTATTACCTGATATGTTTTTTCTAAATTTTCTCCTGCCCCAAACATAAACTTCAATAGTTATAATAGAGTTTAATGTAAAAAACCAACATACAAGGACAAAGTATAACATAAATGTGAAATGTAGAAAAATAAAGAAAAATGCTAGAGTATGTGTGTCTTATCTAACACTACTAGCTATATTCCAACACCCCCAAATATCAGTGATACCTTTTTGTAATTAGAGCTGTAAGTCCTTTTGCAATGGATCTGTTTTTCATGCCCCTTCTTCTTTGCAAACTTAGACTGGATAGAGCTTCATTAAAATTTCATTTGGACTTCGACTACTCCCTCCAACAAACTGATGCTTCAATCAAAATCATTCTATTGTAGCTCTGGATGTGTGTTTCGAACCACTGTCTTTTTGAATGCTTAATTTCCGCCCTATTGAGGTTCTTTTTTTTAACAATCCAGCCTCCCATTAAATCTGATCTCCAGTCCTGTATCTACGTACTAAAGAACAATACTCTTTTCAGTATCCATATAATTTTTTATTTTGTGTATAATGTGCTCAAAGTGGCAAAACATAAGTCTTATACACATGGACTTTTGATTATACATGCCTACTGTAGGTCTAATTCTGGTTTAATGCGATCAGACCAATGTCAACGTGTGGGTGGAGGTTGGTTGAGGACCCAAATGCAGAGATGAGGGAGGCAGGCATGAGTTCTTTTAGATAGAATGGAGTCAAAGGGAAACAAAAAAAAATCCAAGATCAAACCCAAAAACCCAGACGAAATCATAAGAAAAGACACATGGGAAGGCAAGTAACAACAAGGAACCAGCACTGAAGAACTGCACAGGGAGGGTATATATGGGAGACAGGACAAAGACTGGGGTAATCAGCTGATTTGGAGCAGGTGTGGAAGGGAGTGATTAGAAGGGAGCTAGGGTAAAGAAGACAGGAATAAGGGGGCAACAGTGAATAACTTAAGACTGTTTAAATATAACACAAAATGGAAAATAAACCAAAGATCAACAAAACAGAATTGCTTAGATAACTGAAAACTTGAAAACTCAGAGTTTAAAAGAGGAGAACCTTAACAACCACTTTTTAAAAAACATTTTGTGTGTGCATTACACCTATGGCTTTGTTTCAACAATATATTTTCTCTTGCAAATTTTTGCATAAAGGGCAGATTTATGGACTGCAGATTGTTCTGTAAAAAACGTGACGTAAGTCGTGCTCCCCAGAGCCGGCGCTCTCGGCTCTGGTGCTGCGGGAATCGAAAAAAGAATCATTCAGCGAGCTGCCAAACGATGCCATGGAATCGAAAAATACGGAACCGGTTCTGAACAGGAACCGGTTTTCGATTCCCATCCCTAACCAAGACGCGCATCAACTATTGACTTTGCATGTAAACTAGCTGCTTCTGCTACCTGTGCTGCTTGCGGTGTGGACATAGAGGCAGCGGCTCAGTCACTTTAACACAAAAACATTACAGCAGATTTCTCCTGAAAAATGCGGCTCATGCCGCAGTAACAGCTTAACATTGATTCGCTCACATGCAGAAGCTCTCTGTGCATGGTGTCACAGCTTGTAAATGCTGAGATTGGGGGGAAAAAAACTAAGTGTTTTCTGTCAAGGATTTCTTGTCTATCTTTGCAGGAAGAAGTTATAGCCCTAATTAAGAATGGACCAACAGGTATTGGTAAGAGGTGGAATTTATCTTACTTGACCAGGCACAGTTGCTGCCCCTGTGGAGTATAAATAGAGAATGCCTAAACTGCTGAAGAACTTTTTGTAAATCGCATTATCTGCTAAAATCTAAACATTTTACAAAGGCATATATCTATAAATATGATCAAATGTTACTGGGGCAGGTATGGGAAGCCAAATAGCTGCCACAAATTCATGAAATTAAAAAGTGGTAAAATATCTATCTAAAACTGCTCTATAAATAAACTGGCCTTGCCTTATCTAACTGAATTACATGGCAGGAAACAATTTTTGTGAACTTTTAATCTTCCTGGAGTTATGTGCATGATTTCTGACGTTTAAGCTATGATTAATAATTATTGAACATCTCTTCTTCATTTCCTAAATAATATTTGTGGTCATGTGGCAGATACAGACAAGTTGAGTATTCACTGATCTAGTTGAAAAGCCGGAAAATTAAGTAATACAATTGAGATTTGCTCACTATGCATATACAAACATCACACTAGATGGCACTGTTCCCTCTTGCCCAAGAGGCAGGTCATACTAGAGAAAAAGCATCTGCATAGTCAAAAAGAGGTTTCCTTATCTTGCACTGTGTTTTAATTTAACAGATTTAACATGAAAGCCAAGAACGTGCTTGATCAGATGTTTAGAAGAAAGTGAGCTTTTGATTGTTTGATTTTATCATCAACAGATTAGATTGAAGTACCCTCAGAATCAGAGGATTAAAGATGATTTTCCTAAATTTCCATACAAATAATAATACTTGAAGAAAGCTATTTTGTGAAAAATTATCAGTAATACATCCTAATATTTACATGATTTATTTGATGATATTTATCAATTAATATATTGAGCTAAATCCAGCAAAACAGCTCCTGGAAACAAATCACCTCAGAAAAACAGATAAGGTTAAGCATATGAACCATGTGGCTTAAACAGGCTTAAAAAAAAAGGATGCAAGTGGTGGAGTTTTAAGGCTTATGTCACAAGCAACCTTTTCTTTTCCTGGCAGCACGGTTCAAGCAGCTATCTATGTGACTAAAAGGCATGCAGAGAGAGAGCAAAGAATGTGCACCTCAATGCTCTGTTGTTTAATGGTACACTGCACCTGCTCCACACTTGTGGGGGCATGAGAGAGATAAATAGTAAGAGCTGGGATATTTGCAAGGACATCTCTAAACAAGGCAGGTGACTCGTGTTTTCATCATTGACAAGCATCTGCAAGCAACATTCTTCTGGGACCTTTTAGAGATGAATAAGCTACCCAGTTTCATATGCTCCACTGGTATGCATTCCCTGCAACCCAACAGATCAGTTCCAGCAGTTTGTTGCAATGTCGTGAAACATAGGAACTTCAAATTTGATTTCTTAAAAAGTTGGTGGGGAAGCTTTGGTATATTACACCATTATGGTGATGTTTCTGTACTCTCAACAAGCCATTGTGGCCTACACAGCACATATTTTCTTTGTGAAATCCCACTGCTTAATCTACAGTAAATTACAGAAAGTCCTAAAAAGCATGAAATGTATGGAGCTAAAGACTTTTTAAAGTGTAGATATATCAGTTTCAGTCTGTCAATATTTGTTTTCCTCCATCCATTTGTCATTTCATTTGCCAACTCAGTCTATTCCTAGTTCCTCTATTCATTAATACAGCTGCCTTGGCCATCCATCCATCCATCCATCCATCCATCCATCCATCCATCCATCCATCCATCCATCCATCCATCCATCCATCCATCCATCCATCCATCCATCCATCCATCCATCCATCCATCCATCCATCCATCCAAATATCATTGTCAGAGGGGTTACAAACCACTATATCTAATAGACTGATTCCCAGACTTATTCGTGGAAAATTTCATTAGAGGAGACATTCTTTTAAACATGGCAACCAATTCTTTTTTAGTATTTGACTTGTGCTGCTCACACACAGTTCATAAGTTGGCCAACAAAGACTTTATACGTATTCTCTTTGATTTTTTTAAACCTGGCAGCAGACTAAATCGCACACATACTGGTTTAACCATTCACACAAATAAAGAGGCACCTCTGCCCTCCTTTGGGATTATCATGCATGATGCCTCTCAGACTGAATGGCTGGTTTCACACTGACAGCCTGGTGATCTCTTGTCTTTGTCTGCCTTTGAGAAAGACTGAAGCTCCCTCCATCATGCGCTCACACTCAAACCTACTTTTTCTTCCCCTCTGTGTATGCAAATCTCTGCAAAGTGTTGGGAAGACAGAGTCAGGCAGAGAGACAGAAGCTGTAAAAGAGAGAAAATGAGCATTATGTAAGATGGGGAATTCAGGTCAGACAGTAGATTCATCCTATTGTTTTGCACACTGAATGGGTTCCATGGTGCATTTAACACCAAAGAGCTTCACGGCAGGTATGTTTTTTTTTTTGTTTTTTTTTAACTCAACACTATTCATGGCTTGATAATAACCATAACAACAACATTTAAGTAGATTCATGAAAATGTAAAAAAGACGTACACCTTCCAGTATCTTTTTTTTAATTATTCCATAGAAAGGGACATTTTACCTTTTGAAAACTCATGTACATACACACAAATACATGTACATACAAACAAACTTTTCAATTTACTGTACTTACGACGGGCGTTCCATAATTAATGTCTCTGACCGTCTTCCAGTTGTTTGATCTTGCTTAAATTTTGCATTTCCGAATATTTGTATCTCTATAGATTATTGGGCAAATTGCAGCTCTAAACTAATCGTGGTTTCTGATTAACAGGTGTTTGAACTGAGCCAAGTGTGAAATGGAGCCTGTTGAGTGTTGAGCAGTGATACGGCTTGGTATTTAAAAGGACACACACCATGGGAGACTTTTACTAAAATGAAATTAACTTATGGTGATGATGCCAAATCAAATGACCTTGTAAAACGTTTTACAAGCTCATATCATGAGGCATTATCATCATGAACAGGATGTTCGATATTTTAGAAAAACAACATTTTTCTTCACCTAAAATTGGAACCATGTGTTTTTCTATAACCTGGGACCTGCACCTTTCCTTTTTACTTAAAAAGTCAATGAAATGCTGTGCATTTTTACTGTTTGAAATTAAAACATACCATACCATTTTTGGGTTCAAAGTACACTTTCAATTAAAATACAAAGTGTACTTTTTAAATACACTGCTCTAAAAAATAAAGGTAATGCATAATTTATATATAACTGACATTAAATCAAACTTCTGTTAAATTAAACTGTCCACTTAGGGAGCAACACTGACTGACAACCAATTTCACCTGCTGTTGTGTAAATTGAACCAACAGGTGGAAATGATTTGCAATTAGTCAAACATACTAAAAGGAGTATTTCAACTGACCATTTCTTAATACCTTTGCTTTCTGGCTGATGTTTTCATTACTTTGAATGTAGGTGGTTCTTACACATGGTAGCATTAGATGGACTCTACAACCCAGACAAATGGCTCATGGAGTGCCCAGGTAGGATGGCACATGGATACAACCTGTGGGATGAAGGTTTGCTATGTCTGTCAGAGTAGGGTCCAGAGGCTGGACAACTACCAGGAGACAGGCCAGTATACCAGGAGACGTTCAGGAGGTCTTAGGAGGGCAAAAACCCTGCAGCAGTACCTTTGTCTTTGTGCAAGAAGGAACCAGAGGATCACTACCAAAGCCCTGCAAGATGACATCCAGCAGGGCAAAAACGTGCATGTGTCTGATCAAACAGTTAGAAACCAACTCCATGAGGATGGCACCACACAGTTTGAGGGTTGGGCTCACAGCACAGCAACATGCAGGACATTTGGCATGTCCCTGAGTAGACCAGAGTTGGCAAATTTTCCAATGGCGCCCTGTACTCTTAACAAATGAAAGCAGGTTTGCACTGAGCACAAGTGACATACGTAACAAAGTCTGGAGAGACTGGAGAGCAAGTATGACAGCCCTCCTTGTGCTCGTCAGTGTTTGCGTGGCTGAGATTAGGTACCAAGATGAGAACCCTAGACTATTTTGATGCTGGTGGGTTTAGTGCTGGATTTCTCCTAATGCAAGCCCTCCTCAGTCTGGAGAACAGTACTGTATGTCATAAGTTCCTGCAAGATGGAGTCATTGAAGCTATGGACTGGCCCTTCTATTCCCCAGACCTGAATCCCCTTGAGCCCATCTAGGACATCATGTCTCGATCCACTAATATCACATTGCACCACAGACTGTCCGGGAGTTGGCGGATAGTTTAGTCCAGGTCTTGAAGGAGATATCTAATGTGATAATCCACCACCTCATCAGGAGTATGCCCAGGTGTTTTAGGGAGATCGTACAAGCGCATGGAGGCCACACACAATACTAAGTCAAATTTTGACCTGTTTTAAGGATATTACATCAAAGTTGGGTCAGCCTCTAGTTTTTTTTCCACTTTAAATTTGTGTATGACTTGAAATCCAGACCTTCATTGGTTGATAAATTTAGATTTCCATTGATGATTTTTGTATGATTTTGTTGTCAGCACGTTCAACTTTGTACTGAACAAAATATTTAGTCAAATTATTTCATTCAGATATAGGATGTGTTATTTAAGTGTTCCCTTTATTCTTTTAGGGTTATTTAAGAACTATACTTTTGAAACTGATAAGTAGATTTGATCATTTCCTAATTACTTATGACAATCAGTTTAAACAGTTGTGGAAAAAACTAAAGAAGTTGCTCACATTCAGGTAGTGTGCTATTTAGCAAAAGTATAAATAAATCATTCTGGCAGTTGCTCTTTCAGGTTATTTGATATCAGTTTTAAAGCTGCAAAATGTTACTATCAAATATATGAATGTATATTTATTTATTACTACCTAGACTGACAGAGTTGTGAATATGCTTTTTTTCGGAGCAGGTGGATGTATTTTGTGAAATACCTTCCTTACTGTACAAACAAGCATTGTAATAGCATGTGTTGAAGAAAAGCTTACATTTAAAAAAAAAAAGTTCTCAAAAGATAAGCTGTGTTTCAGTTTCATTTGCTATTAAGACAATTATTGACAGCAATGACAAAAACATGTGGGCTGGTATTTCTCTCATTACACAAATAGGCTAAATTGACAGGTGGTTCAGAATAGCCGGTTTTCAAAATACAAATATTAATGTTAAAGTCCAGGTTAGCTATGTTATTGGTGATCAACCCATTATGTCATGATCTGGCCTGTTTGCTCTCCCTTAATTAGTAATTCCTCTCACCTGCCCTCCTTCCCTGCCTCAATTATAATTTATTCCTCTCACCTGTTTCCTCTGGTTTATATTCAGTTCAGCCTGAGCATTCAGTGCCAGATCATTGCTTGTCTTTCTGTCAGTCTTTCTGTTCAGTTTTTATTTGGTTCATGTCCTGGATCCTAGATGCCAGTGGAAAGAGGGTTTTAGTGTTTGTCTCATCTCCTGATCGTCCACTGTTCCTCCCCCGTGGAGTCCTCTGGGTTTTTGGCTCATTATGGGGGGAGGTTCAGTTTTTATCCAAGTAAGCCTGGCTCCAGGGAGGAGACCAGTTTAAAGTCCTGCTTCAAGTTCCGGTTCCTTCGTCCAGTCTCGGCTACCCTCTTCCACTGAGCCTGCTCATCTGCACCTGATCCTGTCTGCTCCTGTGCGTGACCACCTGGTCATGCTTCTGGTCCCAGTAAGACTCTGAACCCTCCTGGGAGCCTGTGCATGCCTGGAAGTCTGGATCCTGCCACCTGTCTCTGTTCCTGTCTGATCTGGATCCTGCCTGTTCCTGTCTGTTCTGGATCCCTCGCCAGGATCAGCTTCCAGCATGACCTCTGGGACTGCAGCACTGGGGACACTCGTGGTCTGGACTGTTAAACCAGGTAAGTGACCAACCCAGATAATCATATATCAGTTTATCGTGGTCACTTACCTGTGTTTCCTCCCCTAGAGTGTCTGAGATTGGGCGGTGCCCCGCCCCCCCTGCCTGCAGTGTCCGCGAGCCACAGCTCCGCTTTTGTTTTGTTTTTATTTTAATAAACCTTTTTAACTTTCCTACTGACTGTCTCTCCTGAATACTGGGTCCATCTGTCCCCGATTCATGACACATTCTTTTTATGTTAAACCAGAAATGACATTTCTGTAGAATTTATCCAATGCAGAATCTTTCCTTTGTGCCCAGTGATTACTAGAGCTATGATGGATAATATAATCATTACTTTTAAAGTTCTTTCCCTCACTGTGTATTATTAAAAATTGACATGATTGTATTCATACAAAAATATAATTAAAGCAACACTAAATAATGTTTGGCTAAGTATTATCTTATTTTGAAATGTATACAATTAGCTTCCAGGTAAGTACAAAGCACTAGCTGCATATTGATGCTCCGGGCAGGGTGCCATACTCAAAAAAAAAATCTCAATTTATGGCAGCTTCATCTCACCTTAAACACAAGAGTTAACTAAACAAAAGGTTATAACTGTCAGTGTGAATTGTTGATGAGGACCCAAATGCAGAGATTGAAGCTGCTGATGAGTTTTTAAAGGTTTATAAGGTGGAGGAAACAGATGCAGGCACCAAAACAAGGAAACACGTGAGAGGAGACGAGGATAATTCAGCAAATGAACTGCAGAGGAGGAGCATACATACTGCAGAAACAATGACTTGGGGAACTCAACTGCTTGGGAGCAGGTGTGGACAGAAAGAGCTAAAGGGGTACTGTGGGGAAAAGGAGAATGGCACCAGGTGGCAATGATGAGTAACTGGGAAATACTACAGGCCTTAAATGTACCTGAAAAGACTGAGATGAACAATACATATAAGAAGCACAAAAATATAGAAAGCTTAATACAGAGTAACATAAATCAAAGAGCAACTGATATTCAAGTAATAACTTGAACAGAACCAAAAAGTCCAGAAAAGCAGATCTTGACTGTTACTAGGCATCAAAAAAGATAAGACTACAGCCTTACCAGACACATTTTTGCTTCTCTAATATAGGATTCAAGAGGGCAAATAAAGTAAAAAAAAAAAGATTAGGAAAATAAAATAAGAATCAGAATTACTTTATTAATCACTTGTGGGAAATTCTTTTTATGCAATTTATGTATGAGATGCTTGAGCCTTTCAGTATAATTTGCTGGACTTTAAAGGGTATGGTCATCTCATGGAACCTTTACAGGAACTCTAATGGTATGTGGGTGTGTTGTGACCACTATGGTTATTATTACTCAGTAAATTATTAGACTGCCATCAAGCATTTTCACCTGGATTTCTGCAGGAGCTGCACTATCACCCCCCTTAGTGTAGGCATAGCTTCATGTTCTCTTGGTAACTTTCCAGCATGTATTATGTTGGCGAGATGGGATATAACTCTGTTTATGATGCTATAAAGTCTTTTTGGCTGAAGCCCTGCTACCCACGTTGAGACTTTAGGTCCACAGTAAACCGGGAATGGGCAGTGCCCTTGGAATGGTACTGTAAATAACAGTGAGCAAGTGTGTGTCTGTGTGTCTTGTCTTCTGTGAGGCACAAAGTTAAGGCACAGTTTTTTGTTGTTTTTATGGTTTTAAACAAAAACATGTTAAACTATGAAACGGTTGGAAAAAGTCCCTTGTTTTATGATTAATAATCAATGAAAAACTGCATTGTGAAATATGATAATTCTCTGACATGATTTGGATGTCTTTAGCAAATATCCCAGTGTGCATAATTATTTGTGCAAGCTATTGTGCAAGTTTAACAAATAATTGACATAAAATTCATGTGATATTTCCTAGGATTATTTAGTATAATTCAAAGAAATAAAAGTAACTACTGTAATATTGTCACCTATCTATTCTACAGTAACAGGCTGTCAGTTCTATGTAGCTGCAGCCACAGTCTTCCAGAGTCTTTTCAAAACTCCTCTTTAGGAATTGTTCACAAGTTTCCAATAGTAAAAACCCTATTTCTAAGTGTTGTTAACTTCTGATATTTAAAGTGTTGTTAACTTCTGATCTTTAAGTTCCTCACTTGCAAGGCAATCAGTGGATTGCTTAGCTGAATGCTGTAAAGTAATTGATGCAGAGTTTTCCCTGTACCACTGCATGTAGGCAAGGTGTTCAAACGTCCAACTTCGTTATCTTCAGTAACTATGTTCCTATACCGGACCCCCACTTCCATCTCGCTGGCATCTGAGTTCAAGGGAAGCTTGAGGTCATAACTGTTACAACCATGGATCTATCAAGCTAATCTGTGTAAAATTTCAGACACAGAACCAGACATTTAGCTTGACACAGCAGAGAACGATTGAAAGATGTATTCAAAGAATTGACAAGACACTCCAGGAAACCATTTAGTAGGGTAGACAAAAACCTCTGAGAGGGAGAGATTTGGTTAGTGGCTGGATAGATTCTCGATTTTTCACTCTCAAACAGAGAAAAAGGAACTCTAATGTGACAGGTAAACAGAAATAAGGTACTTGCCCTGAAGTGGATTCTCCATTTTGGTTTTCTAAAAGAAAGACAGAGCTTGTTGGTCTGAGGAGAGAAAAAGGCTAAGAGCCAATGGAATAGAACCAGAGAGAAACTGAGAGGAAGGCTAGAATCTGGAATCTTGTACAGAAACAAGGTCAGAACCATGGAGGCAGAATTAGGAAGATCATGTCCAGAAATTCAAAAACTCTTTGACTTCTGGCAGGAGCAATGACAATGTCAGGAAGTTGCGGGGCAGAAACATGATTGGACCATTTCTTGACTGAGACCTAAAGTTTTAAATTTAATATCCTTTTTAATGGCGGTCAGCTTCAGTTTTCCTTATATTGCAAAAAATATTGTGTGCAAGAAAAAAAAATCGACAAATTTATGAAGGGTTTAATTCTCTTTCAGCCCAAGTCTTACCTATTACATGAAAAACCTCCACTAATTTGGTTAAGAGCTTTTTGGAGTAGGCAGTTAATATAAGACAAGTGAGACTTTTGGATATGCATTTATTTTATGCATAAATTCTACAATAAATACATTTTCTGCATCTAAAGCGAGACATTTTTCGATAAGTTGTACAACATATATTTCTGAGTTTATTACCATATTTGGATTAACAACGTAGTTTATTTCTAACATTAATCCTAAAGATACAGTGCAGATGATAATAACAATAATACCAGAAAATTCATCAATGTATCAAAATATATATTTTTTTAAATCAGTTACTATACTGTACTGATAACTATTTAACTGTTTCTCTACACAGTATAAATATTGAATAAATACCTAAAACCAACACTCCTGATCCCAATACTTGACACCCGTCATTCCAAAATTTATATATATATATATATATATATATATATATATATATATATATATATATATATATATATATATATATATATATATATATATATATATATGCACACTGGGGTAGGTAACACCGACGACTCCGACACAGGTGACCGGGGTTCGATTCCCGGCATGGACATCCAGTTGGACCCTTAGGCAAGGTCCTTTGTGCTTAGTGGCCTACCTCAGGCATGAGTGAAACCGCAAATACAAGAGCCATACCGGCTCGGACGTCGCCCGGGTTAACAAGGTCCGCGTCAGTTGCTAGGGAACCAGGGCAACTTGATGACAAATTGGCTACTGGAACAAGACATAGATGGACTAGAGCAGAAAACTTGGTACTGATGAAATGCTACTATACAAGCGTCCCCAGTGAGAGAGGTTACATGCAGAGACTATGGGAATTATGGCAGCTCCAACAACCATTGTCATCATTGACAAAGAAACAACTACTAAATCAGTGTTCTATCATCCGCAAACGGCAGCTCCTATCACAGCTAGAAATTGACGAGGTACAACTGACATGCTGCGGCAAGGGGGAGTCAGGACAACAGGTCAGTAGGGAAATATCATCATCCCAACACACAGAGATTGGGTCCCCAGCCCCAACAACAACAAGCCCACTAAACGTAAGGGCAGCTGACCTGCGACAGCAGATCATAACAAAACTGGATCCCCTAGTACGACGACCAAGACTGCCAAGGCTAAGTGACAGAGTACCCTCTGAAAGTCTTCTAGTAGATTTAAATGCAGCACTACATACTATCCCTACTAAAGATATAACTGAGACCAATGAGCTGACCTACGCCACAGCTACAGTGATCCTAGAGATGCTTGGCTATAAGATAAACACCACAGGCCACAAAGCAGAGCCCCCATGGAGAAGAAGGCTGGAAGCCAAGATCAAGGCAACACGGAGAAGAAGGCTGGAAGCCAAGATCAAGGCAACACAAAGAGAGGTTAGTCAGCTCTCAGACCTGCAGAAAGGTGTAGGGAAGAGGTTACCTAAGTACAACAAGCTGTCGATTCCTGAGGCTCTGGAAACTGCCAAACAAAGACTCGCTGCCCTGGCCACCCGCCTAAAGAGATACAAGGGAGAAGCAGAAGCCAGGAGAATAAACCAGGTGTTCTCCACCAACCCATCCAAAGTGTACTCACAGTGGCAGGGTAATTCAAGATCAGATCCACCCAGGGCTGAGACTGAACAGTACTGGAGAAACATATGGGAGAAGGAGGCATCCCACAACACCAATGCTCAGTGGCTAAAAGATCTAAGAACAGATCACAGCAATCTCCCAGAACAAGAACCAGTAACCGTTACAACGGCAGATGTCCAAGAAAGAGCGGCAGATATGAAGAGCTGGACAGCACCAGGCCCTGACATGATCCACACCTACTGGCAGAAAAAACTAACCGCACTTCATGCACGCCTCGCAGCACAAATGAACCAACTGCTGATGGATGGGACCCACCCAGAATGGTTAACCCAAGGACAGACAATCCTGATCATGAAGGATCTGCAGAAGGGAACAACCCCATCCAACTACCGGCCAATAACTTGCCTATGTACAACATGGAAGCTCCTGTTAGGCATCATAGCGGCTAAGATGAATAGGCACATGGCTCAATACATGCACCCTTCCCAGAAGGGAATAGGCAGCAACACCAGAGGAGCCAAACACCAGCTACTAGTGGATAGAGCAGTCACCCGAGACTGTAAGACCAGGCAGACAAATCTGTGCACTGCCTGGATTGACTATAAGAAAACCTACGACTCAATGCCACATACATGGATACTGGAATGCCTGGAAATGTACAAGATCAACAGGACTCTAATAGCCTTCATCAAGAACTCAATGAAGCTGTGGAAAACAAGTCTGGAAGCCAATGCAAAGCCAATAGCACAAGTCACCATCAAGTGCGGCATATACCAGGGTGATGCACTATCCCCGCTGCTGTTCTGCATAGGCCTGAACCCCCTCGGCGAGATCATCACAAAGACTGGCTACGGATACCAATTCCGAAGCGGAACAATCATCAGTCACCTCCTCTACATGGATGACATCAAGCTGTATGCCAGGAGTGAGCGAGACATCGACTCACTGATCCACACTACCAGGATCTACAGCAACGACATTGGGATGTCATTCGGACTGGACAAGTGCGGTCGCATGGTCTCAAAGAGAGGGAAGATGATCAGAACCGAGGGGGTTGAACTACCAGAAGGCCTCATAACAGATGTTCAGGACAGCTACAAATACCTTGGGGTGCCACAGGCTAACAGAAACCACGAGGAGATGGCAAGAAAGACTGCCACAGCTAAATACCTACAAAGAGTAAGGCAGGTCCTGAAAAGTCAGCTGAATGGGAAAAACAGGATCCAAGCCATCAACACATATGCCCTACCAGTCATCAGATACCCCGCTGGTATAATAAACTGGCCAAAGGAGAAGATAGAGGCTACTGACATCAAGACGAGAAAGCTCCTCACAATGCATGGAGGGTTCCACCCCAAATCCAGCACTCTGAGACTGTACACCAAGCGTAGTGAGGGAGGCCGAGGGCTAGTGAGTGTCAAGACCACTGTCCAGGATGAAACAACTAAGATCCAGGAGTACATCAGAAAGATGGCCCCCAAAGACAAATGGCTCGGTGAGCACCTCAGGCAGGAGAAAACCGAAAGTGAGGACAAGAAAGAGGAAGGAGAACCATCATGGAGGGACAAGCCGCTGCACGGCGTATACCACAGACAAATAGAAGAAGTGGCTGATATCAAAAAATCCTACCAGTGGCTGGAAAAGGCTGGACTGAAGGACAGCACAGAGGCACTAATCATGGCAGCACAAGAACAGGCACTCAGTACAAGATCAATAGAGGCCGGGGTCTACCACACCAGGCAGGACCCCCGATGCAGACTGTGCAAAGATGCTTCTGAAACAATACAGCACATAACAGCAGGGTGTAAAATGCAGGCAGGAAGTGCATACATGGAACGCCACAACCAGGTAGCTGTCATAGTGTACAGGAACATCTGCCATGAGTATGGGCTGGAAGTCCCAAGGTCAAAATGGAAGACACCTCCTAAGGTAGTTGAGAATGACCGAGCTAAGATCCTATGGGACTTCAAGATCCAGACTGACAAACAGGCGATGGCTAACCAACCAGACATCGTGTTGATGGACAAACAGCAGAAGAAGGCAGTAGTGATAGATGTGGCAATCCCAAGCGACAGCAACATCAAGAAGAAAGAACACGAGAAGCTTGAGAAATACCAAGGACTGAAGGAGGAGCTAGAAAAGATGTGGAAAGTGAGAGCAGCAGTGGTGCCAGTGGTAATTGGAGCACTGGGGGCTGTGACCCCCAAACTGGGAGAGTGGCTACAGCAGATTCCAGGTAAAACATCAGAGGTCTCTGTCCAGAAGAGCGCAGTCCTAGGAACAGCTAAGATACTGCGCAGAACCCTCAAACTCCCAGGCCTCTGGTAGAGGACCCGAGCTTGAGGATGACACATACCACCCCACGAGGGGTGAGAAAACAGTTTTCTTTTTTTTATATATATATATTATAAGGTTTGGAACGGTTCACAAAATCCACGGTTCGGTTCGATTCACGGTTTCGTGGTCACGGTTTTCGGTTCGGTTCGATTCAGTATATGTTGATTGTTACACCGAAATCCCATAAAAATTCATGAAATTAATGAAAAAATCCCCCAAAAAATAATGGATTGAAATTATTTTAAATGATCCGCGGAAACCCTGGAACCTTTTCGTATGTTTTGCTGCTTTGAATTTAATCATCTCGCGCATGCGCTCTACCATCTCCAAGGGACTCAGAGGGGAGCGGACGGGAGCCACAGTGGAGGCTGTAAACTTTGCTTTGAGCAGCCGGTCTGGAGCGCAGCGGGGTGGAGCGGGGGTTGCTGATGGAGTATGAGGGATTTCGGGGTTAGCATGACATATTGGTCATATTGCTGTTAGCATAAACAAAACGTGTTGCACAATGCTTGCACACTGTTGCCCTTTTATCCACAACTTTCTTTCCGCCGTCATCGCAGGTCACTCTAAGTGCAAAGTGGTCCCATACAGCAGACCTATAAAGTGCTGCTGGCGTGTCTTCCAACTCCTGTTCTTTCCCACTCGCCATTCCAACACAATTCTCCACAACAACAGTTTTTTTTTTTTCCCTACACCCAGCTAAGCTGCTTCGCTTCTTCTTCTTCTTGTTTACTACTGGTGGTTGGCTTTGGTCGCAGTTCCGCCACCTTCTGCTCTGGAGTGGAAATGCTTCGCCTATGAGTAAATGGAGCAGCGCATGAACCGAACGAAACACACGTGAATCGAACCGAGACAGTTGAACCGAACGGTTTGGACGGTTTTCATAAATCGTCCCATCCCTAATATATATATATATATTATCCGCGTTAACATGCTGCAATAATACCAGACTTATTGGGCGATAAACAAAATATCACCCAATAATATCTAGTCTCAAAGTTGGTTTGGGGTCTGGGTCTATAGCTATGACTTAAGAACACCCATCAGTGTGTTTGAAGATGATGGGCTCAAGCTTATTCTCCAGGCAACACAGGTGACCCATCTTACAAAATACTTGCAAGGTGAACTATCATGAGAACACATGACCAACACGCTGCAGAGAAAGATGAGCATTTGGTAGAGGCGACATATTTAGCACTGACGGGGACCACTGGACATCTGTCAATAATGATAACTACCTCGGTGTCACTGTACACAGCATCGATGCTAGCTAGGAAATTTAATCCTTCGCCATGTAGGAGATGTTATGTAATTTTAAATTTCATTTTCATTTTAAACACAGAATTTAGTATGACCCTAAAACTCTGTTGCCCCAAAGTTTGGCCCCAAAGTTGGTCCGCCCGAGCAACTGATTGAAAAAGGAGAAATAGAGCTTAGACTGACTGATACAAAGCTGGTGACTGTAAACATTTCATCATGACCTACTATGTAGTCCTACACTTCAGAATACATGGTAATCTGAATACATAATTATCAGACACAAACACATTTTATTGCATATTATTTATTTTCATCACCAGATATCATAGTAGTAAAGCCTTCTAAAGCAGTTAGTGATGTATTTTGGAAACAGGAGATGAGCCCCTAGTCTAATGCACCGCCTGGCTTGAGAAACTTGTTCAAAGACTTACTTTTACTTAATATTTAGGTAGCACACACATATCATCCATATCTTATTTTATTCTTACCCTTATTTTATTCTTATCCTTAACTTATTCTTATATCTTATTTGTACTTACAGTCTTGTTTTTTTTCTCTTCTGTAAACAGTTGCACTGCAAGAAAAACATTTCGCTCAATATCAAAAGCTCAGAACGTTGGACTCAGAATTCAAGCAGACAGATCAGTTTGAGAAAACAAGTGTTTATTAAATAAAGCGTGTGGCTGCTCGTCTGCTGCGGCGGGCTCATTGGAAACTCTGCAGCAGTAGAGGCTTAGGCCAGTGACATCAAAACTAAAACGAGGAATTTCAATGTGCATGAAAGCCTCCAACCTCACAAAGTTCAGTCTGCGCCCCGAAGAAGGAGCGTTGTCCAGAGGTGCAGAACCCTGTTGTTTGTAACTAAGCCGAAACCAGAGATCCAGGAGAGAGGAGGAGCAATGTCTTGCAGCAGCCGGAGCACTTTGAGGAACCAAAGAATCAAGGAGGGTAATCCAAGCCGTGGTCAGAAGTATGTTATATGACGTTCATATATGTATATGAACGTAAAGGGATAAGAAATAGAATAAATTCAGGGGTGCCCAGTGAAGGCCTAGGTACTATATGCACCGCCCGCCACTGCATTCTGTGGTAGGTCCTCTTCACATAGACGTACTGTACTCGAGTTAGGGACTTTTATGCCCCTGCCAAGAGTAATAACAAAAGGTTGCTTTTTTTTTTTGGACTGCAGTTGTGCACTGAAAAAGATAATGCAACGGTTTTTGGCATTTACGTAATCATATTTAGTTACGTAGTTACAAGTAACTTAGTTACTTGTCCTACCCTGCTAACATGAAACAATAGTGTTAAATTAACTAAATATGATTAAGTAAATGACAAAAACGTTTGTATTATTTTTTTTGTGTACAATCTCTTTGCAACCCCAATCTCATGATAATAACTTGCTAGAACATCTCCACATTTTCTTAAAGCTATAGTGTGTAATAATTACAGGGATATACAGTCAGAAATGTAATATATTATACATAACTATGTTATTTATCATCACCTATCAGCTCAGCCTCTTAACCTTAATATTTGCATTGCCTTAGAATTTGTTATTTAGAATTACATAGGAGCGGGTCTCGCAGCCATGGAGGCAGACATCTTTGGGCTACGGCAGCGCAGAGCCAACAAACTAGTGATTGCGAGATCGCCAAAACGTCACAACGATGTAGAAAAAATAACGGGTATATTTATTATCTTAAGTCTACATGAAATCTATACCCTACACAGACTAATGAAATACTATCTGTAAAATTATCTATGTAAACAAACCTCATCACTTGAGAAGGTAGGTGATGCGGACGACGTGGAAGACATTTTGTCCCGTAACGCTCGCCGTACTGTTGGGGGGGAGAAGCGGTGTGGGGGAGATGTTCATGTTGCTGCAGTCTGCAGTCTGACCGCTAGATGTCGCTAAAAGTTACACACTGTAGCTTTAAACACTAAGTTTTATCTAGAATGTTTCAGTATTTACTCTTAACATATGGTTAGGGATGGGAATCGAAAACCGGTTCCTGTTCAGAACCGGTTCCGTATTTTTCGATTCCATGGCATCGTTTGGCAGCTCGCTGAATGATTCTTTTTTCGATTCCCGCAGCACCAGAGCCGAGAGCGCCGGCTCTGGGGAGCACGACTTACGTCACGTTTTTTACGTAAGTTACGCAACTTACGCAAGTTACGCAAGTTACGCAAGTTGGAAGAACTATTCGAGGAGGAAGACAACGTGCTGCGGTCACTTTGTGAATCAAAGCCCCGTCTTTCCTTAGCCCAGAGGGTAGATCAGGAAATCCAGCTCTATAAAAGCTTGCCCTCCATCCCCTGCAGGGATAGCGCCACACTGTGGTGGTGGAACAAGCAAGATACGCTGCCCTTGCTATCTGGACTGGCTGAAAACTACCTCTGTGTGCAGGCTTCCTCCACCCCATCTGAGAGGTTGTTCTCCACGGCTGGAGACACCATAAGCGCTGAAAGATCCCGTATCCTTCCAGAAAAAGCAGATATGCTCATCTTTCTGCAAAAGAACTGTTAATTTTCCCTACTACTGTTTTATAATTAGTATTTTTTGTTATTTAAAATAGGTTATTATCCCATCATTTGTTATTAGACATTGTTGGTTATTAAGTTTGTTCTTGTATTCATTTTTCATTTAAACACAGATGTTACTCCAGTTTCACATTTCCTGTGGACATCTTGATCTTTTTGAGTTTGTAAGATTGTGCAATAGTTAAGTAAACAAAGTTGATTCTGATAATCAAACTGTTTGTTCTCCTTTTTCCCCCAAATTGGAATCGAAAAAAGAATCGATTAAGAATCGAATCGTTTCATAGAATCGAAAAGGGAATCGGAATCGTGAAAATCTTTTCAATTCCCAACCCTACATATGGTATTGTATATTTACTACTTTAATTAGCCAGAAAGTATTATTAATTTTCTTTTGCCCATGCAATTTCAACATACATGTTTGAAAGGCTTTTTGTGGTTTGAAGACCTTAATACATCCTTGATATTTAGTTCTGTGAAGCATTACCTTTTCAAGGCTGCAGCAAAATCTTCACCAATTACATTTGTTCTTTCTATTTGACTTGAAGGTTAACTGCAAAAGTATCAACTTAAGTGGATCTTTTAAAATAAACTTTTTTGTATTTTATTCTGAAAGTTGGAAGAAGAATTTTAAAATCTTTCTATCTAAAATAGCCCGATATCCAGGGATACAATTTTGTAGCCAGTGTATGAAATCTTTTCTTGTCTTTAAAAGTAAAAAACTGTTAGTCATATGTTGGCCATCTCAAAAATCGGACACTCTTTCCAGTACTGCTAGGTTTTGTGTGTTAATACTTTTATTTATACATTTGTCCAAATAGGAGCTAATTGTGAGTATAAACACTTTTTTAAGAGTTCTGTCAGAAGCCAGGTTGAAGTCACTGGAGTTGTCAAAAAAAAAAACAAAAAAAAAAAACATAGGGGCAACCATTGGGGGGTATTAGATACGGTCTGAGTACCCCAGTTCTCTGGATGTTGTGTGGCCGTGAGGTTGACATGCCTCCTCCATTCCTGTTGGTTGGGGACAGCCCCCCAAGACAGGCAGACTGGGGTTGTGCTTCCCCTCTACAAGAAGCCGGATCAAAAGGTGTGTTCCAAGTACAGGGGATATAACTTTTTTCATCCTCCCTGGTTGAAAAGCTGTTCATTTCTCAGAACAGAAAAGTTAAAGCAACAGTATCTACTTTGATTTTCAACTGCCAGTTCAAGCTTCTGTACAAGTCGGCATGCCTGCATTTTGAAACATTTATTAACAAACTTTTGCAATAAAATAAGCTCCATGTCTGGCTGAATCCCAGGTTCTCAGATATTCCAGTTGAAACAATGAACCAAAACATTTGGGCTGAGAGAATTGAATGAGAGAAAATCCACAGTGTTTCCATTCATTGTTTTTGAAAATAATAACAAAATTTCTGCAATATAATACTCTCATTCTCTGAATAGACTGGTTCCAATGCGTGTATGGAGTAAGGTTACGTAAGTCGAAAAATGTTAGTTTTATTTCAATTTTATGAAACATTGCAGTGTACCACATGAATCATGTCAGTGTTTTCATCAATTAAAAAGTGTATCTTTTGCTGCTGTCATTTTTTGTGTGTGTTTGGGAGATAGCATTTAGGGTTAATGGCTGCTCATAGCTCTTCTGCTCCAAGTGCACACATGACGGCAAATGTCGGAGAACATGTTGTGTGTAAACCACCCAGAGTAACAACGACATAGTTGTCAAATAGGCTAAATGTAACGAAAGAAAACATGTGGCATCCTGGTAATGTCAAGCACGCAAACAAGCAACTGTCAAAAGGATTAATTAGACTCCTACACACCAGCTTAAGCAGAATGTCATGAATGTGGGTGTCTGAGTGCATGCACATCAACTCGTCCTGATGGGTGAAAAACTAACAGCAAGAATTATCAATCCCAACTGTGTTTCTTTGAATAAATGAGCTCATGCATGTGAGTGTCATGGTGTTCCCATGTAATATATGTCTGGCTTGCTGCAGGCAGTCAGTTTCAGGTTGGTCTCATTACCAAGGTAATTCCTCCAGAGCAACAGCCCTGTAATGGCAGGAGATGGTAATGATCCTTTAATAGCTCTCCTCATTGCCCACTGGCCAGATCCTAAAACCCGATTTGCCTACTGTGCTCCGACTGAGCTAAGAAGATGAATAGAAAACTAACCATCATTATATCTGCCACAGAAATCAAATCTGAACACCCTTAATCTACTTCTCCAATCCCTCCTTTTTATCTAATTTTTAACATGAAGGTGTGTGCATGGAAAGTGTTCAGTGGCTGTCTTTTTTTGTAGTTGTGGTTTTATTCATAAGATAAACAATACTATCTTTTTTTCCTTAAGCAGTACTTTTGAGATCAAACACACCTGCTTTGATTAATCTCAATTTTCCTAAAGTTTGTTGTGAAAAAAGATAAAGTTTCTGAAGCTTTTTTACATATCCTCACATCACATACAAAGATTTTGATGCATTCTACCCAAATTAAGAAAAATATGTTTCTTTTCATTTATCTTGAAAACTTATTTGAAAAAAATCTGTGTTTTTGATATTCTGATTATCTTAAAAAAACATAAATGTATCATATTTGGGCAAAAATGATATATACATTAAGCAATCTTGGTTGTAGTATGAGTATAGTCTAAAATCTACCCTGTTACTCAGCATAGTTGTTGATTTCTGTTAATCCTCCATTACAGTAGATGAGAAACCATAACCTTCAAATAACGACTACATATAAGCAATGCACAGATGAAAGCCAGTACAAAATCTGTGATACAGACAACCATCAGAGGAGATTAGCTTTAAAATGTGCGACAGTCACAAACATAATGGTCACTTACCTTCTCTTAGTTCTCAGTCTTGGAAGAACCACAAAGTTAGGTTCAAGCCGGTTGACTGTAGCGCTTATGTCACTGGTCAGGAAATCCCAGAGCATAACTCCAGGTGAGTTACGATGATCTGTGGTCAGGCAGAGGGTTAGAACCGTGAAGACAATAGTAGATAGGAGGAACAGGAGGAAAAACCAGAATCCGTAGTCGGGGGCAAAGTCCAGGGTCAGAGTCAGGTGGTCAGAGGTTCAATGAAGCACCAGGATGAGGTCAAGAAACAGTTCCAGGATAGACAACCGGCAGGCAGAAAAACTGATCAGAGTCCGGCAGGGTCAGTCAGGTCAGACAGGGATCAGACAGCCTCAGAAACACGGACAGATACTGTCACCAATGGCTTGAAATAATCTGGCACTGATGTTTCGTCTGAAGGCTGGTTATATACTGATAGGTGCAGGTGGATCATATGAGTAGTAATAAAATTGGGGCGGAGTAGTAGGTGTGTCTTGTGAGGAATGAGACCAGCATCATTGCTGAGATCATAACACAGGATGTCACAACATGAGAGAGTGAGGAGTTATTCTCAGAGAGCGATCTGTGAAGTTTGTTGCAGTTTTTTACTTCTTGAAGAGGGAAGAGTGATAAGCTGTACTATCCCTCAATATTTTGGGTTTTTTTATAGACTCAAAGAAGATCACCATTTTACTTTATCCATTTTCTATCTTTCTGAACTAACATTGTATTTATCCTGTGTATCTAACTGTCTTATTGGTTGTTTATGCCTGAGTCTGCCCCACCTGCTATACGCACATTGTCTGACTGCAAATGGGACAGACTGGACTGTTTTCGCCTTTCAATTGAGAGATGGTATTTCCCTCAGAGCAAATTTCATTTACTTTGGAACTGCATCTTAACCCTTAACCTTTATTCTTTTCAGGTAAATTGTAGATGTAAGTTTAACCTTGTGTTAGTGGAACTCTTTTAGGTGTTAATAACTGCTTGAAATGAACCTGAGCCTCAAAGCCTTTTATGTCTATGTGATTTTGTTCACTTTTGTTTTTAGTAGCCTCAGTATATTACTTCAGATTGATTTAAATTTAGCTATAAGTCATCTGAATTCTCAAGAGAATATTTCCGTAGTTAGAATCCAAATTTGCCGCTGTCTGATTTCCCTGTTTGTCTGAGGGGAAACTTTTTTAAAAGAAGTGAATGCCATGCTAATCTGCTCAAAATATAGTTCAATTTCTCTAAAAAGACAGTTGCAAAACAAATGAGAATCAATTTTGTCCGAAAACTGTAAATTGTGTGTGTAATGGCCTTTTAATTTCTAATGTATCATTTCTGTTGAAGTGATAGCTGCTCATATGGTAACCATTTGTTAGAATATTTCTTGAGAATAATGCTCACTTGTTTCATTCATTCAATCCAACTTTTGTTCAGATTCAAATCCTATGATTTCAAATCTCTTGTCTAAAAAAAATTATTTTAAAATACCAGCATTTTCAGTATGCAATTCAGAACAACAATGTATTGTATCAGATTATACATTAAGTTTTTATTGCCCTCTTCTGTAGATCAATTGAAGATCCTTTGTCTTTTCCCTATTTCTGTCCCTCTTTCCTTTTTGAAGCTCACTTTAGTATTTTTTATTTAAAGAACCAATCCAAATCAGTCTTTAATCAGATGTTACTACATCCACCCACAAGTCCCACATTCTTTGGTGCCAGTTGTAAAAAATGTCACTATTAACATCTTCTGTTCTCATTCTCCCTCAGTACCACTAGACTGTTTTAAAAAAATAAACTGAAATGAATACACTTACTTAATTTAGCCTTGAGCAAAAAACAAAATTTACCAGGTTAACTCCTGTAAGGGGTTGGCCCTTTTTTCTTTCTATCGGTCAAACAGCTGTGTAACACAGTGGTCGATTATTAATTGGAAGTATAATTTTGTCTTCTAACTGTGCATTAATGCCTGGGAAGTCTTTGTGTTTTGCTGTGCATGCTTTTTATCCACAATGTGGTTAAATCACAGGGCCTGCTGTGTGTGTTTCTAACTTGTGTAGCCTCCTGAAGAGAAAGGGAAAGTGGAAAAGGGAGGGACGCTCATTCATCATTGTAACATAACAGTAGGACTGTTGATCCAAACACACTGTCCAGCAAAAAGAAACCACCTAGATTTATCTAACATAGGGGGTAATAGCCTCTTGTTGGAAAATGTATTCTCTATCTATTCAACTCTGGGAGAAACCAAAGCTGCAGTAAAGTTTATCGATGCCAAATGCATTAGCAGCGGCTAGACCCAAGAATGGATTTTGATGCACAGAAAGAAAATGAAAACCAAGGGGTATGGTGTGTTTTAGCAAACCACAAGGACAAACTGATCTCAGAGTCTTTTAGAGCTCTGACTCTAATTAGTCTATACAGTCCTGTAAAGAATGATTTGTCCCCAAAAGATGTACCTTTTTCTTTAGCCATGCATCCATGTTCTAGACAATGAATTTGTTTTTATGTAAGTTGAACAAGGCTCGGGTAAATAGAATATGCAATAACAAAATAAGGATTTGAGTTGCAGTATTTGAAAGTAAATTTAAATACAGTAAGTAAAAGAAAATTGCTTTCCAAATCAAACTGGTGCCATGTAAAGTAATAACCCCCTTTTTAAATTATGGATATGCTATGAAAGCTTAGTTCATTTTTTTCAGCCACACCCTGGCCTAAGAACTGCCAAAACTTCAGAATCAAGACATCAATTAAAATAACCTGCCTGATCATGATAATTGGTCAAAAACACACATTCATGTAAAAAATAAAATAAAAAATAATTAAAGAACAAAAAACAAAGATTTTTACTTAAGACTATAGGTTTGGAAAGGTTATAAAACCTTACAGCGATCTAGGGCTTCAGTTTAGGTAAAAAAATTAGCAGCTGTAAACCTACATGATCCATTTAAATATAAAATGTATTTAGATGTATGTCAGCTTTTGTAGTTTGTGACAATTATATGAAATTATCTAACGCATCATAAAAATCACTAAATATCAAGAGAGGTTAACAGATAAGGTCGGAAAAGTAATTTAGCTTAATCTATTTTGAAGTTATTGATACAGTAAAATAAGTAAAAGAAAAAACACACCATTACTTTTATTGGATAGATTTTAGTGCTTACCTGCCATAAAATGCCCTTTATGCCCAAATATGTGCTACAGCCAAAAAACTAAATACATTCATATTAATTTTAGGAAGTAGGAAACAGCCAAAAAAATTAATATTTACTGCATCTGATAGTACTGTTTAAAATTGTCTTAAATTAGATGTATAAATAAAATCATACGTATTAGTGCAGCTACAGGAAGTCATTGTGGAAAATCCAAGGGATTTAAAAACTTCACCCCTTATCAGCAGGAAAAAAAATATTGAAAGATTTACTTAGATACACTATGTACAATTTCCATCAAACTATTCTTAGTAATTGTCATAGTTTTGGTTCTATTTATGTTTTGTCTTTGATTTTCCATTAGTTGTATTTCTATATTGTGTTATTCAAGATATTTTTGATTGTATTTGAGTTCTGATGTATTTTTTGTCGCCCTCTGTTGCCTTCTTGTGTCAGTCTCCTTTTTCCTAGCTCCCTTCTAGATTCCTCTGTCCACACCTGCTCCTAATTACCTGATCAGTCTGCTCTTTGTTTCTGTCTCCCATATAATAATAATTGAACTTGCTTGATCTCATATTTGATAAATTTACCTCTGCATTTAACAGCAGTGGGCTGCCATTGTGCGGCACCCGGGGGGCAGTGTGGGGTTAAGGGTCTTGCTCATTTTTCTTTTTATATTAAATCTGCAAGAAACCACCTTCAGCCTCAGTCTCTGCATTTAGGTCCTCTTCAAACATCCACACAACCTGAGAGTATTGATCAGATTAGCCTTGACCTTTTCATTAGTTGACTTTTTGTTTTAGTATGATATTAATATTTAGCAACTCTTAATTAGAGCAAATTAAGAAAACATGACATTAAAAAAGACCAATGTACTGTATGCTAATCCTTGTAGGCCTCTCTTTAAATTAACTCAAGAAACCAACTATATCTATAGTTAGGGATACTGTATACTGAAAGTCTATAACAGGTTGATTGTGACTCTGTGGCTAAAGTGGTTTTACTTTCATGGACAGTGGGTTCGAGCTGGTTGTAAAAAAAAAAAAGTGTTATATAGATTTGGTTTACCATTTAACCTAACACAGGGGTGATATGGTAAAAGTGGGTAAAAAAAAATTGTGATTAGGCTACTGCAAGAAACAGAACACTTAGTTTAAGGGGGTGTTTTTAAACAGTGAGTATACTATAAAGTTTAATTAACTATAAAAACTATGAATTAAAAAATATTTTTGGAGCATCTGTAAAGAAAAAAAGCATCTTAGACCTTGTGGATGACAGGCAAACTCTGTCTTGGATTATTTATTGTCAAAGAATCATTGAAATCTCGAAAGATTTCTTGCCTTGTCTCTGGATTTTCTAACAGTGCAGTGGGCAGTGATTAAAGATACAGTTATTTTGCTAACAAGATAAAAACAGCCCAAAACGTACCATGACTGTGCTGCCTGAGGCAAGAAGGAAGTGGTGATGGACTTCAGGTCTTATCAGCCCTTTCCATAGGAGATCCAGTGCATATAGGGTACATGGACAGGTCGAGTGTATTGATTTGTCAGGGAGAACACCTCCTGGAAGCAGATTGGTTTGAGGGTGTCAATGTTCAATCTGTTGTGTAAGTATGTGTGGCAGTAGGGGTGTGTGTGTGTTTGGAAAGCTCAGTGGTCTGCAGTTTCACCACACTTGCCTGCCAGCTTTTCTCTTCTTTTAATTAGAGAAAAAGCATCCACAACAAAGGTCACAAATGAAGGATTGGAACAGAAAGGAGTGTTTGCAATGTAAACTAACCTACCCCATTCAGCTTCAGGAAATATGCAAGGTTGCTTTGGTTCTATTTATTTATACTTTAATTATTTTTTTTTTTCTTTATTTTTGGTCAAAAGTGCAGGGAACAAGAAAAATACATTACTGGTGGAGTTTATAGGTGAACACATCTCAGGGTTCAGGCTTTTAAATCAGTGGTTGCTCAGCTTTGTAAACATAAAAACAGAGAGAGCATCACTGTGTTGAAAGTTTTCTTGTGGGACCATGTAAAACTGCATATCTGTGTTACAATAAACCATGGTTGGAAAGCTTGGATAAAGAAGCATTATTTAGAGGTTAGGAAAGAATCATTTCACATCTAACTGAAAGAATCAACATATTTAAGGGATATTCTGTCTGGTCATCTTTAGCTCTAGTTTTCTTGTATAAGGTAGACAGATCTTACTTTTTTTGACTTTGTGGAAAGAAAAAATACTAAGAGCTGGGGAATATTAATAACCTATTTGGACTCCTGTTAAAAGAAAAAAAAAAACATCAACTGTACCGTTGACATCGGGAATGTTTGGTGGAAAAAAATGAAAAATTTTAAGAACAACTAAGCTTCACTTAGTTTGAGGACTCAAAAGTGTTTCACATTAAATTCAGTCATTCACTCCTACAGACATTCACACTCTGATGGTGGTAAGCTACAGTGTCCCCAGAGCTGCCTTTGGGCAGACTTTAACTTCCAACCCTAGGTTTTTTGTTTTGTTTTTTTGAATCAGCGGTACCAAAAAATGCATTTGTATTCTGCTAACACAATAAAGATGTCTGGCCACATGTAGTCAATGGAAGAAAGTATTACCCAACAACCAATCTCATTCAGAGACAATTGTAATAAATATATCTTTTTATTGGCTATTAATATGGACAAATCGGCTTTTTGACACTAACTTGCTTGATTTTTTATTGTTTTTATTTTTTATTTTACAGTTTACATTGTTTGATATGCCTTATTAGCTAGAATAAAGATCAATGAATACATGACCAGGGACCATCACATAGGCAATAAATAAGATTAAAGAGTGGAATGATGTATTTTTACATTTTCGGAAAATTATAAGTTGTGTGCTGGATTTTGTTTTGCAAAAACTAAGAGGAAGGTAAACTAAAGCACTCATTCAAAAGAAAAATATTAAATTATCTAAAAAATATTATTAAATGATATTAAAAATAGTTAATCAAGTTATTTGTTTGGCATATGGTATAGTGCACTGCTAAGCTCAGCCTGTTACCTTAGTGACCCCTTATCAGAAAGTCTAATTAGCTTTTCAGTCATTGTTCAGTATTTTAGTTTTCTATTAGAACCATTTTACATATAAAATTTGAGAAAAGAAACCCATCCATAACGTTGTCTAGAGTTTGCTCAGACTAAACGCTGACCGAAAAGTTGAAGCTCTTAGATAGCTCTAACTTATTTGTGCAGTTAAACCCCCAATGAACAACAAAGAACTTTACACGTGACACACGTGCTTGATATTTTTAGCACTGTGCAATTTTTTTTTTTATTACTTCCCCTTTTTTTTCTTTTTATTTAAGGCAAGAAAAAAAGGACATAAACTCTAAATTCTCAGTCAATGTTTTCCAAGTTTAAAGTCTTGCTTTATTATGTATGTCTTGTCCTTTTGTTGCATTGGAAAATCAGTCTAAATTGACAATGAGTTTCACCATGCAAGCTGGTTAAGATAAAAACAAGTCACTTTGTAGAAAGGGGAAATCAGCAAATCAAATTGCAACAGAACTAATGCATTTAGGCATCTAATTGGTGATGCAGATGACTGACATTCAAACCAAGCATCAGAATGCGGAAGAAAGAGAATTTAATTTACTTTGAATATGGAATGATTGTTGGTGCCTTCCAGGCTGAACAGAGTATTTCAGAAACTGCTGATCTTCTGGGATTTTAATGCCATCCATCCCTCCAGCATAGAGAGGGTTGTTGGAAAAGAAACTATAAGACAAGCAGCGCTTGTCTGAACAAAAATCCTTCGTTGATGTCAGAGGAAAATATACAGACAGCTTCAAGAGGATAGAAAGGATAAAGCGCTTTGAATGTCATTTTTCTGAAATGACAATGAGTTCATTGACCTTAGATGTCCTCCTTAATCACTCTATCTCAATTCCAAAAACACAATTTTGGGTGGAATAGAACAGGAGATTAACATCATGGATATGTAGTTCACAGCTTTACATCTGTGTAATGCTATCAGGTCAATATGCACAAAAATCCCGGACATTTTTTTTTCAGAGATCTTATTAGAGCTAAATCTCAATAATTAAGGCAATTCATAAGGAAAATGTTTTGTTCAGCCCAGTATTAAGGTAAATATATTAGGGCATAGTCACATTGTATAACTGTTATTTTTTTATTACTCACCATTTACTCAGTATTTAAAATCACCCTGGTTGCATACAGTAGTAGCCATTCAAAGTGTCCCCATTTTCCTTGATGGGCCCTTGGCTGACCCCCTACAAATCCTTTTAAAAACATCTATCTTTGTAATAAAATATTCTTTCTGTCATGATTTGTGGACATTACCATCTAAAGAGAAGCGCCATCTCATGGTCAGAACCCTCTAACAGTGAAGTCAGAGTAAAAAAATATGCATGCCTAGGGCAAGGAGGGGTTCACTCCAGTGGGTGGAAGTTGGAGGGGATTCTGCTTGGAGTTGCAGGGAAGGACATCAATAGCTTGGTTCTTACCTCGATGCTGTGTCCATCTGGCTTTCTGATAGTTCTGCCACACTGCCAGCACACTACACACACGTCTGTTTATGTCTCCTAATTGTGCCAGGTGCTGGAATTCTATTTAGTCTCAAAGAGGACTATCTGAACACTATCAAGGACGTTTGGCAAATATAACCTAACATTATCATAATGAAATGGTTTCTGGTCATATAACCATGCACCTTTAATAAAGGGAATGGTGAGTTTATTACTTTACAGCTTCTCTTTAGTTTCCTGGAGAAACTTCACAAATGATGTATGAAGACATCAGTCTAGTCACTGGTGCTCAATACAAATTTGAAACAGGAAAAATATCTAAAGGTTAGAATTCATTTGTTCAGGAGCTTCGTCACAAACCAACAGCTTTACACAATTTCTTTGTTGCTGCTGATATTTCAGCCCAAATAGCTGTCTTTCACTTTACAAACAGCAGCTGTCTTCCAGCCAATTTATGAGTCCTGGTGCAACAGTTATGCTAGAAGAAAAGACAAATTGAGGACTTTGCACATTAGGCTGCATTTTGCCCATGACTTTGTCACAGATGGCAGCCCTCAAGGAAGCTACATAAAGGCAAAATCATGTGCAAACAGTGGAAAATAAGCATACTGCCCCAAATCTGTTTTTTCTTACAAATGGTCAAAGAATAAGGCTCATATCAGGTAAATAATAGATATGAAGAGGACTGGGATTACAGGAAATTCACTTAAATTAAGCTTTTTCTTGACCCTGGTAGGATGTATTAGTGTGTTATCAGGAAATGTAATACTGATAATATCATGGTTATTTCTCATCAACTGCATGGCATTATGAATTTTGTTTGTTTGCATTGAGATAAATGATGAAAATACATAGAGGGCATTTGCATCAGGACAGCAAATGTTACTTCTGCATGACATCATTATTTTTTTATACTGTATGATCACCTGACCATCTAGAGATTGAAACCCAATCTTTCATCCACATTAGATGCCTATAGGTTCCCCTGAGCTGTAAAATATTTATAAGAAGAATTACTCATAAAGTGTGTTGGACTTCCCTGGAAGCCTAAATGTTGAAAGAAACTTCATTTTTTGTGAAAGGAGAACCTGCAAAGTATAACATGAAGTTCATTGTTACAGGCTTTGCACAACACTGTAAATTCTGCTCCAGTGGTAAATAACAGTGGTGTGGACAGCTTCAGTGCTCATGCTGTTGTTTAACTGTAGATAATATCATGATGGAGATTGCATTTGGTATACAGGTGCTGGTCATAAAATTAGAATATCATGAAAAAGTAGATTGATTTCAGTAATTCCATTTAAAAAGTGAAACTTGTACTGTATATTATATTCATACATTACATACAAACTCATATATTTCAGATGTTTATTTTGTTTAATTTTGATGATTACAAATGACAACAAATGAAAATCTCAAATTCATCATATCAGAAAATTAGAATATTGTGAAAAGGTTCAAAATTGATGGCCCCTGGTGCCACACTCTAATCAGCTAATTAACTCAAACCACCTGCAAAAGCCTTTAAATGGTCTTTCAGTCTAGTTCTATAGGCTACACAATCATGGGGAAGACTGCTGACTTGACAGTTGTCCAAAAGACGACCATCGACACCTTGCACAAGGAGGGCAAGACACAAAAGGTCATCGCTAAAGAGGCTGGCTGTTCACAGAGCTCAGTGTCCAAGCACATTAATAGAGAGGCGAAGGGAAGGAAAAGATGTGGTCGAAAAAAGTGTACAAGCAAGAGAGATAACTGCACCCTGGAGAGGATTGTGAAACAAAACCCATTCAAAAATGTGGGGGAGATTCACAAAGAGTGGACTGCAGCTGGAGTGAGTGCTTCAAGAACCACCACACACAGACGTATGAAAGACATGGGTTTCTGCTGTCGCATTCCTTGTGTCAAGCCACTCTTGAACCACAGACAGCGTCAGAAGCGTCTTGCCTGGGCTAAAGAGAAACAGGACCAAAGTCATGTTCTCTGATGAAAGTAAATTTTGCATTTCCTTTGGAAATCAAGGTCCCAGAGTCTGGAGGAAAAGAAGAGAGGCACTTCATCCACGTTGCTTGAAGTCCAGTGTAAAGTTTCCACAGTCAGTGATGGTTTGGGGTGCCATGTCATCTGCTGGTGTTGGTCCATTGTGTTTTCTGAGGTCCAGGGTCAACGCAGCCACATACCAGGAAGTTTTAGAGCACTTCATGCTTCCTGCAGCTGACCAACTTTTTGGAGATGCAGATTTCATTTTCCAACAGGACTTGGCACCTGCACACAGTGCCAAAGCTACCAGTACCTGGTTGAAGGACCATGGTATCCCTGTTCTTAATTGGCCAGCAAACTCTCCTGACCTTAACCCCATAGAAAATCTATGGGGTATTGTGAAGAAGAAGATGCAATACACCAGACCCAACAATTCAGAAGAGCTAAAAGCCACTATTAGAGCAACCTGGGCTATCATAACACCTGAGCAGTGCCACAGACTGATCGACTCCATGCCACGCCGCATTGCTGCAGTAATACAGGCCAAAGGAGGCCCAACTAAATACTGAGTGCTGTATATGCTCATACTTTTCATGTTCATACTTTTCAGTTGGCCAACATTTCTATAAATCCTTTGTTTTTATTGGTCTTCAGTAATATTCTAATTTTCTGATATGATGAATTTGAGATTTTCATTTGTTGTCATTTGTAATCATCAAAATTAAACAAAATAAACATCTGAAATATATGAGTTTGTATGTAATGTATGAATATAATATACAAGTTTCACTTTTTAAATGGAATTACTGAAATCAATCTACTTTTTCATGATATTCTAATTTTATGACCAGCACCTGTACTACAGATGCTTAAAAAACACAATGCAGCCATGAATCTTCATTCACTCAAAGCAAGTCAGATATATCAGTATTTACATTTGTATGTGTAGATGGAGAAACCAGTTGCCCTTCATGGACCTAGGAGAGTTGTCATCAGTATTTTTCTAATCAAAGAATCTGTCCCTGCAAATAAACTGTCTAATGTCAGTATGTTGCCTGAAAAAGATATATACTGTACCCTATTTAAACTAGTCTTTTGAAACCGTGCCAAAAACAGTGCGAGCATGGTAACCAACATAACTGTTCAAAAGTAAATGGAACGCAACTGAACTGAACAGTGCCAGACACAACCAAACCGCGCTAAATCTAGTACGAGTTCAACAGTAGGGCCCGGCACGGTCCATCTGTTGCTCAGTTCTCTGATAAGAAAGATCAAATGAATAGACCGAGTAATCTCCTATTTATAATCCGCTGAGTAATTTTTCAGGCTTTGCAATTCCTTCACCTCTTCACAATAGGGACTGCTTTTCAGCCAATAAACAATAAATGGCAAGAATGATGATGCCAAGAACAAGAAGGATACCTTCTTCGCCTGATGTTCCACAAACGAGGAAATATCACTAATTTAAACGAACATAAGTTCCTGAATGTTATGGGTGCCACCATTTTTGTTTGCGTAATTCCCTTGAGGCTGTAGTGTTGTGAACTGCCAATGGGGGGATGAGGAACCATGCTAGTGTGATGTGTAAATGTTCATAAGAACCAAGCTCGGCACAGTTAACTGATCCAAGCTCTGTCAAAACTCAGTACGGATCGGTTTCAGTGGTGTAGTGTAAATGGGGCAACATCAACCTAAACTCTCCCGACCAAAACCAGAAAGCCGGGACCATTTTCTAGTATTTAATATTTAATGTTACTGATTTGTTACTGATTTGAATTTGATTTTGGATTTCTATGTCTACTTCCGCTGGTGGCATCATAATTTTTTTAACAATGCAAAAACTGATATGGCAACATTGTTGTTGTTGACAGTAAAAAACTGTGAGGACTCTCATAAGGTGTGTACGTGTTCTTGGGAAGCACTGACTTGCATATGCCTGTTTTTAAACTTTGAATGAAGTAAAGTGAAGCTTAAATTTCCTTTACCATCCAGTGGAAAGAATCACATTCTCACCGTCTTTGGGGACTAATGAAATGGTTCTGGCAAAGCGCAACCAACACCATTCAAAGATCAGATTAGGGGTCAACAGACAACATGTATTCAACACAATATCAGTGGTAAACAGCCCTTTAAGCCAGTGGTCCCCAACCTATCCTAAGACCACTACCCTATATATTATTAATGTGTTTCTGGTTCAGTACACCTGATTCAGATGATTACATGATCTCTTTAGCAGTCATCAAGTACTGCAGAAGTTTCCTAATCAGCCAATCGTGAGGCAGCAAGGAGACACCTAATACATGAAAGGCAGGGGCGGTTTCAGCCACCACTTTGAGCCAACACTGAATAGCTTTATATTGTGGATAGATTTCCTATTTAATATACTTCAAATGATATGACAAAATAATAACAGCTAGCATGACTTTTTACTTTTCCCATGAGGTTGGTTAATTTTTTACCTTACTTCGAAGGTTTTACAGAAGAAAATAAACCGTTCCTCTGCCACAGTTCCACCTCTTTGCTTTCCTGGGTGTCTTATCTACAGCATCAGCACAACACTATATGTGCTCTCTGATGTCCTAAATTAAACACAAAGGAGTTGCTTTGAAAGCGTCAGCATCATTAACAGAAGAATAATTACCGTGCACTCTGAGCTTCAGTGTTCTTCGGCAGCAATGTAACCACCATTCTTGGGTTCTTTTGTTCATTCCGCCTCATTGAATTATACCCCCTCCCTCTTGTTTGCAACCTTTTCTATTTTTCACTGATCTTTTTTTTTATGTGCCTCATATCCTGCCCTTTCCCTCAAAACTCTGTTTTAAAGTCCTTACAATCCCTCACTGTGTGTCATCAAGCTAAGAAATTAAGTCTCTCTGTGACTACCTCTGTCTTTTATTGAGTCTTTTTTTTTACCTCTGTTCCCCACTGTCCACTTTCATTGTCTCCCTCATAGTCTATAGCTCTTTTTTAGGTTTAGAAATTGGATGACATGTGGAGAGTTGTGGATTAAAGTGAATGTCAATCACCTTCTTTTCTATTCTCTCTCCTTCAGGCTATGCTCCCTGGTGGCACGACATACCTGTAGGGATTTTTCATTTTCTCTCTGTCTTTCTTTTGTCTTCTTCTCTCTCATCCATAACCACTGTCACATACACAGGACCGTATGCTAATTGCATTTCGCAAGCAACTTTACCCAAACACCTAGTCAATTTTTCACCCCTACTTAGGAAAAATGTCGTCTTTTTATTTTTTGTTTTGTGCTTTGTTAAAGTTCTTTCAGAATCCACTTCTCATATGGGTTTCTCTTTTTCTCGTACTTAGGTGTCTACACTTCCTCCTCCCTCTCTCCCCTCCCTATCTTGTTATACCTGAGGCCTGTGGAAACAAGGGGAAAATCTCTCCTCCTTTTATGTGATAAAAATCACAGAGCTGTGGCTGTATCCAAAGCCACTAAGCCTTTGAAAGGAAAACAGCTTTGTGAAAGGGAGTGACTGGCAGCTTGAGTCGCAGTAGAAGTGGCAAATAAAAGACAAGCACCTTTTTTTTTTATCTCCACGAGGTAGACGACAGAAATAGCAGATCACATAAACTGACCTCTTAATGGCAACCATTTTCATTAGCACTCAGGATAAGGTAGTGATGGTTCAGTGGCTGGAGGGACTTTTCTTGTTAAGAAGAGAGCATACAACCCTTTTTTCTTGTAAGTCAAAGTGCAGATGAGAGAGAAGCAGCTTTAGGGCCTGGCATCAATCAGAGCGAAAGGGAACCAGTTCATCAACTCAAAATTTGACTATAGCACCAAATGGTGCTGACATTTACATAGAGGATATAATCTACCATTCAGATTAAATTAACTTCAAGTGTAATTCAAATTCTAACTTATATCTTATCTCAATGCAACACCGCACAACTTCTATCCAAGTATTAGCTTTATTCAAGAAATATATTAAATCATTTTTCTATTCAATATACAGCACTTGCATGTATCAATGCTCTTTATTTGCTGCCTTTCTTAAAACTCGCAATTGTAACTTGAGAGGGTTGGATCTGTCACTGACTGGGTCATGTGACACAGAGCACCGCCTTATAGCACTCAGGGCCCCTCTAAAACATGAGCGGTAAATAAGCTAAAAGGTTTTGTTAGCCAATAAAAAAGATATCTGATCAGACATATTTGTGGTTCTCAGATGTAGGATTTAATCTAGTGGGATGAATGTGGCGTTGTCTTTACAAGTACAGTAACTCCATGACTACTCAAGCTGATGGTTCAAAGTGATTTGCAACCAGATTTAAAACAGAGAGAGACTGTTCAACTTTGTGAGGGTGCAGTGTAGCCAGCTGCTTCCAGGTGTGCTTATCCTGGAAGATATAGGTAAGGAGCTCCTAGTGGGGAAAAGTTACAGTTTTGCTTTGAATGTGTCTAAACAGAATTATAGGAAAATATGTAGATACCTTTAAATCTTGGTGGGAACCAGTGATACATTCTTAGATCAACATAACCAACACAGTTATGTCTGATATCAACACACACTAGATCACACATTTGAGTTGAAAGAAAATATATTAAAAATTTAAAGAAAAAGAAGAAATTGCAACCAGTGTAAAGTATACTCTCCAGGATGGGGAGGTCTTTTCTTAATCCCCATAACATTCATTAAAACCACTGTCTTCAGAAGTCACATAATTAGTCAGGGGCTACATTTTTTTCATTTAACCCAAATATAAATACAACTGTTCTGTGAACGCTTTGGGTGTTTAATTGAGAAGAGGGAGATAACATACTGCATCATACCTATTACAACCTAATAAAATGCTTTGTAAGAAAGTTGAGGAGAGGCTTAAAAGAGGGGCTGATTCTAAACCAATATTCCAAGTATTAAACCCCATCACACTATTCCAGCCTACTCTCTGTCAAAAAAGAAAACAAAAAAAAAAACAAAAGTATGGCACATGGTAAACCTACCAAGAGAAGACAATCCACTTAAACTGAGAACCGAGAGAGGTTTGATAAGAGAAACAGCCAAGAGGTTCATGATAGTTTCTAATAGGCTCTGTTGGGAGAATGAAACAAAAGGGAAATTTACAATGTTAGTCATGAACTCTGGTAATCTGGCTTGTATTCCAATCTTATGCTTTGTCAGCACAGTATCTATCTATCTATCTATCTATCTATCTATCTATCTATCTATCTATCTATCTATCTATCTATCTATCTATCTATCTATCTATCTATCTATCTATCTATCTATCTATCTATCTATCTATCTATCTATCTATCTAATATTAGGTTTTTTAATAGTCTTAGTAAATGTCATAACTATCACAATAATAAGTAAAAAACACTTTATTCATTTGGCAGGTATTAAATCTCTATAATGTCTGGATGTATAATTATATCATACTTTTTTAGAACATTATTTATATTTCAGATGCTCCTATTCTTTGATATTCCTGTTATGATACAACACTGTAGAAAAAAAAGAGGTAGGAAAACCTTTGCAAAAAGATTTAAACTTGTTTATCATAACCTGGTGCAGGATTGAAAGACTTTCTTCGCTGTTTAGCAATAGAGGGACTCATCCCATTGAGTGGCATTGTGAGAACGTAAAGCTCACCAGTAGATTAAAAACGGCAGATGGAACAGAATGTGTTTGCAAAAGTCAGAAAAAAATTAAGCAGCCATATGCGACTAGTTGTGAGACATACACTTAGAGTGTGTAATGGAGGTGACCTTTTAAATGACAAAGTTCTCACATTAAAGATTAAAGACTTCTGTGTTAGGTTGTTCTAAAATAATCAATGTGACAACAGGCACTCAGAAGAAAAGCACTCATAATAAACAGATGACATTAAAATAAGCCCTTTTTTGAACTACAATAAACAGATAATTAGCACAAAAGGGTATGGTGGGGGTAGTGAAGTAATCTATGGTAGTAAATGTTGCTGGTATTAATGTGCTTCTTATTAAATCAATAGACAGACAAACATTTCCCTGTTATACTTTAATGATTTTACATATTTACAGGATTTTGATGAAAAATATTATATATATATTTATTAAATATATATATCTATTTATTAGAAAAGACAATGGATTGCAACATCTTAAA
Organism: Cyprinodon tularosa; assembly: GCF_016077235.1. Taxonomy (NCBI): domain Eukaryota; kingdom Metazoa; phylum Chordata; class Actinopteri; order Cyprinodontiformes; family Cyprinodontidae; genus Cyprinodon; species Cyprinodon tularosa. Next base: position 846,835 of record NW_024038862.1, on the reverse strand, counting down.
TTACAGAAATACTGCATATTTTTTTATGAATTTTGACATCTGGCATGGAATTATGATTTCAAAGTAGGGGATTTCTATCTTTTTAAGCTTTTAACTGATTGGAATTCATTATCAGGTACAGTAAAAAAGAAAAAACTATTAACAGCTGGGAATTGCTGAGTTTAGCCAGCGTATGCAGACGCTGAGCTTTCTATGTCCAACAACAGCCTGACTTATGCATAACGCTAGGCAGCATAATGCCCATGAATGTCACAAGCCAGTGTCCTGAGGGGGGCAGCGATGCGCCCAGAGGTGCCCGGCCTTTAGGGAGATTTATATTTCTTTGATAGTGGTATTAAGCTAGCTGCAGTTTATGATCCGTCCATAAAAAAAAGGATGAATATATAAATAAATAAATAAAAAACAAAGAAAGGTTTGCAATCACAGCAGATTCAGCGTCATGTCTGCTAGAAAGTTTGTCGGTCGAGGAAAAGCAAGGAGGATCCATCACACTCACCTTCATGCCACCCTATAATAGGGATGAAGTCTGGAGGAGTACTGAAGTTTTTTTCCTTTGAACCCCCTTTTATACTAAAACGCTGCCAATACGCCATTTTAATCTGAAAAGCTCACACGAACAGAAAAGACAATTAGGAGAAATTTATTGATACAATTACTTTGTCTTTGGCGCTCAGACCTCGGCAAGAAACATAGTGCTTAATTTTGATAGATACGCATGAACAGGAGCAAAGAATAGGGCTGTTTCCCCCCAGGCCTAAAACTGGTGGTGGAGTGGAGATAGATGAAGTTGGTCAGTCTGTAGACTGCTGGTTGGTGAGACGGTATGCTGAGCTTTATGGGGAGATCCAGTGGATTGCGTGAGCTGACACTAGAGCTTCACTCAGGGACCTGGAAGATGGAAGTCCAGTTGGATAACACAGGTTGAGAGAACCTGTCCATGATGAGCAAGCATGAAGCGACATTAGAGAGGAAAAACTCCCCATTGGTAAGAAACCTCTAGCAGAACCAGACTCAACATGGCGGTCTTCTGCCGGACAGGTTGAGATGAGAGAGCGGATGCAGTAAGAATCCAGGAAGAATGACACTCTGATGAAGATTTAGCTACGACGGTGGAGGAGGGGCTGGAGGTTGGTTGAAACTTAGTCATCTGAATCAAGTCACACAGTGCATCCACCACCTGCTCACATGAGCAGACAAGTCCGGATTGGAGGCCTTTAAGATGAACTTTGGATGCCGATTGGCTTTCGTGCAGGTGTGGTTCAAAGCCGATTGGCTGTGTCGCAGGTGGATGTAGAAGAGCAAAGAGTTTCTTCAGTTGAAATTCCACCTAGGCTCCATTAAACAGTAGGTGTAATTTAGAAACATGTTCAGTGGTCTTCAAATATGTTGATATGTGTTGGAGATAAATTCTTCATAAGTTACGCATAAGTTATACACAAGTTACTCATGCTTTAGGTTTTGGATAAACTATACACCACGACTTATGAGTAACTTACAATTAACGTACACTATATTGCCAAAAGTATTTGCTCACCTGCCTTGACTCACATATGAGCTTAAGTGACATCCCGTTCCTAATCCATAGGGTTCAATATGACGTCGGTCCACCCTTTGCAGCTAGAACAGCTTCAACTCTTCTGGGAAGGCTGTCCACAAGGTTTAGGAGTGTGTTTATGGGAATTTTTGACCATCGGGTTGAGGTCAGGACTCTGTGCAGGCCAGTCAAGTTCATCCACACCAGACTCTGTCATCCATGTCTTTATGGACCTTGCTTTGTGCACTGGTGCACAGTCATGTTGGAAGAGGAAGGGGCCAGCTCCAAACTGTTCCCACAAAGTTGGGAGCATGGAATTGTCCAAAATGTCTTGGTATGCTGAAGCATTCAGAGTTCCTTTCACTGGAACTAAGGGGCCAAGCCCAGCTCCTGAAAAACAACCTCACACCATAATCCCCCCTCCACCAAACTTTACACTTGGCACAATGCAGTCAGACAAGTACCGTTCTCCTGGCAACCGCCAAACCCAGACCCGTCCATCAGATTGCCAGATGGAGAAGCGCGATTCGTCACTCCAGAGAACGCGTCTCCACTGCTCTAGAGTCCAGTGGCGGCGTGCTTTACACCACCGCATCCGACGCTTTGCATTGCACTTGGTGATGTATGGCTTGGATGCAGCTGCTCGACCATGGAAACCCATTCCATGAAGCTCTCTGCGCACTGTTCTTGAGCTAATCTGAAGGCCACATGAAGTTTGGAGGTCTGTAGTGATTGACTCTGCAGAAAGTTGGCGACCTCTTCGCACTATGCGCGTCAGCATCCGCTGACCCCGCTCCGTCAGTTTACGTGGCCTACCACTTCGTGGCTGAGTTGCTGTCGTTCCCAAACACTTCCATTTTCTTATAATACAGCTGACAGTTGACTGTGGAATATTTAGGAGCGAGGAAATTTCACGACTGGATTTGTTGCACAGGTGGCATCCTATCACAGTTCCACGCTGGAATTCACTGAGCTCCTGAGAGCGACCCATTCTTTCACAAATGTTTGTAAAAACAGTCTGCATGCCTAGGTGCTTGAATTTATACACCTGTGGCCATGGAAGTGATTGGAACACCTGATTCCAATAATTTGGATGGGTGAGCAAATACTTTTGGCAATATAGTGTATGTCAAATCATCAAATAACTGAACTGCAACTTATGGCCCACATATGAGCATACGCTGGCATACGTCAAGACATTTTAAGCATGCTCAAAATTTCTCGACGTATTTGCCGTATGTCAACATTTACCAGCATGCTTCCGCATACTTCAGTGTCCCAAAACTGACCCATAACTTATCCAGCATTTTTGCCAGATTTTTCTTACATCAAGCATAAGCTGGCTAAATCTTCAAGGTGTGACAGGGCTTCAGTCAGTGTCCTCCCACAAACCCTTTAAGGCCTTCACAGGACAGGCATAATCATCCAGGAATTGCATCCTGCATGGGTGACGATACAGAATTTTAGGGGTTGCAGGGAAGTAGACCAACCCCTTCCCCCCCTTCGAGATTTTAACATTGTGAAAATCATTTTTCCTTTTTCTAATCCACATGATTTGTGTAGTTCTAGCAAATGAAATGGCAATTGAAGGTATAATAGAATTTGTTTTTAACTAGACAAAACGTGCAATAAAATATTTTGTTATGTTTTATATATTTTCAACTTATAAAGGTAGGTTAACTGAACATTTGCGAAGTAGAAGGAAGTGCAAAAAGGAAGGGGATGAGAGATAGAGAAGTAGTAATGTATCATGCTGGCAGAGGTCAGGGAAGAGCAGGCTGTGTAATTAACTATAGAGGAATCAGGTAATCATGCAACTAATACACTGTTTCAGTAGATAATTAGTCACGCTATAGTACCAGGATGTTTCATATATAAATAAATATATATAGTATATGTATCTATGGGAGTTGTGTTGGAAGACTGACTCAGTAATGAAAGACAATGACGTTTTTGTGACCAGTGCAGTGATACTTCGGTTATCTACACAGATACAGATAGAGAAATGCATTTTTAAAAACCTCCAGGTTTTAGCTAAAGTTTTGATTTTTCTTCAGTTCTACATTTTCTGTATAAGATAAATCATCTTTGTAACGATTCCCCCACTGAATTCTTAGCAGAAAAGAGGGTAATAAATGCTAATCATGGTAACTCATGCTGCTACCTGTTATTCATTAAAGGACACACTTTTGTCCACTAAACATTTTTCATTATGAACATTTCTTATGTCTTTTTTTATTTATCCAACTCTTGCTTTAGCTTCATTATTGATTTATTTACTCTCCATGCTACTTTATCTTTTTTTTCTATTTGGTAATTTGATGCAAAGAGGAAACTGTCTCTGCTTACCTCCCTTGTTTTCTTGTTTCTTTTTCCTCAGTGTCCTCTACTCCCCAGTGAATTCTAACATGTGCTAATGTGGGCCTAATTACTGCTCATTGCCTTTTCAGTGGGCAGAGGAAAAAAAATAAAAATCTTGATGAAACAAACTCGTCTTCCAGCAAAGACAGATGACTCAGTATTGTCTGGGGTTTGAAAAGTCATTGTTTATCATTCTCAGCCTGTTTTATGCACTGCTAACACACATCCTGGCATCAGGAATAGTAATTAATCTACAATTAGCAGTAAAAAAAAAGTCAAATTTGTTAATACTTTAATTATCCCTTGTCAAATAAAAGGAGCTGGGTTGGAAAATGACTTATTCAGCATTTACCTTGTTTGACTCCATGCAATCTCTTGAAGTAGGCAAAATGTTTTTTTATTTACTGTCTGCATTTGAAATAGTCAAGAACATAAAATCATTTTACATACTGTATTTTTCAGACTATAAATCAAACTTTTTTTCATGATTTGGCTGGCCATGCGACTTTTACTCTGGGGTGACAGATATACGTTTTTTTACCAGACAAAACAAATTAGGATTAGAACAACTACGACTGAATAGAAATATGCCACCCAAAATAAATTCATATACTGCTGAATTCAAGCTGAAAGTAATTAAATATTCAGTGAAAAATGGCCATAAGGAAGCTGAACGGCAATTTGGATGCTGTGAAAAACTGGTTAGGGACTTGAGAAAAACAGAGGAAAAGTTGATGGTTATGAAAAAAAACAAAAAAAGCTAACCGAGGGCTAAAGGCTAGATGGCCACATCTAGAGGAAGAGGTGTAAAAATGGGTCCCCTAATAACGTGCTGCGGGTCGAGGCCTGTGAATTGTGCAACTGGTGCGTTATCATATTTCAGATGGTCATTCATGAAATAAAACAATGCGGTCTCCAAGTAGTAGCCTACCACGCGCCAGTTATCAAAACATGCATTCCATGCATAGAATAACCTTTCAAAAAGGTGCAACTTTTAGTCCGGTGCAACGTATACATGTTTTTTTTCGTCTTCATAATGCATTTTTTAGCTGATGCAACTTAAACTCCAGAAAGTAGCCATCAAATACCGTACATTAGAATACGCACCCCTGTGAGGCTCATTGATTTTAAGCTTATATTAGAAGCACTTTTCATTAAGCCCACATTTCTAAAAACATGTTTCATTTCTATTGGTATGACAGAGGTCTTTTGGTGATAAAAGGCATCATAATCAACCGCAAAAAAAGTTTGAAAACATAAGTCTGAGTGTAATTGTTCAACGTTATGTGTTTCACACAGATCACTGATATAAACATAACCACCTGGATGTTGCCTTCACTGCCCCCACAAAATTTTGTTTTGTATCTGTGTTACTTCTTTGTTACGAGTTTATTTGCAATCTCAAACTCTATAAAGGATAGCATGAAATTTTTTATGAATGGTTTCCCTCCTCTTAGCCATTGTGATTCTTTTCTTTTACTTCTCCTAACTAATAATAGCGCCTTTGATGCAAAAGGCCTCAGATGCTGCATCCCCCCCATGTCTTATGTATGTGTTTTTGTATTTTCGTGGACATGCTGTACCAAAACTCAATCTCACCCTACTGGAGTTCTTCTCCAGTCTGGGTAAAAAATAGAGCTATTCTGTGTCTGATTCACCTGGTAAATGAAGTCACGGCAACAAATACACTTTTCATCACTATTCTTATTTAGTAAATATATGAGTGTACAAATTCAAAACCAAGAAAAAAAGAAAAAAAAAACAGTCTATACATATATCTAACTCTGCAGTAATACACACCGAGTAAAATAAGTATAATATTAATACTCTCCTTAGGGAAGACATTTTTAATAACATACTGACAACAAGTGCCCTTGGGATGTCAAGAAATAAAAGGTTCTGTGTAATAAAGTGGAATGACATTCAGAAGCATTAAACAACCTTACCAAACGTATCAATACTTTGTAGAACGGCCATATTAAATAGGTAATGACATCTTTAAAACATCCAATGAGTGAAGCCTGCATGCAGTACTCCAGTTGGAGTTTTAAAAGATATCAACAAGCTGTTTTAATTATTTATGTTTATGGGGAGGAAAAGTTCTTTGCTCTCTGGTGTGAACTTATCTCTATAGATTTTTAAATTGATTCAGATCTTCAACTGATTGAACATTCTAGCTTTATTTTCTTTCACTGAGACTTTTTTTTTCTTTAGATTTTTCAAACTGTGTGTTTGGGATCACACTCTTGTCCACCTTAGTTTCACCTTTAGATCCCTATCAAGAATGTGTCAGCAAGTTTCTGCATTACTCCTCCTTTCAATTATCAAGAATGGGTGCACCTTATGCTGAGCGACAGGCCTATTTCATGATGTTCTCACCAACAAACATTGCTTTTTTTAATGTTGTGTTCGGGGTTATTCGTAGTTTGGTGCACTTTTTAAATAAGCTACATACAAGAACTATCTCTACAGAGGTGGTGTCTCTGCAGTGAGCTGGTGTGTTGACAAAAAGTGGTTGAGCAGATTACCAAAGGGTTTTTACGAAAGTATGTCTTCATAAATAGAATAGAATAAACCTTTGTTGTTACACAGGGCGGATATTGTGGTTTTACAGCAGAAAGTAAAATCAGCAAAGGGAAATATACAATACAGTTCATTCAAAGATTACAGATAAACTAACTCTGCAGGGTGTGGGGCCAGCACAAGCGTCCTACAGTATGAACCCAGGTCTTGGTCCTCGATATGGCTTTCACAGGTTCAAGTCAGCGCCTGTTAATGGAGCTGAATGTGTTGATTAAAAAAAGAAAAAGAATAAAAGGATGCAGGATGTTAAACTCACAATTACTCAAGCTAAAGGGTGCCTCTTGCAGTCGGAAACACACAAACATCTTTCCCATTCACAAAGGCACAAATCGCCTCCTTTAGCTAATTTTTCAAACAGATATAGAGGGTATTCCAGCTAAAAACCAGCACAGCCATGTCTGGCGCTTCTGGTTTATGTGTTGATGTCACACATCTCTGCATTTAATTGGTCCAAAACATTTCTGTATTGAGGCTAATGTATCTGCTGGCTTCTTGCAAGCAAGCCGGAGGTATTTTTTTAGGTAATTGTATTTTCAAAAATCTCATGATAATTCATCTTGATTGCAATGTAAACACACTGTAAGAAAAATGTGAATTAGCGCTGCTTCAAATTCAGATTCAATTGAATTTGATTTCATTTCACATAAATGCATATTTAGTCAGGGCAATTGAAATTTATTTTCTGATTGCACAAGTTTATTAATGTAATATTCCTATACTGAATCAGTGCTCAAAATTAAGCCATAATGGATAGAGCCAAGAAACCATGCAGTTTCCTGTTCCTCAGTTGCAATGTCTAACTTTGGCTATTACATATGTTATGTAATACAAAATCAAAAAGTGCAACGACTGCGATTTGTTTCTTTAATCCATTAAAACTGCAGTGAACAAAAACTATTGTTTTGAAACCGAGTCTAGCATAATTGTTGTTTGATTTCAGTCAGACTTAATCCCTTTTTCTTTGATTGTTTTCTACCAGACATAAAAAGGTACCCATCTGTGTCTCTTCATCGACACCAAAAAAAAGAAAAGCACATGTTTATTGAAAATTAGGAAGAAAACAAAAGCACTTGCTCAAGATGGAAAAATATACATTGTAATATTCTGGGCAAAGAAAAAAGATTGCATTTGCAATATAAAATCTGTTTTAACGCATAGATTTAATGAAACAGTAATGGATCCTCTCATAAGTTCTCTCAGCTCTAATCTAGAAAAATAAGATAATCTTCTTCAGAGTGGGATATTTTCATCTTCTAACTGAACGCTTTTCATAATCCATTTTTGTGAAGATGTTGAGAACAGCTGCTTCAAAATGAAAGCCTATTCCAGCCCAAAGTAAAGTCATGTTACAGCCTTGAGACAAGGCCTTGGCAGCATGAAAGATGTTAGTACATATATGTCTTTAAAAAAGACATTTGTGAGGCTTATGACAAGCTCGTGATGACAGAGTATACTGAAAACATATATATATATATATATATACAGTATATATATATACATATACATATATATATATATATATATATATATATATATATATATATATATATATATATATATATATATATATATATATATATATATATATATATATATATATATATATATATATATATATATATATATATATATACCTCTGCAGGATGTGGCACTGGCATGTTTTGCATTTGGGGAAAAAAATCACACATGCACAACCAACCAAGAAAATTCATCAGACATCAAAGTGAAAACGCCAACAGCTGCCTTAGCTAAGGGTGGCTTCTTGGCAGAGTACATAAAGGGCAGGAAGCACTTCATGTTTCATACATGTTTGGCATAGGGACTCTTAATACCTTTGCAAAACACTTTTTTCCCTATCAGTTGGAAATACAACCAGGCCAAAACTACACAGTTTGATACAAGCATAACTACAAACCTGTTGTGCAGTTGAGTTTTATATATTTATAGATGTGGTATTTGTAGTGTGTTGGAGCACTCGTGGCCTTTATTTGAAACTCAGCAGACAGGAAATGGGTTGAGGAGGGAAGATATGGGGGGGGAACAACAGTCACAAATGAGATGTCTGTGAATTTTTTGAAGTGCAGAGCAATTGGATGTTCTGTCCTGTGTCATATATGTATATATATATATATATATATATATATATATATATATATATATATATATATATATATATATATATATATATATGCATAACGGGGTAATGTTCTCATTCTGTGTTTTGAGTAATTGATCATTTAAAGGTTTGCGTCCTGTTTACAGAAAATATGTCAATGTTTAAGGAGATCAGAGGGTTTCCAGGTTTTTCCAAAAAATTGGTCTTATGGCTGCTTCAGTTTCCCAGAATTACTCACTCATTCTCTTCTAGGGCGTTGATGTCAATTTTCTTGTGTGATTCCTTAATGCTGCACTCAGTTCTGGAAAAAGAAAAATCTTGTTACACTCGCAGTTGTTTTTGGCTCAAACCGATTTGGTAAGCACAATATAATTAGATGGCAGCTGTCCTCATATCCCATGAGGGGTGGCAAGTACGCATGACAGTTGCTCCTCTATGACTGCTAAATGCTCTTCAGCTATTTTTTCCATTCGCTCGGCTCTCACCACCAGGCCCTGTCATATTCTCTAAACCATTTTTTCGATTTCTTTTCCCCTTTTAGAATGCCAGTGTTACACTAATTTGTTTATTCTGTCTAATTAGTAGTTTCCTCTACAACAAATGTGGCCATTAAAACTTTCTCTTCAAAACATTCCCTCCCTGATGCACATTCGTTTTCAAAGTGACCCGCTTTTTCATCGGTTTAGGATGTTGGTCCATAGAGGTTCATAAGAAAGATGTTCATACTTGCTCCTTTTTCCTTTTACTCCATGTCACTATACGAGATCTCCATTGTGTTTTTATGATGCAGATATGCTGCCTTGATAAATACCAGTTCAGAATTATTTTTTGAAGCTCCTGATACTCACGGTTTATGCAAACTCCATAACTTAACTTTAATATTACGTACGGGGTTAAAGAAGTATAACCTTGTGAATTTAAGTGTCTTTGTCATGTGGATTACTGTATGTTATTTCACGTATAGTTTGCTAAACTTAAGTGCCTACAGGCCCAGGCAGTTAAAGCCAGTGTTTTGAAGTTAGGGCTAGTTAAACAAAAAAAATTTTCGTGGAGAGCAAGCTGGTGGATACACCTGTAATAAAAATGTTTTTGATTCAACCGCTCTTAATATAATAAAGCAGTTTCAGGATGAGAATACTTTTACAGTAGTAACCATTCAAAATTTCACCACTTTCCTTTATAGGCCCTTGGCTGGTCACCTAAAATTTCTTTTTAAACGTCAATCTTTCTAATTAAGAAATCTTTCTGTCGTGATTTTTGGTCATAAAGATCTATAGAGAAGCTTAATCTCAGCGTAATTCAGTGAAAGGTTAGAGTCAAGGCTAAAAAATAAGTTGGGTTCATGGAGCGGATTTTGCTGGGAGTTGCAGGGGACTGGGCTACCATTCGGCTGGCATTTGACTGTTAAGGGAAATTTTGAATGGCTGCTACTGTACATGTTTGTGGTCTCAATGAAATCAGAAATAGTGTAGTGGATCTGTTGATAAAGATTGTTACGTTTAAGATTTTTCAAATATTAAGACCTTTCAGGCATTCAGAAAAATTGTATCACATGCTACCTTTTTTAGTTCAACCATTTTTTTAATCTTATTTAATAAAATCAAAAGTAACATCCATGATCCTTTTGGTTGCTTCTATAGACATTAGCACATAGAGGGAAACATACCCAGGCATGAGGTGCATTACTATCTTATTTTTTTCCAATGTGTATTTTGAAGTATCAGAAAAGCTTGATGGAAATCGCAGCATTTGTAAAGAATTACCTCAAATTCACCAAAAAACTCGCTTCAGGTTGTTTTTGGCTTTTGCAGAAAATTGTTAATTTACAAAACGGGAGATGGAAATACTTTTTTTTTTCAATCAACTCTGATGTAGCAAACTTTTACCTCACATGACTGGTCGGCGCTTTCTGCTGTCGGCGTCATCCCAAATGTTTCTATTATGCGCGTAGACAGATGGAAGCAATATACCCATCACTACCTGATATGTTAACTCAAGAACAACTTGCCCGAGGTAATAGCAAGGCATTAATTAAAACTTTGCTCCATTACTGATCGGGGGTCAGTAATTCTTCTTGTTTATTACAGCCATGTGTGACAATGTATATGGACGACAATATATGATGACATTATGCTTTGTGTTGCTTGGTTAATGTGCTTTTAACCAAATGGAAACACTGCAAATTTACGTTTTGTTTTTAAAATTTTAAAAGTTTGCTTAGAATTAAAATTTTGGTTGCGCAGTCCAAATTTGATGGTGGCCTCTTCATGCTGTGTGGGTGTGTTGCCTCTGTAGGTACTTCTAATTGGTCAGAGAAATGAAAAAGCTAAGTCAAATATAGGTTATACAAACAAGAGAAGGAAGAAGTTATAAAAAACCTGGACACTGATTCATCCTCCAGCAGGACGACAACTAATCAACAATATACTAAAGCTACAACATAATGGTATATTTAAAAGTATATTTACAGTGCACTGATATGTAAGTAAACCTTCTCACCTTCTTAAAAAAGCAAGATTTAAATCACTACCTCAATCAGTACAAATAATAATAAAAAACAGTCTTGAGTTTCATCAAGCATTTGTTTAACTTCCCAAAAAAAAAATAGTTCTTTTTGATAATAAGGTCTGACAGAGTGAATGAATGTTTTAGAATTTTTGAAGCAGTTCAAAAAAAAAAAAATTTAAACATGGTCTTGAAAACCTTAGATTAATTGTTTCTACGTAAGGTACAGGAACTCCTCTTTCTCTGGTACTTTACTGGCTGTTTCCCATATCTGGAGGCTTGGTGACTGTAGGGACACTGTTGCAGCTCAGCTACAGATGGGACAGTTTTTGTCACAAAAACTTGAACTATCCATTTATTAGAAAGTCTTATAGACTGGGAATCAACAACTTGTTAACATACTACTGTATATCTAGCTTTATTTATTCTTCAAATTTTTTTGTTTGGATGATAGTTGTCCCTTCGAAAATTCCCATAGGTGTTTTGACTGGGTTGGGATTGGGTGTCAAAAGTCACACTAATCATATGAAGATCATGTTTTACTGTAAAATTGCGTCTAACCCTGACCATTTTCCATATCAGTCAGATTTGGAGCCATCATGGCAAAATAAATGTATTTTTTGTCTCCTTACTCCAGAGTTCCAGTGCTTTTCATTGGTTTCAGCATGGACTCTTACAAATTCTATGCATACTTTTTTCTGCCTCGCTTTAAGTACAGCCTTCATTTGTAGACAATACACATCCATTCCCTAGCAGAGTGTGCTTGCTGCCCCTGGAAATAGTTTCTCCAATTTGGCTTTCTGATTCTGTTGCTAACTATTATTAACCTGCATGGTGATTTTCTTATCCATTCTCATCAGAAGATGCTCCTGTTGAGATGCTGACTTCCCTGCACTACCTTCACACTGTGAGTTTGTTGCACTTTCAGCTTTCTTTAACCTTTGGATCACTTTTGCTGAGTATTGTGATTAAATTTAAAGATTTATAATTCTCTGTTAGCCCTCACCTTTTTTGTGTAGAAAAAGAAAAAAAAGAAAATTATTTTTCTTCGCTTTGTGAGCACATTATTGTCAATCATGGAATAGAAATGGTTTGTTGTTAAAGTGTATGTAACCCCAAAATGTTCTTTTTGTATATAAGAAATAAACATGTATGGGTCTATGGAGTGTAATTTTAATGTTATTTTGCATCTTTTACATTTTCATATAAAATATGCACTGTACACACCCTCACCACTTATTCCCATACCGCAATGTTTTTTATAGGGTGCGTTACACTCCAAGTCATTTGTGTGCTGGACACGTCTTAAAGGAACAATTGTACTCATCTGTGGTTAAATTCCTATTGATTATGATTGTGTAAACTTAAGTATGGCTTCTCTTCAAAATTTTATTTGTACTGTAGTGCATTGATTTTTACAAAAAGGACTAAACTGAATTTATTAGGAAACATGATCTTTGTCTTGGTGAAAATGAACAGGCCATGTTTATAATCAATGGCCCACATTTTGAGGGATTTTACAGTGTAGTTCCATGCAAAAAATTGACATTGCAAGGAAACGTAAAATTTATTTAGCTATAAAACATTTTGGCTGCAGAAACAATAGAGTTACACTCCAAAAGAAATTCTGCTAAAATGGCAGTGAGAGTGATTGTATCACTATTGACTGAGGTGTTAAATTAAAAATCCACATCACACTTTCAGACTTTATCTGCAAACATTGTTTAAAAAAGGAAATAACAACATACACCCACTTTCAACTTCACAATTATGTACCACTTTTTGTTGGAATTGGATGTGTTATTATTATCAATTCTACACAAAAAATGAATAAGTTCTTTAAAATTATGATTTTTTTTTATGTATCAATATCATTGATATGTGTAGCTAAAGTGTCAAAAGCTTAATATTTAGTTGCGTACTCTATGGTAAAGATGTGGAGCACCACTAATGATTTTGTCTGCTAAAGCTTTCCTAAGGAGCACAGAGGCTGACCATGATAAATGTTCTAAGGGCTGTTTAACCTTCTTACTAACGAAAAGAGAACAAAAAGAAACAACAGAGTTTCAAAGGGGAATATTTTTCTAAGTTTCATAAATAATGACAACAATGTTAAATATTACTTTGAATCATCTTGAAAAACTATTTATGTTTGTATGTGCTGAACAACTAGTGGGTGCAGTACCACAAGTAACTTTATTGTTTGGATAAAACTAGTTATTTAGATGGATTTATTTTTTTTTATATATATATAACAAGAGGCCATAACAAGAATGAGCTCAAATGAAACAAAACTAACAAGTCTGTTTTTAAAATATTAGAAATAGAAAGTAGAGATAATTGAGGAATAGAAGTAAGAGGTTGTCTAAAAAAGAATTACCCCAACAAAAAGGTTACTTTCCCTCCCGCAGAATACAAAATAACTGGGTTTCAGATAACATTTAGTCCCCTTTATTAATTAAATTAGTGTGAAATTTAATTTTTCATTTAATTTTTAGTTAATTTTACTCATATTAGTGTGAAAATCAAGAAAACCTCTCAGAGACTTGTAGGTAATTGACAGTATATGGAGCAAAACTTAAACCATGGTTTTCAAATTTTTCACTTACTATTAACTTCAACATTTGACCAGATTTAAACTTATTGAAGATGTAAATACTAAATTTAAAGTTAAATAGGTTGACTGAATTCTTAACATCCATGTTTTTTACTTTGCAGATTGCTGAATTTTCTACTTAAGTAAGGTAATGAAGCATTTGTACTTTGTTACTTGACACCTCTGTATTGGAGGGACTACAGTATGTCTCTTGACTGGCCTGGGAGTGCCTCTGGATTCCCCCAGCAGAGCTGGAAGGGGTGGCTGGAGAGGGAGGTGTGGGAGTCAATGTATATGAGACTTCTGTCCTTCTATAGAAAAACAAAGTTTATTTTTAACATTTGGATATATTATAATATATTACTATAAGATCATGACAGCTTTAAGATGCAAATATCTTCTTTTCTACCCCAAGAAAACAGTATGTTGCATTTAATAAAATACATAAATACAAAGTTTAAGTAAAAGGACATTGTCTTGTATGACCAGATGTTAAAAAGTGATCTAAGAGATCACTTTTTAACATCTGGTTTAAAAAAAAGAAAAAAAAAAGAAAAAGTGATCTCAAAAGCAAATCATTGTATTTGGAAAATAAAATAAAAAGCCTTGGTGGTAGTATTTTCCTTCCCACACATTCCTTTGCAGATTGGCTTTCATATCAATAAGAAGACATACAATTCCTCCACTGATGTATTGGATTCTTTTTGCGCTTGTGTTTTTTGGTACATCTCGGTGAATTCACGCCAATGATTTGTGCATCATTTGATCTTCGGTCCCATTCCTTTGAATACTGGGAGATTTGAACGCTGCAGCGAAGCGGTGAACACAGCCTCTGAAAATTGACTTTGATAAACTTATATCTTCACTGCAAAAAATATAAATCTCAATAAGTTATTTTTTCTTAAAATAAGTGTGTTTTTCCTTGATTTGAGGAGGTAAGTAAGACACTTTGCCAATGGAACAAGACAATTTCCTTTTAAAATAAGAAAAAACTATTTTATCGTCTTATTTCAAGTAAATATTATCTAACTGTCTTATTTTAAGAGTGAAAATACTCATTCCATTGGCAAATCATCTTATTTACCTGCTCAAATTAAGGCTAAATATACTTAATTTAAGCCATTTTTTACTTATTTCTGGATTGTTTTTGCAGTGTTTAGGCTAGATTAAAACAGAAGGCAACAAACAGCACATCGGGTCTCTCCTTTGAACATCCTCCAGCTGGAGTTGTAATAAGCTACCTCTCCCCTGACTTTATGCTGTTGTGATTTCTCTCTCCTCATACTGTTGACACTAAAGTTGGATGCATGAAGGGATGTAGGAGGTGCACATGTTGTAACATTGTTGTTTCTATGTCGTTTTATATGTAACAGTTTAAAGAATCTAAATTGATGGCCTAAGGATCACAGAAAAAAATTTGTGAATATTTTACAAAAGTAAAAGGGTGTTATATAGTTTTTCCAATCAGTACCAAACAATCATAAAAGATGGCAACATACTAATACTCTTTCCAGCTCTTCCTCATTCTGTGAATGTTTGCATTCCCAGGTGGTTTGTGACATTAAATTGATTGTCACACTTAGGAATACAGCAACACATATGATAAAAGATTAGATAAACCTTTATTTCCACTCTACCAACTCGCAGTGTATTATCACAACAGAACACGTCGAGTTTAAACTCAACATGACATTTCAACTTTATTCTTAAAAATGTTGAGTTTAATGTCGACATGTCGACTTTAAAGTCGACATGTCGAGTTTAATCTCGTCATGGCAAAAATATTTTTTTTCTTCATGTGTGGCCCTAATACTCCGTCGTAAATGTAACAGAAATCACTTCCAAGTTCCTGAGCGCTTTTGTAGCGTGTAATGTGTTTTTAAGAAGTTATACATGTTTAATGCTTATTGCATACAGTGATATTTGATTGAGCTCTTTTGGTTATGTCCTTAAAGACACATCACCAAAACTCCTGAGACATTTTACTCTGCCTGTGCCTTCTTAGCCCATGAGTGTGTCTCATTATTGTCATCGCCACCTGCTGTGTGATAAAAGGCCATTCAGGTAGGAAAAAAGATTATCCTGACTTGAAAATAAAGTGCTGCACATATTCACTTATCTTGCTACCCTAAAAGCTAATTATCTAAAACCTGTTTTATGGTCATGGGAAGACAAAATATTTGACCCTAGAAAAAAAGGAGAGAATCAAAACTCAGCACTAGTTGCAGTTTACATAAATTGTGTCTAATCCCAGCTATATCGTTCAGACATTTATAATGAGGTAAACAAATATCTGCTCGTCCGAGCTGCTTGTCTCTGACATGGTGGGTGAGAAGGTAAAGATGAATAGCGATCATTAAAGCAGCTGACAACATGAAAGTGGGCTCCGACTGTGAGATGCAATGGGTCCTCCCTGAACATAGTTTTTAAATGTCAGCCAGGCATGGGCCAGCTGTAAGAGCCAGTCTCTCTTCTATGCTCCACAATATAACAACAATTATTTCCATTATGAATCAGAACCGTTGAATCTCAGAATCATTTGAGGTCACATTCGGGCCAAGCAACTAGTGTAGTTTCCTTGGTCAGATATTGGAAAAAGTGACATTTTTTTCCTCTGTCCATACTTTCCCTCAAATCAGAAAATCATTTAAAAACAAGTCAAATGAAAATATTACCAATTGTTCAGTGAGGCCACATGCATTGGTTCAACAGCTATCCATGGAGCATATTTGTGACCTTCCATTGACTGTGTGGCATTTTGCCATGACATTCAAAAAGCTAATATTTGTTACACACACTAAACCTGAATTTATAGTTAATAAGAAGTCAGTTTATATGACTTTGTTACATAGTGCTACAGTTATAATCTTATTCAACTTCTACTAGAGACAATTGTGTTTCAAGAGAAGAGCAGCAAATGTTTGAAAATGAATGGATGTACTCTAATGCAGGGGTCTTCAACGTCTTCTAGGCCAAGGACCCCCAAACTGATGGCGAGATTGAGCGTGGACCCCCTAATTATATATATTGTATAAAATTGTGTTACAACAATCTGGTTCTTTAGTCACTCTCTTACATATGGAGTAATGCAACGAAAGTAATTTCGCCCTGGGATTGTTGATTGTGGAAAGTGTTTCTGATTCTGATTCCTGGTTGATGGGACAGGTGTTGTGAATGAAACGGTGCCCAGCTTGAAAGAGCTCCTGTATATCGCTGAATGTGTGCTTTGATGACTAAAAGACATCTTCTGCCTCCATTTATCTGTTTACAACAGTATGTTGAATTAATGTTAATGTGTGATTAAAGAAATTTCAATTAGTGGAAAAAATTGCCGAGTGTAATATAAAAACAACTCTAATCAACCAAACCACCACTTTCGTGACCCCCATGCAGTACCTCCATGAACCATGGGCAAGTATTGTTGAATGGTACAACACTGACTATAAGAGAGTGCTTTTTTACCACCCTAACCATCTGCCTGCAAGAGGAGCAGGGTATTGTGACACAATTAAGCTGTTTGGAGAAGTTCCAGTGTAAAACTAGGCTAAATGTTTGTTGGTTTTTAGCTCCAAATGTGTGGCCCCATTCGGGTGCAAACTCCAAGTAAATATAAATCCATTATAGTCATTTATTTACACTGCCTCTGCAGGAAGGAACATGGCAATGCAGGGTAATTCATGGTATCAGTGTGCAACACCATATTTGTCAGACACAAGAGACATTTGCATTTTTCTAAATAATTCACTTTTGTTTTCACTGTACTCACCCACTGTTGAACAAAATTACTGAAAATATCTGCATAAAAAATACTTTTAAACTTGTGTTTTATGTCCCTAACCGTTTCAATCTGAGTTATCAATATACTTAAATGCACAATACACAAAGGCTTGTGGAAGAACCTCTGAGCTTTGCAGCAGATCAAAGACCATGCAGTGAAAATTAAGACTGAAACAATGTGCTGGAGCTCCTACAGCGTAAAACTGGGCCTACTATACATATGTTCACATTAGTTTATTATTTATTTTGTCAGTGGTATATAGTTGCTTTGCCTTGAAAGTTTTTTCAATGATATAGTTTTCAGACATGTTTCTCTTTTAAGAGTGCTTTTAAAAAGGATTAATATTTTTTTTGGCAATCTAAGTTTGCTTTAAATACTGAACCGTATCTCGGCTATTAAGGGGAATTTCAAGGTGTTTGAAGCCAGAACTTGTATGAAATATTTATAGTAGGCTCTGGATCTTTCCTCGATATCCTTATAACATGACATTCCCCCAAAATCTAAAAAGAGAGCTACCCAGAACACATCCTGTTAAGAATTTTTGGCCACTTCAGCCACTTTTTGTGGAGGAGCGTTGAGTCAGAGCACTCCCAAGAATGTTAGACATCCTCACTCCACCAGAGGATATGTTTCATTCCATTTATTTCTCTCTGGGACTGCATTCTGTTTGTTTATGATCCATGTTATCATTACATTAGGTCAGGGTGTAAATGTAGACCGATCAGTGAATTGGTAGCTTTACTTTATTTTAGCCTAGCACTTCTCACACTATGGCAGACCATATCAGTGGCTTAATTGAAATACTTCAATACCTTTCTAAAAAATGGTGGCAACAAAAATACATTATATATTTACTTTATAGCACTTATTTAACCAACAAACTCTTATACAACAACTTGCTGCAATGTGTGGTTATTCATACATACATGTTTGCTGAAGATAATTTTGGATATTTTGCTTTCTTTATGTTTTTTGTTTTTTTTATTCAGCTTTTTTTAATTTCAGATTATTTTTATAGTGCTGATTCACAAAACACGTAATTTCAAAGCACTTCATTGAGTAAATTCAATCAAATCATACAGACATATTAGATAAATATTTTCTACCATGGGAAACCTGTCAGATTGCATTAAATTCATTACTTCTGGATGAGCATGTAGCGCACTGGCGATTCCATTGTACCATGGACTTTACAGCAATCTTTCATACTGAAGAACTAAGGCTAACTTTATCAGCAATACCAGTGGTTCTCAATCCAGGTATTCATGCATTACTGCTCTGCATGTTTTAGATGTGTCTCATATGCAGCACAGCTGTTTTATATGATTTCTTGAGCTCCTCAGCTGTCCTCGTGTGCTGCAGAAGCCTGTTAAACATTTCTTCATTTAAGTCCTGTGTGTGGCAGCAAGGAGATACATAAAACCTGCAGGACAGTGGTACTTGATGACCAGGAATGAAAACCACTGATCTATACTGTGAAGGTGTTAATATTAGCAGCCCAGCTGATGCCTCCTTCCAGAAGGGTATCAAAGCTAGGCCAGATTTAGCTACTATGAAGTTAAAAACAAAAAGAACATAAAGATCTCAAAAGTGAGGTAGCACATAATGCAAAAAGGAGAACTAAAGCAGAAAGTTGCAGAGTCAAGAAAATTTATTTTTATATCATCACCATACGTCTATACTGAAGACATTGCTCTAGATAACCTGCAACCATTTTTATGTACAAGCAAGCTGATTCATGTTTACAGCCTTAGGTATCTGTAATTATATGATTTGATGATTATCTTACTGTATTTTTTTTACGGACCTATGTCTCTGAGAGTGACAATTCCGATAGTTACATTAATTAGCAGTCTTAATCATTAATCTGTCTTTCTCCATCTAACTTCTTCAAATTCCCTTGAATAAAAAGCATCATTATGAACTTAATGGTTCATAATGTAAACAAATATTAATGTCACCTTCTGTTAGGTGGCTTTTGTGTTATCTTGAAGCAGTTACTTAAAAAACCTCATGTCCTGACTCACTAATAATGCAAATGATAATTGTGACTCATTCTTTCTATAATGTTGCAGTAATTGGGACATTAAGTGTGATGTTATGCAACTGTTCTATTTGTTTCCCCTCACTTTCTTCTAGCTTCTTTTTATCTTTTTGAGCAGCACTATATTACTTTTGGAAGGGATGTAACAGTTTTGCTGCTCAGTGGGTATGAATTTGCAGGCTGCTTTAGTAGGCCTTTTATTTCACTGTGAACCTCTCTATCCCTGCAGGATATTAGCTTTTAAAGCCCCCAAGAGAATTCTAGCAACCTGCTGCATGCACACCCACCCACACACACACACTCCCATGGGTTTTTTGTTATGAAAGGTGCGGGGAAGGGTGTGTTTTTTTAGCACCCATCCAACACACAATGACAGTTTTCTCTTGAATAATTAAAAATCTCTTTCTTGCTAGAGCTGAGATATTGTCCACCTGCGGCCGAGTGTTACATCTACAACAAACCTGGATTGTGTGTGTGAGGAACTTCAGCAATTTCAAAGTCTCCTTTTGGTCCTCAAGACCTGCTCTATTAAGACCTGCTCTAATAAGCCATTAATTGATTATACAAATCAGGGTAGTTCCTTGGTCCCACAGAAATTATGATCTTGATCCATGAATTTTTCCACCACGAAGTGTGTGATAAAATAACGCGAAGAGACATTTTAAAGTACATGTTTGTGTTTTATGCATTTAGCAGATGCTTTTATCTGATCCAACTTACAAAGTACTGTAGACACAATGTTACGGTTATAATCAATATGACAATAAATTCCCAAGAGAAAAATCCCTAGTCATAATCAGTGGTGACAGCAAATAGAGAGAGGGAAGTATAGAAAGAGTAGTGCAGAGCTACAGAGCTATGGGTAAGAGCTAGGATAGGAGATGCTCTTTGAAGAGTTTGGTCTTTAGGAGTTTCCTGAAGATAGACAAGGAAACTACTGTTGTTGTAGCGCTTGGTAGGTTAATCCACCATCTTTGAACAACACATTAGAAAACAGTCTGGATTGTCTTAAGTGCAGTGTAGGTACTGCTAGACGACAATCCATTGCTGACTGGAGTGACCGAGGTGTGACATAAGCCTTTGCCTAGGGTTCATCTAGATGGGAGCCGTACCCTTAAGCACTTTGTAGGCTAACATTAGGGACTTCAATTTGATGGTGGCAGCCAGTTTAATCAGTGAAGCTCAATGAACACAGGGGTGATGTGAGACTTATTGGGGCTGATTGAAGACCAGATAGGCTGTCAGGTACTGGAATATTTGTAACAGCATTGTCGTACAGGCTGGGAAACCAGTCAGGAGTGTGTTACAATAGTCAAGGTGGGAGATAACCATAGACGTCACCAGGAGCTGGTTAGCATGTTAGATTGGGTATGGCTGGATTTTTTTTATGTTTAATAGTGTGAAGCGACAAGATCGAGAAACGGAGGTAACATGGTCAGCTGGTTATCAACCATGACACCCCTGTTTCTTGTCCCCTTTTATGGACAGCCAGGGATCCACTACAGCCATCCTTGAGACACATTATGATAACATTTTATGTTTTGTTTAAACTTAACCTTTGTTTAATATATATTTATCATATGTGTCTCTCAGGCTACTTTTTGTTTTCCAAAAGCTGATCTGGGTTGTATTTTCGGGAAACAAGACAAGAATTAGTTTGTTCTATGTCTTAAAAATAGACCAGAAAAAATTGCCCTCATCTTCAAGTTGCTCAGTAATTAAGATCTGAGAATTTAGAATTTTCTTGCATCTTTTTGAATTATATTTAAGTAAAACAACATTCCAGACTATTGTAATCCAGGTAGAAAATTTTAAATGAAAGACAACCATGAATTAAAGGTTACACTTAGAATATTAAGTTAAAAGCAGGGGTGCTTTATTTTAGTCTAGGGGGATTGTGTTTTGGGTTATGGAAAGAAATGTCCTGCAAAGAGTTACATGAATATAAATTATTAATCATTGAATTGACTAGATGGCGGGACGTGCTCATGTATGTAATCATGCACAGATGTGAATAAGAAGGGAGGCTAAGCTCTTGTTTGGATTGCAAGGAAAAAAGTTTGAAGTGCTGGATGATGTTTTTGGCATCCATTTATTTAAATAATGAAGGAATTATTAGGAATCAACAAATATATTCAACATCTGTATAATTAATTTAGAGTAATTTGGTGTTTCTTGAAAGATCCACATGTTCACCAACAACATAAAGCTTAGTGGTCAGTCAGAAATATTTCCTTGATCTCAGTGTCAGATATTGCTGCCAGTTATTCATGATAGTACTGACTTAAAACATCATCTTATGTATCTTTAAAGAATGCCTATTGCATTCATTTAACACGCTGGGAAGCAGAGAAAACTGTATTTTGTACATCTATTAACACTTTTAAGCTTCATGCTTCCATACTATTTAATTACATAACAAATTTGATGTGGATCTAAGAAATTTGAGTTATTACAATCGTATTACTGTAAAAACACAGTGAAGGAATGTCCTTCTGCCCCTCCACAGATTTTCTTAAAGCATGTAAGAGCTAACATTGAGTTGCTCAGGTAACTGCTGGTGTTTTTAACAGTCCAAGGCCTTTTTCTGGCTTTGGGTGCGGAAAAAAGGAGAATACAATGGCCAGTCACTCCTTGCAAGGCTCACTGAACAGAATTTACTTCTATTATCTTCCTTGTCCTTATCTACATAGTTGCTGTTAGTGCTTTAGTATTGAGGATAGGATGGGAAAGCTCAGGGAGGATGGCAGCCTCCTATGACAGCTTTTCGATATCTTCAACCTGATTAAATTTATGCATCTGGCAAAGTTTTTTATTCTCTATATATCTCAGTCAGAATGTCATAGCGAAAGCTGCTACACTATTAAGTTACCATTAAATGCATTTGTGGAAAAGTATCCAATGCATGTATCGGACTTGACAAGTAAGTAGCGTTACTGATAAGAGTTCATGAACTACCATTCGAGTATTGAAAACAATTCTTTTAGGGAGACTTTTAATATTATTATTATAATATTATTTAATATTATTCCGTTTTCTTTCTTTTGATCAAGTCACAATATATTTTCATCTCAGCTAAGAATTTAAACATTTGGACAGATACAGAAAAGTTTAAAACATTTTTAAAGGTGATTTTATTAGAAGTAATGAGTTCAAGGCAGAGTATATTAATGTTTCTCTCATTTCTAGAGTCCCTCCAAAAGAAGGGAATATAGATTCCCCTCATTTGTATTTGTAATCATAGAATCAGTCATAGCTCTGATTAGATTTAAAAATTTGCTCTTCACTTCATGGAATTCACCTGCACAGATAATTGTATTTATCTATTCAGCATAATGATGAGGCTGTCCCCTGGCATGTAAGGATCAGGGAAATACTGAGCCTGCGAAATACCCAACTTGTCAGTCTGCTCCCTCTAAGAACCTTTATTTAAAAAAATTGCAGTGTGGATGAATTTTTTACCGGTACCAGCGATGCAATCTTCCTCCATGTGTCCATGCTAGTGTTACTCCATAATGCTGTGGCCAGTAGTGTGCAGAGCTTCAAGATGACTGCCCTGGATAATTTAAAGCCAGTCATCATCATGTACCAGCAGGTTAATAGGATCTCTAAAAAAATGCTCCCTCTAAAGTTCTTCCATTGGCAGTTCCCCTTAAGCAGCGCCAAAGCTACCTTTCTACAATTAAGCACAACTTTATCCAGCTATTTATGAACATGTAATTGTCTACACCTTGCCCAGATTGTGGATCATAACACCTGACTTGTTCTGCTCCTGACCCCAAATGGCATCAATCTGGAAGTTACAAGTCTGACATCCCTAGTGGCCAGAAGTTATACAGCTTTGCGTTAAATAGGAGAAAACAAAATTACATTTTGCCCATTCATCTACTGGTACTTAAACTCAATTTATTATATAACCAGGCTTATCAGAGCGTAATAAATGGCCAATGAGGGAATTCACCCATTTGATTGCGGTGCGTTGGATGTTCCTGTATTACAGGGAAAAATGTTTGATAATAAACATAATAGTACTTAACTTTGCACTCTCCTCCAGGAAAAAAAAAAGGTGTCATACAACCATGTTATATATTTCGATTAGAGCGATTAATCTGTCAATTATGTTTCTGATTAATCGATTAATAGTTGAATAGCCGGAGGTTCCTAAAAAAATACTTTTTACGAAATTAAACCAGGTGAAAGTAAAACTTTTTTCACTTGAGGAGCTCTGGATAGAGCATATTGACAGACAAAAATATTTTTTAGATCTTAAATGCAAAATGTTGATCACAATTTTGGCATAATTGCTGCTCTAATGGGTCGCTTTGTCAGCTAAAGGCACGTTTTAGGGTCTCTACACTCCAGTTAAAGATTAAACGATTATTAAATTAGTTGGTGATTATTTCTATAATCGATTAATCAGGAAAACTCCAAGTAATTGTTTCAGTCCTAATTTGGGTAATGATGTTTAAAAACATTTCAAACTGGTTGACGGAATGCAAAATTTACAGTTTACTACTCAACTTAATTTTGAATTCTCAGTTTAATATGATTTCAGTACACTTAAAATTGAGACAAAAACAGAAATGTACTAAGATATATAAAATGTTACAATTTGCTGACACTTTAACTATTACATAATCAAGCATTTCAGAAAGTGGCAAGTTCAAGGCTGCCTGGAGATTTGCATTGATTTTGGTATTTCATTAAATACTGTTGTCAGGCGGCCTTATATAGACATACAACTGCTTAGCAAAAGTGTTGCTGCATATGCACAATGCTGCACTGTAGTTTCATACAGACTCTGCATGTTTTCAGGTTCAAAATCACACCATATAGGTTCATTATATACATTATCCCCAAACAAAAAGGCATTATCAAAAAAAAACCTTGCAATTACATAGATTAAGTTTGCATATAGACGGAAAGCATAAATAGGCCTTAAGGCAAATGTTGAGTAGAAAATTAAACTAAACTCAGTTTATTTAGGGAAAAAAAATCTAATATGTTGTTCATTTATAAAACATATTTTTACTAGAATACTACAGTTTATTTAGACTCTATGGTAAAATCAGGCCCTTCTTTAGTTATCATGCCAGGCATGACAATATGCTTTTTCTTGCTTTATACAAGATAACGCAAACAAAAAAACAGTTTAAAATTGTTTGAAATGGTTTACAATATATGCTAGAACACCGCAGGGTAGCACTTCCCATGACAAAGTCTTTTGAAGTTCTGATTATAGCTTTAGTACCCAAAAGTACCTGCAGCTGTAAGGATTTTCCTGCAGAGAACAGCTGCACATCAGCATGAAAACAGAAAGAGGGGAAAGAAGTATTACTGAAAATGGATGGAAGATGTAGGAAAAAGACAGGAAGATGGAAAGATAGAGTCAGAGTTCATGTTGGCACATATACATGTACCCTCACTGTCTCTTTTCCTTTTGACCTCAGAGTCTCAGAGAGAGTGATTAGCCTTTGCAGGTGTACGGACACTGTCACCCCCATTGTAGCAGCAATAAATAAATAAAATGGTTGAGTGTGCTATTGTAGGAAATGTCCTTACTTCTTATACCCTCAAAATGTTCTGGGATTCTTCCTTGAATGCTGCTGTTCAGTATTTACCGAATGTACAGTGATGATAAATGTATAAAACTTAAAAAGTAACCTTGATTTACTTCACTTTTTTGCTGAAAAGAAAAACTGTATATGTATTATTATGATTATTAAAAAAAGAGAACCTCTCCTTTTTAGTATATGTATTCAGATTAGGTATGTTGGTTTTTAGTTTACATTATAACCAACCTTTCATGCTCTATATTTTATTTAAATCAGTGTGAGGTCAATCTATATACAGAGAACACATCAGTGGGAACATCACCATTTTGATTAAATTCAAATCTAATAGGACTCTGTATTCTGTATTTCTAAATTAGGCTTTTTTTCTGCTGGATCTCTGTAGATTAAATTGTGTACCTACTTAGCTCATTTTACATTAATTTACTTTCCTTCTGTCAAAATTTCTTCTCATTTTCTCCCAATTAACTCATCTGTATTCAATGTCAAAATACAGGTGAGAATACTTGGTCACGAGTTCCCATTGTTCTTTATTGAATTCTTCAGTTATAGTGTCATAGTCTATTTGTTGCAATGGACTCTATTTGTCCAAATTGACTGACTGTTAAACAACAGCAGGGTGTCTTCAGCCTAAGGCTTCTCCAGAGCTGGTGCAAGACAGACTGCTATGGAATATACTTCCTGCCTTTAGCTATCAACACCTAAAACAACTTGTTGAAAAACTGCCCATGAGTTTCTGCAGCATTTAATTTCTCTTTTGGATGAATAGTCTGGAGGTAATTCGTGAATGTTAATAACAATTGTTCACTTTGTCACAAGTTTTTGATTTTTGGCAGGGTGTTAGGTATGGGTCTAAAGTTTCCAAAAATCATTGGATACAAGTTGGCGGCGCCCCCTATTGGTCGGTATCCATAAAATACAAAATGGCCCCTCCTGAACAGAAAAAAACGTTTGTATACCACCTTATTTTAGCCTGAAAATATTCCGTAGTCAACTTTCACATTTTATCTAATGAGATGGTTGTTATGTAAAAACTATATCACCCTTTGAAGGTCCTTTTTATGTCAAATGCCTGGTAAAGGACACTTTTTTGTATGAATAATGGTCGTTGTGCCTCATCTTGGACAAAGGGCGAAATCTTGACGAAATCTTGCTAAAAACTTTGCAATAAAGATCACATGATGTGTTACACATCAATATTACTGGCTATGAGGGGTTATGGTCATAATTTATTTCAGTAGTTGAAGGTGTGGCGAGTTATGAACTGTGTCTTTCTTCACCGTGTTCAGATGATGAGACATTGCATCAACTGAAACAAAACAGCTGTTTTATTTCTGAAAGTTAGCTGTCTCGTTTGTCACATAGCTTAAATACACAGTAGCCTATAATCATTTTTCATGTCATTAAATTAGCCTACATGACCGTTCCTTAATTTACCCCCAGGATCAATAAACATTCTCCTAGATTGACATTTAAGTTGATTTTCATTTCATTTTCATTTTGTATGAGTCTTTGCATACCGACAGCACACCAAGTGTGATTGCAATATCAGTAACTTGGGTAATATCCCTGATTAGAGAACTTACCAATACAAAATGCCTAGCTCTGGGAAACTATTTTGTTAGCTTCATTGCTAATGTCAAGATGGATTAGTCCAATGCATTTTGCCATAAAAGCAAGCTGTAAGACAAAAGAGATGATTCCCCCCCCCCCCCCCCCCCCCTCTAAGTTGCCTAAACCATTCAATCAGCGTGAGCCCCCATCTTTGTCTGATCAAGGCAAGCTGCGTTCAGGAACCAAGTCAGATATTCTTGGGTGCTTACCAGGAATGCCAGAACCTGGCCACTCTCCATCAACCAAAGACACTTCTGTGATAGTGCTAGATATGGCAGCAGTAATACACATCATAAAATCCCAGCATGCCACAGTGTTTGGGGAGTACATTAAGATGGACTTGATGCCATACTTGCACAGCCTGATTACTGACAGGACGACTAGAGTGGATGCAGTCTGGGATAAGTACATAGAGACAAGTTTGAAATCCCAGACTCGTCTTAAGCGTGGTGGGACAGCAAGTTACAGAACACGAGTCTCCGCAAAGATACCTCTGCCAAAAGGAGCACAATGGCAGAAGTTCCTCAAGGACAGTGAGAATAAAGATGCCCTGTTTCAGTACATCAGTGATGAGCTTCACAAGATCACAGCTGGCTCAAAGTACCACCTCCTGACAACAAAGGGAAACTTGGTCCTCAGCAACAAACCTACTGACCTTGAAGCATTGTCACCATGTCAGCAGGAGGAAGCAGATACACGAATGATGCTCCATTTACGTCATGCTGCCAAACATTGGTCACACCAAGGCTTACCTCAGGACGGTAGATAGTGATGTTGTTGTACTGGCCATCAATTTCTTTAAGGAGTTAGGACTCTCAGAACTATGGATTGGCTTTGGATCAGGCAAGACTTACAAAGACATTCCAATCCACCACATCACAGAAATGCTGGGACCCCAAAAAAGCGAAGCACTGCCCCTGTTCTACGCATTCACAGGATGCGATTCTGTGTCCACGATGTATGGAATTGGTAAAAAAACAGCATGGAATGCATGGGCAGCTTACCCACAACTCACTGACACCCTCATTGCACTCATGCAAGACCCAACCAGCCTCACACTGAATTCACTGCATATGCAAGTTCTTGAACACTGGACTGTGCTCATGTACAGTAAGAACTGTGGAGTTGGGTCAGTCAATGAAGCCCGAAAGCTTCTTTTCAGTCATGGCCTTAAGTCCCTAGATTTGATCCCTCCAATGCAGCATGCCCTATTCCAGCATGGGAAGCGAGCCCTGCACACCGCAGCTTTTGTGTGGAAGCAATCCCTTTCCAAAATGCCAAACATTCCACACCCGAGTGACTGGGGTTGGGAATGGAATGGCCGAATGAAGATGTGGGTGCCCTATTGGACAGACCTGGACGATGTCAGCAAGGGATGTACCATCCTCCTGAACTGTGGCTGTGTGGTTGTCTGTAAGGGCAACTGTAAATGCCACCGAGCCGGTCTTCGTTGTACTGCACTATGTAAATGTGAGGGAGGCTGTACCAACAATGACGAGTGAGGGTGTAGAGGATGATGTGTATAAATTAAGACATTTAAATATGTATATATGTAAATATATAGTGGTGTGTGTGTGTGTGTACACACACAACTTGGACTGCAAGTCAAAGTAAGTCAAAAGAAATCAGTATAGAGCAATGTAAGAGCAAACAGAGCCGATCTATGACATTTTCTGTCTTCGTTGGGAGCCATTTTGGAATTTATGGATACCGGCCACAAGGGGGCGCCGCCAAGTTGTATCCAATGATTTTTTTAATCCTTGGGCCCATACATAACACCCTGCCAAAAATCAAAAACTTGTCACAAAGTGAACGATTTTCTCGAATTCCCTCCAGACTAGAATTACATATTTTCAATTGAATTGTATAAAATATTTACTTAATGGTTAAGAGCTCTTTATGGTAGTGAAAATGAAGGGTTCACAGAGCTAATTTGTTGAATCCTAGCTTCTTTATGTTACTAAATAAAATTGTAAAAGTTCAAACGTGCTAATGGTAAATGATTGCTGTAATCTAAATAGATAATTAACTATAACTTTCTTCTTAGGCATTTAGGAAAATGGTGAAGATTGTAGCTATGTTTCTGTTATCAAATTGTAAAAGTTGCAATTAAGTAAAAATCTGCTAAATGGAAACACTGCAATTTAGAAAAAAAAATCTTCAATTGTAGGTTTTTAGTCTTTGATGTGGTTCTTTTTGGTCTTATCAAAATTCTTATATTTTGTAAAACTGCTAAGGAAACCTTTCCTCGTATAACATTGGTTATGTGATCTGCAACTGGACCTTACTGCTTTGTAAAAAGATGTAGAAGACCAGAGGTAGTTAAAGGATAGCATATTTGGATTCATGAAGAGAATGAATAGTATTTTACATTTAGTTTGTGATGATGAGCACTAGAAACGTGGCTCATCCAATGCTCTATGTTGTTTTCAAGAGTTATTGCACAAATGAAACATAAGCACAAGCAAATTTAATTGTATTTGCTGTTTAATGGAAATACCACAATTGCAAAATGTGAAATTTGTCTGGATCACCGCTGCAAGCCACTTTTAGACACAGCAGGCAAACCTGTGGAAAGCCAGGCGATGGGAAAGAAGGAGAAGAAGATGAGAAAGAGAGCAGAGAAAGTGTGGACTGCTGGAAGAACGGCGGTGAACTAGTGAAAGAAAAATGAAATGGTGTGCTCAAAGATGACCCTGCACATTTTGAGTATGTTTGGCTCAACCTGCTGCTGTGAAGCAGGATCCCCATCACCATGACCTTAATCAAAAATAAATATCGATCCAGGCTCAAAATGAGCACCTTGATATGTGCTTGCAAATGACTTTGTCGCAACATTATAACTGATAAACAGTAATATCTATGACTTGTCAATATCAAATAACTTAGAAATCCTAACCATAACAGCATTTTTCCCACATTCTTTTTATTATGTGTAGAGGTTTGGTGTGTAGAGCTTCCTTTTCTGTGTTTCCCTTCACACGTCCGAGAGCATTTCATGGTAGAGTTTCAAGCTTGTTGGTCATGAAAACTGTGCCACTGGTTGTGAAATACATAAAAACCCACCACTACCTATGCTTCACATAGACAGATGAGTTAATTACCTTATTGGATTGGTAGTTAGCAGGGGTACCGTGTCTTTGTTGCTATCTTTGTTCCTTTCTGTTTTATTTTTTCTGTTAGCATTAATCAGTAGGTAAATGGTTACATTGGCCTTTGTGTAATTTGAAGCTAAGGCGAATATATCACAGTTGAGGATGGATTTTTTTACTTTATCTTGAACAATTTGTGATGTGATGAAATTAGATTGTAACTAATTTAGAGTAATTGGAACATTTTCAAACAGATTCACAAATCAAATCCGAGAGGTGAATAAAACATTATTTGGTTAAATAATGTTTTATTCATTTATTTGCCCAATCAGGATGAGCACATGTGAAAAGACATACAGTAGAATAAAGATTGCTTTAGCTCTTTAAACAACAGCTCACATGTTACCATCAGTCCATCTTCTTAGCTTTGTCTTTATTTAAGAGTAAACACAAGAAATTATTAAAGACACAAATTATTTAGCTAAAACTCTCCCTCACTTGATCCAGACCTGTTCTCTGCCCATATCTGTTATGCAAAGCTTACGTTTTCTCCAGCATTTAGCAGCTCAGCATGGCAGGCTCACAGCAGAGATTTTCCTTTGTTTCATCCACACATCATGGGAAGGTCTTCCTTTGGAGGCTGCCACCTCCAGTCAGAATCTAAAGGTTCTCAAATTCAGAAAAAAATTGAGCAAACCCTCTTTTTTGCAGAAGTTCTGTACTTAAATGTCAACCTTTACAACTTAATCTTGCTCAGTCTGGAGATCTGGACCTTGGGCTTGAGTTTTCCATGCTGGTGCCACTTCCACTCTGAACCCTCCTGAACAGCTTCATGGAAAAAAGAAATAGAGATACCTGCTACGTCCTGAAGGCATCGTGGGGATAGGCACAACTCTGTAGAAGGGCCCTGAGACATTATCTTATGTGAGAGGGGGTTGCAGTAATAGGATAGAAGAGGCCTCACACCCATTTTATGAGCAAACTGCACCCTTTACCCCAGTGAACATGGTTAAAATGAAACATGGACATACTGTAGGTTCTTTATGTCCAAAATTATTATCATAGTTTATGACCCAACAAGACCACATGTGATTTAACTGCATTTTTATATATTCATGTGATATACTGTTACAGCGTACACCGACACAAATGTTTTAATGTTAAATAAAAAAGATTTATCTATCATATCCCATTTATGTATTGACTGATCTCTAGAGCTTTTTATCTCCTTATTTTTGCAACAGAGACAGATTTCTTTTTTTGTTAAATAATTTTGTCTTTGCGATATGCTGTCATTAATATTTTAGATTCTATTTGGAAGAGATATGCACTTTGATGCTTCATAGTTCCTCCCATTGCCATGGTGGATCACATTTTGTTCTTGTGTTAACCCTTAACTCTGGGCTAAATCAAGTTAGTTGATTAATTTTACTTATTCTAAAACCAAAGAATAATAAATATCATGTAGTGTTATGTGCTTTGGGTACATAAATATTTGAAATTCTTTTTTCTAGATAGTTTAATATTGACTTTTAGTGTAATAAATTTTTGTTTTGTATGTTTTTGGAGTTACTTTTTTTCTGGTTAATTAGTGGCTGTTGGACCGCCTATTAACGAGCTGGGTTTTGATTTGAGAGCAGCCGTCCTTTGCTCACTCATTCATCTCCATCACGGAGAGGGCGCACCTGTCTCCAGCTGCTGTAGGCTGCAGCCGACACCTCCGACCTGCCATGCGGTATTTTTGATAGCCTTTGCTTGGAAGCTGTTTTCGTTTTGATTTCGGCCTGGTGGGACCGCTTGTCCTGTTTTCAATTCTTTACTTTTTTTTGTAGTTTATTTTTTTGTAGCCCAGTACTAGTAGGGGCTTCACGGCCCTTTATAGGGTTGGCCCCCTGCTGCACTGTTTTGTTGTTTTTGATCGGCTCACCAGGTCTAACTTTCTGTTAATACTTTTTGTTTTTTGTTTTGTTTCTTCTCTTTCCTTTTTTTGGACATGGAAGCTGAGGATATTTAATTCTGTTTTTCTTTTCTTTTTCTACAGAACATCCCCACAGCTGTCTTGAGAAAGAGGGTTTTTGAAAGAGGGTAAACTACAGAATAAATACAAATGTATGATTTTGTACCCTCAGTTTTGTCTGTGTCCTCAAATATGTTGTGCCCTTGTGGACGTAACATGTAGCCTATTAAAATGACTCAGGATACCTGCTCTCTGCTCAGAATAGGTTAATCCCACTTCCTGAAATGGGACCTAGATGATTTGTCACAGAATAAAGTCCTGTCTTCCTGGCTTTCAGTCTGTCTCTCTGGCAAGATAGATGTCTGGCTTGCTGGCTTGGGCCTCTCCACACCTCCCAGACCGAACAACTGCTTTCAGACTTAGACTTAGACAGACTTTGTTGTAATTCTGTACACACAGAGTGTATACAAAACGAAATTTCATGCAGTGCCGCTCTCAAGACATTTCCATTTCTAAAGTGTAGCAGTGCTAAAATGTAAACATGGTGATCAAATGTAAATATGGTGATGAAATGTAAACATAACACTGGTATATTAGACATTGCTTCCCATCCAGAAAGCTTTCTCAATTCAAAATTGAGAAAGCTTTCTGGATGGAAAATGTCATTTAAGTCCAGTGCTTTGTTTTTAACTTTTTTTGAAATACTATGACCTTAATAACTGAAAATCTTCATCAGCAAAGGGCACAGATGATAATGATTTGACACATTAGTGTGATCATTCACGCTACTTAACATGTGTGACCCCTGCCGGACTTCCTGTCTAAACTGAATCGTGAATCGCACGACTACTGTATAAATGATAAGTATTTATAAAGTAATCAACAATACTGCTGCTGTGGAGATGCCTCTGTGGTTGCATAGTCGGAGCCCTGGCAAGGAAATAAATCAGATAAATTACAGCATGAATGTCAGAATTCAGATGGTTTCAAAACTATGAGATACGTATCTGATTTAGTATCATAGATAGAATTGGTTTAAATCAGATTTTTCTGAGGTTTGAAACTGCTGTAAAA
Source organism: Cyprinodon tularosa (assembly GCF_016077235.1). Classification (NCBI taxonomy): domain Eukaryota; kingdom Metazoa; phylum Chordata; class Actinopteri; order Cyprinodontiformes; family Cyprinodontidae; genus Cyprinodon; species Cyprinodon tularosa. Next base: position 814,008 of record NW_024038862.1, on the reverse strand, counting down.
AAAAGTGGCATATGAGTGGTCTACGTCTGCAGGCTGATCATCGCCTTAGATATGTCCCTGCTTCCATACCTGAATCAAATGGTTGAATTACCTCTTCAGCATGTAGTCAATTTCCCCAGAGTTCTTTTAATCAACGATCCTCAACCCTGGTCCTCAGAGCTCAATGTCTAGCAAGTTTTTGGTGTTCCCCTGCGTCCACACACATTAACTTAAATAAATTGGTGATTATCAGACCTTTACAAACAGTAATCTGCTGAGAAGGAGATGCCGCCATTTGATTCAGGTGTGCTGAAGCAAAGTCATTTGTAAAACGTGCAGGACATTGGGCCTTGAATACAAGTGTTTAAGAGCTCCCTCATAATGACCTGGCTCAGGTGTTCTAATGTGGAGGCACATGTAAAAGGTGCAGGACAATGGAGTTCCTAATAAGTTCATGTTGATGTCAGGTCTGTTAAAGGAGAGACAAATATAAAAGTTATTAGCAGCACTGTTAAATTTTCTATCTAATCTTTAATTTGCTTTTTAAATATTATTACCACTATATTTCAACTACTGGTTTTTGTTTCAGCCAGACGTTACATGGGCCCAGAAGACAGGTAGCTTCAAAGGCACTGAATACGCCATTGTGGAACTTCATATATGTACTCCCATATGTACCCCAGGCAGCTGAGGTTCCTTTGTTCACCAGCATCATCCGTGTCTTTTGAAAGAGCATTTTGCAAATCTTGAGAGGTCATCAGCTAACAAGTAAATCACTTTAAACAGGAGGAACAATCATTTTCTGAAATAAAGGGTTAACCCCTAAATGCCAACCTTTCCAGCCCAGTTGTTCAAACAATCTTTCACCAAGGAGCCATGTTAACAAAATGTATTGTAAAGCTGAGAGGAGCATAAAATGTTTTAAAAATAATATATCATATTGTTGGATACTTATGTGTTTATCATTTCTTTGACAAACACTGCATTTAAAGGAAACAATAACACCAATTTCACTTATTGAGAAAACATTCCTTGACAAAAACAGGACAATGACAGTAAACACATTAGTAGAGTTAAATTGGGTGGAAATCATTTCAACAACTAAGAAGCGTTGGTGCAATTATACAAAGCTTAATAGACCCTACTGTTTCTGAACATTCGTTTTTCACAAATTGTACTGTTACTATATTCTATACACAGTTTAATCCTGAGTTTTTTTGCGAACTGATTTTTTTTAATAAGCTTGCCTGTTGCTGTTGGAGCAGATGGCATAAATAAACTCAAATATAGCTTTCAGTGTGCAACCTTTGGGTAAAATAATGCAAGTTTACTTAATTTAGCTTCATTTGGCCACCATTACTCAAACACTGCCACAGTTACCAACTAGAAACTGTAATTAGAACACATTTCACTAATATTAGCACATGTTATAAAGAGGTGCTAAAGTGTTAGAAAAAATTTTGCTATGGACAATGTAAAATATCATAACTGTTTTTCATTGATGATATTTTGCTACATATTTATGTTATCCCATACTTTATATTATATTGTCTCAGCTCCATTTTCTTAACTGTCAAATTTTGTCACGTATTATAGATCTGGGAGGTTCCGGTGATTTAAAACTTCTTAGTGTCCAATTTTTAACTTATCTGCTATATTTGTTGATCACATTTTGGCTTTTATCATATCTTTTCCTTCTGGAAAGATTAAGACATTCTAGACAAAATTAAAGGTTCTACAAACTTAAAACAAATAAATTCTTCAACTTCTTTAGCTACATTTAGTACTTCTTTTTATTTTCAAAGCTGTCCATAATCTTGCTCTTCCATATCTCTCTTAAATTATCTTGTCTGATCTCATGTTTTTGCCAAGTCAACTTTAACCATCTTATACCTCCAGACCGATGCCACCTCTTTTAATACATTTTACCAACTTCCTTGTGATCTCACTTTTTATATCATAGTGCTGTTTTTCTTCACCCTAGAATCTTTTTCAAATTTAGCTGAATTTCAAACACAAACTTTTGTTTAATAAATATATATCATAATTTCAAGAAGAATTCAGTGCAACAGCACCTGCAGATTATTGCATTTATTTTTAGTAAAATCTTGTTGTACGTAGATTTTACAGATTTTTGTCTTGCTTTAGTATATCAATCTTATAACAAGATAAAAAATACTTTAATGGCTAGATATAAGATTGTAAGACTTGTGGCAAAAGTCAAATAAGCAGCATGACTTCTCAGATTGTAGAGACTTTGTAAACTATTGGATACAAATCCAATTCAGTACTATATATGGAGACCCAAATATGATTTTTTGGGGGGTTGAAGAATCATCCTTTTTTGGCCGAAAAAGCCAGATATAAGTTGCATATAGGTAAAAATATTAGAGTTGCATTTGTCTGCTGTATAAATGTAGCCTATTATGCACACTATGTCGCTGGAATATTTTGGGGCGCTTATTGACTGGTCATGTATTAAAGAACTTTAAGTTGTTCCATGCCAGCTTTATGGGACAGACATTTTTGTATGTTCTTTAGATATAAAATATAACACATATTAAAATATATTATAAACTGAGCCTGGATACATATAGAATTGCTAACTGAATCATGGAGCCGATTTCCAGGGCTATGACAATATTGCTAAGAGGGCAGAATTTCCGAATGAATTTGCTCTATGAAAGGAACACATCTGGTGATACCCAAATGTGCTTCTGGCAAAGGATGACTGGCTTCTGTTTTTATCTTTATTTGTTCCTTTTTCTAAACCTTCATTCTATTTCCAATTCTGTGTGTGGTGGCATGTCTAAAGCGGATATATATAATAATTATTTTGTATACGTTACAAAAATACAGCTCATTGTGGCACATAGAAAAAATTGTCTGGAATTGATACAAACTATTAGAGCTAGACTTTGTATTTTCAGCCATTTTATTTAGAGAGTTACTCAAAAAGTTGCTGTGTGTCAAAGTCTTTTTGTGACTGACAACACTGACGAATGCACTCCAGGGTAGGGTTGTCACGATACTAAACTTTTCAACTCGATACCGATACTAAGGAAAATATTCGATACTCGATACCATTTTCGATACCACAAGGATAAAATTTCAACAGAAATATTTTGATTAATAATTAAAATACAATAAATAAATAAATACAATAAACAATAAGAACAACATTTTGAGGTTGTTTGCTGTGCACAGTATATAGCAAGCTTGATAAAAAACTTACAAAATTAAAATAAAGTTTTCCTTACTTGGCTATGCTTTGCACACATAACAATGACACTAGCCAAACCGGCTAAGAAACAAAAAGTAATTCTCAGCAGCTGCACCTGTTACAAAAAAAGTCTGAAACTGAAAAGTACACAAATTATTTAATCACACAGTGTTCAGAAAGTGCATTTTCCTCTATTCTGCACTTTAGATGAATGACTGATTAGGTGCGGCTGGTACTCAATACTTTTGAAAATGAGTATTGTATCCGGATACAACATTTCAGTATCGATACTTTTTTGAGTATCGATACTTTTGACAACCCTACTCCAGGGGTCAATGCTGAGTTGTTATTGTATTCATTGTAGGCGTGGGGATGAGGCTGCCAAAAACACACTTACAGCTGTGGTCAAATCTATTCAAATAAGGATGTATAAAGGTAAAGTGGTGTGACACATGGTCTGCATTGAATTTAAGGATTCCTCTATCCTGTGAGCTTTCAGCTTGAATGTGGAACACTCTTAAAAATTGATTGATCATCTAAATAAGTGGTCCTCCTAATTCTCAATCATTCTGGTGATATGTTTACGTAAGGCGGTCCAAAGTGCTCCTCCCCTTTTTCACTTACCTGTGGTGAGTCTGACATAGTGGAAACATTGCAATTCTTCTTTTGGAAAGTAAGCTTGTATTAGCGATGCAAACAGCAACTTTTAAACAGAGTGTGCACGAGGAGAATACGCTTGTGCACACTCTTGCACGTGTTTAATAGGTGATTTTGATTTAATTGATTTTGTAGCACAGATGGCCAGTGGATGTGATATGTCCTTTTTATTACAGCTAAACCAGATTACCACACACACACTTATATACAAACAATATTTGAGCCACACAAAATGGTACAACACCCTGAAAGACTTTCAGGAAAACTTTATACAGTATGACACCAGACTACCTATTTTAGAATTTTGGATGAGATTTTAACAGACATGCACACAAACCAAGAGTAACTTTAAACTTGTCAAGATTTTACCCACAAACAAAAGGTTTGCAGGGTAAAACCTATGGTCATATGTGTCATGAATCAAAGATTGAATTCCCAGCTATTTCCATTTCCAGCTCAAGACCATGGTCATGGTGATTTGGAGGCACTGATCCGCTGTGAGAGCCGTACGTCACACCCTGATGAAGCCATTAGAACCACATCATCTGCAAATAACAGAGACGAGATCCTAAGGCGACCGAACAGATCCCATCAACATTTTGGCTGCGCCTAGAAATTCTGTACATAAAAGGTATGATAATGGTGCATATAATTTAATTAAAACTAGGAACTAGGTGTTGTAGTAGCATCATCTGTGAGGTGATTGTTTTCCAGGCTCCTGCTTATGGAGGCTTGTATCCTCCTTTGTTTGTATTTGACCACTACAGCCACTGCAACAACTGCAACATGACCAGTCAATGCAATTTATTGCAAATGATTAATGCCATAACTCTGCCATAGAACTTTTGGCTGTGGTCCAAGATTTATACCAAGCTGACCCAATCAAAGTTCCTTTATGATTTCTTTCTTTAATTTATAGGCCTAAGTCTAAACTATAAAATAAAAGAACTTTTATTTCTAAAACTATCCTGACAGTTGAATCCCAAATGGACACTCGCTGAAAAACAGAAAGTGTATCAAGGGTTGATAAGTGAGGCTTATGTAATGCATTTTCTTTCTCTTCTTAGTGGAGATGTTCATACATGTTGACAAAGATTCCAGTTACATTAATCCCAAAAAGCAAGAGCTGATTCCCCTCGCTCTATAATGAGGTAATATCTAAGGGGATGTGGCTACACGGACGAGGGAGACGATCTATTGGCGCTAATGTGACATTGGCTTTAAGTAGGGCGACGGGATGGGGTGAAACAACTTTAAAGAGATTATTCTGATAAATAGACTTGATGAGGTTGGATGGTTGAGCGTACTCTCCATGGAGTTAGCGAGCTGAAACGTCATGGTAGTAGTTATGCAGCTCTGATGAAGCGCAAGGGATTATGACATTAAGATGGCTAAGCGTCTCTGATTTCTAGGGAGGTTTGGTGCTGCTGTGTTAAGTATCCATGCTTGCTGATTCACAGTAGAGGGAGAATAATATTTTTAAATGGATTTTGAGTTGACATTGCTGACAGCTTTAATGTTAATGTTAGTTAAATACACTGCATGGCAATGTGTGAATCTGTATGTTTTAATTTGATTGGCTTAACAGAAACAAAACCAAGATGCTATAGGATGCGATTATTTAAACCAAACTATGACCAAGCTTTTCTTTTAAACAAATTTGTAGTTGCTGATTAGCTAATTCCTTTAGAATATTACTAAGGTACAATAACAACTTAACCAAACCTACATTATTGAGTTCTATTCATGGGTTCTGGGTCAGCATTTTCAGGCCAGTCCTTTGCTTCCTTTTTTCTTTATTTTTTTTTACATTTTTTTCCACTTATTCTTTTTAACTAAGAAATTAGGCAGCCATACCCTAGGAATAACTTTGTTAGAAATGCTGCCTGTTATAATTCAAACAGTAAATGGTGAGATAATCTCTGTGTGTGTGTGTGTGTTTTTTTTAAAGATACATTTTGCTTAGAAAATAAAGATGCATGTGGCCAACGATTTTACAGCATGTAATATTCATGGATTTTCAGCCATTAGTTATTTAAAAGTATAGTCGGTCACTATTCTTATAAACTTGCAGCCGATCTACCACAGACTGCAACATTATAGCTTGTTGTACCATGTTACTGTAGGTTGTTGGTAAGCCATGGTTCAATGTCTTTTACTTCAGGCAAAACAATTATATCACTCTGTAAGAATAAACTGGCTTTGGCAAGCAAAGAGCAAGGGATTCGCAGGGCAGTGCTCTCTAAAACTTCAGGCCTTCAAAAGGTAATCTGGCACGTGTATGTAGTTGGAACAGGGCTTTCATCTGGAAGAGATCAAGTGGAGATAATCAGACAGGGACATGTAAGCATGGCTAACTGATTCAGTAGTCATGCATACTGAGTGAAGGACAACCTTTCACGGTAATAATTAAGGTATTATGTGACATGAAAACAGCCCAGAAACAAGAAAAAAATTCAAACGCTGCAACCAAAAAAAAAGCTTTCGATCGTATAAGAGTAAATGTTAACTGGGGTGCCCTGGACTACACTGGCAACCTGTCCAAGGTATACCCTGCCTCTCATCCCATAGGCTGCCAGAGATAGGCACCGGCCCACAGTGACCCTGACCTAATAAGCTGGATGGATGAATGGATGGAAGGATGGAATGAAACTGGGGCATTTTAATTACCTTACATATAACACCACCTATTGCTTCATCATATAGCTTCACCATCTCTGGATGCAGCACCATCAAAAATTGGGTTAATTTTTGTCCAACCTCTGCACTGTCAGCACCAAAAAAGTTGGAAGCCATGACAATTGGTTTATTGTCATACCATTTGACCATTGCCATTTTAGGATGGCGGTTTAACACTTCCCCATTGTTTACAGATATTTTTTTAATTTACATGCTGAAAAGAACTATATGAGTGTTAGCTACACTCAATCAACTCTTGATGTCCATTTCAACTGACATTAGACTATTTATAGGATATATATATACAAAATAACTTCCATTCATTTTAATTTTAGCAGTTAAGATTCCACTGAGATGAACTTTGTTTGTCCAGAATGAACATGAATTGAGATTTTTGATTGAAAAAAGGGGCATTTACTCTTCCCCTTGGTGAGGCGCTCTACCGTGTTTGTCTTGTTTGATGTCTGTTACTCTCTCAGAACATGCTCAAATTCATGAAATGATTGTAAATGGATAATAAGACTTCAATTAATAACCATTAATGCTGACATCAAAACTTAGTAGTTAAGAGATAGAAATACGGTAAGTCATGACCATTCCAAGGAAGGCATGTTAAATTTCAATCACAAGTGTATGACCTAGTCCAGATTTACATCTTCAAAATATCAAATAAACTTGACTGTTGGACTGAAATTCACCATAAGTACTAGATGATAGCCAAACAAAGAACACTGCTTTTTTTCTCCCAATGTATCAGTTTCTGTAATTGTTGAATCCTAAATTAAAATATATAAAATGAATGAAAACATGCTTGCTATCTGTACACAACCAAATGGCATAATACTTTTTGAAACTTTTATTAAATTGTGTTTACTTAAGCGGCTGTTTGTCTAATATCATTAAGGTTTGGAACTTCAGGGGTTACTTTTTTTCTCCTATTTTTTGTAAAGCTTTGACCTGCAAATAATCACTTAAGCTGATTCTGATTGCTAGGAAAGAGTATCAAGCCTTGAACATGTTTTTGGTAGCTCACAAAGCATGAGGTGACATTGATATTTGTAACTTGACCCTAGTCATGGACACATTAGCTGTAGTGCAGTTACCGCTACAAAAACAGCAGTCGTTGTATGTATTGCTTAAAAGATTTTGGATAATTTTCTCAACTAAGACTAATTATAATAATAAAAATTATTCAAAAGATATGAAGAAATACATTTTGAACTATTTTGATATATTTCTCAAGGTGTTTTGATGTGCCATTTAAAATTTGAACCAAAAAAATAAATAAATAAATAACATATCACAGGGAGTGGATTAGCCAAACAGCCAACAACAGTTTGTTTGAGATGCCTGAAGATATTTCTACTGAAACATTTCTGAAACTTTCTTTATGAGCTAGTTTAAGTTTTCATCAAGGATTCATTTTATCCTGTGCACATTTTTCATGTCTAAGTTTTATAGTTTGCTTGTAATTTGCTCTTTAGCAGGATGCAAATTGATCGCATGAATCAATGAGGCCATTCGCATTTTTCAAGAATGAGTTACAGCTTCATAAGTTGACACAACCATTTTTGAGTTCAAGTTAATGAGCTCCCACTGAGTGGGATGGAGTCTTAGTGATATTACTCATTCGTATCCTCAATAGGATCACTTGCTTTATGGAAATCTACCTACCTATTAAAATGACTAAAAAGCATCAGTCTTTTTTCTTTTCAGAAAGAAAGGCCAAGTTGAATTAGGGAGGCTGACAATGCCTTTCATTTGTATGTAGGAGATTGAGTTCCTGTCATTCAGCTATTACTAAAGCACATTGTGTGAAGCATAATCTCACATGCAGTTTTTTTGTAGAGTGAAAAATTAATTGATAAACAAACACAGTTGTGGACAGAAGGCAAATATGGAAATACCAATGATGATCTATAACTATATTAATATATCCTCCTTTGTCTAATTTGTAATGCTTTAACATTAAAAAACAACATTTTCTTAATAACTTCTACCAATTCAGTTAAAAAAACAACTTTTGTCAAAGGTCAGCTATGACTCCTTGAACAGTTTCTCAGTCCTGCTGAGGATGACAGCAGAGTCAGTCATTACAAGAACAGTGATTCATTTGTTATGCTTCAAATGCTGTATACCAGGTTTTGTCAATAAGGTTGTTTAGGCAGTTACAGTATACAAGGCATTTTTGAAATAAAAAAAAGTGCCTGCAAGGTTTTATACATCTTTTTCTAACTTTTCACATTGCAACCAAAAACTTAAATGGCTTTTATCATAATTTTATTATCATAGACATATTTTTGCAATTAAATATCTAAAAGGTATGCTATAAATTTATATTTACACTTCCTCTGTAACATATATGTGCAGAACCAGGTTTTGCTACAATCAAATTTTTAGAGTTATGTCTCTAAAATTGTTGCACATCCAAAACCTTAAATATATTAGCTTTATCTACTTTATGAAACACCAATGCAGTAGGATTGGATGGATTTCTTCCTAAAACTACTTTTTCTTATTGCTCTTCCATTAAATTCTGATTTTTATATTAAATAATTGATTGTTTCCATGATCTTTTCATTTTCTAAAAATGGATAAAAGAGTGCTCTAGTTTAAAACTGGGGGTAGTTCTTTATGACATAAGCATACTTTAAACATCTTCCAATTCTTAATGTGTCTACTGTGTCATGTTTGCTATTAAATATTATTCAAAATACCTCAAAGGCATCACAAAAGGGTATATTTATACTTAGATGCACTGTTTTTGCACATTCTGGTGAGACAGATGCTTATGCTTAATGAACAGCTAATTTGAATATCTCATATATCTTCTTTCCTGCTCACATACCAGGAAACAAACACAACACATTTCCTTTCACTCCAAAGTATCTTTCTTAGAATAAAAAGGCAAATAAAATCAATGTGATGGATTCAGGAGCAAGGTCTTTGCCTTGAGCAGCTTCAAAGGGTGTTAGAGTGAGTTCCCAGCTGATGACACTACCACACATTAAGGCTGAAGCATTTGAACGATAAAATGCAATCACTGCACCAGTCTGATTGTATCCATCCACCACAAGTTTTGTCTAAAGCAATTTACTTTTACAGCCCCTGATTTTTCATCTCAGTCTTTGAGGTAAGTGGCAGAGAAGAATGAAGAAGCACTTCAAACTTTATCAACCCTCCATTACCTGCAGATTCATCCACAAGCTCATAGGGGCTAATTATCATCTCTATCAGCTAATCTCAACTTCAGAATGGCCCAATTGATAGCTTCCTATTAATATACAAATTGCAGATTGAAAAAGAGCCAGCCAATATTTTCACTTCCTTTCATGAGAAATATGTGACACTATGCTGATGATATTATCCTCCTTCTCAATGATGCGTATCCAGATTAAGTGGGAGGCAATGTGGAGACTGCTGGTGCCATCTTTTGATAGCAGTTTTTCTATTTACCCATCAAAAGACTGAAAAACATCTTTAGTAATGAGCATTTCCTCTCTCCCAAGCATTAAGACCCCAGCTGCCACAGCAAATATGCAGCATGTCCTACACTCGTGACTTCTTATTGCATGCTTTGGTGATGTATGATAATACCTTCATGAAGATTAGTCTCTTTGCAGAGAGCAGTCTCAGTGCTGTTGTCTGACACCCATCATTCGAAGTCTCTGAAGACAAGAACAAAACCTAAGCATGGAACAGATGACTTTGATCTTATTTTTTTTAAACAAGACTTGACTTTCTGACATTGACAGAACCAGGTCTTCCTGAGATTATTTGGGTTATTTTTTTGTTTATATAAGTGTAAATGGGCAAATATATAGTAAGCTTATGTTTAAAATCCTTTATTTCTTATACAGGTGTGAAAAAAAATCGTTGGACCCTAGGTAATATCTAAAAACTCCTAAAACAAATGTATATTGTAATGTAGCATCATGTTGTCAAACTGAATTAAGACTTAATTTACTTAAATATCCATCCAATTATCCAAGTAAGATATCCAATGAAGAAATTATTAATTATAACAAAATCAAACCGAGTGTGAGCATTGGTAGCATTGCTGTCAATAATTTGCCAAACCCTGTTTTGTAAATATAGCAGCATTTAATCATCTACTGTATGATATTTCTCACAGCTGGTCAAACAGAGAGAAGTCCTTGAAGTAGCCGTTGTGTGTCCTGACCCAGAGACCTTTGTTACATGTCCTCCTCCTCTCTCCAACCACTTTCCTGTCTCTCTAAATAAAGGCCACTAATGCCACACAACTTGAGAAAAAAAAACTTAACTTTAGATCATCCTGAGCCTTGGGTGCTCTCTTACCTTTTCTCTACATTTCACATAGCCGGTTGTCTATATAAATTAAAACAGTAATAAAAGTAATAAAGCAAATGAATTTGATCTTATTTTAGTTTTTTTCCCTGGGGTCACTACAAATTGGTTGGAATGTTTAGTTGAAAAAAGGAAAACATTTTGTTTAATATCTTATCTTCCCTGTATGTTGCTTTGATTTTTAGAGGTATTGTTGTTTTTGGAGTTACTTTTCCTGGATTAAAGTTTCTCTGAATTTTTTACCCTGAAGGGAGGCAATGTTATCAGATCTCTTCAGAAAAAGTGCAGGGAAATGAGGAAGACATTTGAAAAAAGAAAAATCCTATTTTCCAAAAAAAATTGTCTGTAAGATCCCAGGGCAGATAGTGCTCCAAATTAAAAGCGGTATTTTTTTTGTAGAGTTACGCAGAATAAATAGCATTGGCGGTTGTCTTTTTTTTTTCATGGTCTCTTTACTGCATTTCTGGTGCAGGATTTCTTTGCTCTGTTTTCCTCCCTAAGATGTATATTAGTTTTTATCACCGATATTACATCCTGACTAGGGAATAGTGTCTTTCTAGCTCCCCCCACCTGTTTGCAACCAGTGCACTGATTAGACCTAAATAACCTTTCAGCAAAGGTATGTTGATGTGCATTTAACTGGTTTAATGCTGCTTTAACACTGCTAAACCATGAAGTCATGTGTTGCCTTCTGACACTCATCCTACACATCTCTCCCCCAGATTTGTGGTATTGTACCTGCATCAGCTGCCATAACAAATTTCTTCTCCCATCTCTCTCCCCCACATTGCTCTACGCTCCTCCGGCGCTTACCCCTGCCCATCTCAGTGGCTTTACCTCGGCATTAATTTTTTATGCATCCCTCATGTCAGCCCTGATATGCAACGTAGACAAACGTAGCCGAAACAAGCCCACAGGATGATGGAGAGCTGAAGTACACTAAAATTTTCAGCCGAAGGGTATAAGTGTGGTAAAGAAGGCGGCAGAGTAATTCGTGAGACTTTTTCGGTATGTCAAAAGGAATAACCATGAACAATACATAAACTCTGAACCAGCAGCCGTAACCTTGTCGGTTTAGGGCCATAGAGTGCAAGCATGAAAGCCAGGGAGAGGGATAACGCTGTATGGGATATTCTAATGATGGTGATTTTATTCATAATGGCCAAGTATATCACTTGTGGCTACAGTGACACATTTCGCATTTTGGCAGACCGAAAAGAGATTGAGGCGTCAGGGAGAAAATGACTTATGGGTCAGTGTGACAACAGCTAATCATACCAGTCGCACACAACAACATGTAGGGCAGTAAAATAGAGGGCAGAAGTGGCGTACACACACATAGTGCACATCATCACGGATACACAAAGGACTGACCTTGAAAGTGGACTCTATTAATTACCCAGACCCTGTGGCGGGTTTGCTGATCCTGCTTCACACGGGTTGTTATAGTGCTTAATTAAAATAATAAGTCAATTATTAACAACATGGCTAAGGTCAGTGCCCAGAAGATCTTGGACTACCACTTAACACTGTCTGGAAGGCCTGGTTTTTGTAGGCATGATTGTGTGTTGGTGAGGAGTATGGACTGAAAAAAGTGGGACTCTATTATCTCTGCTCCTCAAGCCCTGTATCTCGTTGTAAAGTAGCAACCCAACATTTCTTCGGTACCATCCGTCCCCTTAACTCAAGCATCCCATTTCACCTGCTGAAAGACAGAGTGCCCTTGGAGGGTAATTATATTAGGTTTGGTGATAGGCGATCATAAAACTCAGAGCACTTTAATTCCTGGAAATAGGCTTTGGGTCCAGCTATGAGTCACACTGTTGTATTTGATTTCATATCAGGCCTCCATGCCTTTCGCAGCTGGCCTCTTGTAAATTGCGCCATCATGCAAAATAAATAGATAGCCAAAATAAATAGTCTTAAATCAGGATCTTTAGAATTACGCGGCATGCCATCCTCCTTATTACCTGGTTTAGTCTCTGTTCAGCAGAAGATAATGCTGAACTATATGGCAACATAAAGCCGCCGCTCCTGCCTGTGCTCTTCATCTCTCTCTGGGCCTCCTAAACTTCCCCCCTATCCCTCTCATAAAAAAATGTTTATAACTTTCCGACAGTTTGTTGGATTAGTCCGGGTATCTAATAATTGACATAAAAAACTGTACATTTGAGAAATGTAAGAAAAATGCTTGAAAGTATAATTTTTTTTTCTTTATATATTTTGTAACAGCTGTATGCTTTGCATTCAGCCCCACTTGTATGAGCTTTTGGTTTAATCATAATGGCAAAGGAATCTTTAAGATACATTGCCAGATTTGTGTATTTATAGAACTAAAAAGTTCAACTATTCCTTATCAACACCTTTAAATTATCACCAAATATTTACAACTGGGTAAATCTATAATAGTATAGTAGATTTCAGATTTTAAAACAATTATTTTTCTTTCAACTTTATAATTTAATGTTTAAATTTCATCAAGGGAAAGTATTTTTGTAAGATATATCTCCTCCACTTTTACTCTGGGAAAAAATCAATACATGCCTAGTAATAATCTGTAAGTAGTGATTTGTACAATATTACATAACTAAAGCAATGCTTGCAACCTGTCCTTCACTCTTTTATCACCACATCCTGTAGATGGTGTTTTGTCATGCGAACAACCTCTAAATGCCGCCTCTTCTAATGCCTTTAGTGGCTCTCTGTGTCTTCACACACCCAGTGACATGCCTTAAGCTAAGTGGCCTACAGTGGAGCATGCATGCCAAGGGTGATGGTTGAGTAATGACTATGGATTACTTCGTTATCCCTCCCCTAACTGGCTGGTGGGGTGCTTAAACAAGGTTGCTTGTAACAAGCTAAATACAAGGAGGGAACCAGCAAATGAAGAAAAACAATCCCAGGTCATGTCTATGCTGCTGTGAACCGTGAACCAAAAAACATGTCTTTAAATTCCAATAGTTATGGAATGTCTTAATATTTTTACTAATACAGTACACATTAAGCCAAAACAGATTAATCAACATGTTAGTTAATTGGCAGTCAAAGTAATCAATTTATTATCTTTTAGCAACCTTCATAATGATTCCAATATGAATTTCAAAAAAATTAAAATGAGAAATGAGACAAAAATGCTGAATAGTTTATTAGAGCAGACAGGAACTTCTATGGTTTCAAATTAAGCCTCAAAATTTGGCAATTGGTGAAAACACATTTGTTTGATTTATTTATTTTTTGTTTGTTTTGTTTATTTGTTCTTGGGCTTTTTTTTCACAAGATAAAAAAAAAGGTTTATGAGAGCAGTTAAGAGTAAATAAGAAACTGGCATAGAGTTACAGGATAGGGCAAATACAGATAAATAACTAAATGTATAACTCAATTGGGTAGAAATCAAATGCTGATGTGAAGGTGTACCATTTGCTATGTAATTAGTCAATTTACAAACACAAACTGACACCTAAATTATTCTATTTTGTAGGGTAATTTAGGTATAAAATACATATCCTATGTTTTTTTTTAACGAATGAGTTAAATGTTGCTAATAGTAATAATAACAGTAATAATAATAAAACTATATTTGTAGTGTAATAAACATTTAGCAACCCGCATTTTCGAAATTGACATATCTATTTTATGTGTAGCTTCTGAATTGAGTTTTACTCACTTCTTAGACCTGATCATATAACTTTTTGGCGTATTCTCTTCACTGATGAGATCCGAGCCACTGTGGTTGATCATCAACCCTGGTCTAACAATGAGGGAGGCTGGGCAAAATCTGAGTATGTACTCTGTAGCATCTATTATCTGGACTTTCAGAAATGAGAATAGGTAAGAAATCTACTCTCACTATAAAATTGCAGTACTGCATATCAATACAGTACTCAATGAGTACAGTGGTACAGTATTGCCCATGGACTGTTCTGTTGGACTGTAAAAATACTGTAAGGTAGGTTTTAAGTGTTTAGGTAATCTATACCTCCTTTGTATTTATAGTTTTTTTTACTATTTTTTGGAAGAACTGAATGATTACCAACACAGGGTGGTTGGGAATGTGTTCTGTCTCCTAAACTTGGTCCTGGAAAGCATAATATAACATACATTACAGCAAATAAAAAGAAATATAATAGAAAACAATTATATTTTTCCTGACCCAACGATTCGATTATTTTCGATACTCAAGAATACACCACGATTCGATTAATCGGTTAATATTTATTTATTTATTTATTTATTTTTTACACCTTACAGGCTAAACAAAGTTTCAAGTTTGAAATAAATCAATGAAAGCTGTAATATCGTCATGCATTTTTTATTTTTTTTTTTAGAAACTACAGCAAATAACAGAAGTAGAAAAGTTGCATCAAAAAATACTGCAAAAATACTGCAGAAAATCAGTGCAATGAGTGCAATGCAATACCTCGGCTCCAGACGTCCCCGGCCCCTTGAGAGACTCTCCGCTGCTCCTCTCCCAAATTGTAGCTGACTGCAGACAGGAGGCCGGCTTGTTTTGTTTTTATGACCGAAATTGCAGAAAACAACTCGTGAAGTTTGACCCGCTAGAAGAGCGAGGTGCGCGAGAACGCTGGGACCCTTTTTCTACCTGGATCTCCGCCCTTTTTGGCCCTCATGTCCCTCCGTCGTCAGACTAAACTCGCCCCCACTTCCTCTCCGCCTCGGCCGTATCTAGACCCACAGTGTCTAGCACAGACCACGCTTCAATATTGAGCATAATTTAAAAATGTCTGTGTCAAGCTCACTGCAACACACTGCTGCAGGAGGATAACCAAGCGCGGTAGGAGGGCAAAATAGATTTAGCGCCACTGCAGCACGGGAAGGAGAATTACGCCCAGGAGCACATGGATAAAAATAGATCGGAGGAAAAAAAAAAAAGAAACGATTCTCTTGCGGACGTGTCGATGGATCGGATCGTCGGCTGTTGGATCGATGCATCGATACAAAACGATTAGTATTTACACCCCTACAATTGATGCACACTCTCAAAACTGTATCCAGTAAATTACACATATTTCAATATTGTAATCATAATGATTGTGCTTCACAATAGTGACCTCTCCATGTCTATTTCTGATATTTTTATATTTGTTTCAGACAGTCCTTGAGCTAGAGGTGGCTGCAATGGAGCACCAGTTCACCTTCATTGATGAGGTTGGGTTCAACCACACAAAAAGACAAAAGAGGGGAGGGAATGTCATCGGCCAGCATGCCTTTGTTGAAGTCCCTGACCAGTGCGGGGGGAACATCACAATATGTGAGGCGATTAACCACCACGGCATCATCCATAACTACGCTACCTTGGCCCCTACAACACCGCCCATATGACCACATTCCTGGACACCCTACACAACACACTAATTCCACCAAAACAGGTAGATGGCCCAGAGCAGCCCAGGTACTTTGTCATTAGGGACAATGTAAGTTTCCACAGGGCTTCTCTGGTTCGCAACTGGTTTACTGCCCACCCAGGCTTTTTAGTTTATCTCCCTCCATATTCTCTATTACTCAATCCTATTGAGGATATTTTTTCCTGCCTGGAGATGGAAAGTGTATGGCCAAAATCACCAAATGTGTATATCTGATGTTTTTCATGTCTGGACTCGCCATGCTAGGTGATATTTCCCCCGCTGCTTGGCCGGAAAAACATTGCATGTGCTGTGGATGATGTGCTGTGGCCAGACCGCAACAGTAGAGGGGATACAGTCAATTCTTCTGTTGTTTTGTATGTGCGACTTTGTGTTAAGTGGAAATGGGATGTACACTGTGTATATTGTTTTTGAGGGGACAAATAAAATATATTTGTTACTGTGTATTTGTGTGTTCTGGGTATAAAAACAATATTCTCCAATATCGTAAAACAAACTTATGTATGTACTGTCTGCAGTTAGTGTAACAGTGAACAAAAAAGGCCTAAGTCATTATAATGAATGAAGAAGTGTTTTTGATTCATCATAGTGTTTTTACATTAAGCACATCAGAGTTCAACTGGTTCTTATGATTATCAATTCATATGATAGTTTGTGTGTGTCATTGGAAAAGAAAATACCATCTTGAGAAGAAATAAAAACTTTTTGAATGTAAAGTTTCACTTTGCAGGAAAAATTAGAAATGTGTAAAAAATCGAGAAAAAAATATGAAAGAAGAATGTCCTAAGGGAGTAAAAGAATGATATGCTGCACGTTTCACAACATGCAGCAAATAACATAGAAGTTTAACCAAAGATAGATTTGCAGTGAAATTGGTATAAAGTATTTTTAATTTCAAATATTTTATAAAATGCAGTTAGGCAAAAATCTAATGTCATATTAGAACCTAGTAAATTAAATAATTATGGAATTTATCAGCTTGATTTATCATTGAATCAGCATGGATGGTTCTAAAAGTTTTCGCTGTCTGAATGCTAATTGATCATACTTTCATTATGTCTTCCTATTCTTTACAATGTATTTTACTAAGTTAATGTCTTAAGGCTACTAAATAAATGGCATCTGTAAAAAAAAGACCTTTGGTTGGACATTTAATTAGAATTTTTGTGTTTAAAAAAAAAGAAGGAACTTAATTCATTTAGATATCACATTCTTCGCTTTAGTTTTACTTCTGTATCTCTGTGTTACCGTTGAAGGCAATCATTCACATTTTGTACTAAGACTTTTTCAGTCAGACGTGGGTTTGATTAACCTTTATTGTACGCCCATTTCTCTTGGGGAAGTTCTAATGAGTGCTGTTGGCCACATCCTAAACACATTATAAACTGAAGAAAAAGGCAGCCTCTAAACTAGTGCTTTCACAGTGAATGTGCGTTACCCACATTAATTTTGACAGCACTGAGATTTCAATGTCTAAAGTAAGATTGCATTAGCCTTAAAAATGCTTTTACCTAATTTCACCTTAATGCAAGTAATATAACACAAAGATTAATGAACTTACTGCCTGTGTCGCAGTTGACATTTTACAGTAGGTTGCCATTCTTAAGATATATATTTGAAACAATAGGTGAATATGTATTAATCTCTATCAATCTGTTTGTGACTGATTCAGTAAATAGGGCTTTGCAATTTGTGTTATGATGATGCACAGCAATTATTTATTTATTTATTTATTTGTGTGAACAAGCTGGTAAAAGCTTGATAATCAGACAACCTCTGCTTCTCCTGCGAAAATGCAATAAAGTCTTTGTTGTTTAGTTATTATTGTTTATAAAAGTGTTACAAAATAAAAGGACTGGGGGGAATTTTTGACATTCAATATAATAACTGTTCCCTTTTTTATGTAATGTTAATATCCAAAGAGTCAATCCTGTGATTTAAGGCAAATGTGTGACCCATATCTTAGCAGTCTGGGGTGAGTGGCAAAGCTATAAAATAGTTTCCAAATTTTAATATTATTTAATATTATTTTATTGTCATTATTATTATTATTATTTAAAAAAAATACTTTAAAACTTGGATATATTGGCCTTTTTAGCAGTGCAGTCATCAAACAATGCTCTGTTTATCCAACTTTGTCAAATATATTTATGTACATAAGTGTCTTAGTGCATGATTACAATGACAAAATGAAAATTTTCACTGCATCATTATGCTACTATACTTTTTCAAGTGTCACGGAGCATCCAGCTTGTGGATTCAGCCTTCATCCCCCCCCCCCCCCCCCCCCCCCCGTTACATCGTCAACAACATGCCTGAGAATGATGGTCTGTGGAAGTGAAATGATTTTCTCTCCAGAGATCAGCCCTCTCAAGATTGGCCTTCTTCCATGCATGACCACACGTCCAATCCATTTAATGTCTTTATTTCTGAAACAGCAAAACTGCTGTACAGGCATTCTAGTTTATTTTCACGCAGCATTTTAAAGCCTACAAAATCACTGTGAGGACATTTTCATGTTTGTCGTCAATCTTGCTTCAACAGGGGATCAACGTCCCCAGTGTCTCAATATGAAATGAATGCAATACACAGGCATGGACTGCTGTGAAATATTGGTCAGTATAGGGAATCTGTGACCTGCTTGTCCTTCCCATCACCACCATTAAAGCATAATCTTTGATATGGAAGCAATAAAGTTTAGGTGTTTCAGTACATGGTCTTTCTGCATTTTATGATAGCTATGATCACTTTCAAAGTGGTTCATTCTCTACAGGTGAATGGGATTCAGTCAAATGAAGCCTCCACTACCCCTTTGCCAGCTAAATGTAATTGTTTAAATGTCATTATGTTGGAGTTCTATTTATACAAATATTCAAATTACAATTTTGAACATTTTATTTGTTACATTATTATTTTTATTTATTTTTTAATTTATATTATTTAATTTACACATACAAAAACCTTATATCTTCAATGTTTTATTTTAATAATCTTTTAACGAAAGTTGGGTGGATACCATGCATTGTTTTTTTTGTTTTTTTTTTTAAGATGTCTCTTTTAAGTACACACACACAGTAATAAACCATACATTAGTGCTGCTAAGAGATTGCTGTTGAAACCCAAGTGTGTTAAAGTTAAATTGTCAAGATTATGACCTTAATTCAAGGATTTCTGGTTAGTCCCATTTCAATATTCCATCCACTTTATGCATGGCAATTGTACTACTGGTAGCTAAACACACCCTAGGATGATCCTAATAATCCTACAACTAAGTTGATTTAATGTCAAGGTCTCTGTGCAGGTTTTTCATTTCAGGGTTTCTTTAATGTCCCTGCTCCTATCACATTGATTATTAATGAACAGCTTATATTAACAAAATCTAAAAAGAAAATATAGCTGTATTGTAGCATAATCTCTGAGAGACAAATTGTCATGATAGGTTTAAGGTTTCTAACCCACATGCAGAACATATGGACTCAGGGAAAAAGTTCAACAGTTTATTCAACAAGGCACAATAATAAATGTACAGATCCAGGGGGTTATCAGATCCAGGATTGGTCACAACTGGGTTTACTGTAGAGAGGTTTGAGAAAGTGGTTAGCTGAGGTCCAGGTAATTTGCAAGATGAGTGAGTGCAGGTTTGTACCTGATCAGAAGTTTGAGCAGAGCAGCAGAGAGGGGGAACCAGGAGGGCCCAGAGGCTGTCGGCAGGCAGAGGGCTTGGCGGAGGCAGATTTGCAGGTTTCAGACAGGTTTAACCTGGGAAGCAGAGAGGACAAAAAACAGATTAGGTTCAGGGTCAGGTTTTCTGAAAGTCAGAGATTCAGACAGGCAAGTTCGCTCAGGCTTGCTAACCATAACTGGCAAAACACTCTGGCGTCGGAGTGTAGCTCTCCGCCTCCATATGTACTGGTCTCCTGATGAGCGAACGAGCCGCAGGTGGTGAAGTCAGCTTCAGCTCCAGGAGACCTAGAACGCCCTCTGGTGGAGAAAGGTGGACAGACCTCCAGATCCCAACACAAATAGCTTGAAATGAAAGAAATTGCCAAGGTCCTTCCTATTAGTAGAGAAACATTTGCATTTTTATTTAACTTTTCATAAAATAATGTAAATATATTTAGGTAAAGCCCAGACTCAGGACAATTATGTGAAAATGTTTGCAAAGAAAGAAAGAAAGAAAGAAAGAAAGAAAGAAAGAAAGAAAGAAAGAAAGAAAGAAAGAAAGAAAGAAAGAAAGATTTAAGGTTAAAAATACTTCTTAATATAATGTTATTGATATAAGGACAGAAGCAAAAAAAAATACTGCCTAGATAACAACCTCTGAAAGGAGAGGCTATTCGATGGTGAGAAATCTAGTTGGAGCAGTTGTGGAGAAGGAAATGCAAGAGTATATTTTGAAGTCCTTTATAAGATTTATGCAGTAAACATTTTTTTATTATTTCTAGTGTAGTAAATTATTTAATTTCCTGCGATAAATAAATAATTCTATTTGGCTTAAATGCCTCATTGTTTGTTTCACTGGAGAAGGTTTTAGAATTCACAAAAAAAGAGATAGTGTCCCATTTATCAAACCAAACAAGGACTCAGAATCAGAACTGTTGAAGTTGAAATGACACCCAACCCTAATGGCTTGGCTTCAAACTTATCAGCTCCTTCAGATCATTTCGAAGCGGCTGCTTGATCCTACCTAACCAAGAGGCTTTATTTTTTACACTCAAACCAAAGTTTCTCTGGATGAAGGCTAACTCTTTTCCTCAGCCTTACAGTATGCCTTCAGTTTTCACTGCTAATTGTTTTGTCTATTCAGGTAAAACATAAAACAAAGTACATGTTTTGTGGCTATTTGAGTGCTTTTGTTTTTGTTTTCCCCACTAGTTTCAATAGTGGAAGTCCTGAGACTACGGCTGAGTCCAGAGCCTGCACTGATGCAGACTCACTATTTAAGGGCTAAAATCTACACTCCCCCTACCAACAATGTGGTTTGGAATGGCGCTTACTGTGACTCTGTGGGAATGCACAAACAAAGGATTAAGGCTGATTTATACTTTTTAACCAGGTCGTCTGCGTTTGTGTCGCAGTGAATGCAAATGTACCTGGGCCCCTACCACAGACACTCTGCTGCACCTCTCCAAAATTGTAGGTGACCTCAGACAGGGGGCATCTCATTGGTCAAATCTGCATCCGCCTTTCCTGACCGGCTTGTTTTGTTTCTATTTGCCATTACATTCCACCTTATCCGTGCCGTTTTTCGCCAGACCCACAGCTAGTTTGTGGTTGTCCCTCTTGCGTTGTGGTGGAATTACATAGCACAGACGAGGCTTCAAAATTGGGCATATATGAAAAATAACTGCGACAAGCTCACTGCTGCGGGAGTATAACCAGCCCTTTAGTGCTCAGGGTTAGTGCTCAGGGGGCGGTTTGGGATTGGTCCTATTGCTGAGTTTGAATTCAGGTGCTGCGTCCTCTGAAGGCCGGATTCGGCCATATGTTATAGCATGGTGCCCAGGCCTGTAAGGATTGGAAGACTCCTCGAGTATTCCGATCCAGTCATCAAACAGTGTTTGTTGTGGGGACTGTTTGCCTAGTGGGTTAGAGCAGTGCACTTGTGCTCTGAGAAGGTTACTCGGTTCAATCCCCATAGCCTTCACTGCATGAAAAGTGAGATTTTCGTCCCCGTAAACTCCCGCAGATCTGCCTGATTTTCGTCAGTTTCCGACAATTTGCAACCCGCGCTTGTCCGCGTTTGTCGTGCCACAAATTGTCGGAAGCGGACTCTGACGTATGTGGAGAGCGATCAGCTGTGCTAATGGCCCTGATTAGCATAAGAATGCAGCAAACCCGCGCGGCTGGCCAGGTCTGGCTTGAATAACCGACTCAGTATTGGCTGAAACCACTATTCTCAAACAAGTGAAATCGCTCGTGATTGGCAGCAAAACCACACGTGGCCACGCCAGGCTTTAATTTTCTTACTGAGTATTGGACGGAACCACTTCTTTTTAAACAAGTAAAGTCGCTCGTGATTGGTTGGCATATATATATATATATTTACATATAAATTTACATATATATATTTATGAATATATATTTATTCATTCATATATTTGTTCATTCTTATGCTGTGTATTTATGTTATCCTACACTACTACACAATTATTAGGCTACCATCAAGGACATGAATGAATTTATACAGGAAATGAACATTTGCCAGGAAGCTGTTTATGCAAAGAAAGAGCTTTATTAAAACACACACAACTATATACAACGCGTATCCAGACACATGCGTATCTAAAAATTACAACTCCGTGAACAGTCCGTTTGCTTCCTCTGGGTTGGAGGTAACTGGCAGCATTCCCTCCGAGGCAGGTCCGATGTGCAGACGCCTACTGTGCGTGGCCCTGTACTTCGGCATCGCTTCTAACCGGGACTGCAGCTTAACACAGAGTTCAGTGAGATCCGGCCTACGAAATGGCAGCGACTGTACAATCCATCCAGAGACACCGCCAACGATGCCATCTTCTTAGTCGGACATGAGGCCAACGGTGGCGGACTTCCAGAGTTCCACTTCCTCATCTGCTAGCACACTCTGCCTCGCTTTCAGCAGCTGAAAAAAAACAATGAATCAGCGCACTGCGTATGGACACAACACATCTATCAATGCACCTGAAAAATAGTCACCAAATAAAGTCTTGCCCTGTTTCTTCTGGCCCGACTCCGAGCAGATTGCTTGGCAGCCTCCGCACGCAACGTGTTGGCTGGCTGCGTATATCTGAAGCTCCTGCGTACTGTCTCAAAATACGTCTTACAGGCAGCTGGAAAACAATTAAATGAGAGTGATATGAATAAAAAATCAAACGCAAGTCACAGTAACAAGGAAGGAGAAAACATTAAAACAAGTCACTTGCACACAATGTCGTCTTTATCAACATCGTGCAAATCTGGACTTGCTGATATGGCTCCGAGCAAATAGGAGGTCTGTGAAAACAAAATGTACAGCTATGATCGGTATCTATCCGTATCCATTGTATATTGAAAGCATATTCTTTAAATCTTACCCTTGCTCCGGTTCATAGC
Source organism: Cyprinodon tularosa (assembly GCF_016077235.1). Classification (NCBI taxonomy): domain Eukaryota; kingdom Metazoa; phylum Chordata; class Actinopteri; order Cyprinodontiformes; family Cyprinodontidae; genus Cyprinodon; species Cyprinodon tularosa. The sequence goes on along the minus strand of NW_024038862.1, from coordinate 790,689 downwards.
GCCTGCAATTAGTCTCCGAGTTGTGAAGACGGCGTACTGCTTCCTGTGAATCACAAAAAATACACTTTAATAAAGCTTGTTCTTGCAAGGCTACTATTAGCCGTAGCTTTAGGCTAGGCTATTATTAGCCGTAGCTTTAGGCTAGGCTGCTATTAGCCGTAGCTTTAGGCTAGGCTGCTATTAGCCGTAGCTTAGGCTAGGCTGCTTTTAGCTTAGCAGGCAGTAATCGAACATATATTTACCGCTAGCATCTCTTCTTTGAGTTTGTCTTGTTCGATGCAGAGTCGCCATCGCGTCCAAGAGGAGTTTTACCCCGAAATCCCACATACTCCGCTCCAGACCGCCTGCACAAAGCAAAGCATACATCCAGACCTCTCCGCTCTGAGTTTCTTGGAGATCGTAGAGAGCATGCGTGAGATGAACCAGGGTTTCCGCGGATCAATAAAAATAATTAAAACATCATTCATTTTTTTTTTAAATCAAGGCCTTAATTGGCACTAAAATTATTTAAATATGTTTATTGAAGTATTTATAATTCTTTAATAAAAAATGCTTATAAAAACAATTTCTTCAGATATATTATATCGCTCCAGGCGGAGAAAAAGCTAGAGGATATATATATACGTATATATGTGTGTGTGTGTGTTTACATACATACAGGAGTCATGGAACTGTGCTTACAGCTCCTTCATATTTCATGTACACTAATAACTAGTGTACATGGTTCTTGTTGATGGCATTAAAATCATTTCTAATAGCATTAAAATAGCATTAAATTAGAGTCACTCATTCCCGTATGAACCCTGTGAGCGCTTAATTTAATATGACATATTAAAAAAATCCCACCATCATCCAGCACATGTTCAGTTTCTGCCCAAATATATATATATATATATATATATATATATATATATATGTAGATTTTTGTAACGGGGATAAGGATAATTCAAAACTGCTTTTTTTGAATGAACTTGTTCTCTACTCCCAAACTCAGCATCTCTTTTCATTCCTGTAATAAGAAGTTTCTTTTGAATGGATTTGATTAAAGTTTAAGTCCCTCGGTATAAAATAAATATTTTGATGGAGATGAGAAATCTGCTTCCTCATTGGTGAATAACCAATAGTTTGGATCCAATCATTTAAATAAACGGTGTTAGTTTTTTTTTTTTATATATAAGAATTGTGCTATAATTTCTAGTCACCAATGTGTTGCTGCTATATTTTAATTTGACGAACCGGAATTTGTCAATGTTCTTTTTCCTGTTTGGTGCGATTGCAATTGCGGATCTTAACCTGGCCGGACCTTATGACCACAGTGTACCAATCTTCTGATGGCTACTTCCAACAGGATAATGCGCCATTTTATAAAGTGAATCATCTCAGACTCATTTCTTGAAACTTTTCCACTTAAGTAATTGTGAATTGAGCATATTGACAGACAACATTTTATTTTTTATCTTAAATGCAATTTTTTTTTTTTTTTATAATTACTGCTCTAAATGTATTGCTCTGTCAGCTAAAGATCTGTTTTGGTCTCTATACTTTAATTAAATAAATCAATTCAAGCTAAAATGTAAGAGGCTATACTGAGCCTGATCTCTTTGTATCAGAGATTTTCTTACCTTTTAGAAAAATGTCACTTGGAGTAAAACCCCCCCTGCAACCCTGATTTGCATTTGTATATTCAAATATATTGTATGTTCATTTACATGTTAAAGCCTCCCCTAGAATTCCATGGGGGGGAGGCATGGGGGGAACACTGCCTAAGAAAGTCCACGTCAATTTCTGACAATTTACGGGAGTTTTCGGCAAAGCCTGCAAATTGCCGTAAACTGCCGCTAACCTGAAGTTTCACGACAATCTACAGTGCCGCATATTGACGAAAATCCCACTTTTCATGCAGTGCTTCAATCCTCCTGAGCAAAAACCCTTAACCCCACACTGCTCCCCCAGCACCACAAAATGGTAGACCATTGCTTCCCAAGGGGATGGGTTAAAATGCAGAGAGTGAACTTTCCCATTGTGGACAATAAAGGGATCTAGATTTTTCTAATTACATTACATTTTTTTTGCCCATTTTGCAGGACAGGTCCGGTGTATCCAACGTAGCCTCAGGTATCCCATTATTCATTGTGAGTCCAAGCAAGCCCACTGCTCCGTGCTCAGAGGAAAAATGCAAATGGCACTGAACGGTGGTGAATAATGGAAGTGCACTTTAATATAGCGCCATCTGAAATTAATGAAGATTGTTGTTTTAAATGGTTTTTGGATCAGATATGTGGCGGTTAATATTTGGTTTACTGAAAGGTTTAATCTGTCCCTGTGCAAATGGGTTTGGCAGACATTAAAGCACAGATTCCAATATCTCTGCAGTATGGGAACCATAAATCTGATATTCGCAATGACAGTACTGCTGCTGAAGCTCCTCGAAAATGTTACTAGCACACAGAACAGTAGTGAGAAGTTCGGTATCCATTCTTTGCTTGCTTTTTGTGTTAACTGTCACAGTTGCTAGGCAATAGAGTGTACAGGCGGTGAAAACTGGAGAAGGCTGGACCTGTTTTAATCTATAGCAAAAACTTTTCCGGCCTCCTTATTTTCACAGACCTCGATGGACCAAATCCAGGTAGACCAGGTCCTTGGGGGATGCAGCCTCTGAAATTGAACGCACTCTACGGCTGGACTGGCTTTTTAGTCACTTCCCCACTTGCAGCTCCAACACAAGTGGCTTTGGTCTCCTCATTACTTCTGGCTTATAAGAGCAGTTTACCAGTCACATGGGGCCTGAGTGTTAGCCTACATTGGTAACATCAAGCCCAGCTTCTAAGAAGCAGTTCTCATTGTTTCCAAGTGTTTCTCAGAGCCCGGTTCAATATAATATCTCTGGTGTATTTCCCCACCTAATGTTCCATCAGATTTTTTCTTTCCTTATGGGGATGTTATCTTCCTGGATCTCCTTGTGAGGCTTCTCTTTCCTGGTCTCCAGAACCAAAGTTATGCTCAAATCTCTTTTGGATCCCTCCGTCAAGTTTCTATAAGGAGTAACCACTTCCTTTGGCTTCCCTACCACTCATCTGCACGCCCTGACCATTTAGCCTTTTCAGGGAACTGGCAGCCAACTGCTCCACTGCTCTGAGGACTTCCATCTGGATCAGCCACTGACAGTGCCCTTGAAGATCTTCAGCCTCAGTAAGACCAAACCATCCATCCTTCTCAATTCTGTTATCTCAGTAATCACCTGACACTATTTTTATTTCTAGAGCTTATTTGCTATGTCACTCCATTGCCTGCTCCCCGGGCTCTTTTTAAAAACCCAAATTTAATAAATCATTGTTATACTTTACCCATTGGCTTCTGAGATTTTCTGTCTGTGTTGGTAAAAAATATTGGAAAACAATGAGACATGTGCATCCAACTTTTTGTTGGGGTCTGGGAGTTTCCTTCTTCCCTTAACCAGTGTTCAGCTTCTCCTCAAGAGGTCCTCCTCAAGCACTTTCCCCCTTAGTGGTGGGTTGATTGGTTTCCCTGTTCCAGAGTGTTACCTTTTGTGATAACCCCTTGCCCTCTTGAGTTCCTAAGCTTTCTTCACTTGAAACCTCTTTAACCAGTTCTTTCTCCCTTGTTTCTCTTAGAACTAAAGTTCCTGAGGTTCAAGCACCTGAGAACCCTCTGAGTTCTTCAGATATCTACAAAGCTGAAGGTAAAGCCTTAGCGTTTTTCACAGCAGGCAGCCCAGAGCACCTTTAAAGTCACTGTTCCGTTCAACCCGATCCGCTCCCCTCTGTTTTCACCTGGATTCCTTCGCTTCCACGACAAACTGCATCAGTTCTAAGACTCACAGAATTTCCTAATTTCCCATAAATTCTGTTATTTCATTTGTTTCTTCAGCAAGACCTGAGACAGGTTTTTCTCCAGTCAAGCTGAGTTGAGGCACAAAACATTGTTAAAACTATATGAAGAGAAAATCCGTGCAATTAACAACTGCTTTTTTTTGTTGTTGCTTGATTGTTGCTGTGTGTGTGTAGTGTGTAGTCCAATCAGTCGGCCTTTCTGATGCAGATAATTAAAACATAAATGAGTCAAGATGTCTACTTAGGCTTGAAGTGGCATTAAGGCTGTGTTAATCCAGTTTAATAACCACTCCTCTCCATGACACTGCCTCTGTCCTTATTCCTCAAATATGTCATTTAATGCTTCCAATTCAACTGTTGCAGATTTTTTTTCCCTCCATCCCCACCTGTAAAACAAGTACTACTTTTAGGAGTTTTGGATGGAGTTTAGATTAGTATATGATTTTCCAATTATGAAAAAGAGGAAAGGACAAATTCAAAAACAGACAGAGTCTTGCTAGTGTTCTTGATCTTGAAAGTCTCATTTATAATTCAGTGACTCCCCGCTCCTTGATGATGCATTATAGATCTATCTACACGGATGAAGAAACTGCATTATTAACTCAGGCATTAAGTGTTAACTACTGCTTGTGGCTTTTTTTTTTTTTTATCTTAAGCATGATAAGGAAAGTTAGCCATAGAAAATATCCTATAATTCTAGATCACAAGAGATTAGTTATAACAAAAAAGGACTCTTATTTATGTGCAGTTTAAACCAGATAACCTACCCCGTATAAATAGTCAAAAAACTTATTTTACCCTTAATGGTATGAATTAAACCTGATAAAGGTTTTACTGCAGTAGTTAATGTTGAATTTAAAGCTATCCTTTAGTAGTTTATGTAGAGTTCTGTTTCCTAAATTATTATTTTTTCAGAGAATTATTTTTAACTTGGCAAGCCAGATTGATCATATGTAGTACTGAGGTTTAATTTAACATACATTTAATATGGGACTGCTCACATTGAATGTGTTTGGGGGAGAGGAGGGACATTCAGCCAAACTGTTTAAGCTTTGGGTGAAGTGGCCACCTATGTTTGCTTTTAGGCAATTATGGTATAAAACAGCAGCAGACACCATAACAAATCATATCTCGCTCTTTTAAGCCCTTGGTGTGCTTTTAAAAAAATGAAATTGTGAATTTGAACCAAACTGATAATAGCAGCAGCTATGCATGCATCCTCTTATGCTGGTGTGGCAGCTCTTGCATTCCACACAGCTAAGCTAGATCGGTATGAGAATGTTTCTCATTTGTTTGTAAATTCACCGTATGTTCACAGTACAATAGTGGGAAAATTCAGCTTCAGGTAAGGTTAAATTCAGCCTTAAGGAAATTATTTGTTCTACTGTATATGTCTAGCATTAAAAGTGTTCTAGACAAACACTTTTAATTTAATCTGACTACAGAAATCCAATAAGGGTTTCATCCCTGAGTGGCCTCTGGGAATAACACATTTTGCTATGTACAATGACACATTCTCAGCATCTCCACAGGCTGTTTTACTTTTGGTCTGGCATTGATACATTGATTTTCCATAAAAATAAATAAATAAATAAAAAAAGAAGAAGAAATTCGGTGACAAAGAAACATTTTAGGCAGTATTATGATTATTCATCCACATTCATTCTAGAATCCTGCTACTCAAGGTGGCTCCACTTTGGAGTAGTCCTGTTAGCCTGATTCTAATATTGTTTTTAAAAAAGAACTTAAAATCGTGGGTCAAAGTTTCTGGTCTCTTTTTTTATTGTTACCTCTTTTGATGAAAGCTGTTCAGCTGAGGGGATTTGTCGACATTTGTTGTAATGTGTTACCACAGCAACTACAATAATTTTTCTTTATTTTAAAAGCAGGAGTGACTTATCTTAAAAACTTAAACCAATAAAGTGTTGTTTTTTTTATTATTATTATTTTTCATTATTATTTATAGTTTCATTTATTGGACAGATACATTTGGGATCTTCAGGCATCTAGTATAATTTCTCTAGCTCTTGCCTGGATAACTTTTTTCTGCTTAAGGTGTTTATATATATATAAATATATATATATATATATATATATATATATATATATATATATATATATATATATATATATATATATATATATATATATATATATATATATATATATATATATCAGGATCTTACAAAGCTATGATATCCAACTCAGGGTCTCATTTAAAAAACATTACATATCCATACTAAAAATGAGTACGCCCCCCAAAAATCCTAATTCATAAACCATTCTACAACACATAACAACACAAATTTCTTTCATAAATCACAGCTCTACCAACAAAATGAAATTATAAATCCAAAGAACCTCATGAATGTCATTGTGTATTTAAATAAGCCAGCTGTTATTTAATAGTTATTAACAGTAACCACAGCAAATAGGGAAAAGCACTGCTTAACCAAGGCAGAGATGGATGTATGATTAAGGTGAAAAGTTGGATAAAAAATTTAATAACCTCATTAAAAGTGTAACACATATAAGAAAGTATTTTGAATGGCAGCAAGAAACATGGATCTGAAATATGGAAATCATGATATCAACAATGCCATTCAGGTAAAGTTGCACTTATCACTGGCTGTCATATCAGATATCAGTTTTATGAATTATGCCAGAATAAATTATTTTTTAAAGTAGCTTCAGACAGAAATTAAAATAATTGCTAATTATATGTAACACCTGCAGGGAATTTCACACTGGTAAGTTCCCGTCTGGTAAACAGCCTTAATTTTATATATATATAAAAAATAAATAGATACACAGAAATGCGTACAAATTTTTTTTAGATAATGTTTTTTTCACATTATCTACTCTATTAAGTTGTTACAGAAACTTTGGTGGAACTTTTTAGAGTCTTTAATGACAAGACAGCTGCATGAAGCCTTGTTTATTTTTTAACAGTATTAAACATCTAATGTATTTAATTGTGTTTCTTCAGAACTTTGCACTCAGTTACCCTTCCCTATTTTCTACATGAGAATTTTGGGCACTCACCTCATGCTTTTTAACACCTGTGAGAAATGGGATGGCATGGGTCTCTGCAATACTGGACCACTTCAATAAATCCACTCTTAATGGACCAGGACAATGTGCTAATTATTAATGCTGCCTGCTATTTCACCAACTTATAAAGTGTCTAGCATAGTCACAGTATCCATTACGCACTGGTGGTTTGATTGCATTTTATTTTTTATAGCAGCATTAGATTTCTTCAAATCCCATTCTATACATACATTGAGGAATATAAGTATTTGAACACCCTGCTATTTTGCAAGTTCAAGAGGTCTGAAATTGTCATTGTAGGTCCATGTCCACTATGAGACATAATCTAAAAAGAAAAGAAAAAACAGATCCAGAAATCACAATATATGAAAATATTTTTTTTTAAACTATTTATTTGTATGATACAGCTGCAAATAGGTATTTGAGCACCTGAGAAAATCAAAGTTAATATATGGTATGGTAGCCTTTGTTAGTAATTACAGAGGTCAAATGTTCCTGTAGTTTTTCACCGGGTTTGCACACACTGCAGGAGGGATTTTGGCCCACTCTTCCACACAGATATTCTCTAGATCAGTCAGGTTTTTGGGCTGTTACTGAGAAACAGAGAGTTTGAGCTCCCTCCAAAGATTCTCCATTGGGTTTAGCTCTGGAGACTGGCTAGGCCGCGCCAGAACCTCAATATGTTTCTTACAGAGCCACTCTTTGGTTATCCTGGCTCTGTGCGTCAGGTCATTGTTATGTTGGAAGACCCAGCTACACCCATCTTTAATGTTCTTAGGGAAGGAAGTTTTTTCCCCAAAATCTTGCAACACATGATCCCAGTTATCCTTTCCTTAATACAGTGCTTTATCCCACGTGCAGAAAAACACCCCCAAAGCATGATGCTACCCCATGCTTTACAGTAGGAATGGTGTTCTTGGGATGGAGCCTACGGCTCCCTGGATATTTTTTCAAAAATGTATGAACATTGATTTTAATATTGTCTGCAGGAGATCTAACAAACTTTTATTATGTTTTCTAATGCTCTAAACATCTATGTAAAAGATACATTTAAACAATGAATGTTAACATTTCTTTCAACCAAATCATAGCCATAGAGATCAGTTGTCATAGCCTGCAACACGTTTCACTGCGGCGCAGTGCCAGGCAAACAAATTGGCTTGTGTCCCGGACCATGGATCTCAAAGGGGAAAAAAGGAAGATACCTGATGAGAACAGAGGATTCAAAAAGAATGGACCAAATCATTTGCTTTCATTACCAATGCAGAAGGATTGCCTGCATTTTTGCTTTGTAATGAGAGGTTGTCAAAAAACAAAAAGGGTCATTTGGAAATGTATTTCCAGGGAATGCTTGCTAAATTTGCAGTTAGCCACCAAGTTGGGAGTGGGAGAAAAAGTGTGATTGCAGAACTTCTTGATAAATTAGAAGAGGGCAAAGACAGAATTAGGAAGTGGATTGCATCTCCTAACTCCACTACTTCTGCTAGTTTTGTTGCAAGCATGGAAAGCCGTTCACAGATTGAACAGGTAGTGCTCATATGCAGGTATGTGAATTTTCCACTCAAAAATGATTTTTCCAACCTTAAAGCAGTTTAGTCATTAAGAGTTTAGTCTGATTTACTATCAAACAGTGTGGAAGGATATGTTAGGTCTTTTTATACAGCAGCCACAAACATTTGATTTATACTGTTGTTATTAGTAAAAAAACAGGAAGGTAATTCATATGAACCTCTGATACAATCTCATATATATTAGTTCGTTTTTAGAGCGTAGGTTACAGACAATTGGGATCTGGAGGACAAAGTAAAATTCTGTCTGACAGCCAAACAAACAGGCTGACATTCACCCGTAAAGTACAGTCTCCCTCTTAGCTGCAAATCCAGGGCCAATTATGCACTTCATGATCTGTGGTCAAAGGCGCCTCTCACACAATCACCCTAATGAGTTGGTCCTTCTCCAAAAGAAGAAAGCTCCATCACTTAGTGTGTCATTTGTGAATGTATGTGTGTCAGAGAACAAAAATGTGATATTACAGTGCTACAGCAGTAAAAGGAAGTCTTTAAATCCCTAAATATGAAACAGGTAGTAGTATTCAGGGGTGGATCCATGATTTTCAAAAGGGGGGGTCCACACCTAATGGTAACGTCATCACAATGTGAAGTGGAATCATTGTTTCCCAACAGGGGGGTATGCCTACCCCCAGTGGTCGGCAAGGATATTGCAAGGGGTACATGAGAATATTTTCTTAGGAAGTAAAATAAAATACGACTGGGATCTGTTCTGCTTTTTTAGGACCCAATTGTAAAATTAAACAAGCTTTTATTAACCAAAAAGTAGTTTTTTCTTTGAGTTCACCTTCAGCTGTGACACAGATCACAACCAAGCCAAGGAGCACACTGGATTTTGAAAACAGCCTGGTATCTGCTGTTTTTTTACACTGAAATATCAAATCAGCTCAGGTGTCTTGATAAAAACAAATAAAACTTATTAAGTTAATCTCACTACAATTTTTATTTAGTATTTGGTTCCCAATTCATGAAATTTAAATGTATTTATAAGGGAGTGAATCAAAAGAGCTCCAGTTTTATAAATAGAGGTTTATATTATGATTTCAATTTGTATTTATTTTGATTCCTTACTAAGTTCCAGGCAACATATTTATTAAAGTAATTTTTTATTTGAGATGGAACAAATACAATGATAAGAATTAAATGCTCAAAATAAAAGATTAATTAAAGTAGCCTTTATTTTATAATCAGTTATTGTACGTTCAACTTTTCGACAATCATCAATACCTTTGAATGAGAGAGGAACTCATAGTAAGATAAATTATGCTTACAGTATACAACAACTTCACCTTTATAATGGTGATGATAATGGGTTCAAAAACATCAACCTTCTGGGATGCCGCTGAGCAAATATGTCAATGATTCTGTTGATCTCCAAATGTATGTCTTTGCAGCCCCAGCCCCTGTACAGGAGAGCTGAGGATCTTGCCTATCCAGCCAGGCCAACAATTCCCTTAACGACCCCCCTTTCAGACACTTAGACAGGTATGGGGCATTGTAGGCTAACAGAAAAAAGCCAAATGACCCCCATTCCAAAGGGGTGGACCACTTCGTCCGTTTCAATTTCAAGGCTTTGTTGGGCTACTGCATAAAACCTCAAGTATAACGCTATTTCTGACTTTTTAAATAGAAAAAGCTTCTTGGATGAGAAGCGAAACATCTTCAAACTTGGAAACAAAGTCCAGTAGATCGTTTTAATTTTCTTTTTTGGAATGATTATGACCTGGATGACTGAAGGTCTTCACCAGCAATAGGTAGAAAAGCCACAAACCTTTCTTGTCCCATAGTTGACCTTAACAAAGTTTTCACTACTTTAAGGCCAGAGTTAGCACGTTCTGCACAAGCAGTCGTAACAGGTATAACTGACAGAAGATTAAGAATAATTTGTCAAATTAAGATATGGCAATGTCAGATCGGTATCTACTGTACAGGGCATAATTCTTGTATATTCCAAAAAACTAAGACCGTTGAAATTACTGGATGCAAACTATTGGTACTTCAACATACCAGGATGCAGATTTCTCATCTCAATATGTCAAAACAAACTTCTTATTGCAGGCATGGATGAAGAGATGCTGAGTTTGGAAGTAGAGAACAAAGCAATTTTTTATGATCCTAATGATCCCTATTACAAAGATCCACAATGAAAATAATATGTTTGGGCAGAAACATGTGTGATTGATGCTAAATTAACAGTTTTAATTATTTCATAATAAATTAAGAGTTCATTACTGCATGTTTTTGTCGTATGAATTAAATAATAATATAGCGCATGCTCTCCTCGAGCTTCAAGAAAGTTGGGGCAGAGCAAGACAGGAGGAACCGCAGAGGGAGTAGGCTTTGCTTTACACAGGCAGTCTGGAGTGTAGCAGGGCGGTTGCAGAGGATGTGGGAGGAGTCTAAACCGCCATGTCGGCGTCAGCGCGTTGGAGGTGACAGCTACTAGCAGTTGATCTTAAAGGAATAGTACACCCAAAACATGATTAGCCTTCATTTTCTACTCACCCCCATGCTGAACAACACACTGGAGTACTTTTTTGATATCTCAAATGCATCTGGAGATCTGGGAGGCTTCTTGCTGTCTGCTGACATTCAAATAATGGAGGTCTATGGTGACCGAGACAGAAAGGTCCATAAAAGTCCACAAAAAACGTGTCAATATTCCTCCATACTGCTCGTCCAATGTATTCCAAGTGTCCTGAGTGGGTAGCATCCAGAATTTACTCGAAACGAAGTCATTTAGAATGTTTTTAGAGCATAAACAGTAGTGTATAGGACTTCCTGAAAGCGCGCGCCAGCGCCCTCACGACGCTACGGAAGCCGGCACACCAAACCAGATGAAAGTGCGCATTCAGCGTCTGCTCTGCCAATAATGCAAGCGTAGAAGAAGAAATGTGCTGTTTACCTGTGCAAAGAAAGAAACAACGAAAGAAAAATGTCTGAGGACTTCAGTGTTGAGGAAGAGCATGAGTTCTTTGCCAAGCTGAATGCGCTGGTTTGGTCTGCCGGCTTCCGTAGCGTCGTGAGCGCGCTGGCGCGCGCTTTCAGGAAATCCTATACACTACTGTTTATGCTCTAAAAACATTCTAAATGACTTCGTTTTGAGTAAATTCTGGACGCTACCCACTCAGGAAACTTGGAATACATTGGACGAGCAGTATGGAGGAATATTGACACGTTTTTTGTGGACTTTTATGGACCTTTCTGTCTCGGTCACCATAGACCTCCATTATTTGAATGTCAGCAGACAGCAAGAAGCCTCCCAGATCTCCAGATGCATTTGAGATATCAAAAAAGTACTCCAGAGTGTTGTTCAGCATGGGGGTGAGTAGAAAATGAAGGCTAATCATGTTTTGGGTGTACTATTCCTTTAAAAACAAGAAGTATTTGGCAAACATTTATTATGGCGTCCAAAAGGGGGCTGCATGCGCCCCCGTTTGTATCCGCTACAGGTATTGGTTTAAATACAGCTATTAACATTACAATGGTTAAATTTATTTACTTTAGCATATTAACTATATTTTATTTTATCAAAACATTAGGTAGAATTTACATTGTGACCTATTCTGGTATATACTTTTGTCCATACCAAAAGTCTAAGTACTATTGTCAAAATATTTTAAAGTTTTTAAAGCACAATGATCCTGAGAGTAAATTTTTTTCAGTTGAATAATCAATTCAACACAATTCACTTATTAGGAGAGAGTCAGTGGCAGTTTACTCAAGATTTAAATCTCATTGACATTCTGTGGAGGAGTGCAAACACAATCTGTAAATTTAATGTATTATGCACCATTGCCAGTGGATCAAATCAGAACATTGAAAGCAATCTGATGCCCACTGATGCTTGGCTGTTTTCAGCTTTCCTTCTTTATTGTAAAACATCTTTAAAAGGAAACAGGGAGACATGTATGCAGCCTTCGTAATACGTTTCAGCAATTTTATGACAGAGATGGTGAGTAGAAGTCTTGACATTGTACTTTCTTCCAACTAAACTGTCTACAGTGAATTAATAGGTCCTTACAGGTAACCCTGGTTTAATTAGCAGAAGCAAACATTTGATTTGAGGTCCACAATTTCCCATCAAAGCTTTATATAAAAAAAAAGAGAAAAAAAGGGTAAATTCTAGTCTAGAAATAAACAATAGGATGTAGCTAGATTATAACTGTAATGTACACTCACTGGCCACTTTATTAGGTACCCCATGCTAGTAACGGGTTGGACCCCCTTTTTGCCTTCAGAACTGCCTCAATTCTTCGTGGCATAGATTCAACAAGGTGCTGGAATCATTCCTCAGGGAGTTTGGTCCATATTGACATGATGGCATCACACAGTTGCCGCAGATTTGTCGGCTGCACATCCATGATGCGAATCTCCCGTTCCACCACATCCCAAAGATGCTCTATTGGATTGAGATCTGGTGACTGTGGAGGCCATTTGAGTACAGTGAACTCATTGTCATGTTCAAGAAACCAGTCTGAGATGATTCCAGCTTTATGACATGGCGCATTATCCTGCTGAAAGTAGCCATCAGAAGTTGGGTACATTGTGGTCATAAAGGGATGGAGATGGTCAGCAACAATACTCAGGTAGGCTGTGGCGTTGCAACGATGCTCAATTGGTACCAAGGGGCCCAAAGAGTGCCAAGAAAATATTCCCCACACCATGACACCACCACCACCAGCCTGAACGGTTGATACAAGGCAGGATGGATCCATGCTTTCATGTTGTAGACGCCAAATTCTGACCCTACCATCCGAATGTCGCAGCAGAAATCGAGACTCATCAGACCAGGCAACGTTTTTCCAATCTTCTATTGTCCAATTTCGATGAACTTGTGCAAATTGTAGCCTCAGTTTCCTGTTCTTAGCTGAAAGGAGTGGCACCCGGTGTGGTCTCCTGCTGCTGTAGCCCATCTGCCTCAAAGTTCGACGTACTGTGCGTTCAGAGATGCTCTTCTGCCCACCTTGGTTGTAACGGGTGGTTATTTGAGTCACTGTTGCCCTTCTATCAGCTCGAACCAGTCTGGCCATTCTCCTCTGAGCTGTGGCATCAACAAGGCATTTCCGCCCACAGAACTGCCGCTCACTGGATGTTTTTTCTTTTTCAGACCATTCTCTGTAAACCCTAGAGATGGTTGTGCGTGAAAATCCCAGTAGATCAGCAGTTTCTGAAATACTCAGACCAGCCCTTCTGGCACCAACAATCATGCCACGTTCAAGGTCACTCAAATCACCTTTCTTCCCCATACTGATGCTCGGTTTGAACTGCAGGAGATTGTCTTGACCATGTCTACATGCCTAAATGCACTGAGTTGCCGCCATGTGATTGGCTGCTTAGAAATTAAGTGTTAACGAGCAGTTGGACAGGTGTACCTAATAAAGTGGCCGGTGAGTGTATATACTGTAATACTATGTGTACACATCAAAATAATCACTGGTGCTTGTTATTCACCCTTCAATAAAGAAAAAGACAAGTTTAACATACTTTTGTGTTGTACTTATTGGACATTATCTCATGCTGTTTGCTTCGTGATGAACTGGAAATTTAATTATTTATTTTCTCAATTTGCTACATCCCCGGTCTAAGCTGTTCTGTTTGGATTCTAGCTTGATGACTAACACAAGGTAGCGCATAATTTTTGAGGGATGAGAAAATGATACATGGCTTTATTAAATTTCAAATATGAAAACAAAGTACTTTTGTATTTAGCCCTTTAGAAATTGACAATCAAATCAACTGCCTTCTGACGTTGTATCCGTCTTTTATTAAATTCAAGCTGGCTGATTTGTAAGGACAAAGAGGTTTTACAGATAACCAGGGCTGCGACTAACAATTATTGCAAATTGATTAATCTTTCGATATTTTTTTCCATTAATCAATTAATAATCAGATAGTCAACGATTCCTTACAGAAGACTTTTTATGAAATTAAACCAGGTGAAACTCAAACTTTTCCACATAAGGAGTTGTGGATAGAGCATATTGACAGACTTTTTTACCTTAAATACAAAATGTTTATTTTGTATGATCTTGATACAATGAATGCTCTAAGTCGGTTGCTCTGTCAGCAAAAGGTATGTTTTAGAGTTTCTATTCTCCAGTTAATGAATTATTGATTACCACATTAGTTGACGATTATTACAAAAATTGATTAACCATGATTAATCCGATTAATTGCTTCAGCCCTAAAGAGAACATAAACAGTTTTAAAAACAATATTACATATAACCAAAGGTTAGGCTACCTACCAAGTCAGGGTCATTCAACAACGTTTGGCAGACAATCAGAGCATTACTCATAAAGTCAGTAAGTATGTTCACCCCGAGTCTATTCAATTCAATTCAGTTTATTCAAATAGCGCCATTTCACAACACACCTCATCTCAATATTTTTTTTAACTCTTCACCTGTTATGTTATTTTATACACTCTTCTAAGGTCCACTTTTGTGGGACCATTTTCTCCAATAATCTTTTTGCTGCTGTAACTCCAGAATTTCCCCGTTGTACAATAAAGGGATTTTCTATTCTAATTTATTCTATTCTATTCTACTCTATTCTATTCTATAAATCAACGACATCATCTGTCCTCACATTAATAGCATTACATAGACCTCTGAAACAAGTATTTAAAAGAACTTAATATTAGTGAAAGCACATTAATGTCTGTGATAATAGCATTTAAGAAAACAACTGCACAGTCAAACAGCTACTTGGTATTACTGTGTAATGCAGATGAAGAGCTTCTGACAAGTTCTAGTTACATTGAGGTATGACAGGCATCATGGGCGATATTGCATACATGCATGAAAATGGCAAATCAACCACATTCTAATTTGGGATAGTGTAATAATATAAAAAAAACATAAAAAAAAACAAGAAATTACACTTTTAGCCCATCTTCTACATTTTCTGGATCTTTCCTTTCTTTTGGGAAATTGGGTAAACTGAATGGTGGTTTAAAACCACATTTCTTTCATTCCGTAAAAATTCAAAAAAATATATCCACTGGACTTGGTTTCCAAGATTTGAAGACGTTTCGCCACCTCTCCAGGAAGCTTTCTCAATTCAAACCAAGTCCAGTGGATATTTTTTTGAAGTTTTACGGAATGACTATGACCTGGATGACTGAGAACCTTCATCAGCATATTTCTTTCTCTTTTTCCCTTCTTCTGGTGGATTCGGTGAAGCCCTGTAAACAATTTTTTCTTTTGCGACCTTTCAAACCCATAAAGTCTTCTTCGGTAAATTGATTAAGGGTTAAAGCCTTTAAACTAACAGCTGTAAGCCTAAATTTTCATGGTTCACTACCTGTATTAGAGAAAATTTTAACATTGCAATGTTTTGCTTGTGACAAAACTTTCCTGACCCATTGCACAGGAACGCTGTGCAGTTTGCTTATTGTTATTGACTATTGTGTACACAGAAGCTTTGCACATTTTCCTGTTCATTCCTCTGTTCGATGATGGCTTTTCTTTTTTAAGAAGAATGGCTTCCTTCACCCCTCTTTCAAACCATCTGTCCTCTCTATCCCAAATCTCAACATTTAGTTTTTTTAAAGGTGTGTCCTTTGTTCTTCAGGTGTACAGCTGAATCTTGTCTAGAGTAACTGCCTCTCCTGTGCTGCGCCAAGTGTTTTTGTAGTTGCTGTTTGGTTTATCAAAACACAGGAGGCTGTATAATCCTCACTGCACTGAATCACATAACCAACGTCCCTCAGCTTAGGTTTGGATGTTCTGCCTTTGGGATGAACCAGTTATTGTGTTGTTGAGTTTAAAAATCCTAGGTATATTTTATTTAGAGTTTAGAGAGTTTCTCAGAAACCCCGGCAACATATTTAAAAACAAACTTTTTGCATCTCCCTGTGTTAGATGCAGTGTTGTTCTTCCTGGTTGTTTTTTTTTTTTTTATCTTTTTGACCAACTAAACAAATACCCAGTTTCAATGACCACATTCTTCAAGGGATTTCCTAACATGTTTGGACTCATCTCTCTTGCAATTGAGGGAATATTGTCAGCCCGGTAATTCAGTCGTGGTAACAATTGGCTTAATAAAAGTTCAAGAATAATTCAACGCCATAACAGGGTTTTTTGCTGTGGGGTTGATTGTTTACTGGGTTGAAGATTTTAGCTAAAAGTAAGAATAAGTCCACATTAGCTAGGTTGTGATGCAGCATATAGCCTGAGGACAACAACAAATGATATATTTCTCTAATAACCAGCCTGGATTTAATGTTAGAAAAAAAATAAACATGAAAGGGACTCCCGAAGCAGCTAGCTTCCTTTTACTTCCTTTGTTAATGTTAATGACATAAGTAGAAACCACAACTCTACTCGCTGGGGTGATGAAATTAGCTCGATCATTACCTAACAGAGTGTAGCTCCCAAGGTAAAATGGTAATATGCCCTTTGCTACCTTGTCGTTTTTCAGGACTGGCTGCGGCCAAAGGTTGGTGATGGCCATAGGTTGTAGGAGGAAAGTCTTGGGCTTGGCTTGTGCAGGTGGAAATGGAGGTATTGCTATTTCTGGTGGGCTCAGTCTCATCTTTCTCACGCTGTGCCTAATCAGCCTTGGGGCTGTTGCTCCTGTGCTTCACTGATTATCTACCTCTGTGCAGGTTGTATGGCTGCCCTTGGGTGCTACCTTGTGCCTGGCTGCCTAGGGCTGCTGTGGCCTCCTGGAGCCAAGTCCGCCTGTCCTTTGCTGCTCTCAACACAAAAAATCAGTGCACCTCCAGACCCCACTTGCATGGAACAACCAATCAGAAACAAACTTATTTCAGCAGATATGCTAATCTGCACAAAAAACACTCTCGTCTCGCTATATGTAGAGAGGACTGTGTGTTAACTTCCAATGGCTTCCATTGCTTTTCAGTAATTTTCAACCCTTTCAATGCCCTAATCCTAAAAATAAGCTTAAAACTAACCCTAAGTATCACCAGTGCATACCTCACCCTAAAGGTTTGAACACAACTGTTGCATATGACTGTTTAATCTCGATCCAATTTTTTTCCATGTCACACTGACAGCGTAGAGAGACTCCAAGTAGGCAGTGTGAGCAAATCTGCACAGATTTTTTCTCTTTTATCTCTTTATCTCATCAAGAAATGCCGTAGAGCGGTTTACATGATGACTGAGACAGTAAGAGGATTTTCTCAGAGAGAAATCTGTGAAGTTTATCAAAGTTTTTCTTTTATTTCATTCATTACCTGCTCTGTCTGCTCCTTGTTATTTTGTTTAACGTGAGGCACAAATAGGATCACTGCTTTATCGTTTTTCTGAATTCCTATCATGGTAAATTATTCTTTCTTAATGTTTCAGTAATTGTTTTTGCACGAGTCTGCCCGCTTACTATATATGCAATGTGCGACTGCAAAGCTGACTCTTTACCCGCGTGATTAACAGTTTTTGTTTAGTTTTTTCCTCCAAAGTGGATGTGTCTTACTTTGTCACCGTGTCTCTGTTCCTGTCAGACCCATTAAATTGCCGCTGAATTGCTGCGTAGTCCAATTAAAATAGACCTAGGGTCTATCTCTGTTGGACCTATGCAAGTTCCATTGTGTTAAATGGTGTTGGGTGCGATCATCTCAATTGGCTTTCAATGAGCGCTAAACGGCATGACGTTGTCCGACACAATTTTCTGTTGGATCGGACGCAAAATCGATATTCGGTGTGTTCTGGCCTTAACCCAAATGACACCTTATCCCTAAACCTAAGTGTTATCAAAATAGCTTGTGAAGACCAGCCAAAATGACCCCTCTTTGTAAAGAGGGGTCATTTTGAAATTGTTTTTTTTTTGTTATGGTGACTTGCCAAATCGGTGCTCTACTGATAATGGCTTTTCATCGTTATGCACGGGCTAAACTCTAATTGGTTCTACTTTGAGTTGAATGAACTAATCACTGATCTCTATTCGTTCACTGGAGTACTGATAGCCCATTGGTAGTACGGGGTGGAGTGAAGCCACTGGCTACCATATTGGTACTCCCTAGTTAGACTGGTTGCAATGTAAACAATACGTGCGCTACAGCATCAAACAAAGTTGACGTTCTCATTTTCATGGGGACTTAAAACTGTTAAAATATAGATAAATTGTTCATTCGAGCACACACTTGTTTCATAGCATCAGTAGATTACTGCAAGTTTTGATGAAAAAATAGGCACATGACATTACAGTCATTATGAAGTCAATGAAGTCTATAAATCATGTAATATAACATAATATACAAATCCATCACAACAAAATTAATGTGTGAATGGAACATAATATTACAGATGTGCCAAAGTGCTAAATTGATGTTGTACATGTAATATACATGCATTGATGACATTGTTATGGCAATTACATATAATTTCAAGACTTCACATGAAGACTGAATTACAAGTACTGTACATGTCTGTTAATAATATAATATATCCCTATTTGCAAATTGTGCACGCATGATCCCATAAACTTGAATGCTGTGTCTGTGCATTGGCCTTTAAAAATGTTTGAGTTGCTTTACTTCATTAATATAGCATTCAATATATTTCAGCACATGACTTTTTAAAATGAGAAATTCAACAAACACTACAAAAACAACAATGTCATCCACTTAATAAAGAATTACTACATTTCACAGTGAATTGCTTTATATTTACTCTACTTTTATTTTCTAATGTTAGACACAATTTTGATGGCTAACTCAGTCAATATCTTCGAGTCGGTCTGAGCTAGCCAGACTAATGTTACCCTGCATACTATACATTGGCGTATATATGATTTTCTTGGTTATTAATTCCTGTGACTGTGAAACTACCTGTGGAACATCTTCCCACAACTGGCAAACTTCTTGTTTTTGCAGCCACATTCTAGACACTTATGCATTTTTATATTATCCCACGTCTCCGTTGGAGTGGGGGAATGGTACTCCTTCACTTTTTGCTGCGCTTCACTTTTTTGGGCTGTCAGCAATCCAGTAAATACATTGAGATCAGTGGAACAACTTATAACAGCCTTTGTTAGACCCAAAACTGAGTTCCCAACATTTAGCTAGATCAATTTAGAGTTGCAGATTTGAATCAGAGTTTTTTAAACCTGCTTTGTGAAATGGACCCCTGGTCTCCACTCTTATACTAAAACAGGAGCATGCACGCACTGCACATATCTTAATTTAAAAAAATGAATAATAAAAAAAATGAAGTAGGTTGGATTCCATGTCAAGCTGTTTCTATTACAAAGCATAACAATTATTGTACATGTAGGCAATCATATTCTCTGTGTAATTTGCCTGAAATTTATAAAACTATTGTTTTTTTAGCTGATGAACTATTTGAATTTTTTTTTTTTCAAACAAAGTGCTATAAAAACACCTTGCAAATATTAATATAGTACCTTTGAACCTTATCTAAAGACAGCTGAATTATTTCAGCAATCCTTTAAATACTTAAAGGTCAAATGGGAATTCAGGTATTTAAAATGGGATAGTTCTTTTTTTTGGCTAAAATCTTTTTTATTTATTAATTAAATAATTTTTGTTGCTTTGTTGAGTTGCTATTTGTATTTTCCTTTTTCACTATTATAATTATGAAAGATCATTTGACCTTATGTCTGGTTTTACTCTTCCTGCCTCCACCTTATCTGTTGGCTGCTAATTGTTGCCAGCTGTGTCTCATCAGCCTCTGTGTATAGAAGTATATATTCAGTGATTTCTGTCTCCCTTATGCTTTATATCTCACTAAATAAATCAAAATTGTTTACTCAAACATGTCTTATGTGTCATATCCAATAATAAATCTGCATTTTTGTTTTATTTTTCTTTTAGAGTAGCTCTTTTGTCAAATGTATATCAAGAAAAAAATTACAGGTTTATGATTTAAAATTTGTGTTGCATTTCCACATTGTGGTTATTGCAAACCTTTGATCTGGTAATACCGATGTTCCTGGATTCTAATATAATTTCAAGAACTTAAAAGTAGAAGTAAAGCATAATGTCTTTATAAAGCAGAAGTATAAATTATCACAGTTTTGTACCTCACATTGGTATTAACCACATTTAGCGCAGTGAGCATTACAAAAAAGCAGCCTCTCTAAAAGGCAGCCAATATTTCTTCTTTTTTCAATGCATTGTTGACATGAAGAAGGCATATTGGTATGAAGCTGTTGACATTTTGAAATCCAGCATGTGTCATATGCCATGTCGCAGTAGTAGGACCCACACTCCTACAGGAGGACAAAATTCTCATTTCAAAGAAGATTTGATTAAAGAAAAAAAGGAAAAAATCTACAGGCGAGAAGGAATAAAACACAAGAGCAGACTAATGACAAACATAAAAGATTTGGCACAGTACTGTAACTCGATGGGAATACAACATCATAGGCTATGGGCTTTTTTCCAAAATGAAAACAGTTACGTAGAAATGATTTTACTTTTTTATACCAAATGTGCAAACTCATTACCCATTCATTTCAAATTAGACCTACAAAATAGATTCCAACAAAAGACTAGGAAAAGACTTAATATAACATGAAATACAGTTTGCTAATCTTGTTTTGTTAATTCATATGATATCAAAAACAATACATTACATCTGGCTGATATAAGGTGCATTCAGATGAGCACAGTGTCTGCGGTCATTATCGTGAACCCCGCAAGTGTTCACACCACGGACTGAATCAACAAATCAGAGGAGCTTCACTTGCATGAAGCTGATGTCCCATCCATGCAAAATAACTCAGCAAATAGACTAAATGGTTAGTACCTTAGTGCAGTTTGTACAGTTAAAAATGATCATTTGTAAAAAAAAAAATAAAATAAATAAATAAATAAAATTAAGTTCTAGTACCAATACCAATATCAGGCTGGGCCCAGGTCTAGCACTAAAATGGTGGTATCGGTGAGTAATAACAAACAGGGAACCAATGCCATTTTGAGAGCCAATACTTAATTCAATTATTGTCACCCATTCCAGGCAGGCAATAAAAAGTTCTACTGGAATCACGTTGTATTAGTCTTTTTCCCGTTTCACAAAGGTAGGCATCAGCTTGACAAGCCATCATGGCAATTATTTTATATCCTAATAGTTTGCAGTTCTTCATACGCAAACACATGGTCACTGTAGTGGCTGAAAGTTGGAGGGGATTTTGCTGGGAGTTGCAGGGAAGGGGGCTGCCATTCGGCTGCCGTTTGAATGGGAAGGGCTATTTTGAATGACTGATACTATATACTCACCCAAAGGAACCCTTCAGATTCAGACTCCCTTATGGCAAATCTTCATCCCGGAAACTGCAGTACTCCTCACTTCTAAGTCACTTCTAAGAACATTCTTCTAAGTACACATATTAATCATTCTAGCTACTTTGGTAACGGCTCCACCCAACCTCTATTCTGGTGTCTCTGCACGAACCACTCACTCCTACCTGCAACAGCTTAAGTCTTACACCATCTTCCCTGTGGATTACTTCATTGTTTCAGCAACATACAATCTACAACCTAGGATAAAATTGTCTCTTCCTAATGGCATCTACCACCATCTCCTGTGAGCCCAGATCAAAATCTTCACATTTTTTTATTTTTTATTTATCTCAATCCTAAGCTTGAGGCTGTTCTTGGCTGTGCTTAATTTTCTTTAGCTAAATGCAAAACCAGCTAATTCAAGGTGTTAAAAACTGAAAAGTAAATGGGTGCGATCTTAATCGTATTATTATCACCTTTTGCTTTGACTTTGAATTGTTTTTAGAATTGCAGTAAGTTCCAATGTATGACTACTTTGATATGGCTTGGTTATTTTTTATTCCTGCCAACTATCTATGCATTTTGCTGCTCTCTGAAACAAGATTTTTTAGATTTCTTTAAAAAGTATTCATGCCCTTTTGAGATATTTAAATTTTGTACACCACAAATAGATATGTATTTTATTCTTTTTGAAGTAGAAATAAAAACAAATGACTGGAAATATCTTTTATACATAAAAAAAAGATAATAATAATAATAATAATAAAATGGTGAGTAAAAACAACCAAAACTATAATTTGTTGAACCTACTTTTATTGAAATCCCTGCATTTTTTTCAGGTTATGTCTATTGGTTAACAAATAAATCATGAAAGTGTAAATTCCTGTAAGTGTAGTTGCATTCTCAAATATTTCTCAAATACAGAATATGAAGAGAGGGAATAAGTATTTATCAACATGACTGTATCATGCTAAGAAAATCAATACATTGAAGCTATAGCCACTATAAATTTCACAAGGACACTATTTACCAATACTATAAACATTGGAATTCAACTGTTTTGATTAATATAAAAAAAAATAACTTCTACATGCAGAAAAGGTCTGAACCATCTGCTCAGCTAAAAAGAGTTAGTTATGTTCTGTTGCAGCAGTGCTCTCCTGGGTTTTGTTACAATGTGGGATGACCAGTGGGTGATGCAGTGCTAGTCTGAGACTGGAAGTGTCACATCTGCATCTGTGCAGCACATGTTGATATTAAACATGGATGAAGCAGGGAAAACACAGCAGGGTTGGGTTTTATTGAATACTCTGCATTTTTACAGGGCACCACACCATCCCAGTTCCACACTTCACTGTAAAACATTACCAATGCACCTGTCAGGTGTGAATCTATACTATACACATCTACAGCAGCATGCAATGGCCTTCAAGGTAAGGACCTTGTGCTCTGCCAATTTGACTTAATAAATGTAAAAAGAAAAAAACCTAAAAACTCATACCTACACAGATATTCTGGCTGCTGTGGATTATGTATTATGCATTCAACCAATCTCTTCCAAGTAATGTACAATGTTATAGCATTTCATGCTGTGTAAAATTACATCTTGTGTGATCTACAGGCCTGTTGATGAAAATATGGCAGGAGCAAAACTGATTGAATGTACATGCAGTGGTGCCCGCTGTGTTATGCATGAGTAGCTTAGACTGCTAAGGTGTGTGTGTGAGAGTGAGAAAAGAAAGCTGTTCATGATGTTTTGAAAACATGTTATTTGTAAAAATGTGAAATTAACTTATGTGCTTTGCCGTTATCATAATTACTGCTGCTGCTGAACTCAGCAATCATGTGAAAAAATTACAGAAATAATGTCTGGATGGACAGATTACGTCCTCTTACTCAGATTCATATGGTTGATGCTGTAACTGGTCACAAATGTGTGTCAGTGTGTATGTGTTTGATTCTGGAAGACATAATTATACAATTTTTATCATTCGTTGGACAAGCTGTGGTCAGGATTTTTGTTTCTACTCAATAATTAGTCTATATATATATATATATATATATATATATATATATATATATATATATATATATATATATATATATATATATATATATATATATATTAAGAGTTATTTTTATATAATGACTGTTATAACAATGTTGAGCTTTTAAAGACACTTGGAACTGTTTATTTTCTTTAACAGTGATCAAATGTTAGGACATGTGACTGATGAATTTTAAAAACAAGCATAGGGCTCAAAAGCTTTCATTTATTCGAGTTACATCTTAACTATATTCCTTTAGAAGTATCTAGCATGGTCTTTTGTAGAACTAATATTGATTGGTTGGTTTTAGGTTACATACTGTGGGTAGGGAAAGTATTCAGACCCCTTTAAATTTTTTACAAATGTAGAAACTGATTGCAAATTTATTAAAGAAAACGGAAATATCACATCATCAGCTAAGTATTTAGAGCCTTTGTTCATTATTGAATAGAATCACCCTTTTGATTTAGTAGAGCCATGAGTCTTCTTGGGAATGATTCAACAAGTTCTTCGCTCCTGGATTTGGGTCTGCCATCCTTCCTTGCAGATCTCCTCCAGTTCTTTAAGGTTGGATGGTGTGCGTTGTTGGACAACCATTTTCAGGTCTCTCCAGAGAAGCTTCATTGGGTTTAGGTCAGGGCTCTGGCTGGGCCGGTCAAGAATGGTCACAGAGTTGTTCCCAAGCCACTCCTTTGTTATTTTAGCTGTGTGCTTAGGGTCATTGTCTTGGTGGAAGGTGAACCTTCGGCCCAATCTGAGGTCCTGAACACTCTGGAAGAGGTTCTTTTCCGGGATATCTCTGTACTTGGACACATTCACATTTCCTTCAATTGTAACCAGTCGTGAACTAAACAGAGTACAGTCACAATAGGAGGCAAGCAGATCCACCAGAGAGACAGACAAGGAGATGAATGAGAGACATATCGCTTCCTAGATTAGGTTTGTTTTCCAATCATCCTCTGGTCATATACCATATTGATTAAAACCTAATAACCTCATAAGATGCTTTCCTGGAGTTTACACATTCCCTTGCTATTCTCCCTCACTCCTCCTTTTCTTCTTCTCTCTTACTCTTCCCAAAGAGAAACAACTTGCTGTCTCTCCTCTCAGTATTGAAGAAGTACTGACAGCAAATCATTCTTCCTGACCTCAAAGTTTAGCCTTTAATTTTGATGATATCTATCAATCATGACAAGGATATCAAATAGAAAAAAAGGGATTGGCTGGGTTATATATCCTACCCACGATTAAAAAATATTACCTTGCAACACAGACATCAATCTGTGAGTGGTGTCAAGCAGACAAGAGAGTTAGGAAGGGGAATAATCTGGTAATTTTATCAAATTAATTTGGATTTTGTACAGCGTTTAGCTTTCAAAGCTTTGCAGTTATTTAAGTTAAACTGTGCTCAATCTAATATTTTATACATTAAAGCATTCTCAAATTTTCATGAAGGTGAGACTGACCTTGATTCACTGCAGATTACGCCCATGGTTTGTTTGCTGTGGTAACGGACTGAGCCTGTATCATTGTTAATACGCCAGCTTTTTGTGTATCCTTCAACAAAAACCTCCACAAATGTCTTTAAGCATTGCTATGTACATGGAAATACAACTGTAGCTGTAAATTCAATCTCTTTCCTCAGGTGCTATTTATTCTTTTTTTTTTTTGCATGTGCCAGCAGTTGTGCTAAATTATAGGGAGGACCAGATGAGTCACTAAAAAAGAAAACCAGCCATTTCAAATTGAAGTTTGAAAACATCAAATTAGAAATCCTATTTGAGAAGCGTTTAATAAATGCACATTTTAAATTCAATTTTAAAGAAGAGGAATTGTAAATTTTATCTATTAAACATTTATTAAACACTGCACTTTGCAAAGTTTGTTTTTAAAAACTTATTCTAAATTAGTATAAAAAACACTTTTACATCTGATCATAAATACCTTTCCATTACATTTCCATTTTCTTTTTCACCTGGGCCCAGTGTGCAGTGTCTCTTGACCAGTTGAGACACCCTGCCACAGTGTTCTCCACAGAGCATAGGCAGGGAATAAGTTCATCATTAGTAACCAGTTAAAATAACAAAATATGTGAATTGGTTCAAGCACAGTAGAGAACAACTAAATATCAGTTATAATAAATAGCACAAAATCTTAATTTACCTGATCTTTTGCATGCTGTCTGTGAACTGCTGCATGATTCCCTGAACAAAGACTTAGTCGGTGGTCCTCTTCTGAAGCTGAATGTAGTGAATGTCCACATGACTCATGATATGATGTAACAGCTTCAGGAAGAAGCTGAAACCATCACCCTCCATTAGCCTCATAAATCCTTCAGCTTTTCTCACAGTGGTAGTCTCCAGTTCTCCAGAGTCCCTGATGGTTTACAAACACTGGAGCAGGTCTGCTTTGTGTTCAACAAGCTCGGCTGTGGAAGTTCCACCTCACTGCGCTTGCTTTGGGGAGCCTGTGAGCTTCCACTCTATGGAACATGCAGGTTCTCTTAGAATATCTTGGAGAAAAAAGCCAGAGAATCCAGCCAGGTCTAAGAAGAAATGGTTCACTTCTGGGATGTGGGACGTCAACTGCTGCTTGATGAGGTTTAGTTGATGAGACTTGAGATGGGATTTTTTTGTTCTGACTCCAGCCTTTCCCTGAATTACAGGGTCTGACCAGGAGATGGCGCTTCTCTTTACATCGTAATGTCCACAAATCATGACAGAATATTTTAGTACAAAGATCGATGCTTAAAAAGTAAATGTAGGGGACCAGCCAAGGGCCCATCAAGGAAAAAGGGGAAATTTTAAATGGCTACTACTGCAAGTTTGTTAAATCAGCTTGCTTCTCTCATCATCAGGGTGAATGGAACTCAACCTATCTAGAAGTCCTGTGACAATGAAATCAGCTGTGGCACTTTGGAGAGGTATGAATACAAAAAGCCTTTCTTGGACATGATTGGCTTTGTCAATGTAGCGGATCACAAGCACCAGCTGACACAGTTAATGTCCATTGTTTCAGCAGCCTAGATGGAGACAAAGTCTGCACTCTTGATTTCTTAAAGGATGCACTCTCTTAAAATTGACAGCACACAATCAAGGAGTTAATTCTGTAGTGTCTTGACTGTCTCTGGAATACAGTTGCAGTCTGCAGGTGCTCGTGTAGAACTGCATCCCGTGATACTACAAAATCCGTCAATCCTCTAAAAACACCAGGGCTTTCAGAGATCTTGCTTTAATCATGGCCACGCAGGGAAAGTTCAAATGCACCACAGAAATTGACACAGACTATTACTTTTGATCAAATGTGACATGGTTTGTTTAAACCTCCTCATTATGTTCATGAATTCCTACCCTGTAGCCTTTGTCAAAGTGAGATGAAATGTTTATTTTCCCTTTTCCATGTGGACACCAGATCTTTTCTAAAAAGTGCTATAAATCAGTAATACCCATCTTTATTCATGCTGGGTCAGAACCTGACAATTAAAAAATTAGGCAGGGAAAGCAGAATATAGCGATAGCCTCGCTGCATGCATTTAATCAAGCCTTTTTGCTAAACTAGCTCCTGGAACTGTACTGTCTCCCTCTGTGTTTGGACTGCTGATTAATTTTGGTGTTTGGCTGATCAGGTCAAAGCACTTTCACCTCCAGCTCCTCTTGGTAAGTTCTCCGCCTTCAAGGACTTTACTGAATTAAATTTTTCTTGCACCATTTCTCTGTCTCTCTCCAATCGTCTCCATCTCCCACAACTCAACATGTCAGTCAGTCTCAATTTATGTCTACGACAGTGACGTCAGCACTGTGGCAGGAGGTGATGAGCATATACACTTCCTGTCAGCTCTGGGAACAGGAGAGCTGTTCCCAAAGATTTCCTATCCTTTTGCATTGCAGATGTACTTCTGCACAAGTACAACTTTTATATATTTTTGAAATATCTAAATTTAATAATAAAATTTCTATGTTTTTTTTATTTCTTAACAAAGGTCATTGGTTTGGTGGGGGGGGGCGCCCTAGCCCCTTTTGTTGGCCAGCCACCACTGGTTAATAAAACAAACATTGCCTTTCTGTTTAATAGACAAGCCACAAAAATACCTACAGGCTTTACCTTCTGTGTGCTAAGAAGTAGACTTGGACGACTTTTATTGTCATTTTGTATACACAGTGTGCATACAAAACGAAATTTAGTTTACTACAGCTTTCAGGCAGTAAATGAACATTTCCATTTCATAAAGTTCAGCAGTTATCAAATGTAAAGGAGATACTGGATCATTGTCGCGATACAAAAAGTGCTATATTAATCATTTTTCACGGCAGACTCCTGTAACCACTCTGGCTGTGTCCAAATTCAAGAGCTACATCTATTAATATTGGATAGGATACACCCTATTAACTGCTCAGCAAGCTTTGTCGAAAAAGTATTTTGCTGTTCTAATAAACGATTAGCACACATCTGTCAGAAAAAAAAAAAAAACTTTAACCCCAGGGTGAAATTTAAAACAAAAGTAGCACAGCTATTACTATTTGATAAGACACATCCTATAAGCTGGTACAGATAGGAGTGGGTGCACAGTGACACCTGAGTCTGGTTAACAAAGCCATGAGACTGTTCTGATGCACGATGAGAAAAAATCTGTCAAAAAAACAAAAAAGACCTGGAGCACACCTAATCCTTATCTAGTTATAAAATATTGTTTAAATTAAGCAGGGAAAATTACTAATGGGAGCAGTTTTTTTGCTTAAGGGCTGACAAACTAGTGACTGTAGAGATCACAATTAGGTTCTTATTTTACTGTGATAAGAGTAAGTAGAGTAAGTTTACTACATTTAGCGGTAAATAAAACATGTTGATTAAGATTATTTATATCACGAAGACCATGTAGGTGCACACCAAAATAATTTTTTGGATACATACCTCAGTTACATCTTGCCTGCTCCTTTGGAGAGTTCCAAATATTGGTTTCTCGGCTCCTGTCATCCCTCTAACACTTTGGCAGCACTACCACCTTTCTGTCTCTTCCTCATCCTCTTCTTCATCCATATAACCCCCATGCAACAGTCAAGACTTTGATTCATCTGTCAGGAATTTTTTTGATTAATCGATTAATAATTGAACAGCCAAAGGTTCCTTGAAGAAGATTTTTTTTATGAAATTAAACCGGGTGAAACTAAAACTTTTCCACTTGAGGAGTTCTGGATAGAGCATATTGACCGATGAATAAAATTTTTCTATCTTAAATGCAAAATGTTTATATGTATAATATATATTTGTTTTTTACTGGGTTGCTCTGGCAGCTAAAGACATTTTTTACAGTCTCTATAGTTCAGTTAACAATTAATGGATTTTTAACGATTAATTATTTGAATAATCAATTAATCATGATTAATTGTTTCAACCCTAAAGGGAATATTAGCTATCTTAGGCCTATATAATATCTATATTCTAGATAGTCTAATAAAATACTATTTATAAAATTATCTATAAACAAACCTCACCATTACTTTATAAGATAAGTGATGCAGATGTTTTGTGAAGCCATTTTTGTACCAGAATGGCCTTGGGATTTTTGGAGGGGAAAAAGCTATGGGGGGAGTTGTTAATGTTGTTGCAGTCTCACCATTAGATATCAGTAGATAAATTAAATATCTGCCAGTGTTTTCTCCAATTAATTACCGGAATAATAGATTGATTACTCTATACTAAAATATTCTTTAGCTCCAACACAAGTCTAAGACAAGCAAGTTTTTGCAAGCTGTCCAAATTCATAATATCAATCGTAAATTTCAAATTTTAAAAGAAATTCTCTGTATATTGTTAAATTAGGATTAAATGATATTAATATAATAAAGACATTCACCTATCAGTATTTCTTCTTATTCTTTTGCATTAATATTTGTCACAATGTAAGAGTGACACTGCATGAAAAGTGAGATTTTCGTCCCCGTAAACCCCCGTAAACTCCCGCAGATCTGCCTGATTTTCGTCAGTTTCCGACAATTTGCAACCCGTGCTTGTCCGCGTTTGTCGTGCCACAAATTGTCGGAAACGGACAGTGACGTAGGTGGAGAGCGATCAGCTGTACTAATGGCCCTAATTAGCATATGAATGCAGCAAACCCGCGCGGCTGGCCAGGTCTGGCTTGAATAACCTTCTCAGTATTGGCTGAAACCACTATTCTCAAACAAATGAAATCGCTCGTGATTGGCAGCAAAACCACACGTGGCCACGCCAGGCTTTAATTTTCTTACTGAGTATTGGACGGAACCACTTCTTTTTAAACAAGTGAAGTCGCTCGTCATTGGTTGGCATATATATATATTTACATATATATATTTATTCATATATATATATTTATTCATTCATATATATATATTTATTCATTCATATATTTATTCATTCATATGCTGTGTATTTATGTTATCCTACACTACTACACAATTATTATGCTACCATCAAGGACATGAATGAATTTATACAGGAAATGAACATTTGCCAGGAAGCTGTTTATGCAAAGAAAGAGCTTTATTAAAACACACACAACTATATACAACGGGTATCCAAACACATGCGTATCTAAAAATTACAACTCCGTGAACGGTCCGTTTGCTTCCTCGGGGTTGGAGGTAACAGGCAGCATTCCCTCCGAGGCAGGTCCGATGTGCAGACGCATACTGTGCGTGGCCTTGTACTTCGACATCGCTTCTAACCGGGACTGCAGCTTAACACAGAGTTCAGTGAGATCCGGCCTACGAAATGGCGGCGACCGTACAATCCATCCAGAGACACCGCCGACGACGCCATCTTCTTCGTCGGACATGAGGTCGACGGTGGCGGACTTACAGAGTTCCACTTCCTCATCTGCCAGCACACTCTGCCTCGCCTTCAGCAGCTGAAAAAAAAAAAAACACGAATCAGCGCACTGCATATGGACACAACACATCTATCAATGCACCTGAAAAATAGTCACCAAATAAAGTCTTACCCTCTTTCGTCTGGCCCGACTCCGAGCAGATAGCCTGGCGGCCTCCGCACGCAGCGTGCTGGCTAGCAACGTGTATCTGAAGCTCCTGCATACCGTCTCATAATACGTCTTACAGGCAGCTGGAAAACAATTAAATGAGAGTGGTATGAATAAAAAAGTAAAAAAAATCAAACGCAAGTCACAGTAACAAGGAAGGAGAAAACATTAAAACAAGTCACTTACACACAATGTCGTCTTTATCAACATCGTGCAAATCCAAACAAATAGGAGGTCACCGCCTCATTGTGAGGCGACTGTAGTCTGTGAAAAAAAAAAAAAAAAGTACAGCTATGGTCGGTATCCATCCGTATCCATGTCCTTTTACCGCAGAATGAAAGCATATTCTTTAAACCTTACCCCTGCCGGTTCATAGCGCCTGCAATTAGTCTCCGAGTTGTTAAGACGGCATAATGCTTCCTGTGAATCACAAAAAATACACTTTAGTAAAGCTTTAGGCTAGGCTGCTTTTAGCTTACCTAGCTAGGCTAGGTTGTCTTTAGCTTGCCTAGCTAAGCTAGGCTGCTTTTAGCATAGCTACCAGTAATCGAACATATTTACCGCTAGCGTGGCGTTGTGCACCCGTCTTCTCTTCCTCGAGTTCGTATATATCCCGCAAAGTTGCTCGACTGCAGATAGGGTGGCCAGATGTCCGGCTTTAGGGCGGACAGTCCGGATTTTCATTGCACTGTCCGGCGTCCGGCGCTGCACCCAGCCGGACGTGTATTTGTCCTCCTTTACCCCCAGATTCCACATACTCCGTCAGCGCTCCGCCCCGCTCACGTACGGAGTACTTGTCTGTCTTCTTCTTCTTGTCGAGTTTTATGGCGGTTGGCAACAAACTGTTAGTAGCATTACCGCCACTTACTGGTATGGAGTGTGGTTCGTGATGGTTTAAATATTGATCCTGATACATTCTACCCTAACTTCTTCTAAACATACATTCAAACATTCACACTTAAAAATATAAACATATTTGTGCACAGCTTTGTATATCATTCCTTCACTCACAAACACACTTACTATAATTAAATTCTATGGAATAATTTCGTTTTCTTTAGAAATCGAATAATTATTTGTATGTGTTTACTCCCTAAATTTTTCCTCAGTATATCTAATAAATTAACCTTCTCCTTAATGTCTTCAAACTCTCTTCTCATATATCTTCTCTCTTTTTCATATTTATGACATTCTAATATAACATGTTCTATGGTTTCATATTTATCACAGAAATCACATTTGCCCGTTTTATGTTTTTGTATTTTAAAAAGTGTATGATTAAGTCCTGTATGACCAAATCTTAACCTTGTTATCACTCTTTCATCCTTTCTATTTCTTCTTCCATTTCTTCTTTCTCCTACCATCTTCTGAATTTTATAAAACCATCTTCCTGTTTTATCTTCATCCCACCTTTTTTGCCAAATTTCCATAAGTTTCTCTTTAATAATACTCTTTCCTTCTGATTTACTTATTTTAACTATAAAACTAATAGAATGTTTAATTGCCCTTTTTGCCATTTTATCTGCCCTCTCGTTTCCTTCCACCCCAATATGTGCTGGAACCCACACAAATGTAACTATCAGCCCCATGTTTCGTATTCTGAACAGTGTATGATTTATTTCTAATAAAATGTCCATCCTACTATCTGTATTACTTGTCTGTCATGTAAATCAATGAGAGCTGTTCCACATCCTCCGCTCGTCACCGCCCACGTACGTCTTCTCCGTCCTTCACCGTCAAAATACGGAGCTGAGCTATTTTTTGCTCCCCTCCGGTCCGTCCAGATCAAGACCCGCTATTGCAATCGCACCAAACAGAAAAAAGAATGTAGAGAAGACCCGGTTTGTCAAATTAAATTATAGTAAAAACAGATCGGTATCTAGAAATTAGAGCATAGTTTGTATATATTCCCAAAAACTAAAACAATAAATTTAGATTTTATTTCCTGGCAAAACATTCAATTCGGTTTATCCATTAAAGAAAAAAAATTTTGGAATTTTTAATCAATATTCTAATAATTGTAACAAAGTATTATATCCATAAATGTCGCTATGCAAAATGCTCCCTCCCAATCTCTGCTCTCAAAAATGAACTTTCCCTTTTCAAAAGATGTCTGAGAAAGATGCAGAATTTAAATGCAATTAAATTGTTTGAGTTAATTGAAGAATTTCAGTTGGTAGTCCTCACTGATTAATTTACTTTAACTACTATTATTATTTTATTTATTTTTATTTATTTTATTTTATTTTATACTTTGTTCCAGCCTGTGCATTTAATTTTATTTTTCAAAAGCAGGAGTTGTGATATTTCTTCTTGTATTGAAATATTTGTTATTAACTTGTTATTTGAGATTGTTATTGTTTTCTTATATATTCAATAACAAAAAAAAAAAAGTGGAAATCTAAAAAAAAAAATTAACCATTACAGCCAACTGATTCTGATTAAAACTAATTTTTGAAGTAAATTATTTTGTGTATTTTTTTTACATAACATTTGCATACACAGTAATCTAGCGTACTTTAATTAAATAAATCAATTCAAGCTAAAATGTAAGAGTCTATAATTAGGCTATACTGAGCCTGATCTATTTCTACCATCTATTTGGAGGATATTTATTGCCACACTTTGGGCCACTTAAAACCAATTTAGCATGCTGACCTATGTCCTTATGACCACAGTGTACCAATCTTCTGATGGCTACTTCCAACAGGATAATGCGCCATGTTATAAAGTGAATCATCTCAGAATCATTTCTTGAAACTTTTCCACTTAAGTAATTGTGAATTGAGCATATTGACAGACAACATTTTATTTTTTATCTTAAATGCAAATTTAAAAAAAAATAATTACTGCTCTAAATGTATTGCTCTGTCAGCTAAAGATCTGTTTTGGTCTCTATACTTTAATTAAATAAATCAATTCAAGCTAAAATGTAAGAGGCTATACCTGATCTCTTTGTATCAGAGATTTTCTTACCCAGGGTTGCAGGGGGGAGTAAAACCCCCCCTGCAACCCTGGTTTGCATTTGTATAGCTCACAGCATGTTCATTTACATGTTAAAGCCTCCCCTAGAATTCCATGGGGGGGAGGCATGGGGGGAACACTGCCTAAGAAATTCCACGTCAATTTCTGACAATTTACGGGAGTTTTCGTCGAAGCCTGCAAATTGCC
This sequence comes from Cyprinodon tularosa, assembly GCF_016077235.1. Taxonomy (NCBI): domain Eukaryota; kingdom Metazoa; phylum Chordata; class Actinopteri; order Cyprinodontiformes; family Cyprinodontidae; genus Cyprinodon; species Cyprinodon tularosa. Next base: position 756,773 of record NW_024038862.1, on the reverse strand, counting down.
GTATACTGCCGCTAACCTGAAGTTCCACGACAATCTACAGTGCCGTATATTGACGAAAATCCCACTTTTCATGCAGTGTGACATACTAAAAGTCAGAGTTTTATACAATGAAATCAAGAAAATAGAGCTTGTGCTTTAATTTTATATTCTGTTATATAATTTTGCTATATTGCCTCTAGTTAGGTCCCTTTTTAACTAGTTGTGCTCCTATTCACTATTTCCCTTTATTTTTTTGTTGAAAAAATTATGTACAAATAGCCAGTTACATTTTTTTTTTTCATTACTATTCCTTGTACTTGTTTAAATGGTGCACAAATATCCAAACGTCCCATTAATTTTTACTGCATGACATTTCAAAGATTCCAATTATTTTCTTGGGATAGTGTAATTTCCTTACCATTCTGTGCCATGTCTCAAGAAAACAAGCCTTGGTATATTAACCTTATTAGTGGTTTTTGCGTTCTAATTAAAGAGGAATTTACAAGCCTGGCAGGAGGGATTACAGAACACATGGACTGTTGGGGCATGTGGCAGATGGCAACCTTTAACAAGGCTTCAGCTTTCATGTTGTGGTGTTACAGTACTTGCTGTTTTTTGCAGAAATGGCAAGGTTCCCTCTACACATCAATTTTCCCAAGCCTTTTTTTCCTCTTTTTCTAGCTGTGAAACAGTATCACAGAGGGGCATAACAAAGCTTAATTCACCGGAGTGCACAGGTCCCTGCATTTCTAATTATTTACGACCGAAACATCTAATCTTGATATGCTAAATTTACAGCTTCATGGTGTCTAAAATCTTGAAGCAATTATTTTAAGAATATTAAATCTCACATCCCGTGGACTTGAAAACTGGCTGTGAAAAGCTGTTGCTTGTTTCCTTATAGAGAAAATGTGAAAGAAAAATAACTGTGTATAGTTTAAAAATACGGTATATAAGTGTTCCGAGTGTTAGCTCAGCTGAAAAAAAAACCCAAAAGGATATCAAATCATATATGTCTTTAACAGGTGCATTATATTTGAGGAGAAAACCTTTTTGAAATATTTAAGAGCAAAATTATTTTCTTGAAGCCCTGTTTCAAGAGGTCTACAACTTTTTCTCAACACATCACCTGGGCAAAACATTTTTTCCTGGCATGTGTCTAAAAACTATTATGTGTCTTGGAAGTTTGTTGAGGTGGTTCAATAAAATTTTTCATTTAAGCTGCAGGTTCATCTTGAAGAAAGTTATTTTTTTCTTGCTATCTTTAAATAAAGTCTTAGCATTTTTATTTAAAGTCAACATTCAAATCCAGTTACCAGTAATGAAAATCACAGTGCTTTACTGTTAAGAAATTCATTTTACTTTATAGTATTTACTCTATATTTTAGACAATCTTGTAGGCAACAGATATGGACAGCAGTGAAAGGTTTAGGTGATTTCAGTTGACAAAGGAATTTCCTCTGAGACCAGACAAGGAATCTAGGAGGTTACAGTGAAGGATAGGTAAATGGTTAGTAAAGGAAATCTTATTTGATAGCTGATGATGTATGTGAAGAAGAAGGGGAAGCTTTACTTTTGCTGCCTGCAGGGGTTAAGTTTCCATCAGGGAGTGGCCAATAGAGATTGAGGTTTGCAGATTGTGGTCCGTGGTTCAGGCTGATAATATTTTTTTTATCTTTTTTATTTCCGGAGAAAGATAAACGTTGAAGGGTGGATATGCAAGTGAATGGTTACAGTAGATTGTGCGTATATGTTTAGCTGAGAGGAGTGGTAAGGAAATTAGTGTATGAGATCCTGAGATGAGATTTTAAAATGAACTTAGGAAACAAGGCGGACTTAGAAACAAGGTCGGCATCATGGTTGGATACAATAGTGAGGTGGTAGCTGGAGAAGTGGGTATACTCACTCTTTTTTTTTTATGTAGCCCAAAAATAATGACATATAAGACAATTCATGTACTTTACCAAAATAATTATTTTGTAGTATGCACTCAATGTCATATAATTTTTGCTATTTCTGCTATCTTTCCAAACTGAGGCCCAATTCATAGCAGCTGAATTCAGATATCTAAATTAAGTGACAAATTCAGACTTTTACTAGCTTCTTTAGTGCAATCTTGCTTCATCCATTTCACAGGCCAAGCCACGTTCAACAGATGTATGTCAAGCTATGTGGCTATGTCAAGTGAAGTGTAAGTAATCCAGCTTACTGCAGCTGTGCTAATTTTTTCAAGCGACCAAGAAGTCGATGAACAGATTAATTGACTTGGCCAACAATAGTTGACTAAAGGCCTAAATACCTTAAAGTAAATAAATACATATGTTGCAACCCCTTCTCCTAACCGAGAATACTATATGGATACAGAACTAATATGACTGGTACAAAAAGGAGGTCAAGATAAGGAATCAGAACATTTTGTCATGCTGGTACTCAGAAAAATTTATGAAATGTTGACTGTAACGTATGACTCATTAGCATACGTCAGTCATTGTACATGCTTTGATTGAAGGAATGCCTGTGAGCTCTTAGGGAAGTGGCGGCCTAGTGGTTAGGGCATTGCGTTTGGATCCCAGAGGTTTTAAGTTCAAGCCTCACTCCCACAGACTACCACTCTGGCTTCCTGAGCAAGGCCCCTAACCCCTACACTGCTCCCTGGGCACTGCATAATGGCAGCTCATTGCTCCCTAAAGGGATGGGTTAAATGCAGAAAGTGAATTTTGTTGCTTTGTACTTCACAATGTTAATGACAATAAAGTAGAATTCTATTCTATTCTTTTGGTTTTGTCAACACTGTTTTTTTTTTCCAGCACCATCAGATGCATTTTTTTGTGGTGATTTTAGAAAAGTATACAAACTATTTCAAAATGTTTTCGTTTATGTAAGAAATCTTATTGTGTATAATGATAACTAAGATGTTTGTATAATTGTAATTGAAAATTGATAGTAAAAAAAATAGACCGTTTGGGTTTTCCGAAACTGTGAAATCAAAGCAGACATCTTCTTATTTTTATTTTCTATTTCATCACGTCACAGTAACTTAATATTACATCATAAAATTTTGGGACTTCAGATTCATATCGGAGTAGAAACACTATGCTATATATACTATGGCTGAAAAAGTAAAAAAAAAAAAAAAAAAAGTTTTAATCTTATTCAAAATATGTCCTATTTATACCCTGTTCCGTTATAGTTTCAATAGTACATATTTTATAGACACAATTCCAACAAACATAGTATGATTGAAAAAAACAAAATTTGTTTTGTCTAATGTCTCGAGAATCCCTTTTTTCAATACCTGATATTTAGAAAAAAAAAATCAATATTTCATTTAACTTAACAAAAGTTCATTTAAAAATATGCAAACGTATCTTAAGAGTAGGAGAAACTGTGACTTTGACATTTATATCCTTGCCAGACAGCTTTGCATACATATGATAACAGCTGGTAGCTCAAATTATAGTTATGGCGCTGACTGCCAATGACTCTTTAAACCAAAAAGACATTCAAGTCCATCAATCTATTAAGATATTTTTGCCAAGAAAAAAGTGTGAAACTACCTTCATAGTTGATGTTGTTTAATGCTAAAATAGTGTGTTTTCTACAGTAACAAAATCTATTGTTCTAAACTTTAAATTCTATCTCAGACAGCTAAAAGGGGTAAATATGTTGGGTTGTTTTAAACTGGTACATTAATGAGTAGCATTTCAAAGTAGGCGGAATTCCAGAACCAATTAAATTAGTGTGAGAATAAGAAGGGTATTTATTTCTCAGACATAATCATATTTGACATATTATAACCAAATCTTATTAATGGTGAAAATGAAGAGAAATGCAGATTTAAGTATAAGGGAGGAACCAAATCAGTAGAAGGAAAAACAGTTCCCTTCTGCAAATTATTATGAGGCCAATATTACAAGGACAAAGTTCACTCATTAAGTCAGTGAAACATGTTTTGATTACTTACCTTGTCTTTTTCCCTCATGTCTTTCTCTACCACCCCCGACCCCCACCCCTCCACCCCACTCCACCAAACTTTCATAGAAAACACATCTTATTATGCAAAGGCCAAGCTGTAGAATTAGCAAGGTAATAGATGTGATCCGCTTGCTAACCTCAGCCAGCATCCATGCACAGAATATCATAGTGGGTTTTATAAATCAGTAAGTTGTATTCTGGAGTATAAGCCTTGTTATCACTCTACAGGGAACATGAGTTAGTGTGTTACAATTCATCACATATGTGTCCAACATTTTTGCTATGTGGTAGGATTTACAAGTTAGCTGCAAAGTAAATGTCAACTACTATTATATAACTAGTTTTTCACACATAAGTTGCATTTTCATTGCAAGTTCCACAAGCCAGGGTAGCTTCTAGGGCCATTATTTTACACATGTTCATTACACTGAATAACCACATCTGGGTCAGAATGCCAAAGTTTAAAGCTACTGCTAAAACAGATTAAGTAAGCAGGTAGGCCTTTTCAGATCTACTGTATACTGAAGCAAGGTGTGAAGTTTATTTTTAGAATAGGGGTCTCAAACTAGTCCTCTAGATCTGGACCTTGGGTTAATAGTTATGTCCCGGTTCCAGCAAACCTAAATCAAATGTATGGCTTATTACCAGGCCTTTGCCAAACTTGTTGACATGCTGAGGAAATAAATCACATGATTGAGCTTTGCTGGATCAGGGACTTACTTAAAAGATGCAGGGCAGTAGAACTCAAGGACTGGAGTTGGAACCACTGCGGTTAAGAGGGTGAATTCTTGCTTATCCTGCTTAAACTTCTGGAGACCTATTTATTTTCTTTTATGTTTATATGTGACAATTACATTGCAATCAAGTTCAGTTCAGGTCAGTTTATCTATACAGTGTCAATTTTCAAGACAAGTCAAGGCACTTTTCACAGGCAATACAGTCAGATTAGTTAAAATTCTGTGTCAAGGAAAACCAGTTGATTACACTGTCATTGACTTGCAAGACATGCTACACATGGATGAGGTTGCTACTTTGAAGGAGGTATGAGGAAGGTAGAGCTAAGGAGGAATATCTGTCCTGTCTGAATTCTCCCTCACCAGATCTGGCTGGTCTACTCACCTAGCAGCTTAGCAAACATCACTCTGTGTTTAACTATTAGCTTTATCAAAAAGAAACGTGTTAAGCCTACCCTTAAAAGACGACACGGTGTATGCCTTACAGACTAAAACTGGTAGTTCGGTACACAAGAGAGAAGCCTGATAACTAAAAGATCTGCCTCCCGTTATACTTTCAGAAATTCTAGGAACCACTAGAAAACCTGCAGATTGAGAGCAAAGTGCTCTGTTTGGAACATATGGAACAATCATATCTCTGATGTAAGATGGAGCTTGGTTATTTAAGGCTTTATATGTGAGAAGGATGATTTTAAGTTCTATTCTGGAATCAACAGGAAGCCAATGAAGAGAAGCTAGGATAGGAAAGATATGATCTCAATTTAATTTTCATCAGAACTCTGGCTGCAGCATTTTAGATCAGCTGATGGCTTTTAATTACGCTTTGTGGACTTCCTGATAGTAAAGAATTACAATAATCCAGCCTTTAACTAACAAATGCATGGACTAGTTTCACAGCATCACCCCTGGATATGTTTCTAATTTTTCCAATAATCCAGAGATGAATGAAGGAAATTCTAGACACCTGTCATTAAAACCTATGAGATTTAAATGACCAGTGCTGATAAAAAAATAAAAGCAAGATTTTACCCTTTATTATCTGAGATCACATTAATCCAATCCAAGTAACGTGACTGACTAATCAGCTTGTTTTTCAAAGACTTTGGTCCAAAGACTATAACTTTTGTTTTGTCTGCATGAGCAAAAAGTTAAGAGTCATCCATGGTTTGTATGTCTCTGAGACATGCCTGTAATCTATTTAATTGGTTAGCTCCATATGGATTTATAGACAGATAAAGCTGAGTATCATCAGCATAACAGTGGAAATTACCCCCATGCCGTCTAATAATTCTACCAGTTGGGAGTATATAGAGAATTGGTCCTAGCACTGATCCCTGTGGTACTCCACAGGCAACCCTGGAGCATGAGGTTCATTTATCATTTACATGAACAAACTGAAATCTGTCAGATAAATCCATTTAAACCAGCCTAGTGCTGTTCCCTTAATTCCTACAAAGTATTCAAGTCTTTCTAAAAGAATATTATGAACAACTACTGTATATCAAATGCAGCACCTACAGTAGATCTAACCAGAAAAGTACAGATAAAAGTCTATTATTTAAGGGAATAATATCATTTGTTGTTTTCACCAGAACTCTTTCAGTTTTATATTGAGCGTTATCACAGATCCTTCCTCCAAGCAGCTGTAAGACTCTATAACCACCCCTGTTCCCAGCAACCTCAAAGTGTTGTTACATTCATGCTGATTTTGCACAGTTAATATCTTAGTCAGTTAAATAACATCATTTTACACTTTTCTAAGGTCCACATTTGTGTGACATTTTTTTTTAAATCTTTTGCTGCTGTAAACACCAGAATTTCCCCATTGTGGAATTTATCTAGAAAATTACATTTTACATGTCCCTCTGCCCACTTATAAATCACATAGATGTATTACAGAAGGGTTGAAATATACAAGAGGTTTAAGTTATATTCAAACATTTACCAAGCTCACAACAAAATCGTTCAAATGTCACTCCAAAGAAGTTTAAGAAACTCAAGGCATTGGAGTGTCCATAACAAAGGTGGTTATGGAATAGAATAGAACACAACAAAGTGGTTAGGATATTGTGCCTGGAATTTATGGGTTCTTCATTCAAGCCCCACAGACTGCCTCTCTGGGTCTCTGAACAAGACCCTTAACCACTGCTTCCCAAGGGGATGGGTTAAATGCAAAGAGTTAATTTCATTCCTTTGTACTTGTGGCCGTGTATTGACAATATAGATGAATTCTCTATTCTATTCTATTCTATTCTATTCTAAGTGCTGAATTGAGTAACTCATTTATGTAAAAAAACTCACTAATGGATTTCCAAGCAAATTTCCCACTAACTTTTAAAAAACAAACAGTGCTAACACATAGTATATAAACTTCCAAATTTAAAGACAATTTCAAATATGGTCTAAAAAAACTAAACTATGGCATTTGTCAATCTTAAAAAGTAAGAACAAAAATTTTGAGTGACATTTTGCACAGTCTCTCTCTTAACTGAATATAGTTGCTATTGATTTTGCACAAAAATAGCAAATCATATATTTTAACCACGGTTAAAAACAAAAAAAAGTCAAGAATATATTAACATAAAGAGAAGTCAGAACTTTGATAGTGGACCCACTGTATCTTATACCATGCACTATATCAAGCAAAAAAGCCTTTTCCATAAATGGTTAGAGTAAAAATAAAGGTGCTAATATATCTGAAGGAAAATGGGATTGATACACATGTTTATCAAACAATGAAAGTGCAACTTCTATTTTGCTTGTCATTGGCTGTAAAGCTTGTTTCAGACACATACCATATCCTATTGTAAGCTAGATTCTGACCAGCTGAGGGCTTCTATCAAATTTCCATAATTGTCATTTTAAGCCATTGCAATGTGACTTTCAGACTGTGTATTTGTGTCTACTTGTGATTCTGTGCGTATACTAAACCAATGGGGTGTGTTTTTTTATGATTCTGCTTCTGTTGGTGTGTGTTCTAAAAAATGCTGATCTGTGGATTGGAAGGGAGCAGATTTTCATATATTTAAGGGCAAGCTTGCTTTTGAGCTATAACAGGCTGAGGGTACTGATGCATTAGAGAAGCGAGTAAACCATAAACTGACACAAAAAAACACACAGCAGCAATAAATGCAGCTCTTATCCCCAGAGTCCTGTTTTTATTTTATTTTCTCAGATTTTTCATATATCTCTCTATTTCCAACTGTTTAGTGAGACCAGTAACATGCATCAGTTTCAAATGTCTCAAGTCGGCCCTCAAGAGAAAAGATTGCCCCTAAATATTTTTTCAATAAAAGTTACATGGATCTGTAAAGAGAAAATGGAAGAAAAAAAAGAACAGTGAATAAAGTCACCACTCTTTTTGGCAATTACATTTAAAATAACAAAGAAAAACAAAAATGTCTTCAAACATGATACTCCCCTTAAATGAGGATGGATTTTCTCTGTCTGTTAGCAAATAACGGAACCACATCAGAAATAATTTGAATATAAAAGTTGGGGTCTTTCATTCAATAAAGAAGTATTTTAGTTATGACATAATTGCATTTCCATAACACAAACACTTATCTGCGTCTGATTTCAGAAGCATCCTTATATCCTCTTGTAAGAAACCAATGCTGTTTTTCAGAAGATATTTCTGGCCCATGAAGCCTACAGTTTCTGTTCTACCCCACATCATTCTTATTTGACCTAAGGGCAAGCGTACAGTGAAAGCCACAAAACCATCCATCTCCATTCTCTCTTTTTCTGTCTCTCAGTGAATGTGTGGCACAGGTCACCTTGTACTGTAGAACAGGTAGGTGCACACACTCACAAGCTTTTGGCTCTCAGTCTGTCCTTGTCCAGTCTCAACCCTTTTCCACTCTGTATCCTCAGATATCCTTTCCTCATTTCCTGTCACTGACCCTCTGTGTAATTTGTCTTCACTTTAATTTCCTTACACGTCTCTCCTTCTGTGGCTCTTTTAAAGTCACACTTGTAAGTTTAAAAAACTGAGTTTTTTTAATAACAGCATGACAACTATGACAAAACTTTTACTGGTGCATATATTCTGCTAATTTTGCATCTCATTCTAGACGTTAAAAACAGAAGTTACTGAAAATACCTGATATTGTTTGCTGACATAGAAAAGCTGTAAGCAGATATACATCCATTTGTACTTTCTTAACTCACTGAGTTTTGTTCCTTTCCTCATTAAATTTTTCATTGACTGGGATTAATTACATTGTCTTGAAAAGCTGAGTTCAGTTTCAATGTACTTTTCTTCTTACAGTAGGCTCTTATGACTGCACCACATTAGATTCAACAAATGTTCTTAACTTCAGTAAATGAGCCTAAATGATCCTCGTAAACCTGATGAAGTCCACCATTGTGTAAGTGAGCACAAGTTCCCCCAAAAACTGTAAATCTGCCTTATAATCACCCCAATAATGCTGTATACAGCTACATATAAGTGGGAGGACTACCACTTCCCACGCTAGTCAGAAGGTGTTTGTCCATGAAAGTGGCATGAAGATGGAGAAGAAAAACTTTACTGGTTTGGAAATCGGGGTTCTACTGACTGAGAGCTGAGCAACAGTGTCAGCAGAACAGCTCAAGCAGGGTAAAAATTAATCAAAGTACTTTTAAATGATGTGGTTGCACTTTTACAGAATTACAAATAAAATAGAATTAATTCAATAATTAGAAATAAAAAATGTTTTGATCCAAAAACATCCATCCATCCATCCATCCATCCATCCATCCATCCATCCATCCATCCATCCATCCATCCATCCATCCATCCATCCATCCATCCATCCATCCATCCATCCATCCATCATCCATCCATCCATCCATCCATTTTCGAACACTCTTAATCCCAAGTGGGGTCGCGAGGGGTGCTGGTGCTGTCAATGGGCTCCAGCTGTTAATGGGCGAGAGGGAGGGTACACTCTGGACAGGTTGCCAGTCCATCGCAGGGCAACATAGAGACATACAATCATTCACACACACACTCAAACCTAAGGAAAATTTTAGAGAAGCCAATTAACAGTCATGTTTTTGGACTGTAAGAGGAAGCAGGGGTACCCGGGGAGAACCCACGCATGCTCAGGGAGAACATGCAAACTCCATGCAAAAAGACTCCGGGCCAGGAACTGAACCCGGAACTAGAGTCCTGCAATGGGTCGGGTACACGCGGGTCCCCAACGGGTCACCCGCTAAAATGCTCTTTTGCGGGTGAAAAATGCATAAATAAAAATACACGGGTCCGGGGTCGGGCGGATATTTTTTAGTGCGGACGGGTAGTTGGTGATTTTTTTTTTTTATGCGTGTGTGTTATTATGGACATCAGAAATGTTATATTAATCAGGCACTGGGTCACCCTTGTTGTAGCTTAAAGCCCTGCCGGCAGTGTGGGCTTCCCTCCAAAAAGGCCAGAGTCAGTGCAAAAAATAATGGTAGATGGAAAAGATGCAACGTACGATGTAAATGCTTAATATGTATATATATTGCCAACAAACAACACATGAAAAAATTCTGCAAAATCTCCTTGTAATACACATGCACACATCTGACAAGTTCAGAAAGACCCAAACCCAAATATTCCATATTTTATGTAGTGACAAATACAAAGGGGCTGAATTATTTAAATGAATACAAGTCTTAGACTGTTGCTGAACTTTCTCTCCATTTACTGTTCTAGATGTTATTTCAATATTAGCTTGATCTCAGACGAAGCTCACTGACTGTTCTTTCTTTTAATGAAATGACAACAAACTAAACCAATGTCCCTTGGATATAAACACATAGCAGCAAGTATGTTCTAGGGACTGATAGTTCTCTCATCAGGTAATTAAAATATATATATTTTTTATTGCAGAAATGCATAATATATAATGATGTAGTCCAATAAAATGGACAATTGCTTCTAAGTAACAACAAATGTAAAAATGAATAACTGGGTTTGGATAACAGATAACTGTACAAGACCCTCCGTCAAGTCTTGGGCATACTTAAAATTGTTCGTACCTGAGAGAAGATTTGAAATAGGAGAAAAATTGTCATTGTGACATTTTGAGTCATACAACCAATTAAGAAGGAATTTGTTAGGATGAATGCTTTTTGCATGAGGCCAATTAAAGCAACTTTTCCAGCAAAGATAAAAACAATAATGAAACTGTGATGACAGCAACAGTCACTGAAAGGTTTCAGTATTAGTGATAGAACCCCTGCCTGATCATACATCTTGCCTATCTCTACCTGCAGTGCAAAGAGCCGTGTGTACTGTACTCTACCAGAACGGCATAATAAAGAAGCCTTTCCCACAGCCAAACCACTTTTTGAGAATGGGGGGTGGAGGTACTTCCAAAATACTGCAATGGCAAATTGAAAGGAAAATAATACTGGTCCTACCCCTCTCCTACCCTTGGTCCTGCACAACTGTTGAGTCCTACCCCCCAACCCCCATCTGCAGATGTGACGGTTCACGGAACACACAACAATGAATGACATCCCATTTATATGAATATTCAAGAACTTTTTAAAACAGGATCACTCTAAAATACACACAGGGACATGATTTTAACACATCTACATGCTTCGTTTGCATACCTGATGAGATATAACTGCAGCTGAACATTTAGGTTTCCTTTTTATACAAATGTTCAAATAATCAAATAAGTATTCACATAATTACATGTTAGCAGTCCTATTATTATAGGTACTTTTCAATGGATAATTTAAATGTCCATTTTATTTGACCATTAGTGGTAGTTGCTTTCCATACAGCTCTGACACTTTGTTATTGTAATTAATTACATAATTGGGCTTTTGATTAATTGTCCCATTTTGTTTGCCAAGAACAGAGCTGCTAACATAGCAGTTCTTCAAAGGTCACACTTGCAACCAACCAGCCACACAGACACATACCAACCCATGCACGAAACACGACCCTCTAGGATCCTCCGGAGAAGGACAGTTGCCCTTATTCAGCATCAGTTAACAGGCGATGTGTGAAGACATTTAGAGCAGCACATTTAACATCCCCACCTTGTCTCTTGCCCTATCCAGAGTTGTTTATCTCCCTCCCTTGATAAAGTGAAGGGCCCATTGTTCGAGTGCAAGCAAGCAATCTCAGTGTGTATGTCATGAGCAATCTGTTTAAGCATTTCCCAAAGTCCCAGAACAGATCAATTGACCTTCCTTCTACATGTTAACAATGAAGAGTGATGAACAAAAAACTACAGGACAAGGTATGAATGAATGCTGAAAGTAAAACTAGCATTACATTCCTATGTAGTAGGAAACATGACAGGTGACTTGCTCTTATTATATAATAGATCCATCCCTTTGTAAGGAGTTCTCTCTCTGCCCTTGGAAAACAGCAATTATGAAACGGTTGAAAAGAATTTGAATTTAAACAAGCTTTGTCTACAAAATTACAGAATCATCTCAAATACCACTTACATCACTTTTCAACAGTTAACTGCAAAAAAAATGGATTTTTGGCAGTTAATTGCATATAAAACTACAGTTCAGGTCAATGGCTGTTGACAGGAAGGTTTGGTTAGCAAAGGTTTTAATAAGATGGTCTTTGGCAATGTTTTTCCCGAAACCGTCCTATACTACAGATCATGGGGAGGTTTTTAAATTAAAAAAAGTTCTGCAAGCTATACAAGAACTAATTAAGTCAGATAGCTGAGTGAGAGGACTACTTTTAAGTAGCACAGGCTTACATTTAAAAAAGCAATGTGTTGATGCAAGTGAATAAAAAAATAAACCCACAATAAATTATCTTTAGGCAAGTCAAGTTTATCAATACAGCACATTTAAGCAGCAAGGCAAAAGTGCTGTACATGAGGGGAAAAAAAGAAAAACACATAGGATAAAGATAACACAAATAATAATAAAAAATTGTAAATTATTTATTAAAATGAGATGACTTTATTAAAAAACAATTCAAAAAAAAATTTGGACTAGAGACATTTTTTTTTACGGGAGAACATTTTTTATAGTTAAAGTCCACTCTAAACAAACAGATTAAACCAACACATGTCACTGTAAGGCAACTTCAAGTTTAAGTGCTGTTACATCTTTCTAGGAGTTAATTTCATATTAGTGGTGCATAACTAATAAAAGCTGCTTATTCATGTTGAGTTCTGGGTATTCTGAATAGATTTGAGCTGGAAGACCTGGGATGTCTGGGAAGTTGATATACTGACAAAAAGTCTGCAATGTATTTTGGTGCTAAGCTATTCGGTGATTTATAGTCTAACAGAGGTGTGTCCTTCATTTTCTTAGTTTTGGGCAGGATGCAGGCAGAAGCTGTCTAATCGACTTTTCAGAAAGACCTGTAAAGATGGCATTACAGTAATTTACCAAAGATGAATGTGTGTAATAGTTTTTCAAGGTCTTGCTGAGACATTTGTCCTTTAACCCTGGAGATGCTTTGTTACTGTCTTTGTGGGCCTCTGAAAGTTCAGGTTCTTCAAATCATTCTACCAGGTAAAATGATTTATTCAAATCATTTTGTCCAGTGCTTAATATTGAAATGTATAGCTGTGTGTCACCTGCCTACTTATGGGCATGCTTATGCTGTTGTTTTTTAAGATCTAATTTTGGGGAATTTTATGAATATTGAATGAGATGGACTCTTGGGGAGCTCCACATGGTGGCTTTTGTGTTCTCTGATGTAAAGTAAAATGTAACAATAGGATTTATACTAATCCAGTGATGTAAGAAAAAGGCCCAGTTTTTGAGGAGGGTAAAAAATAGTGATCAACTGTGTCAAGTGCTGCACTAAGGTCCAATAAGCTCTGCAATTATATGGTTGTCACTAAAGACGTTGACAAGGAAAATGTCATGATTGTGGTGACAATGATAGCTGAACTCCGAGACGTTGAAGTGACTAGTTGTGTTTGGAAGTTATTTAAATCTTAAAACACAGTTTTTTTTTTTCTCCCCAATTATCTTAATGAGGAGGGGGAGGTGTGGGATGTGCCTATAGTTCTAAAGCAGGGGTCGACAATCCGTGACTCCAGAGCTGCAGGCGGCTCTTTAGCCCCCACCCCCCAAATTTGCATCATAGACTGCAACACACGTTTCAGCGTGGGGCGGTGCTCGGCAGGTGGCTGATGCAATAAAACCTGTGGGAGTGTCCAAAGGGAAAAAAGGAAGATAGCTGATGAGTACAGGATTCTAAGAAGAATGAACCGAATCATTTGCTTTTATTACCAATGCGGTAGGATTGCCTCCATATTTGCTTTGTAATGAGGTTGTAGAGAAATGAAAAGAGTAATTTGGAAAGGCATTTCCAGGGAAGGGATGCCAAATATGCAGCCAAAAACCAAATTGGTAGTGAGAGAAAAAGTGCTATTGCAGAACTTTTGAATAAATTAGAGGAGCACAAAAGATCGATTTAAGAAGTGAATTGCATCTCCAAACTCCACTACTGCTCCTAGTTTTTTTGCAAGCAAGATCGAACAGGTAGAACTCTAATGCAGTTATGTTCATTTTCTTCAATATTTTCCCCAAATCCTCAAAATAAAAAATAACACCAACAAATGCTAGTGATGGATGATGTGGGATTTTGAGGTCAGCTCTGCTCTGATAGATGTCAGTTCCTGCTTGGTTCCTCATAACTCAATCAACTCCTCCCAACAGAAACAAGTCCACCATTGAAAGATTCCTTTATCGTGTTTCTATAATTTCACCAATGCGACAAAACCTAATACATACTAACCACGCGAACCTGGTCATCCTTTTTTAATCATGAATGCTTATTGTATATTTAAGTTGAGCAGTCCTATTTTATAGTGGACCAATAAGCTTAGAGCCAATGTTGCCGTACAAGGCTAATATAAGACTTTTAGATTTTTGTGGCTCAAGACAGATGTTTTTTAAGTGTTTTTGTTTATCCAATGTTGCTGTCTGAACAGTTTGGGTCACCGACCCCTGTTCTAAAGTAAAAGTATGTCAGTTTCAAAGGTTGTTTGATAGATACTATTTTTAGTGCCTGGGGGAAATCTCACAAAAGGGTACATATATATATATATATATATATATATATATATATATATATATATATATATATATATATATATATATATTAGGGGTGGAACGGTTCACAAAATCCACGGTTCGGTTCGATTCACGGTTTCGTGGTCACGGTTTTCGGTTCGGTTCGATTCGGTATATGTTGATTATTACACCGAAATCCCATAAAAATTTATGAAATTAATGAAAAAATCCCCCCAAAATAATGGATTGTAATTGTTTTAAATGATCCGCGGAAACCCTGGATCATTTCCGTATGTTTTGCTGCTTTGAATTTAATCATTTCGCGCATGCGCTACACCATCTCCAAGGGACTCAGAGGGGAGCGGACGGGAGCCACAGTGGGGGCTGTAGGCTTTGCTCTGAGCAGCCGGTCTGGAGCGCAGCGGGGGTTGCTGATGGAGTATAGCATGACATGCTTTTCATGTTGCTGTTAGCATAAACAAAACGTGTTGCACAATGCTTGCACACTGTTGCACTTTTATCCACAACTTTCTTTCTGCCGTCATCGTAGGTCACTCTAAATGCAAAGCGCTCCCATACAGCAGACCTATAAAGTGCTGCTGGCGCGTCTTCCAACTCCTGTTCTTTCCCACTCGCCATTCCGACACAATTCTCCACAACAACTGATTTTTTTCTGCTACACCCGGCTAAGCTGCTTCGCTTCTTCTTATTATTGTTTACTACTGGTGGTTGGCTTTGGTCGCAGTACCGCCACCTTCTGCTCTGGAGTGTAAACGCTTCGCCTATGAGAAAAAGGAGCAGCGCATGAACCGAACGAAACACACGCAAACCGAACCGAGACAGTCGAACCGAACGGTTCTGACGGTTTTCATAAATCGCCCCATCCCTAATATATGTATATATATATATATATATATATATATATATATATATATATATATATATATATATATATATATATAAATGATCCTTCATCTCCGTACAAAAATAGAGCAGCCTTTCTGAGGCTGTCTTTCCCTTCTACTCTGAGATCTAGAGCTAATTCCTTTGCAACAGCATCTCTGATTCAATCAGAGACTGGTGTGCACGTGAGAAGGAGGTAAGCAAGAGGAAAAATGTCTGTGCTAGAAGTGTTATCGTCATTATTATGTCTGTGTCAGAGCTCAGAACAGAGAACCCAGTATTCACACAGACTGACTGTATGATATCTCAAAAAAGTGTTTATTTCAAAATGATGGATTTGCAGTGAAAAGCGAGGGTGCCAGAGGCAGGAATCTCTGCAGGAAAAAAACACAGGTTAGTGACCATGTCAATCTGGCAGAGGAAGATTACTGTAAGAACTTGTGGGTCAATAACCTGGTATTAAACTTCAGTCCGTGCTCAGAGGAAGAGGTAGATTCCAGCTGGTTTGCTGCCGACAAGATGCCGCAAAGGTTGCCAAGAGAGTCCCAGACATTGAAGCCCCGACGACTAAAGAACAGGCTGGAGATCAGATCCAAGCAGACAAAGTAATGCAGGATAATCTAGAGGGCTAAGCCAAAGCTCACAGGAGCCCAGGCCACAGGATCAGAGATCTTAAGAGGTACCGAAGAGAAATCCAGGACGATGTCAGGAAGCAGTACCAGGTTCGGTAAACAGGCAGAGTCCAGCAACAGTCCAAAGGTCAGGCCAACAACAAAGGTCAACAGGTCAGGCAAAGAGGTTTAATGTTCCACAGGCAGAATGGGTCAGGATCAGGCAATCAGCAACAATAATATCTGCTAGAAGACTTTAAGCAAGGGCTTGAATAATCTGACACTGATGACTGGAAAGAGGCAGATTAAATAGAGACTGGAGCAGGTTAAACAGCTGAACTGTAATGAGAAAATGGGCGGAGCTAGACAGGTGAATGGTATGAGCAATTAAGCTGGTCATCAGTGCCAAGAGAGCAGAAAAGAGAGAAGAAAAGAAAGGAGATAAAAATATTTTTGAGAGAAAGCAGAAGTTTTGAATGCAAGTATTGGCGTTTTGAGTGCAAGTAGAGAAAATCCTGCTCTCAAATTAAAATTGTGTGCTCTTGGTTTTTAGCTGAAAAAACACAAACTTTTTCAAAGCTATGGCAAAATCTTTTGTTAGCTTTGCACAGACAAACAACCATTAGTACCTATTATTCAATGATTTTTTTTATTATCTTCCTATGCTTTTGAAGAAGGCCTTATTTATTTCTTAAATTTTTGCCAGGAATATTTTTTGTCGGGATTCTGTGTTCTGTGCGCTGATGATTCTCTTCCCATTCATTGGGGCTGCTCTGGCTGGAGCTTAAGAGGAGTGTTCAGTCAGCTGAAGGATGCCAGAGTGTTAGAACGTTGTGGTGCTCGGTCCCCCGACTAAGTAACATCCGCTAGCTCACCTGTCGCACAGCCATCTCCTCCCATCGGAAAGAAGTGAGTTGCAGAACCCTTGCTTCGACTCCCAGGATAGGTTACCCATACCTGGCGGTAAGTGAAGCAGCATCAGCGCAGATCTCCCTTACTATATTAGTGTTAATCAGTTCTCTTTTTCCTCCCGCACTGCTACTAACACTTACATTCTGAACCTCGTCTGCAGCTTAAGTTGTGAGCTATTCATATTTGTGTATAGCCTAAATAAACATCTTGAACTGCTCCACCATGTCTGCATGTTTGCCAAACACCTTAAAACTGTCACAATTTTTGGATTTAGAATTAATAAAATTTACTGTGCTCAAACCTTTTAAATATTTTGAGCACATCCAAAATGTCAATTGCTTTAAGGTGTCCAAAATTTTAGAATGAAGCCATCAACCAGCTCAGCACCAGATTGCAAAATGGTGGTAAACGGTAATTGGTATGTACTTCTATAGAGCTTTTTTCAAGTCAGGAGACCAAAGCACTTTACACACTAATGGCGTCAAACTACATTGTGGCCACAGCTGCCTTGGGACTCACTAACAGAATAGAGGCTGCGGTACACAGATGCCACCTGGCCCTCTGACCACAATCAGTAGGCAAAGGGGGTTAAGTGTCTTGCAGAAGGACACAACAACGTTTCAGAGCTTGAATTGGCAACTGTTTGATTGCAAGGCAAACTTATCTTTCCATACTCAAAATAACATAAAAGACAGGAAATTATCAGTTCCACCTGCCATACAAACAGCGAAAGACACTTTGGAAATGTGTGACCCTAAATATGAATCACCAGATGTCATTTAGAAGTTGGTTTTTAGGCTAAATCTGGTTGCTGCTTCATAGTGTTGATTTAGTCCAGAAATAGTTGTTGAATATTGGGCTTTGTCTCCTTGGTCTTATTTTGTCCCACTTTAGTCCTACAACCTGAAAATGACTGCTTTTCGCCTTTTACTTTTCAACTAAATGTAGACATAATTTGGACTAAACCATGTTGCCTTTTCAATGCATTTTCAACTATTTTAATAATTGGTTCATTCTTTTTAAATCAACACATATCACAGATGAAGGTCACCAAATAAAAGTCCTTTCTTTTAGACTTGCAAATATTTGAGTACATAGTTCAGACTGGGCTTTTTAATTGTTTAATTGTTAAGTGATATTTACCTAGAAATACCCTTTTCTGTGAGGTCTGGGTATAGCATGGGGGTCAACTTCTTCTAAGTATTTCTTAACCACTCACCAAATTTATATTAAAAAAAAATGTTTGAAATAGAATACCTCTTTCGACATTTGTCATCTTGTTAAGGCAGTTAATGTGCAAAACTTAACAGCCCATAAGCAATAGGTTCTGCTGACTAAGTGTCCTTGTATACAGTCAATAAAGCTAGGTTGTCTGTGGATGTTTGAGCATCAATCATTGGCATGGTCAGTCAAAAGTTTTAATATGTCTTGATCTGAATTAGAAGCAAACATATAAAAAGCTCCTCTGACCAGGGAGGTCAAATTGTTTAAAATTCCAAAGGTGTTGCATTTTTGCTAAAACCAAAGACAAATGTACCATTGTCAGCACAGAACACAAAAGCAAAATATTTTTACCCAATTTCCACATTAAGGAATGTGCTTTGATGTCATTGGAAGATTTGTACTTAAATGATGTAAACAAAAAACTTCATAAATTAAACTAGGATCAAAATGAAGATTATTTTAAATGTGTCTTAAGAGTATTGCAATTTCTCTCAAAGCTAGAAAAGGTTAAATGTTTGGATCTTTTTTGTCCATATTTGATCCTCTTGCTTATTTTTTTTTCTTACCATTTTTTTATCATAAAAAGTTTTGATATCTCCGAGGAAAAGTCTTCCCCTTTCCTTGTAAAGTTATGATGCAACAACCTGCAAAATGCTTTTTGTGGTAATGTTAATGTTAGACAAAATATTTTGTTTCCCCCTGTATGCTCAACAGTAAAAACATTCCTATGCATTATTTAATAGAGAAACCTGACCCTTTTTTGTTCCACATAAACATGTAAAAACCTTTGTTAGAGCTCAGCTTTCTTTGTCCATATTCTATGTCAATACATTCAGAGTTGTTTCTTTTTTATGTTTTCTAGTTAGATATAGGTACCAAATAATTAAAGAATAAACACTTTCACAAAACTCATTGTTGACTACATTGTTAAGGCTGTTCAAAATTAAGTACGGCCTGCAGCTTACTTCCCGAAAACACAGCAAACTGCTGCAAAACAGGCTATTTTCACCTTTTTCCCTTTCATTTTGCAGGCAACTGGGAATAAGAGATCCCCCAGACTCGCCTCACAAAGGACACAGCTAGTCACCCAACAAGGCTATCAAGTCACTGGTAGCCCTAAGGACCCCTTGAAAACTACTCATCATTCCTCAAAATAAAAAATCAAGAGATGTACTGAGTCTGACTTAGACAGTAAAAGTGTTTCCAGCTTTTTAAATAATTTTTATTTTCGATAATTTCTTGTGTTTACAGTGGGTTTTAGAATGCACCAGAAGAAGCTGGCAGCCAAATAATGCTACATGCTAGCAGACAAACTTTATTTCAATATGGGTTTCAATACGGTACTTATATAGGGTTAATGTTTGTGTTTTCTAATTTTCTCATTGCATTTGATTGCTCATATTGTAACACATTAGGGGTGAACTTCTATAGAGCTACAGTAAAAATCTCAAAAAGGTTGCTCTGACTTTGACCTGGATGTGCTTCCCAAGGACAAAAGCACAGCACACACCTTGTTCATCCACTTTGGGCTGCTTTGGCTGTAAGTGGAGAGACATCTCACTGACCTGTTAAACCACAAAACTCACATGGTTTCCCAAATTACAGCATTATTTGCTAGACGAAGTTAAAGCTTTTCCCTTCTTCTACATTTGCAAGGGGGCGCTGACGAAGTATTGAAGCTTCCCATTACCAAGGCCTTGCTCTTACTGATGAAGCTGATGCTAAGCAGCTAACTATTGTGATATCTTTCTAAATGTTCAGTTTATTTAACCATTTGTAAAGTACAGTAGCAGCCATTCAAAATGGCCTTTCCCAGTCAGAAGCTAGACGAATGGCAGCCGAAAAGCAGCAAAATCTCCTCTAACTTCCAGCCGTTGACCTTCTCATGGCCGTGCATATTTTTTTTTACCCTAATTGGGTTTGACCAGGAGATAATGCTTCTCTTTAGTTCATAGTGTCCACAAATCATCACAGAAAATTTTAGGTGTATAAAAATAATTTGTAGGTGAATAGCCAAGGACCAGCCAAGGGCATATCAAGGAAAGCGGGGAAATTTTGAATGCCTACAACTGTAACCTAGTGCAGAAGAGTTGTGCAGTTTATAACAGTGTCAGATTGCATCAAGAAGGTTCTCTGTTAGATTCCTGGTCCAGGATCTTTCTGTATGGATGTTGTATGTCCTCCCTGTGAATGCATGGGTTCTCTCAGGGTACTCCGGCTTCCTCCCACAGTTTATAAAAAGGATTGCTAGGTTGATCTGCTTCCCCAATTTTTTCTTGTGAGTTTGGACAATTCTTTGTGAGCAGAATTGTGCCTTGGTGCTCGCTGTGTCCATAAAATTAACTTGGTGGTTGTGGAGAATCTATGCTTTCTAACGATGTCTAACATGTCTATATTAGCAGCATACTGCTGTGTTTCATGTAAAAACACAAAACAGAGCGTCGGCAGTCTGTGTCTAAGTTGGGTGGAGTCCTTTATAATGGGTAGCGCCCGCCCCCTCCTTATTAATTTGTAATTGTCCGAGGTGAAGGGAAGGCTGCAGCATTTTCTTATATAAAGTCCTAGGCCGGAACGTTTGTACTTGCTGTTTCTTGTACATCTATAGCATAATTTTTATGTCACCGACCTGAGCCCGCAGTTGCCAGTCTGAGTGCACAGGGAAACAGATGTGTAGCATTTAGACCTAAGCCTGCTCCTGGAGTTCTAACATGGCAGGAGAGGACTCGCCATTATGGGGAAAAGAACAATACTAAGAGTTGCTCGTAATTAAATAAAATTGTAATTGTATTAAGATGAATGGCTATATATCAGTCAATAATGTCCGCACTTTAGCTCTACCTTATAATGAATCTCTTGAAGATCAGGAAGGAAAACTGATTCCTATATTTTACTTAGAAATTAATTATTATTCTGAGAATGTAATAATAATGTGGAATGAAGACTAGCACTCCCATTATGATTGCTACTTGGTATAGAATTTAATACAGTAGAGCAGAAATCACATTAGCTTTTGTCTCATTTTTACTGTTGTAAGTAAGGTTAAATTATAAAGATTCTGTTCACCGCATGCTGTGGGCCTACATTCCATCAAACATATTGGATCTTTTAAAATCCTATAACAGACATTTAAGTGTTTTTACTCTGTAGTGCACCCCACAAATCTACATGTTTTAGGTAATGCTATCAACTGTTTTTTTCACAGCAGTAGTTCTTTTCAATTTTACCCTGGACATACGTCATGTATTATTTTTGAGAATATATTTAAAAATACCAAGATCCAAATTTATCCTGTATTTTCTATAATCAATGATATTATTATTACAATATTTTATCTCCACCCACAGTGGTACTACATTTAATGAAATTGTAATAATAGCAGGGCTCCAGTTTTTTATATAATCAATAAATTAGTCAATATTTTTTTGTTTAATCAATATTTCTTACCTCTTATTCCAAGTTTAACACAATTTAAGTGGCAGAGCAAATCCTTTTTGTTCTTGCTTTTCCTTTTTAGGGGTTGCCACAGCAAGTCATCCACCTCCATCTGGTCCTACCATCTTCATCAAAATGTAAAACACCATTAAAAAAGGAAAAAAAAAGACATCAATATCATCCCAAAGATCATCATCAATATCATCGCCATCTGACCCTCCCGTTCCTCCATTTAGACTCAGCTGCTGGGGGAGCAAATCTGTTTATATGAATCCAGGAGAATAAGAAATAGCTACCCTTCAAGTCAGGCTTATGGAAGCAAGATTCAAATAGACACAATTGTTTCTATTCAGGTAGATATTTTTGATTAACTTTCTTGACCTTTTCTGCTGGAAAATCATTCATACTTATATAAGTTATTCTCTCCTTTTCAGACATCTCACTTTCTCCATGTTTTATTCCATTCTTTCCAACTGACTTCGAACCACAACTGGCCTACAACCCTCAGCAAGAATCATCTTCATTTTTTATTTTGATGAAATATCATCTGAGTCTGACTACCAATAGCTCAGCATATTCCATTAAATAGGCCAAGCAGCCTCAACATGGCCTGAGCGACTGCCGACACCTTACGAATTTCCCAATAAACCAGGCATTCGCCAAGTAAGTGACCAGAAATCTTGCTATCAATAATCCAATTATGAACTCCTCTTCGACATCCTACACCGACAGTACAGACAGGGATCTTCCACAAGAGATGACAAGAAAGGTGTCTGCCTTTGCTGAGAGCAGAAAGAGACAAAGCAGCTGACTGAAGAATCAGAAGCAGCAATCAGTTGCTAACTTAGGCTTCATTCTCAGCAGCTCTTTCAACCACAGGTTCATTAATCTTAACATCTCGAAGAGTAACTACCAACCTGATCATTTCAAAAATGCAATGACACCAATTTTAAATCGC
This sequence comes from Cyprinodon tularosa, assembly GCF_016077235.1. Taxonomy (NCBI): domain Eukaryota; kingdom Metazoa; phylum Chordata; class Actinopteri; order Cyprinodontiformes; family Cyprinodontidae; genus Cyprinodon; species Cyprinodon tularosa. The sequence continues at coordinate 734,043 of NW_024038862.1, read as the reverse complement.
ATCTCTTGACATTTATCCACCTATTGATTTGTTTGTAGCTTGCCACCATCACTGTGTGACTGTGTGCGTGAATGGATAAATGACTGAATGTAGTGTAAAGCGCTTTGGTCAAGTTTCCTAACTTGAAAAAGTGCTACATAAGTACAGGCTATTTACCATTTTGTGTTCATAACACTCCACCAAACTAGGTGTTGCTAGATGAACAAGCTGCAGCCAGTCTAGATAAATGCAATGAAAATTGCATGTGCAAAACTGCTACTAATCCTGGCCTAGACAGCAAAGTGGTATACAAAAATATTGTTTTAACAGGTGCAGTTATCTCACCTGAAATAAAATTACTGCCTTTTTGCTCTTCAGCCTCATTCACCATGGCTGTCCGCCCTCACCCACTATATAAGGGTTACTCCATTTTATATGAGAGTACGAAGTCTAGTGGATGAAAAAGTAGTGGACTCAAAATTTTACACAATACTGTTGGGATCCTCAGGCTTGCCCACCAGAGGGCGCCGAGGATCCTCTTCTGCTCTCTTTGTCTTTCCCTTAGGGCTGGAGTCACTGTCAAGGTTCTGGAGATTACCCTCTGCCTCCAGCAGAGTGCGCCGTGGGTCCTCCTGAGCTGAACCTCCCACACACCTGTGGCTGATCTACTAATCAGGAGGACCACAGTATATAAGCTGACTTCAGACCTTGATCCCACGCTGCAGTGTTGATCTTAGTTGGTTAGCTTCCTGAACCTCTGTCACAGATGAATCTTTGTTATCTCTAGTGTGAGATCAGATTCTAATTCTTCCTTGTCTCTGCCTCACAGGCAGGGGCGGATCTAGACTTTTATCCTTGGGGTAGCAAGGGGGTGGCCAAGTGTATTTTAGGGGGGCAATGGTTTATACTTAAAAATAACAAAGTTTATGCACTAGCGTTAATGTCGCAGCAGAAAACACCAACCGTCTGTAAGCAATCGAGTGCTGTATACCTTTTCATGTCACGTTTAAATTATTATTCACTATCATTTATTTCTACATGGACTTACAGATGTTGGTCCTGTCTTGTGTTCTTCTTTGACATGTCATGAGTAATGACTTATCATTCTTGTTATACTCTATATGTACACACACACACACACACACACACACACACACACACACACACACACACACACACACACACACACACACACACACACACACAAACACACTTCTTTCAACATCAAACTTCCAGGGGCTACAGATGAAAGCCAACTAGTCTGTGGTTATCTTTGGTGCATAATTTACAAGTTAAATAAGGCTTATTGACCTTTCTTATATAAACCTTGTAAGCAGTAATTTGCAATCATATTTAAGTAGCCACATACCAAGCAGACAAAAGGTGCAATTTTGAGTACAATTTGTAGTTTATTTATGCACAAAATGAATATGGTGCATTCTTCAACTCTCTGATAACAGAAACACAGATCAAAGATCCCACTCACCCAGCATACAAACTGTTTTCCCTGCTACAATCAGGGAAGCACAAGCAGACTGGGAAACAGCTTCTTTCCACAAGCCAGATTCATCAACACATTGAGGAAAACTACATTTAACATTTAAATGACATTGGAGAACATTCCATGAACATTTCTTTCACCATGACACTTGCACTTTACTCTTTGCACATTGCTATTGTCCATAAGTGTTAGTCTTCTTCTTCAGCACAAGGTGTGTGTGTGTGTGTGTATGCTATCAAGTGTTTAATGTGTATGTGTGTGCAAACTTCTGTGATGACTGTGTGACATAGATTTTTAACAATTACGTTCACTTGACTTGATTTGAGTGCAGAGCATGGTGATAACTTCAAAGAAGCATAATTCTTCTATTTTGATGAGAAGTGGCAAAATTATTGACAAAATCATCCATGTCAAGGGCACGTGCCCTCCTGGACTCAACACTTAGAATGGCTAGATGATTCAACCGGTCATCCATCATTGTTGTCCTGAGATGTGTTTTTATTAGCTTTAAGGCAGAGAAGCTTCTCTCACAGGAAGCAGTGCTAACAGGTATAACAATGGCTATTTTGCAGAGCCTGAATAGCTCGTGAAAAACTTCTTTGTAGGGCTCAAGAAAGACAAGAAATTCAAGCAGAGAAGCTGGTTTGTCTAAACCCCTTTTCATTCTCCTTTCCAGTAGCCGCTTTGTTTGGTGAACTTCATGTCAAGGTCACATACATCAGACTCAAAGGTTTGGGCATAGGCAAACAAAGGCTCATTATTTAGAAAGGTTGCACTATTTGGATTGAGAGACTGGACACCATGCATGATCTCACAATTTTTGCCAGAAAAACGCCTATCCAGCTCACTGATTAGACAATCAATGACTTGGTAAAATAATGCTCTGGGGAAATCCTCTTCATTCCAATTTCTCTGCCCTACTGAGCTCATCATCAGTGAGTCCAGGAATTTTTAGCTTATTTTTCGTTGCCTTTTCTTGTCTGCTTGTACACCAATTTCTGTAATTGTGGAAAGTGCTTTTAAGGGACTGTACTAAATCCACAGCCCTTGCTAAGTTGAGAGTGCTGGACTGGAGCATGTCTGACAGACACTTGGCATCCCCAAGTACTTCACAGAAAGTTACCAAAAGCCCCAAGAACTGCAAGTCAATTTGTGAAAGAAGCCCCCTTGCTAGCACTGATCTTTCACCATGTTTTTCAAGTGAGAGATCTTGCAATAGTTTCAGCACTGCAGGAAGTCTGTCCCTAAGATTACGGCATGCTGCATATCTGCAGGCCCACCTGGTGTCTGAAAGTGACTGTAGTTCCCTGGGCTGCTGTGATGGATATAGTTTCTGTTGAACATCAAGCCACCTCAGGTGCACATAAGAGCCAGATATAAAGTTATATAGCTGCTGCAGAAGTGCAAAAAAGTCCACAACCTCAGGCACTGATTTTGTAGCATCAACAAGAACTAAATTTAAGCAATGAGCATTGCAATGCACGTAAAACGCAAATCTGGCTTTGCTCTGTATTTTTGCTGCAACCCCAGAATGCTTGCCACTCATGACAGAGGCTCCGTCATAACCTTGTCCCACCAAGTTGTTCCTGTAGTCTAGACCATGTCTCTCTAAACAACGGACAATCATTTGACTGAGGCCTTCTGCATTGAGGGTCTCAGCTGGTTGGAAGCATAGGAAGCTTTCATGTATGGCACCATTGTAGTAGTAGCGCACTACCAACGACATCTGTTCCTTTTTTTTCAAATCTTTTGTTTCGTCAGCCATAACACTAAAGACTTCACTTTCTTTCACTTCTGCAATTATTTGTTTTTGAACCATATCAGCTAATGTCTGAAGCATTTCATTTTGGATGTTGTGACTGGTGTACTTTGCATTACCAGATGCCTCTAATCTTTGCTGTATGAAGCTGTCATGTTTCGCGATTGTGTCAAGTATTGTCAAGAAGTTACCCTTGTTTTTTGATTCTTGAGACTCTTCATGACCCCTTTGGGGTATGTTTTGGGTGGCAGTCAAAAGGAGTACTTCTGCAATTGTTTTGATGTACTGCCTGTTTTCTTGCACCTTTTTTTTGTGCTTTTCATTTAGCGCATTTAACAAAGTCTGATCTACTTCTTTCCTCTTTTTGAACTCAGACCATGCATACATTGCGTTAATATGAAGCTCAGATCTAGAATGGAGTTTAAATCCTGCCTCTTTTGACAGTGCCTTTTTCCAATTTGAAAAGCCTACATCAGATGTGAAGGCAGAGTCAGGCGCATTGGGCAACGAAAAATGCCTGCAAGCAAAGCAGTAGCAAGAGTTTTTTGACACTGAATACTCAAGCCATGAATTGTTCGTGTACCACTTGCTATTGAAGGCCCTCTTGCTGGTGCCATGGAGAGTCTTGGGGTATTTACTCAAATGTGGCTGAACTGGTACCTCTTCTCTCGATGTTGAAATATCTGTAACATGATACAATGAATCATAGTTGAGAATCAGAGATGCACAAGGTGATCAGAAACAGCGAATTAGCAGGTATCACATAGACATATAGGTTTCAAATAGACCTACCACTGGGCCCTTTTGAAGGTGCAAAGGCAGTGCTGGACACATCTTCAGGCTCAGGTTGCTCTGGGTCTGGGTCGTCGTCCTGTTCAGAAGCCTCAGAGCCTTCCTCAGAAGGAACTATATTGTGAAACAATAAAAATAATATAAATAAATAATGTTAAAAGCAACACATACTATAAATTACATATTATAGAACAATCTCACACTGACTGAACTTGGCATGTCTGACTTGCTCTGACCTGATGATGGTGGGCTGTGTTGTGCCTGACACTCCTCGGTAATGGTTCCAGTTTGGGACTTGTCATCATCTCGGTCCACTCTCACACCTACATAGTAGAAAAATATTTATTTAATAGTATGATCAAAATAAACAACCATTGTCTAAAACTGAACATACAACAATAACCAACATTCAAAATAATGTTTAACATAACTTAAAATGACTGAACTGAACATCTGAAATAATGTTAAATATAATTTAAAATAACTGAACATGTGACTGCTTCTGTATGTTCAAACCTGGCGATGATGACAGGCTGGATTCTGCCGGACTTTCCTGACTAGTCCCAGGATGAGGGCTGCCGGGGCTGCTGATCTGCTCTAAGCCTGATCTGTTTCTCTTAAAGTAGTTATAAATCGTGCCTCCCTGTCTTTTCATTCTCAACTGGAAAAAAAACGTTTTGTTACTCCTAGCATGCATGACTTCTCTTATCAAAGCAAAATGCAACATTTCGTGTCCAAAATGATGCACAAGGAAATTAATGAATACAGACTACATTATTACAGCCTAGAAATATCAGAACACAACAATAGGACATGTCTAGTGACTGCAATCTATCCAGGGGCGTGCATACATAGACACTAGGTGGTGCTAAAGCACTAGGAAGTTTGCCCTTTATCAACGAAAATGCCCTTTTGAAACTCGTTTTTTATTTTTATTATTAAGATTTTACTGAGGTCGGTTTTAAAATGATCTTTTGAAAACCTGAGCCATTAAAAACGACTGAAACAATGCCCCGAAATGAGCCACCTCCTTACACACCCGACCAGCCTATCTCTCTTCCTTTGTCACGTGAACTCGCGCGGTCGCCCGCAGGGCATGCCAGATGCGCAGCATCATAGCAGTTCAGTAAGCATCTTCAGATAGCAGGAACGGTCGCTGACAGGCTGCTTCTCCCATGCCCCATTAGCCAGGTAATATAGAGATCAAGCAGAATCATTTTGTTGTGCATTAAAATGTCTCATTCAGCAGCACCAAACATGCATTTTGCCGACTGGTCACCTGATAAACTAGTTAGGCTAGATAAAGTTTTACACTGTAGCCCAAGTCAATGACAGATAACGTGTGGACGACCACATGGGCTACAAATAATTTCGGTAGAGTTTGCAATTGCAAACCTATGTGTTAAGACAAACGTTTTCTGTTGTATAGGTTTTGTTAGGAAACATTAATTAACAAATTTTGGTCTCTTTATTGTCTTAATTGTATATTGATTTAGTAATTGCAGCACAATGCCAAGAAAGGAGGGTTAATCGTATTGAAAAACCTTAAAAGCTGTTCACATTTTATTTTTAAGTGGTTTGTGCAGCAGGTATTCAAATAGCTATTATTTTGTAGGCTACCATAAGTCATATCCACGTGACAAGACTTCCAGTCATGTTGCCCTAATAGCCCATTATTTAAACTAATGTGGCATATTTGTTAAAGCTATTATTATTATTATTATCATTATTATTGTCATGATGGTTATTATTAATATATTGTAGCCAGTCACAGCAGGGAAGCTCTATACCATCAACATCTACCAGGACAGGAGATGAGGAAGAGTTCAGGGAAGATACAGAGACAGAAAAAGACCAGGATGAGGGAGAACAGATGGATGAGTGAGAACAGCTGGATGAGGGAGTTTTTCATTGAAAACTCACGTTTATAGAATGTTACAAATAAAAGTCAAAATTCATTCAACATGCGTGTGTATTTTTTTTTATAATTAAGTGTTCCACGTGCGCTAAAAAGTGCCCTGCCCCCCTCCTGAGCACCTGCCCCCCAAAATGTCTGTGCACGCCTCTGAATCTATCCATTCAATTAAGGTTTCAGCCTGCCATAACTTTACTGTGGATTACATTTGTCTGCTGCCCTGAGACTAGCTAACTACATCGGTCGTGAATTATCTACGACTAGTAATGCATTTCATGACATGGGCAAACGATTCTGATCAAAGATATTGCTGGTTTCATAATTCAGAAGGTTCTAGACACTGACATTAAAAAAAAGGAAATAGTTTCCGTTCTCGTCAGCAGTATTTTCAGCAGACATGGGCATGAAATCACAGAAATTGACACTGAAACGCATCAATATCACCCACCTGCACCTGTCTGTTTACAGCCAGGCTAGCTTCTAGCCGCCCTTCGTGAAAAGCAAGGGCTTCTCCTTATCATTCTGATTTATGAAACGGACATCAATTGAACAGAGGATGATCCTCATTGACTGAACTTATCAAACTCTTAGTTATTGAGCTTCTTTTATGAATATAATCTGTGGACGTGCAGCCTACTCACCGATATGCGTCAGTCGGTCCAAACGAGAATAAAAGCCATCTCGAGAGCGCGCAGCCTTCTTTTCCCAAAGAATGTTGTATATAATGTTTTGCAGCTTGTTGCACTCGGTGGCTCCACAGGCGCTTTAGTTCTTCTTCTTTCACACTAGATTCACGACTGGAAAGGGGCTGCATAGCGCATGCTGCATTGCGCCATCTACTGTACAGGAAGAACATCGCAGTCAAAGACTTCAGACGTGCAACTGTTTTAGCGGTGCCGTCAATCATCTGGGGTGGCAGTTGGGGTAGCCAATCAGATTTCGGGGGAGTCAATTGCTCCCGTAGCCACCCCTATAGATCCGCCCCTGCTCACAGGAATCCTGTCTCTTCGAGAAAGCTCTGGATGAGCTTAACCTCCTGTCTCTTCGTGAAAGCTCTGGATGAGCTTAACCACCTGTCTCCTCGTGAAAGCTCTGGATGAGCTTAACCCCCTGTTTCCCTGTGAAGCTCTGGAAGAACTGTCTCTCTGGCAACCTGTCTCTGGCCTGCAGCTCTGGGAGAGTTGCATCATAGGAAGCCAGTCCCAAGCCTGACGCTCTAGGAAAGCTAACCTGCTAATCTGCCCTGGTGAGCCAACCCAAGAAGTCTACGTGGATGCTACCTGTCGACTCCCCTGTGGAGTTTCCCTAAGAGGTTCCCATGTGGATTTCCCCTGTTGTTTCCCTGCAGTGAGCTGGAAGCTCAAATCCAGCCATCTCCCTTTCCCCGCACAGACCCCAGCGAATCAGTCCCCTGCCTGAACTGTGATTCATGTGCTTGAGCCTTTAATAAACTCTTTGGACTTTTACCAGTGCCTCCGTGTGTGTTCTGCATCTTGGGCTTACTCTCTGTGACACCCATCATGACAAATACACCTTGAAAAGTAGTGTTCAGCCTTCGTCACTAGACAAGCATGTATATCACAGAATGCTTAGCAATAGCTCTCCTTGCAAAGCATCATGGGATTTGTTTTGGGGTCGAGAGAGAACAAAGATGTTGCACACTGTTGTTGACAGCCATCTTAGATTTAGTCTTAGGTTTTGCCTTCAGGACAAAAACTATTTTTAGTTTTAGTCAAATTTTGTTCATTACTATAGGTGATAGTTTTAGTCCATTTTTATTTGACTAAAACTAAAAACTGATTTAGTCTACTTTTAGTCAGTTGCAATTCATAAACTTTGATTTATGGAATTTAAATATTTTTTTTTATGAATTAATCCTCTACTTTATACAGAACTGCAGATAATAAACTGCAAAATGACAGATCTATTTCAACACATGATACTCGTTAAAATAGCAGACAGACAAGCAGATAAAATTTACAATTTTTACAAAGTAGTGGTTTTAGAAATATAGAGTGTCCATTTAAAAACAAACACTTCCTGATCTACTATGAATTATGGATTACACACAGATCGAATCACAAATGATTCTCATTCCTGCAAAAAAGCAAAGAATAAAAAAATTCTTCTTTCTACTTTAGCAAATTTTGGCTTTATTTCTGAGAATTTGCCCCTATATTACAGCTGCTTAGGGTTAAAAGTAGGTTTAAATTTATATGGGTCTGATATAATAAATTACACAGAGAACCAACAAATTTGCCTTATAATGCCATGGCAATCTGGACCTAAATTTCATAAATATGTGAACTAAAATATTGAAATATTCAAAGGAATCAGAGAAAATGTTTTAATGACAATAGAAGAAAAAATATACATCATATTTGAATAGATAGAAACAAGACCTGAGAGAGCAGTATTTCATTTCCCTTTTCCTTTGGAACTTTATCCAAAAATAAATAGTTTGTAATTCAATATTTGCTTTGGATATGATTTAGGGATTCCTTTTGGTAGAAATTAGCCTTGCTTCACGTCTTGTAAGCTAGAAGGAATAGATCTTGATAGTTAGAAAAAAATATTTTTTACGCTTGGCAGAAAATGATCAGCCACATATAGTTTATTACAGAACGTAGCCAGGGCAGGAAGAGCCACACTGCTGAGAGCAAACCATCATTGTGGAGCATAAAGCACAAACTTGGAGCTAAGTGTGCGCAAAGACACATTTCTGCACAAGCACAGCTGGAAGAGCTTGTCAGAGTTGAGCGTGCAATACCGGACCATTATTTTCATCCCTGCTGCTGCTGCCATGGTCCATCTGTGGTCATGCAAAATGTGCACCGCTCTACACCAGCTTAGATTGTCTAACAGTTTACAGGACAATGATGCATTTTGAATGTCTGACAGACCATACAGCAACATTTTCATTCAGTCTTGACCCATCAAACCCACAGCCATGACTTAAAACATAGTTGGCAGCATCATGCAGTGAGGATCATTTTTATAAAGGCAGCCTAGGAGATTTGATCAATTAATGGGTAGATGAATGGAGCTAATCACAGGATCATCTTGGAGGAAAACCTATCAAGAATGCAAAGTACATTAACCCTGAGCATATAAATAACAATGCCTTCATTTCTCTAACATCCTTGTGGAAAACTTTTGATCTGACCTTTATCAAATAGTTTTATAGCTATAAAAATAACAAATAGTGGAATATGTTCCCTTGATTAGAATGCCTGTATCAAATATAAATGGGAGCCCTATTGTGTCCTCTTCATGTACATGCTATTTGTGAAATTTTGTGGTCATAATAAATAAAGGTTAAATAGGCATTAACTCTACCCTGAACATAAAAGACATCCTGAAAATGTGTTTCTACTTTAGATGATTGTCACAAACTCAGAATGTACGAATCAATATTCTAGGTGAGGCAGTGGAAAAGTTCAAAATGTTTTTTTAAATAAACAACACAGAACGCAGAGCTGTGGATCTGCAGCGGCTGCAGTAGGAGGTGGGGCACCGTCCAACACTGGCACTCTGGTTAAGAAACACAGGTAAGTGACCATGATAATCTTATGGAAGATGATTATCCATGAGGGTCACTTACCTGGTTTAACAGCTCAGTCCAACTTCTCAGAGTGAGACAGGATCCATCCGATGGAGGGTTTGGCAGGTTAGTGAAGTGGGCACTTAGGTCAGCTATAAGGGCAGTGATCATGCAAACCATTATCCAGTGTTTTTTTTTACTTTCTCTTTTAGCCTCATATTTTACCTCATTTAATATTCCAACAGAACATGAAATAAAAAATATGACAGCACAATTTTTCCTATCACTTTTGTATAAGTAGGATTAGGATTTTATGAGTAGATATGTCAATTTTAGTTTGAGTTGACTGTTTACTGTTAATGCAGAAATAATATAACCATACAAAGACACAATTTGATATATTAATAAAACTTCTTTCCAAAAACATAATTCTAAGCTTTGAAAATGTAATACTATTTAATTGCCTGGTTCATCTTTCTTTGTCCTGGTTTGGGTTATGTTTTCCCCTAGGAAAAACATAACCTCTGTTCTTATTCTGTGATTCATGCTTATGACTTTTATGTAGTGGAACAAAAAAGAATTGTCCAAAAGGTAATCTACTCTTGAAAAATAAAAATCCCTCTCTACAAAAAAGCATATACCATACATAGTCATCTTTCTTTTTGGGTTTTGTAACAGCACTGTTGCTGGTATGCTCTTGGTGTTCAACATGACTTCAAATTTATATTTGATGGGGGGGTTACAGAGTATCTCGTCAATGTCATGCTACCCTATTGGCTATAAGTCATTGCCACAAAGGCATTGTAGAACTGGTTGAATATGTAGTTTTATATACACAGTCTAAAACCCCCCACTATTAATAAATCATAGCCCCATCTGGGAGAAATGATTGATTTGATAAGGGTGAATAAAAGGCAGAATCATCTCTGTTTCTATTCCTCACAACTCCAGCACTTCCCCCTGCTGTGTTCACACTGTCATCCCCGTAAAGCTGCGTAGTAGTCAGCAGCAGAAAATATGTTTGTATTGGTTCATTTCTGTCTGTATGTCAGTGGGAGTAATGAAGCAGAGGATAAAGCTGTCATAAAGTCTATCAAATAGTCTCATTTGGATTTATTCTGATCCAACTCAGTCTATTAATCAAATAGATACAGAGAAAAAACTGCAATGTCTAAAGCTTATGCACAAATTCTTCCAGGATTTAAGCCAATGTGCTCAAAAGTTTAAATATAGCTTTTTGAGCACCTAACCTGCAACAACTTTCAATTATACCCATGACACTACAATGAATGGTTATTTTAATGGAATTAATGAAATCTTTTTTTCTCAGGAAAAGGTTTACAAAGTGCTTCAAATGACCTTTAGTCATATAAGACAAGTGAAAAAAATTATAACTTGTTGTATCACACAGCCACCATATGGAAATGTTATAAAAGCTTTCCTGCATCATAAACCTGGCTTTAGTTTTTGGTTTTGTTTAAAGGTAAAATGAATAAAGAGTAAATGAATAAAGTAGTCCCCAGCACATGTGCGAGGTCTTCTGTAGAAAAAAAGTTTAACAGGGAGTTCTCAAATTAGCTTTTCTCCTGTGGTATTGTTTATATTGTAAATTAAGCACCCTATGAGCAACATGTTGGAGATGATCACACAAATTTAAGATAACAATAAAAATCTGAACAAAGTTATTAAATATCACTGGATATCTAAAAGTATAACTACTTTGATCAGGCATCAGTATTTTTCTTTAATCCATCCATTCATAAAATAAGAATTTTTTTCATTAAATTATTTAACATTTCTATTCGTTTGCACACAGAGTAGGGAGAGCTCATTTGCAACCCACTAATTTGAAAACTAGTAAAATATATATATATATTTTTTTGTCAAACATGGATCAATTTATTTGTAGTGTATAACCATAAACATGACCCTTTAAAAGTATGTACTTATATTAAAATGTTAAACTTTTTTAAATAATGTAATGTTTGACCACATAACCCACCAGCACTATTAACCTGTGAACCAGTGTCCTACTAGGAATTGTTAGAGCCAAAATGTATGCTTCTGTGTCCAATCAATTGAGTATTTTGATAATAGTACATGATTCTGATACTTATTTGGTTGACGTATTTATTTTAAAAAGTGAAGGAAAAAATCATAGAGATAGAGTAAAAGGTGTAGTTTGCACAGCCTGTCAAAAGAAAAAAAACATTTATCTGTGCAAATTCTCATCCATCAGGTTCATCCTTTTAAGCAAGCTAGATGTAAATCAATTATCCATCTGGCTTGCTTAACAATGATGGCTTCCTTTAATTCTGTTTTAAACTGTCTGTATGCTCTGTCCAAAATCTGAACATTATGATTGTCAAAAGTCTGTCCTTAGCTCTTGAGGTGCAAGTATTCAGCTTAATCTAACCAGAGCTGCTGGCTCTCCTCTGCTGTACTACTTGCATGTGAAGTTGTTGCTTGGTTTCTCCGATATGATCTAATCTGTCACTAGACCACATACAGTAAACAACTAGAAAAGCACTCAGTAAATGCAGACCTCTGCCAAGCAGTACATTTTGCCCCCAATTGTAACTTGAACTTATAGCTAAGACACAAACATGATCTGGATCTTTACCCATTAGCAAATTTAGATGAACTGTTCTCTGGCAAGTGATCATGTCCCACCTTTGGTGAAAAACATTTTTGTCTTTAAATTTGTTCAGAGGTTTTTAATTTACCCTGCTAAAAAAACAAAAATGTTCCCTTTTCTTGTGTTTTTGTCTTTAGTAAAATACCTCTGAGGCTGTCAATACTCACTGCTGCCACCCTCTGGGTCAGTGGAGAACTGATTATTCCACCAAATATCCCTATCTCTTAGAGCAGCGGTCCCCAACCACCGGGCCGCGAACCGGTACCGGTCCGTGGGTCATTTGGTACCGGGCCACACAGAAAAAAGTATATATATATATATATATATATACCGTATTTTCACGACTATAAGGCGCACTTAAACGTCTTTTTTTTTCCCTCAAAATGTGCGGTGCGCCCTTTGGTGCGGTGCGCCCTATGTGTGTTGTAACTGCGACTTTTGAGACCACCTCATTGAGGAGATGATGAAAGAGTGGCTGAATGTAAGGAGACCAGATGTTTTTTTTCCACTCATCACCATCGCTGTTAATATGTAACTCCATGCGTGCCCATCTCACAGCTGATGTGAAAAACATGGGGAAACAAATTAACGCTGTGCTCGCTGTTCAACCGCTCGATATCCGGACCCAGCAGGTGCAGCAGAAGCAGCGAGTTTACATGCAAAGTCAATGGTTGACGCGCGTATAGGTGCAGCAAAAGGTCCTGCAGCGCGTTTTGAGCAGCAGGCGCTGCGTCGGGAGCGTTTAAGCATCTGACGCACCGCCAACGCGCTGCTGCTGCTCGAGATGGAAAAAATTAAGTTTTGCTGCTGGACGCGCCGCATCAACCAATCAGAGAAGCTGATCTGGGAGCTGACAGCGAGACAGACACAGCGCTCTAATGACATATGATATTAACGCAAATGAAAAGGGCTGGATGGATGAGGAGATGATGAAAGCGTGGCTGAGGCAGGTGTAGGCTATGTGAGGAGAACAGGTGTTTTTTTCCACGCATCACCATCGCAGTTAATCTGTGACTCCATGCGTGCCTATCTCACAGCTGATGAGAAAAATATGGTGAATCAAATGGATGCTGTGCTCGCCGTTATCTCGGGGGTCTGACAAAGGAACTTCAACCGCTCGACATCGGTGTGAAGCGGCCGTTCAAAGTAAGGCTGCGAGCGGCGTGGGAGCGATGGATGACAGACGGAGACCACAGTTTCAGGATAAGTGGAAGGCAGCGCCGGGCAAGTTACGCCACAGTTTGCGGATGGATTGCAGATGCTTGGACTAATGTGTCTGCTGGCTCTGTTGTTCAAGCTTTCGCAAAAGCCGGCATTATTTCTGAGGAGCTGCCCGGCACGGAAAGTGACTCTGACAGCGAAGAAGAAGGGGAAACTGGCATGTCGGATTTAGTGCAGCTGTTTAATTCAGAAACAGAGGATGATGACTTTGATGGGTTTAAATAATACTTTGTAATAAATACATTAATAAAGCACAATCATACTCAGTTTTGCTCCCGCTCTATTTTTCTACCTGAAAACTTAATTCAACAGCAGCCTCTGGGCGCGTCTCCTCCTCTTCACCGCGGCGGCTGGCAGGTGTTTTTTCATCTAAATAATTTAAATCTTGCAGCTATATTTGCTGTGATCAGTGGGAATAAAGTAGTTTTAATTTGTTTTTAAGTGAGAAAGTCCACCTGAAAACTTCATAATTGCAGTCAGTTCATCCAGATTATCTATTTCTGTTGGAGGCGCTCAGACCCCCACATACCAGCGGTGCGGCGACAGCAGAAATCCCTTCATCAGCAGCCTCTAGGCTGGGCAGCCTCCGGGTTCACCGCGGCTGCCTCCGGGTTCACCGCGGCCCAGGTTTGATTAATAGTTTGTAATAAATACATGAATAAAGCACAGTCATACTCAGTTTTGCCCCCGCTGTATTTTTAAATACGCAGTAGAGGTATTTAAAGGTAGTAGAGGACATGTACCGGTATATAAAAAACGCGCCCTATAGTCCGGTGCGCCTTATGTGTGTGTTAAATACAGAAATGAGACACATAACTGAGAGTGCGCCTTTTAGTACGGTGCGCCTTATGGTCGTGAAAATACGGTAATTTATCGACGATCAGAGTCTGAGTGATGTTTTATTTTGAAAAATATAAAAAATTGCGGCATTCTCTCCCAGTTACATCAGTCGGTGCATCTGTGCCTTTTGACACAGGTTAATTCAGTTCAAGACTCACCCTATTTATAACATCCTATCTTTGTGAAGCAGGATTTTCTGCATCAGGACATCAGGAGCACACTTTGTCTGTAATTTTCTCAGATTACGCCTAGATGGGACCGGCTTGTTGTTTTCTTTTTACGCTGTTTGTATTTAATTTTATGCCAGTCGTATCATTTTACTGGATCGGAAACCCACCCCACCCCCACCCCCCCGGCCGTTCCGTGAAAGTATTGTCTGACATATAGCGGTCCGTGCTGCAAATAAGGTTGAGGACCGCTGTCTTAGAGAACCTTTTATGAAAATCTAGGATCCAGATTATGACCTGGATAATCACTAAAATGTAATAACTTTTCAAGTTATCCTGTACAAAGACAGTCAAACAGAGAATCTCTATTTAACACATGAACTCCTTGGTGGGGGTAACATTGCTTAGGGCCCTGTCACACCTTGGCGATTTAGACAATGTATGCCCAATGTCCCAAAATCTCCTAAAATGCTGGCAAAGCCTGAATTTTCTAGGTATTTTTTTCAATTTTGGGCATATACATAGTTTGGTATAATGAGTCCAAAGCGTATCTCCAACGACAGCCTAACTTATGCATAACGCATAGGAGCATAAATTAAATGATGCACAAGCCAGTGTCCTGAAGGGAGCAGCGATGTGCCCGGAGGCACCATGTCTGCATAAAAATATGTCTTTGATCATTATATTAACCTAGCTGCTGTTTATTGCCTGCCCAAAAAAAAAAAAAAACAAAAACAAAAAAACATTGCATTCAATGTATTACACTAATAGAAACTTTTTTTTTTTTTTTTTGGTGTTTAGTCTGATTAGATTTTATCAGATCAGATCCGTAAATTCAACAAATACACCAGTGTTTAAAAAACCCTTGCCAAAATATGCATAAAGAATATAGTCCTGTAGAGGCTACTCATTTAGTTAAATGCAATCACATATCAAGCTCCAAATTTAGTCTCAATGTCCTTGGGATGTATAAACAGTGAGGAATCTTAATAGTGACAGTGCCAGAAAGACTACATCATCAATTTTTCACACACAAGTGTTTGCCTTTCCTAGCAAGAAAACACAACATTGTCACTGCCTCTGGCAAAAAAAAAAATCTAAGCAGCCTCTTGGGAATTATATGAGCATGTAAATATTTTGATTTATTGGTAATTTTTACCTATATAGTGCTATAAATGTTTTATCCATGTGTTCTGTCTGTCAAGTTCAGTGAAAGAGTTACAGTATTGCAGCACTTCGAAGTTTCATGTTCAAATTTAAATTTACATCTTCTCCCCAAGACTGTCTGAGTAGATTTGGATGTACACACTCCAGTTTTCAAAGAAGATTGTTTTGTTTACTGAATCGGCTGGAAAAAGAATGTGTGTGACACCTGTGTTTTTCGTTTTATTCCAATATATATGTTTTTGTTTTCTTAAATAATCTGAAGCAGTAGTTATCAGATGAAGAGTAAAAGTAAGGGTGCAAAAACAAAAATTGTCTTACCCTGCTTCTAATTTTAAACATTGACAACCTTCAGTATATTTTGTGATGCAATGACATTTAGTTAAGGGGAGTATTTTACACATACCTTATTCGTTTAAGCTTGGTTGATTTTAAGGTTAATAAAAGGTTTTATAGTCAGTTTTTGGTGAACAATTGCTCTTTATATACTCTAGACCATTTTCTAAATGATTGCTTAAAGCAACGTGTATGGTCAGTGTATTATTCATTGTCTAAAATATATACTACCAGTGTATGTCTCTGTGTTCCTTTTCTGTATGCACCCTCTTTGTGAGAAGACATTTCCCAGCAGTGTTTGATGTATATCTGACCTTTGATGTTGTCGCTGTATACATCCTGCAGACTAAGGCCCAATTAAAGTTAACAAACACTGAAACCCCGTAACCCTCTACCTAAGTTGTGCTTTATTCTCAACTGCCAACCCCCACCCCAGTGTAGCACCTATTGCTATCCCCATTTACACAGTTCCTCATGTCTTGATCTTTTTTGCCCTCCCGACTCCTTAAACTTACGCCCCCCGCCCTTTACTGTAGTTAGTTTGATTTTTGTTTCTTTTAAGTTGCTTAAAAAAAATCTGATTCTTCCAAAAAATGTATAATTATCAAGTCAATCTTCTTTTAACATTACATTCAGTTGTTTTTTGTTTGTGTGTTACGGCTATTTTACAGCCCATTGAAGCCTGATAATATGAAACAATATGAGGATATGAAACATCTAGTGTGGTTTTTTGTTTTTTTGCTCTTCTAAATGTTGAACATAATAAAAAAACATAGCCACATACATATATATTGCATTTGAAAGCTTTCTTGAATCAGTTGTTCTATAACACTTCTTAAAATTGATTAGATTCATGTACTAATTCTGGGTAATTTATTAATAAATAAATTAGTCAATATAAACTATAATAAAACTCAGATTTAAAGAAAGGATATCAGAAAAAACAACTAAATTCAACATTGTAGATGATTACCAGAAACTGCATTTTTAGTTTGTATATATACTTATGTCGTAACTATTATAACAAATTTAAATGATTTATTCTTAAATTACAAATTATATAATTACATGTCTGTATTTGTTTTAATAATATAAAAATAATTTGTAACCTACCTAAAGAGAAAAATCATTCTACTATGTTTAATTAGATGCATAATTCCTTAATATTTAGAGGCTGTCAATAAAATACTAAATGGTGAAAACTGCTGTCACTAGCTTGCTGGGTGTTTTTGGATCTTCATGCATATTATGCAATCATCTTTGTGAATCTGGTGAAGAATTTGTTTGGGTGATTTCATAAAAAAAAATGAAAATACTTGATGGCATTTTAAAAGCAAACATGTTTCATTAGGAGTTTACCAATTTAATTTATCACAAGGAAAACTCCCTATACCTGAAACATGGAAAAAAAAAGGCATAGTGTAGAAAATAAATCAAACTTGACCTGGGACCAGTATTCAGTCATGAATTGTGAACTAACAATGCCCGAGCGATTGTTGTTGTATGTTTCTTGTTGACACAAGAAAAACAAAGGATGATCATAGGTGAACTGTGTTGTTTGATTAGTGGCAATGAAAAAACGAAACAATCAACACAGGGAAAGAGGTACAGAAAGTCACAAGTGTGGGCATATAACCAGAGCGAGGAGGGGGAGATAAGAAATCTCTCAACGGTTTCGTGAACACTTGAATTATTATTTTTTTATTTTATTTATTTATTTTATTTTATTTTTATCAGTGTCCTGTCTGGCAATTTGGCAATAAGAATAATTGTCTTGATGCCAAAAAGAGCCCAACAGATTTTACTTTCACAAGTGCAGCAGCATGGCAATTGCCATATTGTTCCACTTGTTTCATGCATATAAATTGCTTTATTATAATTATGCAGGGAGTTTTACAGTTTATATGGACACTGCAATGTAAATAGAACAGAAGTGGAAAAACAGAAGAAGAAAAAGAAAAAAAGAGAAAAGATGAAGGAAAGAGGAGATAGAAAGGAGACAATGACAAAACATTTTCAGTCTGCTTCATCACCTGCAACGAGATGCAAAAGAACAGCACAACCGAAAGACATGGTAGGAGATATACAATAAAGCAACACCTTGAAACTATCGCTGAAGTAGTATTATTTAGTCTGACATGTACTCTGTGTTACCTGAAGATATGAATGTGGGCTTTCTGTATGTATAAACACTTGATTTAACATCACAGGGATTTAGTAGCAGATTTTTTTTAAGCTAAACATGTCAGTATGGCTTTAAATAAAATGTGAAGACAGCAGTTGAGATGTGTTCTCTTGAACGAAACTGTGTAATATTTTGTATAGCAGATTAGAGACACAAGTTTTGGAAACCATATTCTTATCCTTGGTTCACACCCTGAATTAGCGGCATGATCTAAATAGCTCAAAGTGAAGCTCCTACCTTCTGTTCCTTCTTCCCATCCCAACATTAGTCAAGTTCACATCAATGCTTTTTATGTCCATTTTGAAGTTTCACATTAGAGCTCTTCATGCAAAAGGCATTATTTGAAATAACTAAATTTCCTACAATTTTCACACTCAATGCCCGCCTTGAAACACATCCATTAAAGCCTCACTCCATTACTGATCTGTTCTTGCTAACTGTACTTTTTGTTTATTGCAACCAAAGGTGACCTAAATATATTGTGAATTATGTTTTTTATTGCCTTGTTCATTGGCTCAATTGGATGTAATAACATCTAAATCTTTTTTTTTCTTCAACATCTGAAAAGTTTGCTCAAAATTTGCTTGCCATTTCATTGGAACACAACAAGAAAAAACACTATTCTGGGTAAAGAAGGAGCTCCACACAGCTACACTGCATCTGGACAGCCTTCAGCCTTAGGGACGTCATTAGGTAATGGACTTGGACATTAATGACACTGGTTAAATCAGAACTACAGCCTAGGAAAAAACTAAAAAAAAAAAAAAAAGTTACCCATGTAGTTCATATCTGAAGCTTTTTATTACTAACTCCAAAACATATAATGGTGTATACATAAGGATGTGTCAATGTATTTAGATTATATGTCAGGTCAAACAAAGGACTGTAGGAAGCCATACAACTGTGTGGAGAGGAACATCAGGAGGTTCCTATGCTAAATTAACTGGGGCTAGGAAGCATTCTGCTGCCTTAGCTTGTATCTTACTTCCAGCACTATTGAGATAGCACTAATTATGCTAACCAATGATGCACATATGACAGGTGTTTAGTATCCTTGTTGAGGTGTTTGGAACTTCCACTATTCCAGTTAAATAAGAATTGCACCTACTGCAACACAGCATTCAGTCTTAGAAAACTGATAAGGAGCCAAAGCCAATATCTATTCTAAGATTTCGGCCATTAAATCAAAAAACACAAACATAAATAAAACCTTGTATAAAATGTAAGAAATGTGAAAGCTTTTGAGTATTGATTTTTTTTCTTTCTAACAAAATACATCTTAAAATTAATATTTTTGAATCATTGATATACATTTATAAATGTAATGCCAGGTGGAAAAATACTATGTATATTATATTTATATTTGGAGACTTATATGAATTGGTCCATTCTAGAAATCAGTGGGAACCCAATACTGCAATACTGTTGTTTGAAAGACAGTGATTAACCCACAGTTCTTAGCCAAAGCCTGAGGAGGCCGACTGATGGTACTGAAGCTACTCCGCTCTTCCTCAGTCTGCTAAATAATGCAGGCCAGCTGCAGACCTGGCTGACTTCACCCAACAGGCATGCAGCTAAATCTGGCAAGTACATGTACTTACACTGTGCGTATCTCAAAAATGCCCCAGGAATATGGCACCCTACGTGTAATTTGTGAAGATATGGCACAGAAAACTGCTTGTGTGGGAAACAATAATAAAGCACTGATTTAAATGGATTATTTTTATTATTGGGCCACAACTGTGTTCTTAATCAACCCAAAAGACTCCTTAGTATCAAAGTTTCCTGTTTTTGAAAATTGATGTATTTTTCTTTTTTTTAGATTTGGCCATTTTTTTTAGGATGTCTGTGTGTGCAGGTAAGTATTACTGTGCTAAATTAGTAGGCTACGTAATAAAAAACAAATATATACCCATCTTACTTGTTTATTTTCACTAAGTAAACCCATATAACAACACAAACCCAATCAGTGACCATTATAGCCACCTTTCTTCCCCATGACGCTCAAAAGCCTTCCATCCATAGATTCTGTCAGTGTCTTTATCTGTTTGCGATCCATGTTGAGTGCAGCAGCCACCAAAGCCTCCCAGACACTGTTCAGAGAGGTGGACTGTTTTCCTATGCTGTAGATCTCACATTTCATGAAGGAACACAGGTTCTTGATGGGGTTCAGATCAGATGAACAAGGGCGCCATGTCATAATTTTTTCTCCTTTTAGGCTTTTTCTGGCCAGCCACGCTGTGCTGTATTTTGATGCGTGTGATGGAGCATTGTCCTGAATGAATATCATGTTTTTCTTGAATGATGGCGACTTCTTCTTGTACCACTGTTTGAACAAGGTGTCTTCCAGAAACTGGCAGTAGGTCTGGGAGTTGATCTTGACTCCATCATGATGAAAAGGATGATGTAGTCTAAATACTCATTTGCCTATTAATTCTGCACACAGTGCATTTATATATCAGAGTTTATATATATATATATATATATATATATATATATGTGTGTGTGTGTGTGTACACTGGCAAGTATTTAATTATACTTTCAATGCTGCTTTAACCTCTGGTTGTATCTACATTTACCTGCAGCCTCTTCTCTCTGTGTTCTTGAAAAAAAACAACATATGTGAGATTGGTACATTTAGTTGGATCTTTCTCTATATTTCTATTTTTGTCCAACCTTTGATGCAGTGACGCTGTGCTACTGAGACAGTCTATCAACTGTAAACTATTCAAAGGAGTTAAATGTTAACTCCTAAAACGCAAATTTTTTTAAAGAGAGAGTAGCACTAAGGTTTCAAGGATTCAAGGATTTATTTTAAATGGCACAGATCAGCCCATTAATGAAGCTGCTCCACCCAGGAATCCTCCCGACTTTCCCAATTGGCCGCTCTGCCTTTGCCTTTTAGTCATCAATAGATTAACTAATTTCCTGAAATTGTTCTGTAATTGATTATGGTTTCTCAGAATTTTTTTTAAAGGCACAGTGGAGGATGTTCTTTTCCAGGAGGATCATCAAAATAAGTGGTCCTCCTAACTATCATTCTTGTGATATATTTACGTAAAGCCGTCCTACGTGCTCATTCCCATTTTCACTTAATGGTCGTGAGTCTGGCATGGTTGAAAAATTGCAAATCTTCTTTAGGAAAGAAAGCTTGTAAACATCGACTCTTAAACAGAGCGTGCATGAGGAGAAATGGGCTTGTGCATGCGTTTAATAGGCGTTCCCTGTGGGGGGCAGGGTTGTGCTTTTTTTGTGTGGATAGGGCGGTTCTTTTGAAAATCCACGAAAATCCTTCACTATACCTTTTTGGTTTTTCATCCAAAAATAACTGGAAGATTCCTTTTGATTTCTGCATGAAAATAAATGATGAATGAAAGGAAAATTGTATAATATTTGAGTGGAGTCCAGCTTATATGCCTCTCAGTATATGCCTAACGCTGAGAAGTGGGGATGCACAAAGAAATAACTTCACAATGAAAAAATGCCACTGTACTGAGATAACATTCTTGATGTTTGGGTTGAAGACCTTATAGAGATCCCAAGAGTTAAGCACCAAGAAAAAAACTCTGCTTATTGACTGAGGGAAGATCTTCTGACTGAGACAAAACTTGTCCAATCAAGCCTCTGAGAAGACAGTTATGCAGCTGAAGACAGACCTAACAGCAGCAAAAAGATCATTCACTAGTCTGGTCAAAAGTATAAAGAAGACATATAAAGGCATGCCTGAAGAAATGCTCAGTTTTGACAAGCTGACACAAGAAGCTGAAAAGGTTATGGCAGCTAACGATGACGTTGAGGCCAGCTTTATTGCAGAGCTGGATGAAATCAAAGAAATTGTTTCATCTGAACAGTGACAAGCTGACTTGGAAAAGTCTGCAAGTGAGTGCTAGAAAATAAATAAACTTAAAGGATCTTAAAACTGTAATTCAGTGCACTTCAAAGAGGCCAGTTTTGGAAATTTTGAGTTTTCTACAGCTCTACAAGCAGCTTAATCTGTCTGTGAATGGGCCTCAGCTATATGATCAAATTTGGAAAAATAGGCCTACTACTTGAAGGGATAGGTAAGGATGTGTGAAAAGTTCACTGTCTGTTGACAGTGAAGATTCACTTCTGTCACCAAACATCCTGTTATGGAAAACGTCCGGTAACATGGTGGAAAAAAGTAGTTCTGGTAGGGCTATGAATCAAATAGTTCTAAGCTATGGTTGTGTTTTGTTAGACTATTTCAACAATTTTAAAACATCCAGGTGCTATGTCAGACCTTAATATCAATTAGGACAATTTTTTTGGCCATTATCACTCTGCCACATAGGTATGGAAGACAGTTCCTACAAACAGAAATACATTTAACAGCTAATTAAAAGTTGTTTACCGAAGCCTACAAGTACAGTACAATGGAAAATACATTGGGACCAAGTAGCACTAAATTGGTGACTTAGAAACAACCCTGTCAAGGAAGGCTATGGACAGCGGAAACATGCAAGAGGAGGAGAGTTTTGTGTCAGAGGTCGTGGATGAGTCTCCTCCGCCGTACATATTTTAGTTAGAGGAGGAAGCGGGGAAGAAGATGTTGTGGAAGAGGACGCCAGGGCGGCAGAAGCTTGGTTTAGTGTAGAAGGCTTACAGCCGTACATGTTTGATCCCTTGCCTCACAACGCTGCCAGTTCTGTTAGCTCTACACCTGCCGAAGACACAGACGTCCATCCCCGTGAACACTGGGACGTAACTCAATGCTAAAGTAAATGATTCTTTTTTCTTATTAAAACTGTTGTGTATATTAGCTGCAACACATGAAATAAGATGCTATGACTGATAATAATTAATTGACAGATGACCGTTGACATATGATTGGCCGAATTTAGGTGTACAGGCTGACGTATAACTAACTGGCCTGCATAAGATAATGAAGAAAAAAAAAAACAGATTTTAAGACAGGATTTTTTATTTTTTTTATAGAAATTTTCTACATTTTGCGACAATATCTTCTGATAAAGAGTACATTTATATACATGTTTAAGCCAGAATGATTTGAAATTTAAATATGATTTCGCTAGCACTTTAATTATTTTGAGGCCTTATCAACACAAGTTCATGGAAATAATGCTGTCATGGCAACGTCAAGCAAGCTAGAGCATGGTATCCCACTCAGGGCAACAGACTAGTAAATTTACATATTCTAATGACAGAAACAAGGAGCATATCTGGCACAGAAACACTAACACTTTTCGGATTTGTCCGCTAATGAGAGACTTTTATCTCCAAGACCTCAGAGCGTACTTCAACATTCGGACACCTGTAACCAGGGACCCATGCCTGTAGCTCAAAGTAACACCGAAATCCCACATCCTCCGTAACCACCCACTCAACTCCAGACCACCTGCGCGGAGCAAAGCCTACAGCCTCCGCAGTTCCTCCTGTTTTGCTCCGCTCTGACTTCTTTCAGCTCGAGGAGAGCATGGGCGATATTATTAAATTTATAGGAGCAAAACATATAGAAAAGAATGCTTAATTTACTATAACATATTTAAAAAATCCCCATCAGGTTTTCGTTGTGAATTTTTGTAACAGGAATAGCTAGGATCATACAAAATTGGTTTGTATGAAGTGATATGATGTTTGTTCCATATTTCCAAACTCAGCATCTCT
Source organism: Cyprinodon tularosa (assembly GCF_016077235.1). Lineage (NCBI taxonomy): Eukaryota > Metazoa > Chordata > Actinopteri > Cyprinodontiformes > Cyprinodontidae > Cyprinodon > Cyprinodon tularosa. Next base: position 710,356 of record NW_024038862.1, on the reverse strand, counting down.
TAATCCATGGCTAAGATGAGAAGTTTCCTTTGAAGTTGTCAGATGCGCCTTGGAAGTTTTGACTGGATTTGATCAAACTTTTATGCCTCTTGGTATAAAATAAATATTTCGATCAAAATGAGAAATCTGCTTCCTGGTATGTTGAAGTACCAATAGTTTGATCGAATAATTTGAATATACTTTCCAATCTATTCATGCAGTTTAACGTAACCATGGTATTTTAGTGTTAGTTTGATTTTATATTTGTTGTGTAATTGATGTGGAGCCCTGTTAATAATAATATATATCAAATATAGGCCTATATCAATTACAGTACAGGTCTTTTTTTGGTCTTTTGTCCCAAAAAAAACATTTCACAGCACCCCCTGTTCAAAATGACTCTCAGTTGCCCTGTGGTCCTCTGATTATGATTTTGAAAACCTTATGGCCATAATCCCTATGCTTTGTTCCTATCTCTCAGAGGATCTCTGCTGAAGGAAGTCATTGATGCCTGCATGTTTCACACTTGTCAACAATTTGATCATATGGATGCTGGAGATTTAATTTTGTGCAGAACTACTATTCTTTACCTGATGCTCAAGCCTTTAGAAATAGTCGAGGTTAATGTGTATTCTTGAAAAAGGTTTGAGAATTGCTTTGTTTTCACTCACAACCTTTTGTCCTCTGAGCTCCCAGGTTGAAGTCCTTGTGCTGGCTTCTACACAAAATTCCCATATTGCAGCAAACCCTTCTGTGCCTGAACATCAAGGACCTCTTATGCTTGTTCCTTGAGGATCCAGTGCAAGCAAGCAGATCTTCTCAAGTCAAACACTGCTCTTTTCTCTGAGATCTACTTACTTTCTAAATATGGGAAACTAAGACAAAGGTCTTCGCTCCCAGAGGGTCCCCAGGATTCTGACTCAGAAACCTAAATAGTGGGGCAAAGAAATGTATAAATGATTTTATATCACTTTTAAAAAATTTAAAAAGTGGATCATGAATTTGTACTTATCCCTTTGATACTCTTTAATAAAATCCAATGGAATCGATTGCTTTTAAACATTACCACAATTACTAAACAGGGTCCATTTCACTGTTATCTGATTCGACTATACATACAGCTGTTTTGTGTAAGCCTTCCATGAACATTTTTTACAAAACTGATGTATTTATAATCCAAGAATTGAAAGCCAAATGGCGCAAGGTGAATCTGGAGGAACTGCAGAGAATGACAGCTTTAATCACGTGACAGAAGCTAAATGCAGAGAGTAATGCTTGAAGAGAAATGTTTAGAGAAAAAAAATATCTGACAAAGATTGAAGACCATGGTTACTGTAAAATAAAACTTCCAGCATTCCTAAATAATCAGACTAAGAATAGATTGCTTTAGATTAGGGATGAAACAAATCATGACCTTATGATTAAAATTTCGAATAATAATTTATTTGATAACATTTTTATATGGTTCATTCTATAGTCTGCTTAGACTTTTTTTCTGTGTTGTATTGTGACGGCCTCTCAGAAGCTGATTCCATTTATCATCTTTAAGTAGTGTTGGACCACAATGGATGTAAGGTTGATCATGCCAGAGAATTTCTAGATAAGGAAAGAAAAGCGATCCAATTTGAGTTAAGTGCAGATTTCACACTTTGGTGACAATGGTGCAGAATGCACTTCGTGTGTGTTTTCTTTTTTGTTTGTTTTTTTTTTGTTGTAAATATAAACCCTGATTTGATTCAGTTTAATTATATTATGCCAATTCACAGCACAATATATTAACACACTTTAATGAGAGAATTCAATCACAACACAGAGACTGACTATTAAAAGGTTTTTAATTTAAGGAAACCCATCTGACTGCAGAAACCCATCATTAATGCAGTCAATAACTCATCGCAGTCACCTGGGTTGCATTAGGTTGTTGGCTTTACAGAATTCACCTTTCCTGGATGGGCATGTGGCATCAGTAGACACCTGTGGTCCATTTTAAGAAGCAGGTTTAAAAAACTCAGATTCAAATCTGCAACTCTGAATTGATCTAGCCTAAGGTTAGGAACTCTTCAGATTTCAACTTCACAACAGCTGCTATTAATTAGTTTAATAAATTATAAGTAGTTCCACTCGGAGTTGAACACATACATAACAAGTATGAAAAGCCATTCTCAGCAGCAACAGGAAGTGCCTATTTCACTCACCTCGAACTAGAGATTTCAAATGAAGAAATTAAAAATAAACAAGGGAGAGTGTTTAAAAACAAGAGAAACAGAGCTACCGCTGCAAAGGAGAGGAAGATGGCAAGGGAGAAGTTTTTGCTCGAGTTAATGGCTAAATTTATATGAAGTGGCCTATGGCAGGCTGGTTTTACATTTATTAAAACACCCCCTATTGTTTCATTTGTATATCACTAAAATAAGATTTTCCCTAATCAAAAATCACACTCCTAGACTAAACTATCTAGAGGTGCACTCTTAATAGTGTATCACTACTACAAAACTGTAAAGACAAAATCTATCAACAGAATCCCAAAAAAAAAAAAAAATGTATATGTAAAACAGAAATTATAAACAAAAGCACTGATCTGAACACTGTAACTGAAGTAGGGCTGGATCAGCAAAACTTATATCAAAATATTTTTCTTAATTTTGGAACTTCGAAGCTATATGGAAGTCTTTCTCCATGGCCTCTCCGAACTCTTCCCATGCCCAAGTTGCCTCAGCGACCAGCCGAGCCGAGCTTTTTCCCTGCTTGATTTCTTTGTTTATAGGTGTGTTCAATACTTATTTCACCCGCTGTACTGTATTAAAATAATAGAGAAGATGGAGCCAATTAGGATGACCAGGAGACAAGAATAAGATGGGCACTGGATACAGGCTATTAAAATGGTAGGTATTAAAAAGGCATGTTTTCAACCACTAAGAATATCAGTTCTAAGTGACTAGATTAAGCTTTTAAACCCAACAGGCCCCAATGCAGCTTAGCTTACAAATGCGCTTGCTGAGATAATAATAGATAGTACTTTAGCCTGGCTAGATTGCCAATAATAATCATGGTAAAATGTATTGACCGTAAAGTTGTTGACCTACCTACTTTAGACCCTATGTGGCACAAATGACTGAAAACATTATTCAACAATGATCTATAGCAGGGCTATTTTGGACTAATCCATTCCTACCACCAAAGTTGGGGTTCCAGCATTTGCATTGGCTGCAGCACATATAGCGTTTTCTTTACAGCCTGGGTAGATTGAGATCTAGGCAGATTTTATTTCACCTCTGTCCCAGTGCCCCAAAAAATTCAAATAGTTCAGATTATGAAAACTTTTTAATACAAAAAGACATTTAAAGAAAAGAAAAATGCAGTAATACAGGCTGTGGGACAGCTTAAATAGGTACTGGGTGAGGCAGTGAGAGGTGATTTTCAGAGTGCAACCTGTGAAGTTTTATTTTCTTTTCTATAAATAGGGGGGAGTGATAAGCTGCACTTTTTTGTTCTGATCCTAGTTGTTCTGTTCTGTATTTTTGATATATACGGTTCAGGATGGATCATTATTCATTAGTATTTCTTAGTTTATTTGTGTATTCTTAGTTTGTTCGTGTTATGCTGTCATGTCAGGTATTCATGCCTGTTATACTGTCTCCCTTAAAGTTCACAGGGATATTTAAGAACTATAAGGAACTTGATTTTGCTTGGTGATCACAGCAAAATCCACAGCATCATATACTTCTTTTACAGCCTTAACATTTCTGTTTAGGTGTTTGATGCAATGCAGCCATAACATTGAAGTATGGGGGTTCATGTGACCGTCAGCCACCATATGGAGTGCTGTGAAACATTCTCATTCATCATGGCTTGCTGCATTGTGAGGTGCTATATTGTGCCAGTAGGAGGGTCAAGGGTGATCGATGCAGAAGAACTCGAGAGCAGTCAGTAAAAGGGTGACAATCTGGGCTTTCTGGGACTCTGTCATGGTGCACCACCAGGTATTATGGCAAGAGTAAAGAGAACCTGTTGTGAGGGCACACAGAGACCTCTGCCTCAAGGATAAGAGGAGGCTGTTAGTGCAGGGCTTCTGTTTTCCTCCACCATCTCCTCTGCACTGTCTTGTAAAGGATACGCCTCCCCACCAGGTTTATTTAGCAGCTGCATTCTAAAAACAGCACCAGAACACCTTGTTTTCCTGCACACTCACTAGCTGACACAGACGTTTACTAACACCTTCTACATGGACAAGCACTTGCATATTTCACAGAAAACCCATACTCACAGGCGGAAATAGCTTCTAGTTAGTTCCCTTACTCTGAATGACCCAAGGGTAACTGGCCCAATCATCAATCATGAAAAAAACACAAATTTCAGATGCTAAATAACACATGATATAGAAATCTTAGGTTATATAATGGACTATACAGTGTCACCATTTGAAACATTGTGGCATTTAGTAATAAGGTCCGGTGTTTCAATGTGAGTGAATGACATTGTTTGTCTCTGTGTTGGTAGACCCCACCTCTCACTCAGCCTGCTGGAGAAATGCTCAAACCTCTGTGTTCAAACAAACGGTTGTGCATGGATGGATGTATGGATTGATGTACAGTATGTATGTATGGGTTGATGGATTAGAAACATGTAAAAAAAAACATGCAGATAATCACATTTTATCATGACAGAACTTAATATGAAAAAAGTAAAGCAGTATTATTTAATTCGAAAATAATCTAAAATAGTTTAAAGTTAAGACGTTGTAGATACATCAATTATTAAAGAATTAATCTTTCAACTGCTATAGTTAATGAAACATTCCATACATACAAACTTTAGTGCAAAAAGACCAAGGAGGAATAAAAGCTGGTGACCAGGATGTTTATTTGTACCAGAAAGAATGACATAATTGGAAAAATAATGCAATTCATTGCAAATGCTGCATCACTAAGATGGGCTTAAACCTACAGATTATCTTAAAAACTGCATTTTAAGACACCAGTTGTCAGGGTTAGTTTGCTGTTGTTGAGTACCCAAATGATGAGCTGAAGAGGCAGAGATGAAATCTTGCTCACATTTAATGAAGTAGTAAATATACAGAATCCAGAGCCGATTGAGGGGACTAAAGAATTAAGAGAATCCAGCAAACAGTAACTGCAGAGACTAAACAAAAAAAAAAAAAAAAACAAGTGTTCAAAAAAAAAAACAGAAAACAACTGGAATGACACAAAATGGAAATGAAATTAATGATCCAGAAAACACAGAATGACATCAATCAAAGGATAACTCAATGATAAAAAAAAAAAATACTTAAACAGAACCAAAAATTCCAGGAAGGACACAATTTGTAATTCACTGTACATTTGTCAATTTTTTTTGAAGGGAAATCCATGGAAAGGTGTACAGTATTTTGTTTGGGCATGTAAAAACTGAGGGTAATACACTGCCTGGCCAAAAAAAAAGTTGCAATCCTGGATTTAACTAAGCAAATAGGTACGAGCATCCTATTGGATAATTACTGCATGGGCGATTATCTTTCAGCTGGCAACAAGTTATTTAACCCCAACTGGTGCACTGACAGGCTTCTCATTTCCTAAACAACCACTTTGAAAGACACATCCTGTGGTCGTGGAAAATATGTTAGTCTGTTTGAGAAGGGTCAAATCATTGGCATTCATCAAGCAGAGAAAACATCTAAAGAGATTGCAGAAACTACTAAAATTGGAACTGTCCAACCCATTATTAAAAACTGGAAGGATAGTGGGGACCCATCATGTTCAAGGAAGAAATGTGGCTGAAAAAAATCCTGAATGATTGTGATCGGCGATCACTTAAACGTGTGGTGAGATCAAATCGAAGAAAAACAACAGTAGAACTCAGGGCTATGTTCAATACTAATAGTAAGAGCATTTCCACACGCACAATGCAAAGAGAACTCAAGGGATTGGGACTGAACAGCTGTGTAGCCGTAAGAAAACCACTAATCAGTGAGGCTAAGCGGGAAAAAAAGGCTTCAATTTGCTAGAGAGCATAAAGATTGGACTGTGGAGCAATGGAAGAAGCTCACGTGGTCTGATGAGTCCAGATTTACCCTGTTCCAGAGTGATGCGCGAATCAGGGTAAGAAGAGAGGCAGGTGAAGTGATGCACCCACCATGCCTAGTGCCTACTGTACAAGCCTGTGGGGGCGGTATTATGATCTGGGGTTGCTGCAGTTGGTCAGGTCTAGGTTCAGCAACAGTATGTGCTCAAAGAATGAGGTCAACTGACTACCTGAATATACTGAATGACCAGGTTATTCCATCAATGGACTTTTTCTTCCCTGATAGCACAAGCATATTCCAAGATGACAATGCCAGGATTCATCGGGCTCAAACTGTGAAAGACTGGTTCAGGGAGCATGACACATCATTTTCACACATGGATTGGCCACCACAGAGTCCAGACCTCAACCCCATTGAGAATCTTTGGGATGTGCTAGAGAGGGCTTTGCACAGCGGTCAGACTCTACCATCATCAATGCAAGATCTTGGTGAAAAATTAATGCAACACTGGATGGAAATAAATCTTTTGACATTGCAGAAGCTTATCAGAACAATGCCACAGCGAATGTGTGCCGTAATCAAAGCTAAAGGTGGTCGAACAAAGTATCAGAGTGAACGACCTTTTTTTTTGGTGGCAACTTTTTTTTGGCCAGGCAGTTTATAAAATAGAAGAAATTGTAAACATTGTTTTTGATAAGTTTCAGTTTTATCACCAATACAGTTATGCAGATCTGGTTAATTTAAATTATTGAATCTTGTTCACAATTTTGTAAGTGTGGTTAAGTTATGGTATTTTTTTTTTATTTCATAATCAGAAATTCAGTGTATCTCTTGCAAAGCATGAGTCGTTTTATTTAATACCAGCAGAAGCATTTGCTGATTTAACACAATTTAAAATTATGCTCTTATTAATTCTTATCCCAGATTATAACATGTGCCATAAAATAATATTTCCTCTAGAGGATTCTATAAAGGATTTTTGTAAAAACTAGTATAGACCTTATGCATCATGTAGAACATGTCAGATGAAATACCTAATCAAAGAAACTCCTCATGTTTCTCTTTTCTTATCCATGTGTCGAAATCATCAAAATGTCTCGCCCCATTTTCATATCCTTCATTTTTTCTTACATCACTCTGTGGCATCTTCCGGCTTTGAAATCCTGAGGTGAAAAAACACCTTTGATGTTCTATTGCTAAACTTCAAAGCTGAGAGCTGCTGTAATTGACCTTGAAGAAATTATGTAGTGAATTGTTGATCGTGTCATTTTTTTTTTTCTTTTTAAGTATGAACTCTTCTGGTTACTTTCAGACCCAGAACAACAGTCTATCACAATACGGCCATATGATCAAAGAAAAACTACTCTTGAACTCAAATTAAATAAAGCTATTCAGTATTCATGTAATTATTTAAGTAACACAGACATAAGGAGGACTGTGCCTACTAAGAATGAAAAGTGCTGTTCCATATATGTGGAAAGGACTTTAAAAGTAGTACTACCTTTTGATTGGCATTAGTGTCTGTAATGAACCCTTAGGCAAAGGGACAAAAAAATGAGTGCCATAGACTTTGCATACATATCTGTGGTTCATCGTGACCACAGATGGCACAGACTTGTGCGTGTAAGAAACTGTGTGTGAGAGCAATATGCTGTGTGGCCAGTGGAGCTGAGGAGGCTGCAAGCTGGTGATAGCACTGGTCTCTGTTGTGTTGTGGCTAATCTACTGAACTGCAGAGCATGGGAGGTGATGAGGAGGAAGAAGGAGGGGGTCAAGGAGAGGCCTATTTCTACCAGGAGTCAATCTTAAACACACTCTTTGGCTGTGTCTACTCCTCCTCCATTTCTTCCATTGGTGTGGAACAAAACGGGTGATATGGTCCTCCATAAAGCAACACAGTTGTTCTTTTCCTATGACACTATCAATATAAAATTTACTGAAAATGTTAATATTCTTAGAAGAGAGTTAGTGCAGCGGAAATATCTAGTGAGCAGTATTAATGGGCAGGAATCTTTAGTCACTTCAATATTCTATTTGACTACAATGCACACAGCAAACTCCTCTCCCACCTTACCTCCTACATACAAAGAAAAACATTTAATCAACTCAACAAAAAACTAGTTACAAAATACTTCAAAGCTCTTACCACCAGCTCTGAAAAAAGGGGGTTTGAATCTCTTTTAATATTAACAGGATTTTTTGTTTTACTTAAATGATAACTAAATACTTTTTAATGATCTTCTGTTCCTCTGCTAAAATTGTATAAACTGTGCCTTTCTTAAATTGCTCTCTTTGGCTCACATAGCATTTTAAATGACACTGATCAGAAAGTGGCCAATGTTACACATGAGTCTTGGCAATAGCTCTCCATACATCAAAGGTTAGTGCTGTCTTTCATTTTTATGATAAATTATAATGGTAGACTGTTTTTGTTGTACATGTGGGTCACCATTATGGGAGACAACTTCATGGTGAGATGTTATCTCTAACAAAGGCTCAGCACAAAAAAACCCTGATTCCCAATGACCAGAGGTGTCACATAATGGCATGTACTTATATAGCGCCTTTATTCAAGTTAGGAGACTTGACCAAAGCGCTTTACACTACATTCATTCACCCATTCACACACACACTCACACCCTGATGGTGGCAAGCTACATTGTAGCCACAGCTGCCCTGGGGCTCACTGACAGAAGCGGGTCGCCATACACTCGCGCCACCGGGCCCTCTGACCACCATCAGTAGACAATGCAGGTGAAGTGTCTTGCCCAAGGACACAACAACAATGAAAGTCGGAGTCGGGGCTTGAACCGTCAACCCTTTGATTTCAGGGCAAACTCCTACATCCAACGCCACTGTCGCCCCAAATAACAAAGTACAAATACTTATACTCACCTTACTTATAATAGACTCATTAGATTTGTTCCATTTAAGCCAACTTTCTTTATGCCATGTTAGTGTTTAACAAAAAAATAAAATACAATACCATCAAAATATTTTTTTTCTTCATCCAGGTAATTCATTTCTTTGTAGTTGGACTCGGTGCTGCTCTAACTTGTTGTTTGCCAAATACCAAAAGAAATAGTTTTTCAACGAGATGCAAAGTTAGATTTTACACCGTTGCCATTTGTTGTGAAACTAAGAAAATGAAATATAAGGAAGCTATCATTCAGAATTGTTGAAAAATGTTCCTCTAATAGGGTAGTGCAATAACCAGTATGGAGTCTAAAGCTTATTTCCTTAATATATTTTTTTTTATGCACTTCTTTGGCTCTTATACTTTAAGTGATAAAATGTATGAAAGCAAAAGTAAGGCAGAAAAAAAAAAAAAAGCTTTAAGTAGTGGGCTGCTCAGTGGCAGTTCTTGCAGCAAGAAGGTACTGGGTTCGATTCCTGGTCCGGGCTTTTTCTGCATGGAGTTTGCATGTTCTCCCTGAGCATGCATGGGTTCTCTCCAGGTACTCCGGGTTCTTGCCACAGTGCAAAAACATCACTGATAGGTTAATTGGCTTCTCTAAATTCTCCTTAGCTGTGAGTCTGTGCGTGAATGTTTTTTTGTCCTGTGTTGCCCTGCAATGGACTGGCGACCTCTCCAGGGTGTACCCCGCCTCTCATCCGTAGACAGATAGGCACCAGCACCCATGGTATCCCCAAATGGGATTAAGCTTAAAAGAAAATGGATGGATGAACTTTAAGTAGTTTTAAAATGATAATTTTACACTTTGACTGGAGTAACAAGCATAACTTAATACTTAAGTTAATACTCCAACTTCTACAAAAATGTTAACACCTCTGCCGATTACTCTTCATTGTCAGATATCTCACTCTTTCAGCTGGGGAATATTTAACATGCCTAGCTCTGTATATGTTCATCCAGTTAGCGGTGGCTGGTAACATTGCCTGTTATATTTCTGGAACCAGCTGGAACCATTTTTGTATGTTTTAGGTTGTTGTTCATAATTTTTTCAAATATTCCATTTCAGTTTAATACATAATGACAATAAAATTGCTTTTTTTTTAAATCTATTTTCGCTTTGATCCAAAGCGTACATGGCTCCAACTAAGTTCAATTTTTTTGTTCCGTATTAAAATCCTTAAAATGATGTTACATATGAATGTTTCAATATGTATTTGAGTCAGAATCATACATGTCCAAGTTTTGTTTCCCAAATCTAATTCATACCAAAAACATGATCACATTTCACCAGGTATCCCTGATTTTCTCCAAGCTCTCGGAGTGAAGTAGCATCTGCCATAATAGCCACAGCAAAGCAGTCAGGCTCAAATAACCATCATTAAACCAAGGTTGAGATCAGTCAAGGGCCTCTTCTGCCCACTCCCTCAATGTCTGGTGTACCCCACAGGAACAGAGTTTAGTGATTAAAAGGCCTCTAATTACTACACACAGAGTTCAGTGTCTCTGTGTTAGTATCTACGGTGTTAATGCCCAGGAAAGAGTCCGCATGCAGTTAGAGCTCTCTCCTTCAAGGGGGGTTTTGCAAAGAGGACACCTTGAATGTGACTCCTGTTGGGAGGGTTGTTATAGTGCTCACATTGTGAAGAGTTTTACATTTGATGCTGGATATTGGCAAGTTTTTCAGTTGCTCCTTACCTGAAACCCAAGTTCTTTTTTTTTTTTTTGTATTATTATTATTCTTTTTTTTAAAGCCTACTTTGGCTAGATCTTCTATGTGGCTCAAATGGAGATCATACGTTAATTTTACCTAAGAGTTCATGTCTCAGACTCAGAGTGTATACAAAACAAAATTTCATTTAGTACAGCTTTCAGACCATAAATTAACAACTTAGACAACTTTTATTGGTGGCATATTTTTTGTATTTGTCTGGAGCTGTATCAAGCTGCTGCCTACAGGCCAGCCATCTGCCATGGCTGTTTTCTACATGCCAGATTCCTTCAATAAAAGCAGCTCATGTAGATAAGTACAATGGCATAGCACTGTCCCACTTGTCATGATGGATTTCTTGACAAGTTTTTGATTTCATGATGAAAATCTTGATGTAGGGTTTGTAAAAAACCCTGTAAGATAATTCCTTTTTCCAGTGCTCTGTATGTGCCTCACTAGAGGTTAATGTATGTAAGGGTGGAAATTAACAATAAAATACCTCCTACTTACCCCAGGGGGTAGTCATAAACGTGGAAAGTTAAAAAGGTTTAGTATTAACTTTAGGCGCTAATACCTCATTTTAAAACTTTAAAGGTGTGATATAGTACAAATCAAGAACAGGGCTAAAGAAGCACAGTTTCACAGAACAGAGATACCAGAACATTGTCCAGCTGATGAGAATTCATTGATCAGAAGAATTGGTTCCAAATAAAACTGATTCATTTGTAGAACTTATTTATGTATGCGTCATAATATAAAGTTCCGATATGTCTACTGCAGATGCATGATTTTGGTCCGAAGGGTCTATAAATATAATGTAAAAGGAAATGTTGCCTTTAATGGCAGTTGTAGGTCACATATTTATTGAGAAACTATGATCCAAAAGAACATTATTTAAAGAAGGAAATGGAATGGTGGATAAAAGGATGGACGAAATGATATTTGTGATCTCTGATCATCTTATCTGATCTGTTATATTATGCATATATACTTTTTAAGGATGCAATCATTTCGTGAAAAGTCCATCTTTATGATGAAGTAAAATTTTCTGTTCTGAGTTTATTTAAGTCTCACTGTGGGCTCACTTTCAAGCAATGAAAAAGAAGCCTTGATTGAAGAGGCAGAGCTAACACAAAGTCACTGTGATCGAAAGCAATTGTGTCAAAACTGCTCGCTTATGTCAGGGTGCATAAGGATGGTTGTCAGTGCACACCTTGATTCTTTTGTCTGCTAAATTTACCTACCAACTTGTGTGTGCATGTGTGTGTGTGACGATTTCTGCCTTTCTGCCCTAAGAGATGAGCTCAAAGAGGCTTAGTCATAGCTACAACCTCTGTTGCAGTATACTGTCAATCTGCATGTGTTTTTTTTATTATTTATTATTGTTTTCTGCCTGTCAGGTTTTATCTTCAGGGGTAGTTATATACGCATGTTGCTGTGTCAAAAGAGAACTGGGCCACAGCCTTTGAATGTATAGCTTAGCAGGTGAAACTGCATAAAGAAGTATGAGATATGAGTATGAATATTTTTATGTGAACTGAAATAGGATTAACAATGTATGTTAACACTCAATTATGAATCATTCTAAACAAAACAAAATACATCCTAAAACCTCAATTTTAGGCATTCATTTAATGTAAATTTAGATTTTTCCATAATGCATGTATACTTGTATGAAGAAAACATTATCCTTGCTGAGCAGCAAGGATAATGACTAACACAGTTACATTATTTGAAGACTTGTATAAGCAGACACTAACACACTATTCACATAAACCTAGTTACATGCTGTGCAGAAATACAGATAACCTGACAGAAGCAGAGACTCAAAGAAGATTGAGCAGCAATTACCTTTCCATAGCTTTTTGTAAAACAATTTATAAAGAAAGATTTATTTAGTGCAACATCACAGACGTCCACAAAGTTTATGAATATTATGTTACCATCCAATAGAACCAGAATTTCTGAAGGATTTCTTGTTTTTCTCCACTTTGTATTAAAATATATGTATGTCTGTGTTAGTTTTACAGTTTATGGGTTCTTTTACCTCTTTAGGACTCTTTCTTATCAAAACATATCGTTTAAGACTCTTAGTTACTATGTGTCTAAAACCCTCATTTTTGACTTTTGGTTAGGCGTATGACTAAGGTTTAAAATGGTAATGGTTAGAGTCAGGGTTGTTAATTTCTATAGACTACCAAACAAAATTAGAGGTCTGTGTGAGTAATTGATTGAGATTTGAGCTGGATATCCCTGTTATAGACATGCTACTCTAAAAGTGTGTCGCCTACCTGTTGCCCATCCCCACCAGGTGCTTATTAGTGACTAGTAATAAGCATTGCTGGGGCAGAGTTGCAGAGTAAAATGTGAAAGACAACCGATGTGTGCTTTTGTTATCTTTGGGAGAACAAATAAATCATGTGGGGAAAATAGACCCATGCGTTAGTCTTTTTTCATGAGTAAATATAGTTACACAGGTCCAGTGCACATACAGGCCAAACTGTTCAATTTTTCCCTCATCTGACTTTTTTTATTTATCTATTTTGAATCACCTTAGGCAAACAAAATGTATTATTATGTAGTAATTTATAAAATTGACAAACTGCTATAGGGATGCAAATGAGCTGTTCATACTTATTTATATAAATGAACAGTAGTTATACTAACCAATGACCTAAAATTCTTCCATATAAAAATCTAGGATTTGTTGATTTTGTATATTCTGCACTTGAACATATAAGGATTGGCTGATTTGGGATAATAATTTAGAAAGTATAGTAAATAAATCAAAATCAACAAAAAAAAAAACAGTATAATAAAGAGTTTATGTTACAAATTAAGAAAAAAAAAATGAAATAACCATACATGGATCAAGTATTTACAGTTTGTTCTCTATCGGTTACACACACATTCTCAACAAAAAATATCTCATTTTCCAAACTCTACACACAGTTCAAAAAGAAGAATCTTCAAAATCTCTCAATTCTCTTGCAAAATCAAACATGACTTTAAAAACTGTATCAATTCCTCTCAGATCATTATTTTGTTCGCAATGCATCATGGAACAAACCTATATTGTCCCGAATGACAACCTACCAGAACAGCACTGGATCATCTATCTCACCGGATGGAATTACTATCCTGTGTAGGGTGTCCAGGAATGAGATCATATGGGCAGTATTGTAGGGGGCAAAGGGTAGCATGGTGATGGATGAGGCCATGTTGGGAAACTGCTGCGCACATTGTGATATTCCTTCCACGCTGGCCAGGGAATTCAATGATGGCACACTGGGCGATGATATGTCTTTCCCTTTTCCATCTTTTAGTGAGGTTGAATCCAGCTTCATCGATGAAGATGCACTAGTGCTCCACTGCAGCAACCTCTAGCTCAAGGACTTGCCATGTGACATACGAAAATGTCAGAAATAGATATGGTCACATTCGTGGCAGATTACAATACTGCAGTATATAATCAATGATTCATATTGCTGAGAGTTTACATCATTTGTGAGTACTGTACTACTTACTTTAGTATAGTTTTAGTTCAATTATTTGATCCTATAACAATGGTGTTGAAAATTGCCTCATTCTCGAATTATTTCTTTATGGAGACAAGTGTTAAAAAGATCACCCTTTCAATATTTTGAAATAAGTTGATGGTTTTAATTATTTTTCTTCATAATTACGGTAATGCTGTGTCATTATTGCAAATAAGAAATTGTCTATATCTGAAGGTTCCTGTTTAAAAGAGTGTTGGTAATCTCAGTTCTGCAAAACAAATTGTGAACTACTACAGACCAAGAACAAATATATTTATCATTTAAAAGTGTTTAAGAAGTACAACCAGAGAGGAGCGCAGTAATTATTTGTGTACTTTAGTAGAACTTGATATAAAGTGGTTAGTGAGTCAGTTACATATAGCAATCATTGTGTCTCTAGAACCAGTTTTTGTATGTAAACATTTAGGTAAAACTGTAAAATGGATGGTCAGATAAACAGATCATGTGATTTTGTGACTCTAAATTTCTTAATTACAATAATCCGTTTTGCCAATTTTTTTTTTTTGCTATTAGTGTTTTTTTTATGTTAGATGTCATAAAAATTCTAATTATTGCAAGAAGTAAAAACAAAAAAAAATCTTGAGCCTTTAAACACATTTTGTACTTTGAGCAAAAGGGTAGGTAATATTTGAGTACAAAAAATATACACTGAGCTTAGAGGCAAAACTGTGTTGCTCTTTTTCGCTTATTTTCTTCTTAGGAGGCAATGGATTTGGTTTAAATGAAGCGATCAAAGTCAAACACCAGGCAATTAGCTTCAAGCCACCTAGGAGGCATGAGCCTGCAGATGGATATCTGTGAGGTAAATATGAGAGCTTTGCATATCATTTGAGGTAATAAATGGACAATTTATGAAATTATGTTAGCCATTGGTGAATATCTGTCACGTTTGACTTTCTTATGTTACTCCCTGTTGTCTCAGAACTTAGTTTTACACTGAATTTAAAAATATATATATTTCTTTTTAGCTAAACTACATTAATATTGTAATGAGGCCACCAATTAAAGCAGGAAAGTGCTGTTTAATTTAAAATGCAGAGTGATGCAGTCAATCACAGATTCTCGGCACCCCAGGAAACCTCAATAACTACACAGCAGATTGTGGCTGAAAGTCAAGGGATCAGGATTTTTTGTCACGATTACCCTCAGTATCTTTTCAGCCTCTTATTATTTATCATCTGAACCTTTTGATTGCAATTTCTTCTTTATTGCAGGCATCTTTCCGTCACATTCAGCTGATGATATAAAGAGGAGGTAAATGATTTATAGCATCTGTGTAACTGAGTACCTTTCAAAATTAAGTTATCACCCTCATGGTTTTCTCTCTTTTATGACACAACGCGCTCTGATTCTGTCATTATCCTCCTCATTTGACTCCTCTACCACTTCATGTTGACCTCCTTGCTTCTTCAACCTCATTTTGTATCCTTTCCTTGACTCTCAACCTCATTATTGTAATGTCTCCACTCTGCATGACAGGGAAACTGAGGGAGCATTTAAACATTGACTGGTTGCAATTACAGCAGCTGACCTGCTGAGTTTGTGTCAAAGTCTGCCCTTGACCAGACCCTCACCGCATTGTAAAATACATTTCAAACAAACAGCAGGGGGGGATTGTGTAAGGCTGTGCAATCATCACGTGTGAAGGTGAATGTATAGGAATTGCCTAGAATGAAGAGATAAAGCTCTCAAAAATGTACAGAGACAGTCACAAGGCCATCCAAGTGTGTTTGTGTGCCTGACAAAACTTGTTTAGGTTTGCTGGTGATGAAAAGAACTCATAGCCTTGTTCTACTGAGCTTTCTGAAACCGTTGTGACAATGTGGAGTGATCCACTTATGAGCTGGACAGATCACCCTTAGGGGGTTGAAGCTTCTCTGATGACTCCTTTGATATTTATATCTGTAAAGTGTGGACAGCCTAGTCCATTCTGACATACTTAAATTATCCTCTGCAAAATATGGCTTGCTTTGTGTCCAAAACTGTATAAAATGGTGCTTTTCTTCTAAACCTTTAAGGGTTCCTTGGTAGTTGTAAATGAAGCTTAAAATAAAACTATATTTCATAGGTTAACAAAAATAAAATACCAAAAGTACTTAATCTGAATTATGACAAAAAAATTATGTCAATTAATTGATTACTGTACATGCCACAGTGCCTATAAGACAAGGCAGTGCATTAAAATGTGTTGATCAATGGTGAGATTTTCACAAAGCAACTCAGTATTTGTAATGACAAAATAATACACATTTTGGGTTGCTCAGTGGTGTAGTTTGTAGGACAGTCTTCTTGCAGCAAGAAAATTGTGGGTTTGATTTCCAGTCTTGGGTCTTTCCTGTGCTTACTTGGGTTCTCTCAGGGTACTCTGGCTTCCTCCAAAAGTCCTGTTAGGTAATTGGCATTTCAAAATTGTCCCTAGGTGTGATATTGTAGGTTTCTGCATGTCATTATGTTGCCCTGCGATGGACTGGGGACCTGTCCAAGGTTCCCCCCCTCCTCTGGCCCATAGAATATTGACCAAAGGCACCAACCCCAGCACATCAGAAAGATTATGTTTATTTGGCTGTTTTCTATTCTGAAATAACTTTTGCATTCAACACAACCATGAGACATAAACATTTTATGTTATAAGCATTGTACTGTCATCATCTCAACAGTGACCCAGTTCTCATTACTTGCTCATCTGATCCACCTGCATTAGTCACTATATAACCAGCTTTCAGACCAGTCATCAGTACCAGATTATTTCGAGCTATTGGTGAGACTTATTCCAGCATGTACTCTCTAACATGTACTCCATCACCTTTGGAAGTCATTACTCATACTTGTATTTCTTTCTGCTTCAAAAAACTCCAACATAAAAAAAATGTATCTTTCATACTGCATCCAATAATTGTAGCTCATTGATTTTTACTCTTTCTTTTCACTCCTCCACAGGGAAAATGCTGACATTCTCCATTCCATAACCTCATTATTTACTCATTCACATCTGAAATATCCTATCTGCGGTTACATATCAACATTTAAGTTTACTAACAAAAGGAGCAAAACATAAAAGACTTAATATTAAAACTTCCTTTTAAAAATCTTAAGTTAAAACATAACTCAATCAACAAGGCGACACTAGTGAGCTACTTGTGCATAAGTATGTAAGGTTTTTGTACATGAGTTTATACTTTATTTTAAAGCAAATCAGATACATCTCCAAAACTTTAAACTACAAATCTCTTTCACGTGAAATTATCTATGTAGTAGTTCAACAATACAAAAAGTTTACTGAACTAGAATTTCATGTTTTGTTTGTTTTAACAAATTCAAATGCATGCCAAGCAAACTATTATTTTACATTCGAAGTTTGCTAAAAATATATATTGCAAAGCATAAGGCTGCCATTTGAGTGCTTTGAGGTTTTAAGGAAAAACTTTAGCCGACTACGGTGTTCATCTGAAAGGTTTAATCCATTAATTCCTTTTCTGTCCTAGAATTCTCAGAATAAGTTAGCATAAGTCAGGCAAAGTTCACCCCTCAGGTTGTTTATTTCATACTGCTAAAACAAAGCCAGAACTGTTCATCCACACTGAGACCTCTCATTTAAATCTTAAAGAAAATCTATTAAAACTAAAGACTAAATAGACGAAAGACTTAGACTAAAAGTCTCTACACGTACATCAAGACACCGCCAAGTGGGCAAATACTTATGGCAAGGAGGGGTTGAGGGGTATTAAGTAAATTTATTGCTATGGCCTTGTCAAAGTCCTGAGTATCATCCAAAAATAAAGGTGGTGAAAAGAAAAAAAAAAAACCGTGCAGTTTATGCAAGGCAACCTGCCAATATCTGACAGCTCAAGCTGCTTGTTGCTAAGGAAGAAACGTAATTTTCTCCAAGCCAATTTATGGGATGGATAACAAATTGGTTGATCAACCCAACAAATCTTGTTTTGTCTTTTACAACCCATATTTTATAACTTTGTTTCCTTCTTGTTGTTTTTAATTCTACACTCATTGCACATTTTCCCTTTTCCTGTTTTAAGATTAATTAGCTTTTTCTCTTCAAAGCTGTACTACATTTCTGAGAATTAAATTTAAAGTAAAAATCTTGCCTCTGTGAGTGTGTGCTATTTCTTTTAAGAACAAATCATGAATAAGCAGAACAGTGCAGTACAACATAGTATAGAGTTCCACATTTACTAACAAAGTTTTATCCTCTGATTTCCTGGGTTATCTCTCATATGACCTGCTGATGGCCACGCTGCTGAAGTCCATAAAAAGTCTCCACCAGCACTTTTATCCAATATTTTAACCTGCAATTTACATTATTTTGTAGTGAATGAAAAAGTCCTGAGGGGTGTTTCATAAAACTGGCTTAGTCAGTAAGTTGTCAGAGTCTGGCTGATTTTGATGTTTCACCTGGGTTTTATAAACCTGAAGTCTTTTTCCCTAAAACAACATAAGGGAAGCAGTAACCATTTAATTACCACAATGCTTTATTCTGTGTAGCTAGAATACTCTAGAGCAGACTAACAGCAAGGTTTACACTATCTGGCTCAATTAAGGTAGCCTGGGTGCCATTCCGAACTTAGTCCCGCCCACAAGGTTTGAGGTCGGGAAGTTCGGTCTGGCATTGCTCCATAGTAGCGCGAGTATTATCGCCCACTGTCAGGTGATCCAATCAAATTGTCAGGGCGGGCTTTATACGATGATGGACAGATGATCAACAGTAACGTAATCAACCATGTGACCAAAGCGCGCTTGGGTGACAACAACAATGGCTGCCGCCGGAGAGTTGAGGTGAGTAGAATCTGTTATTAGGTCTGTTCTAGAAGATATCGACAGCAATTTAATTTTAAAAGAGGAACAGAGAAACGCCATCAAGGCTCAATCAAAGCGTGCAACTGCACGCTTTGATTTTTGTTGACAACAACTATGCATCGCTTAACATACGTCACGCACTCCGTTGCTCTTATTGGTTGTAGGTCTATCCAATTGAGTGCAGAGGCATTTTTTTTCCTGGTTCGTTCAAAACACGCCCCATAATCACAGCTCTATGGAGCAGTATCAGACTCATATTCTGACTAGAACTGCGTAGGACTATGTCAGGCTACAATTAAGGTGACATACCAATCCAAAACCAATGAGTTTAGATTTTGTTTGCTTAAAGACAACTGTTGAAAGTTTGACAGAAAGGCCTTAAAGCTACAGTGTGTAATTTTTTGAGAGATCTAAAGCACCATTTACACTAACCTTTTGAAACCATGCCAAGAACGGTCCAAGCATGCTAACCAAGATAACTGTTGCGTGTAAATGGAATGCAACTGAACTGGACCGTGCCAGACAGAGCTGAACCACGCTAAATTTAGTACTAGTTCAACACGGCACATAAGTTGTAATGTTAAGGTTGCTGCCATTTTTGCTTCCATAATACCCGCCTTGAGAGCTGTAGTATTGTAAGGTTCAAGCTGCAAGGTTCTGCCTCTACTGCTGTAGTTCATTGGCTCCAGAAGTGGGCGTGGCTGGCTGGATCATCCAGGTTATGCAGGTGTCTTAGCCGGTGTTATGATACTGATTTCCTGCTGCTCCTGGCTGAATTCAAGAACTTCGTATCACCTTACCTTTGTGGTCCAGGTGATTGGTCCTCCTGTTTTGGGCACTGTGACCAAAACAAACATAAAATGTTTTCTTAATACCTTAGAACTGAAGGTTTCTCTTCAGGACTGACCTTTTTCCTGAGAACTGACGACATTTTTCCCTAAGGAGTGACAACATTCTTCCTAAGAACTGACAACTCTCCCCGTAAACTGATAACTGTTTTCCCGAGAAAGGAGGAAAACATTGTACTGCAGGTGGACTGGATGTACATTGTATTGCAGGTTTATTGGGCTCTGTCAGTGCCCTTTCCCTGATTTTTTTTTCCTAATAAATTTTGACAATCCCTACTTTTGACATGAGAATACCATAAAATATATTCAATTTGTTCATGTGCAAATTCACACATGCTTAATATTTCAGACATACCTAATATTTCAAATATACAGCCTTCTTTCTTTTTGTCCTCCTCTGCTGGTGTGCATCACTTAACTGGCTTGTTCAATGCTGCTCTGTCATAGTCTCACAATGCAACATTGCTCAAACACGATTCAAATTATGGTGTAAATAAAGTATTTTACCAGGCAAAACTATGGTAAAAGTTTGTGAAATTTGATCAAAAGCGATGTTCACAGCAACGTATTGTTAAAACACCAATTTCACAGTAGGAAACTAAGTTACAGAACTATATTGGATATATTAGGAGTAAAATATTGTAATGTGATTAATGCAGAATTTTATTGTGAAACATTTCAGTTAAATATTGTAAAATCCTGTTAATATCTTATAGCCTAGAGACAAGAGGAGTAAGGACGATAAAATCTATCAGAAAAAGACTATTATGTTATGAATTATACAATAATTTTCATAGGCTGCTAAATTTAAAATAAATGAACTAATCTTTGTGTTTTTAAAGCTTGTTGAAAATAACTAAAGGGTATGACGGTCTTTTCTTCCTTCATAAAGAGGACAGGTGGATGAGATGTGTTCATCAAGTTTTCATTACGACACTTGTGCGCCAGGAGGCACGGCGGTCACAGGAGGTGTGGGGGGCACAGATGGCAGCACAGGTGTGGAGATGCCACCACATCAAGCAGAGTCATCAACACCATCTAAACACGCTCTGCTTTGTGTATTTGCACACACACACTAAAAAAAGAGTTTGCATAAAACTTCTGTGCTGGTAATCTATTGCAAACATCTGAACAAAAACCTTAGCCATTAAAAGCACTTTTCATTTTAAAATTAAATCTAAGTTGGGACATTATTGTTGGAACAGTACTAACACAACAAATATGAACATTAGAAGTAAATTGGTCATTTAAAATGTAATAACATAAAATAATAATGCTTATACGGTTTCGTAAAGAATCCCTGGGTATCATATAAATATTTTGGAGATGTAAATGTCAGGATTTAAAAAAAACATTAAAGTTCCTTAAATTAAAAAAAGGAAAGAACTACTCAAACTTTTGATCTAACATGAAAATGTCCATCAGTCATGCACACTTTTTCAATTAAAAAAGCAAAAAGAAAAAACACAAATACTAGCTTGGGGCTACAGAGGGCTGTACCATGAAGGAGGTTTACCCGGTTAGCGAGACAACTTCGGGTTTACCCCTGACCTTCTGGTACGACAAAGCTGGATTCATTAGCGAAGCTAGTCACCATGGCAAGATACTCTATAAAACAAACCTGCCCTGGGGTAGGATATCTTACCGTCAGCTGCTAAGAAAACAATCATGTGCTGTTAATCCCATTGAATTCAACAAAACATCACAATAAAGGTACTTGAAAACCAAAAAGCAGTTAAATCAAACATATGTTCTTGACAAATTGACAGTTTTCAATTTATTCATTTATTTTTATTTTTCCTCCTTTTTGAAATGCCAACCTTTTACAATTCTGTTTTCTCCTGTATAATGTCTTCATAAACCGCTGGCATTTACTAGTTTCTTGTATAATTTTTTTAAGAAGCTAAATAATTTTAAAATATATATATATATATACAGTAGTAGCCATTCAAAATGTCCCCACTTATCTTGATTGGCCCTTGACTGGTACCCCACAATTTCTTTTTAAAGATTAATTCAGTGAAAGGTTGGAGTCAGGGTTAAATATGCAAGAGGGGTGTAATGAGTTCAAAACCTTGGACCCAATATTCAAAAACAGACAGATCTGGATAGTTCAAAACTAGACTTTATTTAACTCTCAGCATGGCTGCTCGTCAGCTGGGGCGGATAAACCGGATCCTATGTGGGAACAGAAACTCAGGTCAGTGACTAATAAGGGTTGATAACAATTAAGAGAAAATAGTCACTGACCTGTTTCTGAGTGGAGCTGGAGCCAGCCGAGGCCGAAGGGCAACAGAGTCCTGAAGGGAATGTCCAAAGCCGAAGTCAAACCAGAACCAAGTTCACAGACCAGAGGATCAGAAAGCCGATGAGGTACAGAAGGGGAATCCAAGGCAATGTCAAAAAAACAGTCCAAGTTTGGTGAGCCAGGTGAATCCAGGAATCAGTCCAGAACAGAGCAGATTAAAGAGCAGACTAGGGCAAAGCAAAACTCAGGATCCACAGGACAGAAACAGGTCATAATTTAGATAATCAAAAAAACAAACAGAGGGCTAGAGTTACTCACACAAAACAGCTTGAATATTCTGGCACTGGTAGCTGTAAAAACACACAGCATATATAGGAGCTGAAAACAGGTGGATCAGATAAGCAGTAATAAGAAAAACAGACAGAGTTACACAGGTGAGTGGAATGAGCAATCAGGCCAGCCACCAGTGCCAGGATCATGACAGGGGGTCGCTCCAGTGGCTGGAAGTTGGAGGGGATTTCGCTCAGAGTTGGAGGGAAGTGGGCTGCCATTCGGCTGGCGTTTGACTGGGAAAGGCCATTTTGAATGACTGCTACTGTATATGTATAAAATAAAAATAAGAGTGCAAATTGTGAGAAACTAATTTGAATCAATATGAAAATATAAGCAATATAGGTTTTACAGTATGGTCATGTAAATTTACGCAAGCAACAGCTCTGTGTACACCGTCAGGGATGCTGATTTGCTTGGGAAAAATAGTGCTTGTCCAGCTGTCCTTCAAGTTTCCATTACCCTCATGCTGTTGATAAATTAATTCATCATCTTTTATTGCCCCTTTACTGTACACCATAAACAAGAACGGTTTTATGCCATCGCAGGTGAGCAAAAAGTCAGTCTGGAAGACTCTTTGCAGCTTCACCTGAACCACCTGCCATCCCTCGTTCAGCTTCAGCCAATCATTTCAGGGTTACGTCCCTTGTGAAGCCAATCGTCTTTCAAGATCCCCTTTAGTTAGCTCCTGGCCTAGCTTCTCTCTCATCCATGTAACAAATGTTCATGCCAGTGAACTTTCAGTCATCAAGTGCTTTGTTATGTTTTTTTTTCCAGTCTGATCTCCAGTCTCAGTCTCTATCCAGCCCCGTTGGCCGCTTGCATTGATCTCCCAGTTCTGGCTCAGAATCATCACCACAGACTCACCTAAGCCTCTCTCATGCCCACCTTATTCCAGCCCACACCTGGTAAAACCACCATCCACTTTGACCTTAGCTCCTCCACTGGTTTTTACATTCTACTCTTGCCAAAAGTCATCAGTACTCTCCTCGCTGGTCATCCTAACAGACAAGCTTGACTGCTCCGTTGCTTCTCTCTGCTCACCTGAAGAAATTCATGGCTCCAAGCTCCGCCTCATCTGCACCTCCTCTGTCTTCCACTCAAGCCATTGTTCGGGATGTAGCTAAGCCCCTCCCATCTGTCTTTTCTCCACCACCAGGTGGTGCCCTGTCCTTGTTTGGGCCTCCCTGCACACCTGCAGCTCATTGGACCATTACTGGAGGAGTATTTGAGCAGTGGGCTGTCACTACATTGGCGCCAGAGTGTTTGCCAGTTTTGGGTACTTTAGCCAAGCTGAGATTAGCTGAGTCTAACCTAGCATTGTTTCTCTGAGTCTAATGAGTTTTTTTGTCTTTGCTCTTCTCCAGGAAGCTTTCCTGTGTAACTGGATACCTGGTCCTTCTCCCCCTGGAAGGAATAACTGATTCCCTTCGCAAATCCAAGTGACAGTCCACTCCATTACTCCTCCTGGTCCAACGTACGTCTACCTGTCTGCTCTCCAAAATGTTCCCTCTTCTCTGGATAACCCCACACAGACTGGATTCAAGGATTGACAAGAGCCCCCTCAAACGTGAGTCCCTCTCTTGCAAAATTCAAACTTCATCTAAATTCCCACGGTCCCTGAACTGATCTCTGTGATCTTACCTCCTTACTTTCCACTTCCGGTTACAACAAATAAACCTGTTGAACTTTCTCCGTGTTCTCTGAGTGGTTTCTCTGCATGTGGGTCAGATTTGTTAAACCGATCATGACATAATTTCCATATCCCACACCGAAGAAACATTGTGATTTAACTCAAAATTGACTGATCACACTGTCCCTTGAAATGCACATTAAGTCAAATTTAGACCTCTCTTTGGTTTATTTTAGAAACTGAAGTTATTGCAGTTGTTTATAAAGCAAAGGTAACTTGTTTCAACATTATCATTGATTTGAATTAACTTGCTTTTTCTGGCGAATGATCTAGCTACTTTTGAATAGCAGTTTATATTCCTAGTAAATCCGTTTTACAACTGATTAATACATTTAGGAGTTGGATTAGGACAAATATGTTTAATAGATTCAACAAATGTTCTAATCAGCACATCAAAGATTGCTACAAGTACAAAAATAGATAATCTCACATAAAGAAGACTATGTGGCAGCCCAAATTATTTAGGAGTCTAGTCTTCCAGTACAAGGTTTGTAACAGCCCTGCTATCCAACAAGCACCTAAGGACGCACCTGTTCACCATGCAGCACGACTCTCCATGGGATTATTTCTTTTTCATTTTTTGCTAAATTCATTTTTAAGATGAAGCAAAAACATAATCAGGTGCTAATCAGCACATTCTCAGATAAGGTGGCTGCAGTGTTTAAATGTGAGGAGCCAAAGCTGATCTCGCAGGTTTTGGATATTTGTGTTGTCTACCATTTTGAGGCGAAGCCAGCAGCCAACAAACTTGATTATGTACTACAAACATTCGTTGGCCAGGAGAATTTCTGGTTATATGTCAGACAAGTGAAGGTACACAAAACTAGCCAATTTTCCTTGCAGGTAGTGATGGGTTAATGAAGCATCTTGAAGTGTTTGGACACATTACCAAACTCTATTGATACTGTGTTGGTATTTTCTCACAGAATACTGACACCTGCTGGACATTTAAAGACACTACAGGCAGCTTATCTGACAGACTAAACAAAATTGATTTTATAACGTAGTACATTGATATAATTTAAGTTATTGTTGTATTGTATTGTTATTATTGTACATTGTATTATTTTATATCTATGTTTAAATTGAAAATATCTTTGATATTTTTTAATGCAGCCAATAAATAATGTAAACATATGATGTGAAAATTTAGGGGAAAATGGGAATAAGGATTCTTGTTCACTAGGTTTTTATACCATATTTTGAAAACAATAAGCACAGAAAAAAAACAGTAAATAAACAAAGAGTCAATTTGAAATTAACTCTTATTCAGATGAGTTGAGTAATAACTGAGAGAAAAACTATGACACAACGAGAAAATGAAAAAAAAAAAAAACGCAACGGCTGAAAAATTTCTAGTCCTTTTAGGCTGCTACAAAATTATTTATCATTTTAATGATAAACCGCACAGGATGAGACATTTTTTTTTTAGCAGTTGCATCATGTTGACAGATACGTTTTTAAACACAGTTTAGTGTATCAGTCAGTTACAAACAACTCCTGTATCGGTAACATGACCTTCTTGAAATTACACATGCACCGATACAGTATTTTGCTCTATGGACTCTATGCATGCACCAAAGCATCAGTGTTTCAGGACCCATCGCTACTTAAAGGCTTTGTGTTCAGTCCGAACGCACCATTACTTAGTTTTAAGGTTTTACTTGCATTTCAAACTACTTTTACTATTAAGGTGGTAAGAAATCAAACTAATCCCTGTACAGTAGTGAATGTGTAATTATATTGGTAACTGCCTTTTAAAAAACCTCTGTGTTGGATTAATTACACAAAACCATGCTCTTCATACTGTATTCGTAAGAGATAGGGTGATTTAATGAGGCTCGCTCATTACAATGACAAGTTCACATGGCTCATCAGGCTGACTTTGAGGAGGCAGTCTCAGACTTAGTAACCTTAATTTGTGCTTTCATTAATATCAGTAAAAGATTAAATGCAGACACTACTGTAAGAATACTTGGTTTTGATACATTTTTCAACATTAAATACAAATTACATTCCTGACACAATGTACCTTTCACACTGGTACTAGCTGAACAGTTAATCCTTAGCTTTAATGAATTTCTATGCATGTCTTAAATTAATGCACATTTTCTTATGAACTCCAGAAAAGAGCAAAATAATCAAGTGGAGGTTACATGAGAGACTGAACAATCATTACAGCATTTAAGTATTACTATCTTAAGATACTTAATGACCATCATATCTTGCATCAGTATTTAGTTGGGAGACTTTGTTTGTACTGTAATAAAGTGGTGTTGCATTTTTTATTTTTTTTTTCACAGTTGTCATTAAAAAGAAAGCAAAATTAGATCACTTGTACTTGCTCCTAAAAAACTAAATGTGCCGTTAAAAATGAATGAACACAAGTATCCACAGCTGGGACAAATGGCAGAAAAATAAAGCTGTTTTCCAAAAACATGCAAAACAAAAAAATCCACAAATTTGTTTAGATAATGCTGATATAGAATCCTTCTTCAGTTATTTTCAATGTTTTAGATATTATTCTATATTGTAATTACATTTAATATTATTTGCTTACACAAAGAAAAATAGAATCTTAAAATGAATATATACAATAACATAACAATGCTTAAATGGCAAGTTCATGTCAGTGTATAAATTAAAGATTGATGGAATGATAAGCTATTTTTGTCAAGCACCTTGATTGATGTCCAGCCTTCATTGGCTTGTTAAACACAATAATACACACTCAGTTTATTGCTCAAACAATAAATAAACGCAACACATAAATAACACAATATAAGTTCAATTAATTAAGCTTCTGTGAAATAAAATTTTTCACTTAGGAAGTAACGCTGAGTTACAATCAAATGCACATGCTGTTGTGCAAATTGAATGGCCTACAGGTGAAAATTATTGTCAATTAGCAAGACACACTCAATAAAGGAGTGGTTCTACTGGAGGGGAAAGCAGACAACCTTTCCGTACCTATGCTTTCTGGCTGATATTTTGGATATTCTTGTTGGTAGTGTTTTCACAGTTGTAATAGAATGAGTCACACTCTAAAAACCTCAAATTTGGCACAGGTGGTGCAGCTCAGGGGGTATATTAACGTGAGCTTAGGCAAGAAGTTTTGCAGTATTTGTCAACGTAGCGTCCAGAGGCTTAAAGCGCTACCAGTTGACAGGCCAGTTCACCACTAGATACGGAGAAGGCCACAGGAGGGCAATAACCCAGCAGCAGGACCACTACCCATGCCTTTGTTCAAGGAGGAACAGGAGAAGCACTCCCAAAGCCCTGCAAAATAACCCCTAGCAGGCCTACTGCTTAAAAACGGACTCCATCAGGAGGGCCTGACATCCACAGATTAGGTTGTACTGACAGCACAACACCGTGCATGATGTTTGGCATTTGCCAGAAAACACCAGGGTTAGCAAATCATCTCGAATCAGCACAGTGGAGAGTGATCTGCTGCCTCCAACATCCTTTTGTATCTGGTTTGGATTAGTAACAGTGTAGGGTGGCATTTTTTTTTGAGGGCTGCATAGCCCTCCTTGTGCTCATGAGAGGTAGCATGAAGACCCTTAGGTACCGAGATGAGATCCTAAGACCCCTTGTGAGACCATATGCTGGTGTGGTTGGCCCTGGGCTTCTCCTAATGCAGGACAATGCTAGACCTCACGTGGCAGGAGTGTGTCAGCAGTTCTTGCGAGGTGAAGGTGTTGAAGCTATGGCCTGGCCCGCCCGTTCCCTAGACCAGAATACTATTAAGCACATCTGGGACATCTTGTCCTTATCCATCCACAAACAGTACCACCAAAAACTGTCCAGGAGTCGGTAGATAGCCTACTGTAGTTCAGCTATGGACTACAGTATCTGCCTGAGTCCCCACAGGACATAACCGCCACTTCATCAGGAGCATGCACAGTCATTGTTGTCATGATCTTGGCACCGTAGGCTGGGTTTTACTCTGTTTTTTTCCTCTTATCTGCTTTGCTCCTCCCCGGCCCTATTATCTCTTATCAGATCCACCTGTTTCCTCTCCTATTTATGCCACTAGTTCCCAGCCCATGGTGCCAGATTATTCAAGCTTCCAGCCTGTCTAGTTCTAGCGTTTCTCTGTATGTGTTCTGCCTGATTTTGACCTGTTTCTGCCCCCGGACTTCTGAGTTTTGGCCGCCCCTGCTCTGCTCTGTTTTGCCTGTTCTGTTTCTCTGGATTCTACCTGTTGCCGACCTTGGACCTGTCTTCTGACCACGGCTTGGATTATCCCTCCTGGATCCCTCGTTTTCTCTGTGTGCTCTGGCTGCTGCTGGTCGCTGCTTCTCTATCCTTCTGGATCTCTGGTTCGGGCTCAGTCTCACGCTGCGGAGCTCAGCTCCTCCGGACTTCACTCCTCCTTCTGAGCTCTGACTGAACTTTGCCAGGTTGGTGACTTTCAGCTCATTATAATTCCCCGATTGAGCTTCTGAGATATTTATCTGAGTCCATATCCCCGCAGCGTATCCAGTGAACCCGCGCCAGCTGATGAGCAGCCGCGCGCAGCTTGTTTCAATAAACTCGTTTAAAGCTTCACTGTCTGTCTCGTCTGAATTCTGGGTCCAAACCTCTGAGCTCCTGACAGAATAATCTGGCCAAATATGGACCCATCAGCGGACAGACAGTGGCGGCAGGAGGTTGAGCGCAGCATGATTCAATTAGAGTCAGGTGTGCGGGACATTTTCACCCAGCTGCGCGATCAGGCTCTGCCTGCCTCTGATTCCTCTCTCACTGCAGGCCCCGATCAGACACCTGCCTCGGCACGGTCGGCCTTCCCAGAGCCGCACCTGCTTCCCCCAGAGTTATTTAGGGGCGATCCCGAACAATGTCGAGCCTTTCTGACCCAATGTGAAATCCATTTTGAACTGCAGCCGTCTGCTTTTCCTTCCGATCGCGCCAAGGTGGCTTTTGTTATCTCGCTGTTAGCAGGCAAAGCCAAGTTATGGGGAACGTCAGAATGGCAGAATAATTCAGTCCTTTGCAGTTCCTATAAAAATTTCTCTAAAGAATTAACCCGAGTTTTCAGCCCAGTTCTCCCCAGCAGAGAAGCTTCCAGAGGTCTCCTGGCTTTGAGACAGGGGGATCGAACTGTGTCGGATTATATAATTGACTTCCACCTGCTGGCTGCTGAAAGCCCCTGGAATGAGCATGCTCTCATGGATGTGTTCATCACTGGCCTCAGCGAGAGGATCAAGGACGAGCTCTCCACCCGGGATTACCCTCGTTCCCTGAAGCAGCTGGAGGAGTTGGCGGTCCGGATCGACCTTCGCCTTCAGGAGCGGCGCAGAGAGCGGGGACCTGCTGATCATCGCTTCACTTCCTCTTCTGCT
Source organism: Cyprinodon tularosa (assembly GCF_016077235.1). Lineage (NCBI taxonomy): Eukaryota > Metazoa > Chordata > Actinopteri > Cyprinodontiformes > Cyprinodontidae > Cyprinodon > Cyprinodon tularosa. Next base: position 680,894 of record NW_024038862.1, on the reverse strand, counting down.
CCGGTGGCTCACATGACGACTTCAGAACCTCCTTGTTCTTCTGGTTCAGAGCCGGTGCTGCTGGGACGCACTCGTCTTTCCAAGGAGGAGAGGGATCGCCGCTTCAAGCTGGGCCTCTGTTTCTACTGTGGTGGTGAGGGACATTGGGTGAGATTTTGTCCAGTAAAAGGACCGGCTCAGTTAGGAGCAGGGAGGGTCCTGCTGAGCCATGCTAGACTATCTGCCTCCCCAGAACTCCTGCTCCCTGTAACTGTTTCTGTCGGTGCTCTCAGTCATAGTCCCTCTGCATTTGTGGACTCTGGAGCTGACACCGAGTTTATGGATGGGGACTTGGCCAGACAACTCGGCATTAAGCTCCTTCCCTCAAAGGACACCCACAAGGTACTAGCCTTAGATGGCCATGAACTCAACCGGTCATCTCTAGAAACGGAGCCGGTTGAGCTAGTGGTGGGTGGAAATCATGCAGAGACTATTTCCTTTTTAATCATTGATTCTCCTCAGGTTCCAGTCATTTTAGGTTTAACCTGGCTAACTAAGCACAACCCACATATCGACTGGCAGAAGTTGGAGGTTTTAGGTTGGGCTACTTCCTGCCTTGGTTCCTGTCTACGCTCAGCCAAGTCAGAAGCCTCCATTACGAGTGAGGAGAATGACTATTACCCTGACCTCTCTAAGGTGCCTGTGGAGTATCACGATCTCAGGGAGGTTTTCAATAAAAGCAGGGCTACTGCTCTGCCTCCACACAGGCCTTATGATTGTGGGATAGATTTGCTGCCAGGGACCACACCCCCTAGGGGTAGATTATTTTCTTTATCTGCTCCTGAGACTCTCGCCATGGAGAAGTATGTCTCCGAGTCACTTAGAGCTGGCATTATTCGTCCTTCTTCTTCTCCTGCTGGTGCAGGCTTCTTTTTTGTGGGGAAGAAGGATGGTTCCCTCAGGCCGTGTATAGACTACAGGGGTCTTAATGACATCACGGTCAAAAATCGCTACCCCATCCCTCTTATCAACTCGGCTTTTGACCAGATTCAGGGGGCTAAGATTTTTTCCAAACTGGATCTCTGTAACGCTTACCACCTGGTCCGCATTCGGGAGGGTGACGAATGGAAGACCGCTTTCAATACCCCCAACGGCCATTATGAATATTTGGTGATGCCTTTTGGGCTCACTAATGCTCCGGCTGTGTTTCAAAATCTGGTTAACGAGGTGCTCAGAGACATGGTTGGACATTTTGTTTTTGTCTACCTTGATGACATTATTATTTATTCTCGGGATCTAGAGTCCCATAGAAAACATGTCAGATCTGTCCTGCTACGTCTGCTTCAGAACCAACTGTTTGTCAAAGCAGAAAAATGTGAGTTTCATGTTAACACAATGTCATTTCTGGGCTTTGTTGTTTCCCCTGATCAGATCTCCATGGACCCCATGAAGGTGCGCGCGGTTACCGACTGGCCGGTTCCAGGGGATAGAAAGCAGCTTCAGAGATTCCTGGGGTTCGCTAATTTTTACCGCAGGTTTATCAGGAACTACAGTCAGGTGGCTGCGCCCCTTCATGCTCTCACCTCCTCCAAGGTTAGGTTCTGTTGGTCTGATCAGGCTGATCGGTCTTTTAATAGGCTAAAGTCTTTGTTCACCTCTGCACCTGTTCTGGTTTCTCCTGACCCTGAGAGACAATTTATTGTGGAGGTGGATGCTTCCAGTGTAGGGGTTGGGGCGGTTCTTAGCCAGGAGGCTAAGGACGGAAAGATTCATCCCTGTGCCTTTTTCTCAAAGAAGCTTTCTGCTGCAGAACAGAACTACGATGTCGGGGACAGAGAGCTGCTTGCAGTGAAGCTGGCTTTAGAAGAATGGAGACACTGGTTGGAGGGTTCAAAGATTCCTTTTCTGGTTTGGACTGATCATAAGATCTTGGAGTATCTTAAATCGGCTAAGAGACTCAATCCTAGACAGGCAAGGTGGGCACTTTTTTTTGGCCGGTTTAACTTTTCTCTGTCTTACAGGCCCGGGACCAAGAACATTAAACCTGATGCTTTGTCCAGGGTGTTTGAGGTGGATGAGGAGAGTTCCGGTGGTGCTGAGGAGTTTGTGCTGCCAGAGTCTGTACGATGTTCCATTACTATGGTTGACATTGAGAAGGAGGTCAGGCAAGCTCTCATTAACCAACCTTCTCCTAGCAGTTGCCCCAGTGATCGTTTATTTGTCCCTGATGGTCTTAGAAGGAAAGTGTTAGGTTTCTGCCATGGTTCCCGTTTTTTCTGTCATCCTGGTGTTTCCAAAACCATCAGCTTTGTTCGTTCTCAGTTTTGGTGGCCTTCTCTGTCTGCAGATGTGCGGGAGTTTGTGGCAGCCTGCCCCATTTGCAACCAGTCTAAAACATCCAATAGGCCTCCATCTGGTTTTCTCCGACCTCTGCCCATCCCTTCTCGGCCGTGGTCTCATATTGCCATGGACTTTATCACTGGGTTACCTAGTTCTGATGGCAACACTGTCATCCTCACTATTATTGACCGGTTCTCCAAGATGGTCCACTTGGTTCCGCTGCCCAAACTCCCGTCTGCCAGAGAGATGGGGGAGGTCCTCATCCGAGAAGTTTTTCGTCTCCATGGCCTCCCCACTGACATAGTCTCCGACAGGGGTCCCCAGTTTGTCTCTCAATTCTGGAGGGAGTTCTGCTCCTTGTTAGGGATCTCCGTCAGTTTGTCTTCAGGCTTTCACCCCCAAACTGATGGACAAACAGAGAGGGCCAACCAGGTCATTGAGACAAAAATTCGTATCCTCTGTGAGGGTGATCCCACTAAGTGGGCCAGTCAACTCTCCTGGGTTGAGCATGCCATTAACTCTGCCCCCTCCAGCACCACTGGACTCTCTCCGTTCTTCGTTGTTTTTGGTTTTCAGCCACCGGTGTTCACCATTCAGGAGAGGGACAGTAAGGTTCCTTCTGCCCGCCTGTCTGCTCTCAGGTGCCAGCGGGCCTGGAGAAGGGCCAGGAAGGCCATTGCTAGATCCTTGGTTGGTCAAGTTAAAGCTGCCAACCGTCGGAGGGTTCCGGCTCCCACTTACCAGGTGGGCCAGAAGGTTTGGCTCTCCACCAAGGATCTGCCCCTAAAAGTTGATAGCAGAAAGCTGGCCCCTCGCTTTATCGGCCCTTTTCCCATTTCTAAGCTGGTGAACCCGGTGGCAGTCCGCCTCCAGCTCCCTCGTTCACTTGGAGTACACCCTACCTTTCATGTGTCCCGGGTCAAACCTATGGTCTCATCTAGGTTTTTGCCCACCTCCAGGCCCCCTCCGCCCGCCCGGTTCATTGATGGTGGTCCGGCTTACACGGTAAACCGCCTTCTGAGGTCTAGGAAAAGGGGCAGAGGAACCCAGTACTTGGTGGACTGGGAAGGTTATGGACCGGAAGAGAGGTCCTGGGTCCCTGCCCGGTTTATCCTGGATAAGGAACTCATTAGGGCCTTCCATAGAGATCACCCTGATCAGCCCGATGGGGCGTCTGGTATCCGCCCTTGAGGGGGGGGTTCTGTCATGATCTTGGCACCGTAGGCTGGGTTTTACTCTGTTTTTTTCCTCTTATCTGCTTTGCTCCTCCCCGGCCCTATTATCTCTTATCAGATCCACCTGTTTCCTCTCCTATTTATGCCACTAGTTCCCAGCCCATGGTGCCAGATTATTCAAGCTTCCAGCCTGTCTAGTTCTAGCGTTTCTCTGTATGTGTTCTGCCTGATTTTGACCTGTTTCTGCCCCCGGACTTCTGAGTTTTGGCCGCCCCTGCTCTGCTCTGTTTTGCCTGTTCTGTTTCTCTGGATTCTACCTGTTGCCGACCTTGGACCTGTCTTCTGACCACGGCTTGGATTATCCCTCCTGGATCCCTCGTTTTCTCTGTGTGCTCTGGCTGCTGCTGGTCGCTGCTTCTCTATCCTTCTGGATCTCTGGTTCGGGCTCAGTCTCACACTGCGGAGCTCAGCTCCTCCGGACTTCACTCCTCCTTCTGAGCTCAGACTGAACTTTGCCAGGTTGGTGACTTTCAGCTCATTATAATTCCCCGATTGAGCTTCTGAGATATTTATCTGAGTCCATATCCCCGCAGCGTATCCAGTGAACCCGCGCCAGCTGATGAGCAGCCGCGCGCAGCTTGTTTCAATAAACTCGTTTAAAGCTTCACTGTCTGTCTCGTCTGAATTCTGGGTCCAAACCTCTGAGCTCCTGACAATTGTAGGTGGCTCATACAGGTACATGAAGTCCATGCACAATACCGAGCCTCATTTTGACTTGCTTTAAGGACATTATATCAAAATTGGATCAGCCTGTACCATTTTTTCTCCTCTTTAATTTTGTGAGTGATTCCAAATCCAGGCCTTCATTGATTAATACTTTTGATTTCCATTGATATTTGTGAGATTTTGTTGTCAACGCATTCAAAGTTTTACAGAATGAGGTATTCAATGATAATATTTCATTCAAATCTAGTATGTGTTAATTTAGTGTTCCCTTATTTTTTCTTTTTAGCAGAGTACAATATGATACTGTACGCATGTGACAAAATACAAAACAAAGCATGAAATAAGAGCCCATGAAAATGCTGCTTCAAGCAAGACTCAGGAATGTTTGTAACAAAATGCTCAGTTTTGGTTTTACATGGCGAGAAGTAAAGCTTGAGTTACCTTCCTTGCCAGTTCTTCTCTGGTGGCCAGATAAATAAGGTATATCATACAGCCTAGAGGCTAATGGCTGAAAGTACTGGGGCTCTGAGTAGCATATTTCTATTGAGATCAAATGTCAGTGATGACCCGAATATCTCTCTACGAAGTCCCACCCCGGACTGAGTTTATAAAAGCAAGTGCTTCCCATTCAAGTTTCTGTTGTCAGTGGCCTTTGGCCGTGAAAGGCCTAAACTAAACACTAAACACTAAACTTCTCAGCTGAAAGCCGGCTTCGTAACAAACTAATCGATGTTCTTGATGGACCGAGTCAGACCGAGTCTTTCCTGTGATTTAGTAGGGCTGATCATAATGATCATCCTTTCCCATGATTCAGAAGGAGCTGATCTTAGTGGCCATATTTTTCAGCAATTCAAACAGAGTTTAACTCATTGCTTCCTGAACCCACCTGCTGCAGCAGAGGAAAATTATTCCAGCATTGGTCAACCTAAATTTACCTGCTGAAGGAGCAACAGCGGGGCCCAATTGCTGTTTGCTGAGGAGCCGTTAGAGGCCACTGACCTATGCCATACAGGTCTTGTTGCTGCCTGAGACGTCACTGCCGCTTCCTGAGTATGCTACCAGCTAACTGCTGTAGCTAGAGGGAGATGTCCTGGGTTACCGTGAGATATAAAATAAACCCCTACAAAGTTGCCTTTTGCTATTGTAATATATTAATCCAAACATCTTTGAGAACTGCTCTTGGACAACCAGACTGGACCAAAGACAGGGTCTCCAAAGAACTGAACCGAGACAAAAGGCCCTTCCACTCCACCAAGCCAAAATGGTAACATCCATCCTTTCACCTTTCCATTTGATGCCTAATAAGTGCTCGGGTGAACTAGGTGGAAAAAAATAGTTGTGCATGTGTTTGTGTTTTATTTGAAAAAAGCATTCTGATTCAGCTGCTGGTTTTAGGAGTTTTAACTCAAAAATGGAATGCTAATGCTCACTAAAGCTGACTGAACAACCATTGTGGGTCTGAAGACACTGCTACAGTGGACTGGCTGGCATCATTAGCTCCCACTTACCTCATGCCGGCAACGTTGTAGAAGCCACATTGTGAGCTCTAACCTTTCCTTTGTTTTATCTGCAACATCCCGGACCAGAACCCCTGGGGCCAGCTAAGCTAAACAATTCTCTATCAGCCTCATTGCAATTTAATGCATCGTTTTTATTTTTCTCCATAAAACCAAATGAAACTCCGCTGTCTTGACTGCATTCAACATGTCTCCATCAGCGTTTGTTCACATTAATCTGCTCCTATTTCAAAGCACAATTTTAATGCAATAAGCCTTAAAACTTCAACATTCATCAGAGACTCTTGACGGACTTTAAAATGCCTTTTTCCCATTTATTTTTTATTTACTTATGCTTATTTAAAGTAGTGTTTAGTGTCTGTTTAGTTATCAAATATAATTAAACTGTGTGATTATATGCTAATAAGGTTACCATTGTATATGAAACAATGGGATTTTGTGTTTTTATTTTTATACAGTGTACAATGTATCACTCAGGCTTGATTCACTTTTCTTTCAGGAACATCCACATGAACAGAGATGGATTTATTTCATTCGTGATAAATAACTGAGTTAGCCATGGTCTAAAATACTAAACTGGTGAAGGTAACAGGATTTATACAGACGATCCAAGAATTAAATCTTTTATGTAAGTGTAGCCCTCAGCTCCTAAGTCCTTTTAATTTGACGGGCCACGCCCTGTGCGACATCACCCCAACTCTATTTACCTGCGGAGTCAGAGTGCCACTCCCTCCTCCATTCCCCACCTGTGGCTGTTGCATGCTCTGTTGGCGTCTCGTTTCAAAAAAAAGCTACTGGATCTTCCTAAAGATCTAATATTATAAGCTGTCTTTTGGACTCGCTTCTCTCTCACAACTTGGGCCAAACCGCTCATGTTGTCTTTCATTAATACCACTACACAGACGGAGATCAACTTGTCATCCCTTCAACGGTCAGGTTTTTTTTTTATGCCAGAAAAAGGACATCACCCTCACTACAATCTGGTTCACAACAACTTTTTTTTCTTCTAATTCAACTGAAGATGGCGAGCTAAGACCTCTACCTGTGCGGTAGGATACAGACTCTTCTTTCCTATAAGGATAAAAACTATTCTCTTCCCAACCCTGGATTACCATAGCGTATGGACTAACAATCTAACCTAACTGAACCTTGGGGACAATTAATCAAAAACTGTTTTGTTATTAATGTTTGTGTGTTTGTTGTTTTTTTTTTTGTGTGTGTCTTGGCCACTTTAATACAAAACTAGTTAAACCTTATTTTTGTCTCTGTGATTATTCACACCTCGGGCTCCTCAACGAACCCTCTTCTGGTAACATCTTTCTACATCTATATAGTCAGTTCCTTGTCATTAGCCTTTAACAAGCGTTACATTTGGCGAGCTAGATAGGAGTCTGATGTGTGAATATTCATTGTGAATTACTGAGATTGTTTTTTGTTTTTTGACTAAACTTGCATCAGAAGTGTCTGAAATGGATTTCATTGAAAAAACAGGGGTTGAGGTTTCCCATTGTGTTTTTGCTACCGGTGTGACTAACACTCAAGCAGATGATGAGTTGATTGATTATTTGCGTACTTATGGGGATTTAAAAATGGCATTTACTGTTACAGATTCTGACAGTTCTTTTTACAAAAACCTGATTGTTGAATATGATACATACGCAGCTTTGAATAAATTGAAGCCTCTTTTGCCATATAAATTTGAATCACAGAGCAAGTCTGGTTTAGTCTGTGAAATAAAACTACTTGCGGATGAACTTTATGCCACAGCCACAGGGGGGAGTACTGCCATCATTCCTGCCCCCACTGTACCTTCCACTGATTACCTCCATGAGCTCAAACGCATTGCTTACCGATGTGGAAAACCCTTTGAAGAAGTTATTAAAGAGGTAATGGATCAAATAAGTGGACATCTGGCAGAAGTCGGAGGAAATGATGATGATGATGAAGATGAGGAGAGACAAGAGACTACAGTTGATGTACTGGAGACGGGGCAGACCATGTCAGGTTCAACCCTTGTGTCTCAGATGCCATCAACTTCTCAGTCGGTGGGTCATTCTTCCACTGGCCAATCAGCAGACCCTCCTCTAGTCAATACAGCTGCCAATCCAGGACAGCTGATTTCTCTTTCTGGACACGACTTGAATCCCCCAGAAGTACAGAGGGTTGTCGTGGAGCACATTGTGAGAAAGGACGACATGAGCCTCCAATCCTTGTCCCCACTGCGCCTACGAACATTTTCTGGAAGGATTCCTAAACCAAGTAATGAGGCAGATTACGACTCATGGCGTTCCCATATTGAACTCTTGCGAGCTGACCCTACCTTGTCGCCACTGCACGTTACAAGGCGCATTCTAGAAAGCCTGCTCCCTCCAGCTGCCGACCTTGTTAAAAGCTTGGGGCCCAACTCTTTACCAATCATGTTCACCCAAGTGCTCGACTCAGCCTTTGCCACTGTCCAGGATGGAGAAGAGCTCTTCGCTCAGTTCCTAAACACTCTTCAGGACCACGGAGAGCGAGGGTCTTCCTTCCTGCAAAGACTGCAACTGACACTGAGCACAGTTGTGAAGCGGGGCGGAATCCCAGCAAGAGACACTGACAAGCATCTATTGAAACAGTTCTGCAGAGGATGCTGGGACAATGTTGTCATTACAAAATTACAGCTTGAGCAAAAAAAAGACAATCCACCTACCTTCTCCGAACTTTTGTTCCTGCTCCGGACCGAAGAGGACAGGCAGTTGGCCAAAGAGTCCTTAATGAAGAAACACATTACATCCTCGAAACATCGTGCCAACCTGCAGTCTCAGAGTGCATCCTCCTGTGTCTGTGGCCGCACGGACACCAGCGCCATTGATGAACTGAAACAACAAATGGTAAAACTGCAAAATCAGATGTCTGCTTTGCTGGCGAAGAAAATTCCCGCCTCTGCACCAGATTACCGGCAGAGTAAGTTAAAGCCAAAAGTCAATGTCTCCACCAGGCCCAAGCCTTGGTTTTGCTTCAAGTGCGGCGAAGATGGACATATTGTTCCTGCCTGCACAAATTTAGCCAACTCCAGCCTTGTTGAACAAAAGCGCCGACAGCTGAAACAGAAGCAGCAAGCATGGGACGCTAAGAACTCCAAACAGTTAAACTAAATGCAGCTTCTTCGGAGGGACAGGTGGAAGCTGCTACTGAATTGTGTCCCCAAAATCAACGTTTTACACCACGAAACTCCTTTCCCAAAGGATTAATTGGAACAAAAAGTATAGGACAGGTCAAGATAAAAGGCTCAAACTTTCATTGCTTGTTTGACACCGGATCCCAGGTTACCACTGTCACTCACTCCTTCTATAACACATATTTGTCCGACCACGAGATCAAGCCCCTAAATAACCTGCTGGAGGTGGAAGGTGCAAAGGGACAAGCTGTGCCCTACTTAGGATTTGTGGAGTTGGACATTACCTTTCCTGCTGAGTTCCTGGGACAGTCAGTGAATGTGAACACTCTGGCATTGGTGGTACCTGACTTCAGATCATCACAGCCCTCAGTCCTCATTGGTACCAGCACACTGGATGTGGTGTATGAGAAACACTCTGAGATCAAAGACTCCGAATTCCAACCAGTACCATATGGGCATAGAGCTGTGCTGAAGATCCTAGAGCTAAGACACAAGCTTGCCACTGATGATCACCATGGCATTTTAAAGCTACAGACCAACAGTCCACAGACCTTCGCAGCTGGAAAAACCATTGTCATGGATGCTATATCCATCGCTCCAGTGTTACAAGGTGAGAAGTCTGTCGTTATCCAGCATCCAACATCTTTCTCCCTGCCCGGCGGCCTGATGGTCCAGTCATGCCTGGTGGATCTTCCCTCAGTCCAACCGTGCCATCTCCCAGTTGTCATCACAAATGAGTCTGACCACGATGTCATCCTTCCAGCCCGTGCTGCTATCGCAGAGCTGTGTGCCTTCCAGTCAGTCCTCCACAAGCAACAGAGTGTGTGCCAGCAAGACAGCCTAAAGTCATCAGAGTCAAAGCTGAACTACAATTTTGCTGATTCACCCATCTCCCCAGAGTGGAAGCAACGTATTATTTCCAAGCTCGATAGCATTCCTGAAGTCTTTGCTCACCATGACCTTGATTTTGGTTGCACTGACAAAGTAAAGCACCAGATCAAACTTGCAGACCCAACACCTTTTAAGCAAAGACCCAGGCCCATCCACCCACAAGACCTGGATGCTGTCAAACAACATTTGCAAGAGCTGTTGGAGTCTGGCATAATACGTGAATCAGACTCACCATTTGCTTCCCCCATCGTTGTGGTGCGCAAAAAGAATGGCAGCGTAAGACTCTGCATAGACTACAGAAAGTTAAACACTCAAACCATCAAAGATGCATATCCTCTGCCAAAGCTAGAAGACACCTTTACGGCCCTGTCCGGATCAAAATGGTTTTCCGTCCTAGATTTGAAGTCCGGCTACTATCAAATCGAGATGGAGGAATCTGATAAATGCAAAACCGCCTTCGTCTGTCCTCTAGGCTTCTGGGAGTTTAACCGCTTGCCGCAAGGAGTTACAAATGCGCCCTCCACTTTTCAGCGGTTGATGGAGAAGTGCATGAGCGATTTAAACCTCAAAGAAGCACTCGTCTTCATCGATGATTTAATCGTGTTCGCTCCGACGCTGGAAGAGCACGAAGAGCGGCTGATGAGGGTTTTGCTGCGGTTAAAGGAGTTTGGCCTGAAGTTGTCTGTGGAGAAGTGTGTCTTTTTCCAGCCATCTGTGCGGTATCTCGGACATGTGGTGTCGAGGAATGGAGTTGAGACAGACCCAGAGAAAATTGCCACCCTAACATCTTGGCCAGTCCCACAGAACCTCAAGGAACTTCGCTCATTCCTCGGATTTGCCGGTTATTACCGACGCTTTGTGAAAGACTACTCATCCATCGTCAAACCACTGAATGAGCTGACCTCAGGCTATCCACCAAACCAGAAAAAACGAAAACCATTGATAAAATCCCAGACCTACCTGAACCCAAAAGAGCCTTTCGGTGGCCGCTGGTCCCCTGCATGTCAGACTGCCTTTGAGACCATCATTCAAAAGCTCACTTCAGCGCCTGTTCTCGCCTTTGCCGATCCTAGCAAGTCGTACACCCTGCATACAGATGCCAGCTGCACAGGACTTGGTGCTGTTTTATACCAAGAACACGACGGCAAGAACAGAGTGGTTGCTTATGCCAGCAGGGGCCTGTCTCGGAGTGAAGCCAGATACTCTGCACACAAGCTGGAATTCCTAGCATTGAAGTGGGCGGTGACCGAAAAGTTTAATGACTATTTGTACGGCACACCTTTTACAGTGGTCACAGACAGTAACCCTTTGACCTACCTCCTTACCTCTGCAAAGCTGGATGCAACGAGCTACAGGTGGCTCTCTGCCCTTTCCACCTACTCATTCAAGATTATTTACAGAGCAGGAAAGCAAAATGCTGACGCAGATGGTCTCTCTCGTCGACCGCATGAGGTGTTGCCAGATGACCACCTGACACAAAAAGAGCGTGAGAGAATTTTAAGGTTCACCCAACATCACCTACAAGATTCCTCACCTGTCTCCATAGACCAGCACACAGTCCATGCCATTTGTGACCGACAGCTTGTGTATGGTTCCACTGCTGAAGACCAAGTTCTTGCTCTGGTCCAGACACTCACCACTGATCCAGGAAGTCTGCCAGACAGTTTTGTTGATGACATACAGTTTGCCTCACCCGTCATACCTGCATTCTCTCCTGATGAAATTGCAGCCAAACAGCACACCGATCCCGTCATACAGCATGTTGTTGCACAGTTGGAAAGAGGAGAAAGTCCACCTACTTCTCTGAGGGACGAACTTCCAGACTTACCTTTACTCCTGCGAGAACTAACAAAACTGGAGCTCCACAACAATGTTCTTGTACGGAGAAGGCAGATTGGGAGTGAAACCACATACCAGCTTGTGCTACCTGAAGAATGTCGCTCTGAAGCATTATACCAGCTGCATGATCAGATGGGACACTTGGGCATTGAGAGAACGCTTGACCTTGCAAGATCCCGGTTTTACTGGCCTCGTATGTCTGCAGATGTCCACAACAAAATAAAGAACTGTGAAAGATGTGTCCGACGGAAAACACTGCCAGACAAAGCAGCTCCGCTGGTTAACATCAAAACGTCAAGACCTTTGGAACTGGTATGCATGGATTTCTTGTCGTTGGAACCTGATCGGAGCAATACCAAAGACATACTCGTGATAACTGACCACTTCACAAAGTATGCAGTCGCTGTTCCCACGCCAAACCAAAAAGCGAAGACCGTAGCAAAGTGCTTATGGGACAACTTCCTGGTACATTACGGCATCCCTGAGAAGCTCCATAGTGACCAAGGACCTGATTTTGAGAGCCGTATTATCAAAGAACTCTGTGCAATGGCAGAAATCAGCAAGATCCGTACCACCCCATACCATCCTCGGGGTAATCCAGTAGAACGGTTTAATCGCACCCTTCTGGACATGCTGGGAACTTTGAATGATCACGACAAGACACACTGGAGAGATTTTGTAAAACCACTGGTGCATGCGTACAACTGTACCCGGAGCGATGTCACAGGATTCTCCCCTTATGAGCTTATGTTTGGACGTCAGCCACGCCTCCCAATAGATCTCGCTTTCGGACTGCCATTGGGAGAGAAAACGCACTCCTCTCACTCTCAGTACATTGAAAAGCTGAAAGCCCACCTCGAAGAAAGCTACCAAATTGCCATTGAGAACTCTGAGAAGCTGATGCTGAAAAACAAAACCCGTTTCGACAAGAACATCACTCCTTCAGAGTTGTCGGTGGGAGATCGTGTGCTGGTGAGAAATGTGAGAATAAGGGGAAAACACAAAATTGCTGATCGGTGGGAGCCAGATGTGTACACAGTCATCAAAAGAGCCAGTCCACTTCCAGTCTACACCGTGAAGCCAGAAAACAAGGACCGTCCTGTACGTACACTCCATCGAGACCTGCTATTACCCTGTGGTTTCCTCTCAGCCCCTGCCAAACAAATGAAACAGAAAGTGACACATTCCCTACCGTCAGAAAGCACACCTCTCAATCCTCCTGATGATGGTGGTGAAGATATCCTGTCGGAAGAAGAACTGATTCCTGTTAAACCTCTCTCCATCTCAGAACCAGTCAGATTCACATCCATAATCGAATTGCCCACTTCTGCTCATCCGGCTGAGTCAGCTGTGGTCCCGCCTGGCCAGCAACCACAGTCTGCCCGGACTGAAGAACCTCTGATGGAAGTGGGGCCTCGTGTGATTGAGAGTGAACCGGAATCTGAATCGTCACAAGAAACCATTGACCACTTAGCTGAAGCTGTAAATACTCACTTAGACTTAAGACCTGCTGCTAACCTGGAGCCTGAAGAAAGCGCTTCCTCTGATCCGGAAACTCCAGACCCCGTCAGCATTGTCTCTGAATCTGACTCACCCTCTGAGCTTGAATTGTCCAGTCCCGGGTCCGAACCACCAGGCCATCGACCTATCCGAACACGTCGTCCTCCTGAGCGGTTCCAATACTCCAGGCTGGGCCATCCACTGCTCCAAAGTATCCAATCTTTGTTCCATGGACTAAGCACCGCCTTTAATTATGTTGTTGAAATTGATGAGGTCCAACCTTCCCTTACCAGTAAACAAGCCGTCTGCCGTCAGCCCGCTGCATGTACAGGGCCGTACATGAGTTCAGGGGGGGAACGTGTAGCCCTCAGCTCCTAAGTCCTTTTAATTTGACGGGCCACGCCCTGTGCGACATCACCCCAACTCTATTTACCTGCGGAGTCAGAGTGCCACTCCCTCCTCCATTCCCCACCTGTGGCTGTTGCATGCTCTGTTGGCGTCTCGTTTCAAAAAAAAGCTACTGGATCTTCCTAAAGATCTAATATTATAAGCTGTCTTTTGGACTCGCTTCTCTCTCACAACTTGGGCCAAACCGCTCATGTTGTCTTTCATTAATACCACTACACAGACGGAGATCAACTTGTCATCCCTTCAACGGTCAGGTTTTTTTTTTATGCCAGAAAAAGGACATCACCCTCACTACAATCTGGTTCACAACAACTTTTTTTTCTTCTAATTCAACTGAAGATGGCGAGCTAAGACCTCTACCTGTGCGGTAGGATACAGACTCTTCTTTCCTATAAGGATAAAAACTATTCTCTTCCCAACCCTGGATTACCATAGCGTATGGACTAACAATCTAACCTAACTGAACCTTGGGGACAATTAATCAAAAACTGTTTTGTTATTAATGTTTGTGTGTTTGTTGTTTTTTTTTTTTGTGTGTGTCTTGGCCACTTTAATACAAAACTAGTTAAACCTTATTTTTGTCTCTGTGATTATTCACACCTCGGGCTCCTCAACGAACCCTCTTCTGGTAACATCTTTCTACATCTATATAGTCAGTTCCTTGTCATTAGCCTTTAACAAGCGTTACATAAGAAACTAAGAACCATGGTGAGTAAGGAAATTACAGTTATAATCATTCAACTGATAATAATTAATTAGTTTTACCCTTGATTTGAAAGATCTATTAATTAAATACAACTTCCAGTTCTAGTTGTACAACTTGTAAAACCTTTTGATCCCCAGGAAATAGTTGCTTACCGATAGTTGTTTTACTTGCTAGAAATAAACAGTAGTGTTTCAAGGGACCATTCGGCATACTAAAAATAATGTTGCAAATGATTTTATGAAAAACAATTACCAAAATGCAGACAAGACTTTGGAAGCAACGTATTAATTTGAAGGGTTTGAAAGATGAAAAGATTACTGAAAATTAAGCTGGGTTTATGCTTGTGGCATCAAACACTGTACAAGGGTGCTTTGTTCCGGTACCTGGGCGTGCACCTTGAAAATCTTTTTAACTTGGAATTGATCACATCCCACATCCTCTTTTCAAAGTAAATACATCTGATTCTTATTTTCTTCTAGAGAGGAATTATAGCACTGGGGAAGTAAATTTAGCAGAGAAAACTGAGCAGCTGTGGAGAATTGCAAACAGAGACTGAAGAAGGGAAAAATTAAAGGGCAAAAAACTTACATAATAGAATAAACAAATGAGTTAAGAACTAAGGAAGAAAAGTATACAACTAAAAACAAAGAAATAAATGCAAATGGGTAGACTCTAACAACAAAGATATAGTAAAAATAACTCAAATCCAGAAATGAATGGAAAAAAAAAAAAAAAAAAACTTTAGAAAAAAGGAACCATGACAATGTTGGGTTTTTTTTGTAGCTAAATAAATGTTGACAAAATTAAGAATTTTCTTAATGTTCTAAAATTACAATTATGCTCATGTTCTGGACGCAATGGGTAGCACTGCTGCCTTCCAGCAAGAAGGTTCTGGTTTCGATTCCCGGCTCAGGGTCTTTCTGCATGGAGTTTGCATGTTCTCCCTGAGCATGCAGGGGTTCTCTCCGGATACTTTGGCTCCGTGACAGTTAGTTTAATTTGTTTCTCTAAATTCTCCTTAAGTGTGAGTATGTGTGTGAATGGTTGTTTGTCCTGTTTGTCTCTGTGTTGCCCTGTCATCTGTTTGTTTACACTCCCCCACCAACTTTCTGTCTCGCTTACTATGTCACAGTCAGTTGCGCTCATTGGTTAGAGCGTTGGCCAATAGTCACAGATAGCGGTTTGAAAGACAATGGGTTGTTCTAATCTACAATCTTCCGATGTCTCATTCATCAGGGCCAGACTAAATTACACATTTAATCTCAAATTTATTGTGGTTTATCAGGCTAACTGGAAATGGTAATTTCTTTCAAACACCATGCTGTTTCCTGTCTTCAGGTTAAGTTCCCACACTAAATGAAAAATAGTAGAGAAAATATAAACTACTTGAGGGGCTGAGTGCATAAAATTCCAATCTTGTTAGAGCTCTTCGACTCTCACCTTGAAGCATTCTACAGCAAAGAGGTCCATAAAATTGTCCCTCAACATTCATTAAAACTCGATTAAAGTCCTTTTTACGTACAGCTATATGCGTTGAACACCTGAGAAGACAATGGTTTGTGAATCACAGTGTTAAAGCGATATTCATTTGCACAATTCCAGTCATATTCTTAGCCTTCTCTGTTTTGAGTTTTCAACCTAGACATTCTCCTCCTTGACCTGTTATATTTCACACCTCTAATCTTTGTGCAGCATTCATTTAGCACCCTTTATACAGTTTGTATATGTAAGTTTTTTTGTTAGATGGATTTTTCAGAGTTATAAAGCTGCATAATTACTGTGGCAGGGTAAATGACAGAATTTCACATACTTTTTCAAAATACTGGTTTTATTTGTAAAATAATAGCTTGCTGTGTTCTAGGAATGGATTTGTATTATATCAGAATGGTAAGAGACCAGTTTTAGAATCCGTTTTTTGGAAATAAAAATTCAATAGGTCCTACAAAACACCTTCAACTTTATGGAAATAAGAGCAAAGTCTCTTAATAACGTCTTTTTAAAGTTTTCACAATTTGTAAGGTTTCAAACATCAATATATTTTCGTAACATGAGCCAAAAAAAGTACATTTTTTTAAATGAAGAAAATTATGATACAACAAGTTGATTAAATAAATAAAAAAAAAAACAGGGAGCACACTTGCAATACATTTATTTATGGGTGTTAGAATAAAAGAAATTGAAGAAAAATGCATGCGAAAAGTTTCTTATATCTACAAGTAAAAGAATTTTAAAAACTGTATATCAGTTTTCTTTTAACAATAATGTAATACTTTCTGCTGGTCCATCACATAGCATCCTACACTTGGGTTTGTGCTTGTAACACTAAAATAGGTTTAAGGTATAATTTTTTTTTTTTTTTCACTTGTCAATCTACATGTTCATTTAGAACTTTCATAAGCATTAAAGGATAATTCTGTCTGTAATTTTATTCATTTTTCTTTACAGAATGGAATGCACTACTGTTATTTATCCAATATATAAATTTTCTGCTGCTAATCATTTCAGAGACAGTGGTGCAAACTGTAAACACGACCCTAAAATATTATCCTCTTAAAAACCTAATATCCTGAACCTCTTATCACATCCACCAGATTCAGAGAAATGTGAGCATTCATTTGCCACCTTTCTATTTTAAGTCCAGAGTTTAATCCCCACATTGGTGATTGTCCGTAGTAACTTATGTAGGAAATACAGTATGGAGAGTTTGAAGGTCAGTATATACTTACAGGTTAAATTCGGAAGCCGGCAAACAGTTTTGACTGGGAAGGTAGTACTGAATTTGATCCTTATGTATTAACTACTAATTTGCAACCAGCTGGGCTTCTTTAAGTTGATATAGTTTACAAGAAGGAAATATAAACAGAATTTGAATGTATTGTAAAACTAGATTTATATTATGGAATTTAATGTAAATCTGTCTATACTACTTTTTGAGTTCCACTGTAGCGATGTTTGAAGAACAACCCATATTTTTGCTGCAAATAATATATTCATTTAACTTTTACAATACAATGTATTTCTTGATTGTTAAAAAGTGTTAAGTACAGATTTACCTTTGAGGCAAACTTGTCTCACACCTTATAATTGCAACTGAGGCAGTTGAATTAAATAAATAAGAGGCTCAAGGACAGAATTAAAAAACTCCTCTTCTATAAAAACAAATTTGTTTTGAGAAGTGCCTAAATCAAGGTCTGCTGCTATTAGAGTCATTTTTGGCTATCTAAAGCGTATAACATTTCCCCAAACCCTTACCATCAGGACCGAGTAAACATTTCAAAAGACATGCCCTAAAAGTAAAAACAAAAAAAAAAAGTTATAAAAATTTATAATTTAACTGCTTCTCTGTAATCTAATTTTGTGTCAGATAGAAGAAAAATCTTTGAAATTAAAAGAAATAATGCCTGGTTAAAATTTTGGTATAATTATTAGAATTTATAATCTTACCGTGAAGCAAAGCAATGCTGAACCTTGATTTTAGCATTTTAATACATGAAAACACATTATTCATTGTTCCTGATTCCTGTCCTACAATCTAAAGTATTTTCAAGAATTGTTTTGTTTTTAACTCAACTGATTATTTTCCTGATCAGTTTCCTTATTTCTGCTAAGTCAAACGGTTACAGCACCATGAGGCTGTCACCACTTTTCAGACATATTTAACATTTTCATGAATGCAAAAAAATTGGTTTCATCTCAACAAAGTAGAGTGGCACTTTTAAAGAGAGATTTTTATAAGTTATAATTTCAAAACCCATGTAATTTCCTTCCCCCTCTTCAATTTCTCTACAGATTTGTGTCACAGTCAAACATAAAAAAAACTACATTCAAGTTTACTGCTAACTTGACCCGGTCATCCTCCCAGTGTATGGTCACTAGATGAGCTTTAACCCTGAGTGCAGCTCTGTCCGAGATACTCAGCATAGCTTTTGAGGTAATGAATCAGGCAGGCCAACGATCCTGCATTAAAGAGACATTTGGCATTTCTTCAAAATACACTTACTGCAACTGTTCCCTGGCTACAGTGTAAATTACCATTTTGTTTCCGAATTTTCTTATGACTCACTGTAAGTTTTTTTTTTTTCTGAGGTGGGTTTAATGATATGTAATACTAAAGAAATGAATGTCAAAAACACACCAACAAAAAAACACTAAAATGTCAAAATCATATGCTCGCATATACACGTTTTTGGAATTAGGTGTTCCAATTACTTTAATAGACACAGGTTTAAAAAATCAAGTTCCTACAGTAGGCATGCAGACTGTTTTTACAAAGCTTTTTCGAAATGGATCGCTCTCAGTTCAGTGAATTGCAGGGTTAGGACATGTAAAAAGACACTGTAGTACATATTGCGACTAGATGGCCAACTTGCTGCCGAATCAAGCATTACACATCTCCAAACTTTATTTGTTCTCAAGAACAGAACACAGGGAGCTTTGTGGAATGGGTTTCCATCAGAGAGGGGGAGCTGGGGCAACTGCCCCTTTTGACCCCTTCCCAAAAGTGCCCTTTTGTTTAATCAATTATGATTATTATATTATTATTATATAGCAGTAAACATTGTGACAGGAGACACTGCTTTCATGAGACTTCATAAAACGTCTTTGTGAAAGTCATATTTTTCAATCCAATTATTTGTTTAAACTATTCTATAATAGTCTAATAGTCTTTAAAATGCCAAAATGTGCACATAACTTTACAAATTGGTTTGCATTGACTACATAATTTTAAAATCAGATTTTATGATGAATTACTCAGTACATAAATAGCTTTTTATTAAATACTTTCTTGAGTAAAAGTATGATGCAATACAGTATTTTTTCACTACTCTCTACACCTCTACTGAGGTGTCATAGAGTGTAACCTCTGAAAAAAACTGTAGTCCCTGTTGCTGTCCTAGTTTAGCTGCTCGCTTTGCATTATTAAAATCCTTGTACTTCTCAACCCTTTTACTCTGATGATAGTGGTTAAAATTGTAGCCCTTAAAGGTATATTGGATGATTTTCTTGATTTTTTTTAAAAGACCCACCCTCTAAACTTAAAAAAAAATGCACATGCACAACCCTGTACCCGCTCCCGAGAGTGAACGTCTATTAAAGGCGTGCAGGAGTGCATGTCCACCAGTGCATGCTCTGTTTAAGCATTAGGATGGACATGTATTTTGATGATCCACCAGAAAAATCAACATCCTCTACAATACCTTTAAGCACGTTTGTCACAGTTCTGGTTCTGTCATGTTTTCTTTTGAGTTTTCAGTTTTCCTTTGCTCCATGTTTTCTAGTTTTAGTGGTTTAATTCTTATTTTGTTGTGTTCTCTGATTATTTTTCAGTTTTAAGGTTTTTATTTGTTGCCCTCTCTTGCCCTCTTGTGTTCTCCTTTTCCCTAGCTCCTTTCCTGTTCCGCTCTGCTCACACCTGCTCCCAATCTGCTCGTTATTCCTCTCTTTGTTTCAGTCTCCCATAAATACACT
This sequence comes from Cyprinodon tularosa, assembly GCF_016077235.1. Taxonomy (NCBI): domain Eukaryota; kingdom Metazoa; phylum Chordata; class Actinopteri; order Cyprinodontiformes; family Cyprinodontidae; genus Cyprinodon; species Cyprinodon tularosa. Next base: position 661,187 of record NW_024038862.1, on the reverse strand, counting down.
CTCTGTTTAGTTCCTCAGTTCTGGTTCATCGTCTAACTTCCTCCAACTCCGTCTCTCTGAGTCTTCCTCCTCTTGATGGTTTCCCCCCCTGATGTCTCCATGGTTTCTGGTTTGTTTGACTTTGTTTTCATGTTTTGATTTTTGGATTTTGGATTCCTGCCTCAGTTGCTCTTTATTAAATCATCAAGAAACTCACCTCTGCCTCCCTGCCTGTGCATTTGGGTCCTCACACCACAACCAAATCCTGACGCAGTTGGTTTTAAACACATTAAGCACACAGCATTATAGTCGACATCATAGAAAAAAAAAGAATTGCATGCCTTGTTAAAAACTCTGCATTCTATCTTTTTTTCTTTCTTTCTTTTAAGATTAGATGAAAAGAGATAACTTGAAAGGCAAGATGCTCAGCACATTCCCTGAGGCACAGCTGTGACGTCGTTAAAGCTATCGTGGCCTTCAAAACATTCCACATTATTGCATTTTGAGCATTAATACCAAAGTAACTGGATTGACACTTTTATCTAGATAAAAACTCATGTTGGGTGTTCATAGATTTTCTGGGGGGACGGTGTGGCCAGCAGGTCACAAGCTCCCACTGTAGTAGGCACTTGACATTAATCTAACTTTGAAACAATGTTGTACCGCAATACTGGAAAACCTTTGAATTAAGATGGGAAAATGAAAGTTGGATTTACGTTAAGTCTTTTCTCAATTGAACATTAACACTCAATGTTGAGCAGGCGTTTACTTGATGTCAAGAACTTTACGTTTAACTGACGTTAGCTTTTGACATTGGCTCTTGGTCCGTTGCAACAATGTAAACTTAAAAAAAACGTTGCAACCCATATCCAACCAACAATCAACGTTAATACCATGTAGTGCGTTTGTTGGGACGTTTGTTCTTGTTTCCATTTGCCATTGACTATTACTACAAAGATAATATCCGATATCAACACCCATGAATACTTCTGCCATATTCTCCTCCCTATTCCTCGCCCATGTATCTTTGCAGACCCCACTCTCCCTATTCAATCTCCTCTCTAAGCCCTATTGATTACTCTGACGGTGGCAGATGATGGCAGAACGTTGTTTGCTGTTGGATAATTGTCCCATTGCTGAGGCTTTGATGAGTGCTCCAGTTCCTCCAAGCTTATTTATTTATTAATGGGATGTGTCACCTGCTCTAGACTCAAGAGAAGGAGTCAGGCAGGTTAAACAAGTGCCAGGCGGGCGGTCCCTCATCGATTAGCAAAAGGAAGGGGGGAGGCCAAATGCATTGGGGTAAAAATGTAACATTCAGAATACAAAAGTGTAATCAGTGGGATGTCAGATTGATTTAAAAGGAAATCTGAGTGGGAGCAACCTCACTCAGCATGCTCACTGTGTTGATTCAACTATAATTTTTTTTAAATAATTAACTGATTAAAATACTTAGTCACACATCCCAAGGTAATGCTTTTTATTTTACTTAAGGGTATTATAGCACACAAGGTATTGTAACATATTTCGACATGTTTTTTATTTTTATTCTACTGCTTTTACAGCAAGAGGACAGGCATTTTGGCAGAATTTAAACTATAAGCTCTAATGTTATGTGATTGGAGTAGATTATCTTTTTTGTGAGAAAAGGAGTTTCAAAACTATTTTCCCACAAGAAATATCATAAAAAATGTTTATGCAAGTTTGAATTTAATTTCAAAATGTTAATTTTCCTTTTTCAGTGATAACCCAGTTTGGATGACATCAGCACTTCTGATTCTGATAGAAAAAGAAACCGTGAAGTCCTATGATATGAACAGAACAAAAAGTTAAAATGTCAAAAACTTTAAAACTCTCTTTAGAATTATTAATTTTATACATGTTTCCATTGGAATTTTGATTACTTATCTTAGATGATGAGCTCTAGATGGTCTTGAATACAAAGGGTGTGTGAGAATTGTATGGTTAATTTTTCTAACAAAACTTAAGATATTTTGATTTTAAAGAGATTGAGAGAATTTGAGAGAGAGAATTTCAAATCCAAATGGACACGTTTCTAGACTGGGCCCTTTGTCAAAACTCGCACTAGAGAGCTTCAACTGTTCTTGCTGATTTGTAAATATTAAAATATTTCTAAACAATACAAATAATTTGAAAGATTTAATAAAACTGTCTCAGAAACATTGATTTTAATGTTAACATTTTTTTTAATGTCTTGTGTTTTACGCTGTCCAAGACATAGTGAACATAGGTAGAACTAGTCAAAATAAAGTCTGTGTTTTAGGCTGATCAGTCTTACTCTCTCTGCTAGGTTCCTAATGTCACAGCTGACTAGAGCAGATACTACAACTCCCTCAGAGTCCTCAGGCAAAGAGTTGTACCTGACAAATGTGAAGTAATGATAAAAGTTTTAGTAGTCTCTGGTTTGTAGGCACTTCTGAATGGAATAATTGCCTAAGGAAAAACTGGATTTGCTGAGAGAAGGTGGGTTCTCAAACAATTTGTACAGTAGGAGCTCAGCACAAGTGAGCAAAATTGAATAATCGGCAGAAACATGTTTTTGGGGTAATGTAACAGCATGATGCCTTCATTAGACTCTTTGCACATGAGAGAAAATGTATGATTAAGCTCATAGCTAAATGGGTTTTATGTCTATCTGGGTTCTGGCCTTCTTGAAGCGTTTGAATATTTAGGACTATGATTGTAAATACCGATTCTGTCATAACAAGGTACCGAGGTCTGATAGGATTCTAACATTTCTTGTTATGCGGCCTACAAATGGTTCCTTCTTTTTGCCCGATTTGAAGGATGGGTTTGGTGTATCCTATCGATCCTTACTTATCCCAGGATTCATTACGAGACCAAGTAAGCCGGCTGCTCCGTGATCAGAGGAAAAAGGTACTCGGTGCCAAACAATGGTGATTATTGGGAGTTCAGTTTAAAATAGTAGATTAGAGGTGAATGTTGAATTTAATATAACACAAGTATTTGAATAGGGTTAGGGTTCCCTGCCCAGGAAGGCAGGTGGGGGGAAGCATACGTCACTGGGTCGGGTTCGGTCGCTCTGTCCCCCGCTGGCTCCTGCCCCCATCCGCTGGGGTTCCCGGACCAGCCGCAGAGCTGACGGCTCGGATCGAGTGCCCGATCCAGCCCTAGCTAAAATTATATTGAATTTATTGAGGAGTTACATTTCTTTAGCCAACTTATTACAAAGGTGAAAGGTTCTGATAGCCGGCCACCCCACTGTAGGTTTGTACTCAATGTGCCACCTTTGTCAGTGCCTCGCCGCCATCACTCTTAGTGTAACAGCCTATCATCGACCTGTTCTGGCAAACTTAATTGTCGTATTGCCATATTTTTAACAGAATTAGAATTAAGAGAGCTTTTTTCCACACAGTTTTTCTATGACAAATTTTTGCTTTATCGCCATTTCTATGTTGTAACAAATGGAAACCGATGTTACACTTTATACTTTGTCCCTGTCCAAAGAAATAACAAGTTCCATGATGCTCTTTGATTGGACCAGGCCAGTGTAAGAGAAGGAAATATTTAATGGACCGCACTAGCATTAATCAAATGGGTCATTTATTTTGTTCTAAAGCATGAATATTGCCCTCTTAGTGGAGCCAAAACAAGCAACATCAAATCCTACCTGAAACTGCTGGCTAAATATAATTAGCAGTCATTGTTTTGTTTTTTGTTTTTTTAACCAGTTGTTGTATATGTTGTTAGCTTTAGGCAGGAAGGATCCTCTGTAGTGGTCTGGTTTGTACAGGATCTCATGAAGCTTTTGTCTGAAGACCCTATTACTGCTTGACAGTCTGATAAAGATGATGCTCACAGTTGTCCATAATGCTCTTCACTTTACAAAGAACTTTGTTTTATTTAGTTTGTGAGAAAGACACATTCTACTTTTAAGGCTTTGCTTACAACCTCCCTTATTGATAAAGCTTAGAGTTAAAAACAATATTATTTGCTTAGAGATTGGGTGGGTAGGATCTTTCATGGCTCTATCTTTCTCATCCAAAATAGATAGGTTATCCTGAGCTATTTTCTATATCAATGCTACTACATGCGTTTGCTGCTAGAGGACATAAGGAACACTTTTAATCATTCTTCATCGTAATCTGTTCTCCCATTCTGCAGTAATTTGTAGTTCCACCCATAACTTAATATTCTATCTGCTTTTTCTTATCATAGAAATTTCATCTGATCTTATTCTGATTCCTGGACTTGGCCCCCTGTTAAGCAAGTTAACGGTTACCTTTTCTATATCTGCTTCTTTTTGTTTTTCTTCTCCCTCGTTAGAACCCAGTCAGCCTCGGCAAATGGCTGCTCACACTGAGCCTGGTTCTGCTGGAGGTTTATTTATGTTAAGCAAGAGTTTTTCTTCTCCACAGTTGCTGCATGCATGCTGAGTGTGAGGGATTGTTGAAATGTCAATAATATATACAAGCTCATAAGGGTGGAGCATGTCTTGTAGGTCAATTACTTGATGCAATGATTTGGTTTTCCTTGACATAAATATTTAACTAATTTCACTATATTGTCTCTCTGAATTGCATTGAGATGATGTGTGTTGTGAATCAGAACTTCAGTATGTACTGTACATAAATTGAATGGAAAAGGATTAAACTGAATAAGGGGAATGTAAAGCAAATCTGGGAAATTTCAAAACAAGAGGCAAAGCACAGAGAGATCCTAAACACATTAATTAGGGGACTGGGGCACGATGACTTTTTATAGTGGAAGACAGAGCACATAAAGTATGTAATATGTTTGAAGCTGGGTTGAGTGAATGACTGAGCAGTTGGAGCAATTTGTCCTTAGCATCACTTACTGACACATTATGTACTTACTAGGAAGAAGAAAATGTAGTTCCCACCAAACAACTTTGGTGCATTAAGGCAATTTTCTTGTTAATGCACATTACAGTACCTCAAATGACTTCTTGTAACAATTAATTAATATTTTTAATTGATTTTAAAGCCTAAAGTTCTGGTATCTGAGGTATTGATATTTTAATATCATCTGCAAATCACTACTTGCTCCTTCCACCATCATGCCTATTCCTCAGTTGTCAGATCTCCATCTATTTAGGTTTTGTTTCACTTCATGCTGCCCTGTATCTTTCTTTGTATTCTCCCAGAGTAATAACAGATCTAAGTCTACCTGCTTGAGATTATTTTACTAAGGAAGCATTCTGGATTTAATCTAAGTCCTCCAGAATCTGAAAGAAGGTTTTTCTCATCACTCGATCAAAGCATTAACATCATTTGATGACTCGGGTATGAGATAGTTGACTGAACAAGGACAATACTGTATCAGTAGAACACTATTTTTTTTTTTTCAAATCACATACAAAATAGATTTTATCTTAACAAAAGTCATACTTGTATTAAGCTAAATAGGTGAATTTCCACAGATGGAAAGAAAATGCTACAGAAATGTCAAAAGAGTAAAAAAAAAATGTTGTCACACAGAGCACAAACACTTTGTTTTTTATATAAATTACTATTAGGTATGTATAAATATAAAGTAATATATTATGATAAAAGATTTAGTCAAATGATCTAGGTCAAGTGTTGCCATCTGTGGTATTTTTCTGAAATAACTTGGCAAATAATTCAGAGCGTGCATTATCTTAAAATTAAAATACTCTCTTCTGCTAAGCACTTCTGTGATGACAAGTCACCCCCCCCCCTCCCCCCATGTCTCCATCAGAAACACAGGTTGTTAGAGAAAAAAGCTTTCTGCAGTCAAGCAGCTCTCTGATTAGAGCTTCTCTACTCTGATTGCAGCTAGAGTGGCTGAAAATATTCCTCCTATTATTATAAGCGTCATTCTATGCCCTTAAAATCCACCATGGTGTTGACAGAGGACCATCACATGAGGAACAAACACAATAGAAAAAGACATAGGGATGTTTCTGGTTCAGTTCTTTCTTGTTTTTTATTTTCATGCTTGCAATTTTTTTTGTTAGGAAGGGGGTATCATCACTATTTACTTCACTTTTGCAGGGATAATCTCTTTGCTCATCTGTTATTTTTAGTGCAAAGCCTCTTTTATAAGGCAGAGTAAAGATAACACATTTTAAAAAATGAATTAAATTAGTTTTTACCAGTGCTGCAAACTCCTCAAAAAATAAGAAAGGCACATCTCTTGGACAATTTTTTTTTTTTTTTATAATGTATCTGACAGTATTTTCTAAACATTTGATTTTAACTTGAATTCAGTAAGATGCATAGTTTTGTTTCTAATGCGCCTGGTCTATTTTTCATGGGATGGTTGGCAACCCTAAATCCTGCTAAGAGGAAATTAATATTCACAGTCATAATAGATAAAAGTATTTAGTTGTCTTATGAAGCAGCTGCACCCTATCCTGTGAGGCAAGCAGTTAAAGAAGAAGCTCCTTACTCTACCTTAGGTTTGCTGTCCCTGCAAAAAAAAAAAAAAAACACTTTCTCCTGTTAGGGGAGGTTGGTGTGAAGCAGAATGAAATTATTCTGGATCATAGTTAAGAAAAAGTTGCTCTTTTTGAAGCAAAGGGTTACGGGTTAAGATAATCAGTTGTTTCAGCAAAATCTTGATTTTGATTGTTGTCAAAAGTGGTGTGCTATGAGACGTCATGATGATGGAGGCATCCAGAAAAGGGAGAGGTGGTCAAGGTACTGTACGGCCTTCATCTTATGTATTATTTTGCGATCCTAGCTTTTATCTATTGAACCGTGGCTGGTTGTCAGTCTTCAAGAGGACAGGACACAGAAAGCCAAAACAGCTCATCCAGAAGAGGCTTGAATAAGGAGAGTTTCGGTACAAACTGTACTGTATGCCTTATCTTAGAGGAATTTCCCTGCACAAACAACAAAAAAAGGCTTTATTGATTTGTTTTTTATTGTATATAAAGATATAGAGAGATTTGTCTATCTGTGTTTAAAATGTAAATATATATATATAAACAGATGAAGACTTCAACGCCAGGGGGCTGACTTACATTTTGGCTGGTTAAAGGTTGTCATATTCTTCTAAAAGTAGCAGCGTTGGAGGGTTCATGCATTCTGCCTTTGGGAATTGTTGACAGATTTAAAGAATTCAAGATTTGGTGGAAGTATTTATGGATCAGTGCTTCTATTTTCCTTTTGTATGTCTGCTTCTCTTTCCTTGAATTGAAAATACAGAGTGATGTTCTACTTGCTAGGCATTGCTGCCTGGTGCACCTGCACCAGTGCTTTAAACAAGTGTGCCTTGTATACCGCTGGGCTTGAGTGGGTCATCAGCTGTGGACCACAAGTCATGGAAGTTTTGCTCCTTTAAACCCAGTGCATCTCTTGGTGGTGAGGAGATGGCAGGGATCTCTGCCTATCACCACCTACTGAAGCCCCCTTTTCTCTCCACCTTAGCCACAGCCAAAACCTGCCCCTCTCTACCTCCTCTTTCAATTCCCTGATTGCTTTGCAACGTCCAGCTCCAGTGCATCTGAGTTTGCGGGGCAGGCGTACCATTCAGGACCTGACAAATATACTACAGCCCACCTCGATGGGGCATGTAATGGCTTTCCAACCAGCCTCTCTGCACTCGGCTGTAGATCTGAGTACTTGGTGCACTTGCTTTAACTGGCAGCCTCCATGCCCTGCTCCCACAGGACAGCACGCTCCACCAGGATGATGCTCTTGAATGGAACTGACCACAAGATCAGGTCTGGTCACAGCAATGTCTCTGAAGTTTTCTCCCAAAGTCGACCCTCATGGACCACTCACCACCACGTGAGAGGAGGCTCAGTGGTAATGTGCAGTGGGCAGGTTTTGGAGTTTCCCCAAGTTTTCCTCTTGTGCAGAGGATGGGCAGCATCACTGGTGCGGGAGGTCTGACGTTAGCCTTCTGTCTGCCACCTCTGCCAGCGTCCTCAACACCAAATCATGCCAACACCTGTACCAACCTTGGGACAGTGTCCTATTACAGCAAGACAAGATTTGCTGTGGGCTTGTGTTGATGTTATTGCAAAGTGAGCAGCTCTCTTCATTACCAAACCATTGGCGGAGGTTTAATGGATAGTGTGAATGTCATAGGTCACTCTGATCAAGAAGCTGAGCCTGACTTGGGTTTTTTTCCACAGATCAGATCATGACATGGGCTTTTCTGAGCCACCTTCCCATGACAACCAGCCTCCCTGTCTGTTCTGTGACACAGCCTTGACATGGAGATGGTCCTGTTCTGTCCTGGCCACTTGTGCCACCACCATGGCTCTCCACTGTTCTTTTGACGCCTTCAACCAAAAGAGGGGGGTCTTGCCTTTCCTGAACCCTGCACTCCAGCCTTCTGGCAGCTGGTGTCAATATACGTGTTGTTCATCATATAGCTGGTCAGCCTCTTGGCTAGGATGGAGAAGAAGATCTGTCCTTCAACATTCAGGAGTGCAATGCTCCTGACCTGGCTGATGGTAGAGCAGTCTGCCTCCTTTGGAATGAAGACTGTAACTGCTCTTTGCCACTCTGAATGGATGACCTGGTTCTTCCACGATATCTCAGGAGCATCCATAAGTGTTTCCAGACTCCTGGGCAGTATTTGAACAGGCTGTACGGTATGTCATTGGGCCCTGGGGCTGAGGCTGCTCTTTCTTTTTGCATAATCTCTTCTACTTCCCTGAGCTTGGGCAGAACAGCGTCAAAGGGGTAGGATGGCGCCTCTGGGTGTGGCACATATCCTGCTGATGTCTATCATGTTTAATTGTTAAGGGATTTGTGTTTTGTCTTGTGGACCCACAGGAACACCAGCTCGTCCCACTTGTGGTGACAGCTAATGGGGATCTTTTTAGCAATGAACAATAACAATAAATTTAGTCTGGTCATGCTGTAGGTTATGAAAGGGAGATTTCCTCTCCACTCTTACAGCATGCATGTTTGCTGTTAAGGATTGCTGCGGAGTCAACAACAAAATACAAGTAAATATTGACGTGTTTAAAATATTGATGTGTGTATGCAAGTTTAAGTGGAATAATGTTAGGAACAATAGCAGTTTACCATGGTTTGTTTAACATTGTTTCTTGGTCATTTGAACAATAGGTCAAGCAACTACATTTACTCACTGCATTGCAGGTGATGTCCCTGGTTACTTGAATCACCTCTTGGTAGAATAGAAACTAGTGTAGTAAAAGCAAGGTGGGCTAATGTTAACATCCTTCCACAAATTATTTAAATAAAGTAGTAAGACCAAAATCACCTTGTGGGCTTGGTTTGAACAGTGTCCAGACTTTAAAATAAGAAAATTAATTGAAGGGATTTTAACTGAAGCTCAACACCAACCCATAGTTTTTATACAAAAAAAGTTTGATTTTCTTAATAATGAGACAGAGGGTTTATAGACACAAAATGCTAGTTTGACACCTGCATTAATTTGACGCATTATATCCATTTTATTATTAGAAAAAAGGGAAAACACAAAAGGAAGACACAAAACTGATTAATACAAACTTGTTAGAAAATAATTGAATTTGCAAGTGTTAATGAAATGTAAATTCCTATAGAGGTCACTGCAAATTTTTGAAGATGATTTATTTTCTATAAATTATGAATAATATTTTCAGATTTATTAAATAAGCATATACATTTGGTAATTACTTTTGAAGTTGGGTTTGGTACTCTAAAGATTTTTAAATTGCATAATAGCTTATTTAATTTTTTCTTGTTTAGTGAATATCTTACACATAACAATCAGTGGTGGCTGCTGCTCTCTGAAATAGGGGAGGTTCAATGGTGTTAATTAGATGTAAACATTTGGTATTGCATTAATTAATGTTAAAACAAATAAAAAACATCACTAATCTGTAAAAATAGCTTTAGTGAAGCATTCCGAAATAACCAGACAATATGGCAAGAGTTTACCACAGGATGACTGTACTGACTGAATGATCACTTTTTCCTCTCGTATAATGAGGAAAACCTCCCCTCTCGCTGGCAACTGTCAGTCAATAATCATTAAGCATGTTTGCAAGTCAGCATTGAGTAGCCAGCTTCATGACCCACCCCTGCTCTATAGATCCCCCTAAGAGGTTCAGCATCGCTGTAAGTTACGTATTTTGGCGTGTTATCCAATCAGGGCTCTACTTTCTTGCTGCTTCCCTGAATAGACCGAGGCTCAAACCTCAACAGGGATTTCTCATAGAGGCTGAATGGCAGTTTCCTGCTGCTCCAGAGCAGAGGGGAGATTGTATCCAAGAGTGGAATAACCAACTGATTAATGTGCAACATTCTCATGAAATAAGGCACATTTTGGTGCATGTTTAATTAATTTTAATGACTAGATTTATGAAGTTTTACAAGTAATAATTTACCAATGATTTCTTGAAATTTACAGGGGGAGGTTTAGCCTCCCTAGTATTAAATGAGAAATCGTTCCAATGTTAAGAATATAATAAGGATTTTTTAATAGAGGGGAACATACAGTAAGAAGGCAAGCTATTCTTTATTTCTGGGGCAGGTTTAGTGGTCTTCAGGTGCAAATGTTCAAATGTTTTTCTTTTTAGTTTAGTGAGTAATATTTTAATACAAAGAAAAGTATGATGCTTACCAACAATTGCTGTGATGTCTTTGTTTTCATAAATTAGTTTATGTAAACTAAAATTTTTAATTAGAAAAAAAAAAGGATTTTTCTTTTAAATAATACCTCAGGAATAACCAAAAGAAATGCTTTATCCTTGTTTACCCATTATACGGTTACATATGTTAACCAGGCCTATTTAATATTGTATAACAAGGGACCACAGTCAAGTGTCTGCTTTCCATATAACATTGTATAAAAACAACCACTACTACATCAAAATGCAACACATAATTAAAAGATGAATAGATAAATACATTTACATATCACAAGAACAGAAAAAGAATATGTGGAAGGAGACATAAGACAGGCTCAATTTTTAAAAGGTCTAAAAAAATGTTTAATATATGAAATACATTTAACAGCAGGTGAACAGTGACTTGGAAAATTCCCACCAGTGGTCCCTCATTGAAGTCTCTCTCAGACTGAAGCAGCTGACCTGTCATTCTTTCAGTCCAAAAAGCGCTCTGAGCCAGTAGCTTAAAAGCAAATAATAAAGTTTTAAATTAGATTCTAAACCTCAAAGGGAGCTTGTGCAATGATGTCAAAGTCTGACCAATGTCACAGGATTTCTAGATCTTAGAACATTATTCATAAAACAGAAGAGAAAAAAAATGTGTTTTTAAAATATGTTATGTGTTGTTGTAACTAAAGGTTAAATACAAAAGAAACCCTTTTACTTTTTAAATTTCAAAATTGCTAGTGGCATAAACTCAACAAGGGAGTGGAAACATTCCTCAGAGTCCATAAAGACAGGCTAGAAGTGTGCTTACCACCCCCACCCAATAAAAAAAGTAAGCATAATTAATTTTAGGCAGGTGAATAGATAAAGTCCCAACCCTAATTTAGATATGAATGTATTTACTTTTTGTGCTAATTATGTGTATGTATTTCAAATGTTTTTATTTCCATTTCATTTCCTTCTGCTTTATTCAGGGCTGAGTCATGGAGGCAGCAGTCTAACCAGAGATGCTCAGACTTCCCGAACCAAACACACCTCCACCAGCTTCTGGGGGGACACAGAGGCGTCACCAGGTTAGCTCAGAGACATGGTCCCTTCAGCCTGTCCTGGGCCATCCAGAAGGCCTCTTCCCAATAGAACATGCCTGGAACACCTCCCAAGGGAGGCGACCAGGAGGCATCAGCAACCAACGCCCGAACTTCCTCAGCTGGCTTCTTTTGATGTGGATGAGCAACTATCTACTCCAAGCTCCTCACCAAATCTTGAAGGTTGCGCCCAGCCACCCTGCGAAAGAAACTCATTTCAGCCCCTTGTATTCTCAATCTTGTCCTTTCAGTCATTACCCAGATCTCATGACCATAGGTAAGGTTGGAAACGTAGATCACTAAATAGAGAGCTTTGCCCCTCATCTCAGCTCCCTCTTTACCATGACAGTCTGATACAGTGAACGCATCACTGCCGATGCTGCACGGATCCATCTATTGATCTCATGCTCCATCCGTCCCTCACACATGAACAAGACCCCAAGATACTTGAACTCCTCCACTTGAGACAAGGAGTCTCCACCGACCTGAAGAGGGGACTCCATGGTGGAGAACCATGGCCTCAGATTTGGAGGTGCTGTTCCTCATTCTGGCTGCTTTGGACTTGACTGCAAATCACCCCAGTGCAAGCTGAAGGTCCTGGTTTGATGAGGCTATCAGGACAACATCATTTGCAAAAAGCAGTGATGATATTCTGAGGTTCCCAAACCGGATCCAGGTCAGAACCAGGCAGTTCAGAGATCCAAGAGTCCTAACTCGATCAAGGGTACAGATCCACACCGGAACAGAAGAGAAATAGGGTTCCAGCAATCCACAAAGCTTTCAGGCAGGTTTAGAGTCCAGAGTCACACAGGTTCAGAAGCATGCCCACACAGATGCGCAGTGAGGCAAACAGGCAGGTTTCAGAGGCAGACGGTCAGGCTCCGTGGTTGAGGGAAGCAGAGATGAGAGATTGTTCCAGGATTTATGCCGGAATTCAAACTAGTCTCTTCCTACAGTAGGAGCCAGGCTTTCCCTCCCCGCATTCCGAGCCAAAACCCTGAGGGCTCTGCGGAGAGGGATCAAAACAGGATCAAAAGACGGACAAACGCGAAACCTCTCAACCCACTGACCGCCAGGAACAAGGACATGAACCAGGGAATCTGATCTGGCCCCGATTGCTTGGGCTGAACCGAATATAAAGCAACAGAAGCAGGTGGATGAGATGAGTGATAATTAGAAAACCAGGCAGAGTTAGGCAGGTGAGTGAAATGAACAATTAAGGTGAGCTACCAGACCAGATCATGACATCCCGAGCCTCTGCCTCCTCATCGGAAGACGTGAATAAGATACATCAACATGAGGCTATGATTAATCAGATACTGCAAAATATTAAAAATATTACCAAGATTAAGAGGGATAAAATGTTTAGTTTATTATCTCTCACTCAAAGATGGCACTGTGTAATTAGTAAATAAAAGCCATTAAAATGTAATTTGGATGCAGATTGACCACTTGCTGCTTGGCGGGGCCCATTCTTACCAGGATATGTATAATGCATCTATGCGTAAGCATAAAAAATTGATTGCTGATGCCGATTTATATTTTGAGGGGTCATACCTCACTTATTGACCTTGATGTAATTGGCTTGGAATAATGGGGAGTGGTACTTAATATCATGGAACTCTTCTTGTGTGCCAATAACTTCCAGCATAAGAATTCCACTGTGGTTACATTCAGGATTCTATTGTTACTGTTTAATGAACTGAAACCACCTGTATCTTGTGTCACATGCCCTTTGACTTGCCTCATTTTGTAATGCTCTTTTAATGCAGAGCATTGTGATTATAAGAAAATGTGGGAATGAAAAAAAAAAAATTGTCAGTTTAAAACTTCAGTCAGAGCAGACAATGCATTTCATAGCCTGGGTTCTTGTGGCACTTTATTTATTTATTTATTTTTTTACAGTGTTTTGTCTGGCAATGTGGGAATAAGAATAATTGTCTTGATGCCAAAAAGAGCATGACAGATTTTGCTTTCACAAGTGGAGCAGTACGGCTATCGCCATAGTGTTCCGCTTGATTTATGCATATAAATAGCGTTATTAGAATTCATGCAGGGAGTATTAAATATTATATGGACAATTTAATGTAAGTAGAACAGGAAAAGAAAAAACTGAGAAAAAGGAGAAAAGATGACAGAAAGAGGAGATAAAAGGGGAGATAAAAGGGAGGTAATGGTAAAACTGTCATGGTCTTGGTTCTGTTGTTCTTTACTTTGATCCTTGTTTTCTAGTTTTATTGGTTTAATTCCAGTTTTGTTGTAATTTCTAGATTTATGTTAGTTCTCATGTTTTTCTGTTCTCTGTTGCCATCTTGTGTGTGTGTATTCCTTTCCCCTTGGCTCCCTTGTTGTCTCCTCTCACACCTGCTCCTTGTCTGCTCGTTAGCCCTCCCTTTGTCTCTGTCAGCTATATATGCTCTCCCTCTGCTCTCACTCTTTGTTGGTTCCTTGTCTTTGCTGTCTTCCCATGCTGTGGTCTACGTTCCTCGTCTCTCCCTGGCTCCTCGTGTTTTGTTTCCCCAGATGTCTCCATAGTTTTGGTTTGCTTTTTATTTTTCATGTTGGATTTTGGATTTTTGGATTCCTGCCTCTGTTACGTGTTTATTTCATTAAAGCTGCAAGAAATCTCCTCAGCCTCTTTGCCTCTGCATTTGGGTCCTCAAACCACAACCAAACCCTGACAAAAACATCTTCAGTCTGCTTCATCACCAGCAAAGAGATGTAAAAAGAACAGCATAACCAAAAGATATAGTATAAGAAATACAATAAAGGAACACCTTGATATTATCGCTGAAGTATAAGTAGTATTATTTAATCTGACATGCATACTGTGGTAGCTGAAGATCAGAATATGGGCTTTCTGTATGGAAGTGAATCTCTACGTACCTGGAACCAAGCACCTGTGGTTGTTGTGGCACCTTAGCTATTTTTTAAATTTTTAATGCATTTGTTTTTCCAATAGTATTTATGCAATGTATGTTCAGGAGGAGTGTAAGGATGCATCTAGCGCACAAGGTAACTCAGATATTATCAGAAAATATAAGAATTCCCAATACTTGTGTTTTGAATGAATTGACTAATAAATAGTCATTTATTTTGGACAATTTTGACAAACAACAATAAATGAATCAATCAAATACACACAAAGGAGACTGGTTAACATCAAACCAAACCAAACACCAGTTTCCAAAATAAATAAATTCACTTGAACATAAATAGACACAGAACCCTCCACCACATAAACCTGTCGGTATATACAGCGAGAACTGACATTGATTAATATAAATTGTCTGAAAAAGGGTATAAAACCCCCTGCATCTGATTGCACTTAAATTAGCTTAAAGTAGAGTAGCCTTCCTGTTTACACACACACACACACACACATATATATATATATATATATATATATATATATATATATTTATATATACACACCATTCTGTAGAGAGATATTATCTGTGCTGCTGCCATCAACTTTTTTTTATAGATGTTGGAGATCGGCCTGTTTTCCAGTGTAATCTTGTTTTTTGTGACTGTGACTGGCTGGATATGCTCTCTCCATCCTCTGACATGAGAGATAGCTCAGAGCTTGTGTTCCTGGCTGTTTGTTTCCTGGACGGGGCCACCTTTTACAGTTGCCTTTTCAATCTCTGCTTCTTTCTGTATCTCTGCTTCTGTCTTCTTGAAACGCGGTCGGCCTCGGCAGACGGCCGCTCACACTGAGCCTGGTTCTGCCTGAGGTTTCTTCCTGTTAAAGGGAATTTTTCCTCTCCACTGTTGCTGCATGTTTAATCTGAGGGATTGCCTTCTAAGTGTACTTCGGCAGTTAGAGTACTGCAACCCCCCCCCCCCCCCCCCCCCCCCCCCCCCCCCCCCAAAAAAAAGACACACACACACACACACACACACACACACACACACACAGACCCCAAGGTTCTTCAGTTAAGGTTTTCAAAAATATAAATATTTTATCAAAAACTCCAACCAAAATGAAGAGAAAAATAAGTATGTATGTTGTTGCTTTAAGGTAAGAGTTTGAAGCAAAGGTGCAGTTTTGTCTCAAGGTCAAAGCACTTAATTTCACATCCGGAAAATCAATATTCCTGTTTAGATCTTTTAAAACAAAGAAATGCACATGCTAAATGCATCTGGATACCTCTTTGTGAAAAAGACTTCCTTTAGATGAGAAATGGTGTTTTACTCTTTTGAGACATTTTGTTACACTTGGATCTGTTGGATCTGTGCTCTAAACTCTGTGGAAAAACAAAACCAATCAAATAAATCTCTTAATGTGGTATGGCCTGACAATGAGAATCACATATTTAAAAAAAAATAATCTTGCCTCTTCGTTAAATACCTTAAAAGTTGTTGTTTTTGATCATTTATGTTCTTATTTTCATGCCCAACATACTCTTTCAAAAGAACATTAATTGAAAATAATGTGAAATGAGGTCCACTATGTTTAAATATAAAACTGTAATATTATTTTTTATGAATGGTTTCAAAATAAATTAATGGTAAAGTATATGGCAACTAATTATCTTTTGTTCTTTTTACTCTAAATGTTTTGAGTAGGTTTATCAGACAATTTAATTTGCTGCTGTTAGTTCATGACTTATGCACAAATATTACCTTTATCCTTTGTTGTGTGGCATGTTTTCTTGTTATACAACTTTATTTGATGTCATATCCTGACTTGATAGAAATGAAAACATCCTAACATCTAACAACATAAAACCATACGAGATTGAATTTGTCAGAATTACAGGTGACAAGAAATGTGGTACTTGGCAGAAATAATAAAAATATGTTTTCTTTAATCATTTTATCTCACCTCCTCTGACTAAAGAAATGTATTTAAGAGAAGCATAATTTGTCTACATGGTTCTAGAACAACTTCTTGAAGTAAAACGCAATTACTTCAAGGAAGTAAATATGACACCCGTAATTTTTATTATAGGTGTCAATAAAATGGATGGTTTTTATATCCAGAGAAAATAATATTTAAGTTCCTGTAAATAAGAAGAGCAGTATTACAGTGTTTTTTAAACCTCTTTGAGGGGATTTCTATTTACTGTTTAACCTGGTTTAATACATGTGGGTGTTGCTGATTCAGGATCTGTAAATTAATTATAGACTATTAAGAATATTGCACAACCCTTTTTTCAATGTTAGAGCCTTTTTTCTCTGTTTCTGTTTTTGATAACACCTGTCTTTTCGGTCCACGTGCTATGGAGTAGCAGGGGACAGAAAATGACAGCTTGTACTTTTAACGCCTCCCATGGGAAAATTATTTCTATAAACAAAGACACACAGGGGATAGTTGGCATTTGCTTTACCTCATTTATGATGTTAAATCATCAAGCTGATACCCAAGGTGTGAGCGTTCATTATGAAGGAGTCCCATTGAGATTACAGTGTGACTAATAAAATTTCTGTAATGTTCAGCTAGGCAGAAAGATCAAACATTTCTCTGGTAATCACTCTGAGTAGCTTTAAATCCTATTTGGAGATTAAACTGAACCTTTAAAATTGAAGTATTACAACTGGCTCTATAAACCATTAAAGATACTGTCAAACACTTTTTACTCATTTTGTCTTCAAGGGTTCATGAGATGTTTTTCACAAATCTGCAGAGCATAGTTCAGATTCAAATATCTTTTTTTTTGTCCCAGAGGGCAAATAAATATGACTGTAAACCTGTCCATAATAGGCCAAAACAAAATAGGATTAGCGGGCCAGGGTCCGAATCCAGACCCACCTGCTGGAAAATCTGACCCAACATGATTTAAAACATTTATAAATTACTGCATGTCCGATGACAGTGTCTAACTTCACTTGCACCACTTCTCCTGTTAATATGGTAAAGCCCACAAAGCGCCCGGCACCAGGCTGCACATGATACAAATTAGCCAATGAGCTGCGTCAGTCTGGGTTGCTGCTGTTAGCTATGTACTTATAGACACAGCAGGCAAACCTGTGGCAAGCCGGGCAGTGGGAAAGAAGGAGAAGACGATTAGAAAAAGAGAGCAAAGAAAGTGTGGATTGCTGGAAGAAACTGCTGTGATGCAGGATTCTCCACGATGAACATAATCATAAATAAATATCAATTCAGGTTCAAAATGAGCACTTTGATATGTGCTTTAGAATGGCTTTGTCACCAATCAAACCCAGGTTTAAAACTTCATAGTTCAGCCTAAAGCCTACTTCTCTCATTAAGCCATAATAAGAAATAAAATTTTCTTTTATTTTTTTATTAAAAAAAACAAGTTAGTGAGGAAATTGTCTATATACCAAACTGAAAGGTTGTTGTTCTCTGCTTGTAAAACAATATAGATATTAAAATGGAAAAACTTTCTATTTCTTATATTTTTTATTTATTAATTCAATGTATAACATGGATGCATAAACACCTGCATTTTATTTCAAAGTTAAATGCTCTTTAAATAATGGACTATAATTTAAAATGTCTCCGGACCTTTACTAGTTGTTGCTAGTTGTTTTTTTTTTATTCAGACCCCCACTGATTTGTTATTGGTTACCCCTGCATTAGAGCATCAGAAACATTTAGGAACTAGAAAAGCACTCAGAGAGCGCAGAAACTCCCATTAAGCATCATATATTGCCCCATATTGTGACTTACACCCATAGCTAAAATTTGCAGACGGGATCACGAACAAATGTACGTTGGCATGAGGTGCAACTCTTGTCAAAATGCTCTCACCTTCTTCCTTCACTCAAAACTCTGCTTTCTTCTTTGATTTTCATGATCTTGGTGCTGATGTCTGGTCTGTTTACTCATTTCACTCACCTGCTTATCTCTGCCCTGTTCTCATTACCGCTCAACTGATCCACCTGCCTCAGCCTCTATTTAATCCCTATATGAAATGTTAAAGAATCCTTTAAAAAAACTTAAAAAAATTTGGAATCCACTTTATGATCTGGATCTTCACCAAAAGTTTATGGAGTGTTCCTTAGCATAAGATGCACCTCTGGTGCAAAATTTCATTAAAATCTGTTCCATAAATTTTCAAGTGATCCTTCTGACTCCGCAAAAAACAAACCAAGCAACCAATAAAGACAACTGAAAATGTAACCGTCTTGGAGGATATAATTACGATTAATGTTCAAATCTTATACAATACATCTTGGATCCAAACAGGTGAATTTTGAATATTTAGTCCTGCAGAATAAATTCCATATTTTTGTGGGTTTTGTCCTGCACCAGAGATTAAAACTACCAAGGTATCCTTACAATATATTAGGGTGGAAAAAAACACAATTTCTGAAATCCAATTTTTCTTTCAAAAGCAAACTTAGGACCTACATTTGGACCCTGGTGGTTTAAAGCTGAAGTCTGTAAGTTTTTTAAAGCTACAGTGTGTAATAATTACAGGGATATAAAGTCAGAAATTTAATATATTATACATAACTATGTTATTTATCATCACCTATGAGCTCAGCCTTTTAACCATAACATTTGCGTTGCCTTAGAATTCGTTATTTATAATTACATAGGAGCGGGTCTCACAGCCATGGAGGCTGACATCTTTGCGCTACGGCAAGCGCAGAGGCAACAAACTAGCGATTGCGAGATCTCCCATGACGCTCGAAAATAACTACGGCAAGTTGAGAGAGATGAACTGAGACGGTACTGAACAGTAGATGGCAGTATTATGCCTGAGAAGCGTTTAGTCTGCCTGAAACCAAAGAAGAAGAAGAAGCAGGTATACTGCGCCTCGGTAACAAGAAAGGTAAACAAGGCGGCAGGCGTGAGTGACTTTGCAAACTGTTTGGCACTGTGTGGCCAAACATCAGACGAATGGAGGATCATGCCTACTCTGTATCACAACGAAAAGCGGCGGACACCGAACCCCCGTCATCTAAGAAGCGGAAACACGACGAGAATAAACGCAAGAGTGACAAGAAACGACAAAAAACACGGATCAACATTGGCACGGCATTTACACGATGGAAGTCACTGATGGAGGAAAAAGGTTTTCAAAGTGACGCTCAAGTTGCCAGTTTTCTCTTGGACAGGTAATTAATCCTATACACACAATTGTCTAATATCACTGCAGTTTTTGGAGTACAGGATGCTCAGACCTGTCTAAAACAATAACATGCTGCGTGATGATGCTGTTACTCTCCAGTATACTTATTCAGCAACGTCCCTGACGTTTCACAGGTAATGATTCAGTAATTTTCTGTAAAATAATTTTCTGGATATATACCTCGGTTACTTCTCTCCGGCTCCTTTGGAGATCTTCAAGCCTTTCCTCCTCTGCTCTCACCCCGCTGGCTCCCCTCTCTCGCCTGGCCCCAGCTGCACGCTCACCCCGCCCTCTCTGCCCTCTTCCTTTCCCTCTTCCTTGCCTTGTAACCCCCGTGCCACAAACAAGACTTGGACTCTGTAAACGGGGAATATATATTCTTCCAGCGAACACAATCTCGCTGTTAAACTAATGACTACAATTACTTCGTCTGTTTATATCACCATGCAAAGCAGCTCACCAAAACGTCACAACGACGTAGAAAAAATAACGGGTATATTTATTATCTTAAGTCTACATGAAATCTATACCCTACACAGACTAATGAAATACTATCTGTAAAATTATCTATGTAAACAAACCTCATCACTTGAGAAGGTAGGTGATGCGGACGTCGTGGAAGACATTTTGTCCCGTAACGCTCGCCGTACTGTTGGGGGGGAGAAGCGGTGGGGGGGAGACGTTCATGTTGCTGCAGTCTGCAGTCTGACCGCTAGATGTCGCTGAAAATTACACACTGTAGCTTTAAAATCACCTTTTTGTCATATTGGCTAAAACTGTCCCTATGCCCAGACAGCAGTACATGTGATATGTAACCTGTGAAAAAAACTGCTTCAATTGGTCCCGCATACTGCCTGTATTTCAATCTGGAAAGAATAGTTCGGGACGAGTCAAAACAACCAATCACAGCCAGAGGAGCGTCTGATGGAGTGTCAATCACAGCCCCCCCCCCCTCACCGCTTAACCTGCCGCAGCGCCCGGCTGCCGCAGCCAGAAGGACACGCGTGGAAGTTATGGCGGAGCGACAGCCACCAGCAAAAGAGAAACTGCCCTTACTGCCCCTGCCGACAACTGCTTACACGGCAAACTTCGGTATAACCAGCATCTTATATCTAGCTGCTTGGAGGTGAGTGTTATCGCTCTTACCGGTTCACACTCCATGCCGCGTACGCTGCTTGGACGCTTCTGGTCGCATGCGGTAGCCGCGCAGGTGCTGTGAGAGGGGTGGAGCTTGGAGGTGGGGCATGAGTGAAGCAGAGAGGGTGGGAGTGGCGTGAAACCTTTTTTTCTTCAAATTTTCAGTCGAAGTCTGCTCTCTTCTCAATGTTACAGACTGCAGCTTTAAGATGACCCAAACCATAATGTAGAAATTCTGGTTTGGGTCATCAAAGAAACCAGAAATTTCTTTTGATGAGTTTTCCAGACCAATTTATTTTTTGATTTTTTCACCTTGTTATACAGTTAATATTCTAACTAAATGTAAGTTAGAAGACCCAAACTATGTTCTGATTTTTTTTTTTTTTTATAAATTAGGTAAAGAGGCAGTGTAGCCTTATTGTGTAGCCAGAAACTTGTGCTATTAGAAATTTACATTTAATTTCCCTGGCAATTTCAAATTAAAGGCATTAGTTTAAAATTTCATTTTTCGAAATTAAATTGAGTTTTAAGTTTTAAAACCAGATTTAAAAATAGAAAAAAAATAATATTTTACTTTCAGCTGCATAGCACAATTTCATTTTGTGTGAGACAGCTATGTCAGTATATCAGATTAATCAGACAGAGGAAAGGTAACAATTTTCTCTTTCTTGGTATTGAAGAAAGGAACTTTCTAGAGATAAAGTGTTCCCTTTCCTATTCATATATCCTCTAAACACATCATATCATTGCTTGGTCACTGATACAAATCTCAAGTAGTAGGCGGGAACAGATTAAAAGACACCTTTGACCAGTGTTGTGCCTGAACGCATTCATTGAACGAAAGTTCATGAACTCGTTCATATTTTGGGCGAACGTGAACTGAACGTACTGCATTATTGCCTGATGAACGTTATTGTGAACTCGTTCATTCTGGTGTCTGTGAACGGCACGCTCTCTCAGTTCAACTCCGTTCAATAGGTTGCCAGATTTCTATAGAGCCCTCCAGGCGAAACCCCAGCTAAATCACACCGTAAACAAGCCTTAATATGTAAGGGGAAAAACACCCAATCTGGCAACAGCAGCTACCAGTGTCGTAGCCTACAGCCGCGTGCGTCATCAAAACAAAATGCAGCGTGGAAGCAACAGCAGCATGGAGGCGACTTAAAACAGGTTTATGACCAGGTGGTCGGTGAGGATGATGGCAACAAGTTTGCCCGCCGGCTTTCAGTAAAAAAATCCGCACTTCAGTAACCTTAAATTCCTACCTCAGCCTGGTCCCTCAGTTTGTGTTAGTAAAATCTTCTTGAGCGGAGGTCTTCAACAGGGGATCCGCGACCCCTAGAGGGTCTACGGAGGTACTGCATGAGGGTCTTCATAGTTAGTTGATATTTTTATATTCCCCCCCTGCATTTTTTTCCCCCACTAATTGAAATGTCTTTAAATACTCATTAACATGAAATCAACACACTGTAGTAAACAGATAAATGGAGGCAGAAGATGTCTTTCAGTCATCAATGCTCACATTCAGCGACACACAGGAGCTCATTCAAGCTGGGCACCGTTTCCTTCACAACACCTGTCCCATCAACCAGGAATCAGAATCAGAAAAACTTTAATAATCCCAGGGAGAAATTAATTTCTTTACATTACTCCATCTGTAATAGAGTGACTATAGGACACAATTTCATACAATATATATAGTTAGGGGGTCCCCGCTCCATCTCGCCATCAGTTTGGGGGTGCTTGGTCTGGAAAACATAGAAGACCCCTGTTCTTGAGGGTTTTACTATCCATGTAACTTGTTTGTTAAACCTGCCTGGTATAATTTTCCAGGATTCCAGTATTCCTTTTTAGTATGTATTGAAATGGAATTTCAAATGGAAAAAATTATATAAAAAAAAAAAAACATTTGCACCTTAAAGACTACTTTCCTATTTTTCTTTTAATAATTACTCATAAAAAAGACCATTCAAGCAGCACATTTTTCCTGATGTTTTTGAGAATATACTGTAGGGGTGAAAGCTGCAGCTGCTACTAGTTTGAAGTGAATGGACAGCAACAAAGCATTAAAGCAACAATGGGGAAATGCTGTCTCCTCAATGCTAATGTAAACCCTGGTTGGATAAGGATTCAAAACTGGATATGAAGATGAAATTTGACGCACAGTTTCAGTGTTACAACTGATAAAATAATTGCTGTCTGTGGTTCTACAGTAGGCTATGGTGTAATTGAGCAATATATGAAAAAAAAAAAAAAAAAGAACTATGAACTAGTTCGTTTTTTGGAATTGTGAACTATGAACTGAACTAGTTCATTTTAAAATGTGTGAACTGAACTTTGAACTAGTTCACGTAGAAAGAGAACTTTCCCAACACTGCCTTTGACAGAATCATACATAGAATTTACTCACCTAAAAGAGCTACAGTATAAAGCTCTCACTTAAATTGATATTTATTTTAGGATGGTAGGAAGCAGAAACAACAAACTGCAGACAAAACCATGGAACCTATATTCTAAGCAATGTTTTAAAGCATATACATCTTTAAGAAACACATTAAAGTGTGAAATGCTTGCCAAAGCCTTTTTGATGACAGGAAGTTGAAGTTTGTCCTGTAACCAGCCAGTTGCCTGGGTTTAAACTGGATACCTCTGTGCACTCAGACATGGCAGCTCTGTTTCTGTAAGTCTAGCCCGGAGTAGTTATTCCTACAATTTGGTTTACCACTGTCAGCATGTTAATGTGTGTATGAATGAGCAAATGACTGATATATAACATAACATAGTAGCTCTTCTGAGTCCCTGGGCTTGATAAAAGTTTAACACAGTGCAGACCATTCTAACATCTCAGAACACCTGAAGCTGGCCAGACCAGCATCGCATTAAAGTACAGAATCTTGACTGTGATTAGAAAGAAACTGAATCTATGCTCTGTTATTCTGCTTTGGAGTTTTTTTTCTTTTCTTTTTTTAAGCTGATAAATCTTTCTCCTATCCAGTTCTTGTTTGGGTTGAAGCTTTCATTAAATTATAGCTTATGATTCATATCACAACAGTATTTAGGTAACAAGACATCAATAAGCAGGAATTCAGAATTGTGTTTAGTTAGTTAGAATTGCCATATTGTTGTGATGTGATGCCACTGATTTTATACTGAATGACCGATGCACTGTCAATTTTTATAGTGTCCGTCTTTTCTGTTTAGTCACCAATTTTTAAAAAAGTACATTGTTGTTATTTGTAGCCTTATACAACTTAGTCAATGTTTTTAGCAGTTTTGGACCTAATAAGCAGTTATTGATCATTTGTCCTAAAAAAAATTATTGTGAAAATCTAAGAGAAATATATGAGCATGAAAAATTAAGAGAGGATGACAAGAGGTCAAATTGTGACTGACAAGGATATTTCTTATCTGAAATAGTTATTTATTTTTTATCAAAGAGTTCAAAAAGAAGAAACAATGATGACCTGCAAACAGGTTCACAGGGAGCAAAATTATACTGCTGTATGTTGGAAGTTAAGATTGCATCTGTCATTTGATCTAACACACGAGCTACCGATGATGGTAATGGCTTCTCTATTTTCCAGATCATTATTTAGTCAAGTGTTTGTAAGATGTATCGAAAGAGGAAATCCTGAGGTCGCTCTTTGTAACTTATGGAACTCAAATGTTTGAATGTTAACCTTTAGAGTCAAATAGACAAGTCAGGATAAGTATATTTTATATAGCACATTTTAGTGGGAGGATGATTGAAAGTGCTGTACATGAAAAAAGGAAAAAGAAATATACTTTACATATAGTTAAAATATTATAGTGACAGAAAGTGGATTATGTAATGTCAATGTAACAGATGTTAAACTGGACACTTAACTAATAATGTTATGATAGCATGGCCAAAGGGAACTCTAAACAAATTTGTTTTCATTTTTTAATCTTTATTCAAAGCAACTGAGGGTTTCAGCGCTTTTACAGTTTTCTAGGGATTTATTCTAGATTAATGGAGCATAAGAAATAAAACGTGCTTCTCCATGTTTGGCTTTGGTTCTAGTAAAGCAAAGTAGATTAGGCAGAAGGTCTATAATGTGTACAATGGAGCTAAGCCATTCAGTGAATTATAGGCTAACAAATAGTCTATTCACTGAGAGATGGGAAGCCAGTGTAATGTTTTTGTACTAGGGTGATATGCTCTATTTTCTTTGTTTGGTGAGGATGCAGTAAGGCAAGGCAAAGCAAGGCAAATTTATTTGTATAGCACAATTCAGTACAAAGACAATGCAAAGTGCTTTACATGATTAAAATACAGGAAGATAAAACAGAATCAAAGCAAGTAGGAAAAAATAAAAAACAAATAAAATAAAATAAAGAATGCAGAAACAAAAAAAGAATATTAAAAACAGTTGGATCAAAGAAAACATGTTTTTGTTGAACTGTTTAACTAGAATAGTCGAACGCAATGCTAAACAAATGTGTTTTTAGTCTTGATTTAAAGGAACTCAGGCTTTCCGCACTTTTACAGTTTTCTAGAAGTTTGTTCCAGATAAGTGGAGCATAGGAACTAAATGCTGCTTCTCCATGTTTAGTTCTGGTTCTAGGTATGCAGAGCAGGCTGGAGCCAGAAGACCTGAGTGGTCTGGAGGGTTGATAAACTGATAGCAAGTCTGTGATGTATTTAGGTGCTAAGCCATTCAGAGATTTATAGACTAACAGAAGTATTTTAAAGTCTATTCTCTGAGATACAGGGAGCCAGTGTAAGGACTTTAGAACTGGGGTGATGTGCCTACTTTCTTAGTCTTAGTGAGGACACGGGCAGCAGCGTTCTGGATCAGCTGTAGCTGTCTGATCCACTTTTTAGGCAGACCTGTGAAAACACTATTGCAGTAATCAATTCAACTAAAAATAAACGCATGGATTAGTTTTTCCAGATCATGCTGAGACATTAGTCCTTTAATCCTGGAAATGTTCTTTAGGTGATAGAAAGCCGACCTTGTAATTGTCTTTAAATGCTTTTGGAGGTTCAAGTCTGAATCCAGCACTACACCTAGACTTCGGGCCTGATCAGTGGTTACTAGCTGAAGCGACTGAAGCTGTGTGCTAACTTTAGATCTCTCCTCTACTGGTCCAAAGATTATTACTTCAGTTTTGTTTTTATTCAGTTGAAGAAAATTATGGCACATCCAGGCATTGATTTCTTCTAAGCATTTCCTCAGTGCTTGAATTGGTTCATAGTCACCTGTGACATGATGATGTAAAGCTGTGTGTTGTCTGCATAGTTATGGTAGCTGATGTTGTTGTTTTTTATTAACTGAGCAAGAGGGAGCATGTAGATATTGAATAGAAGGGGACCCAGAATGGACCCTTGGGGAACCCCACATGTGATTTTTGTCATCTCTGATGTAAAGTTGCCTACTTACACAAAAAAGTCCCTGTCCTTTAGGTATGATTTAAACCAGTTGAGAGCTGTACCAGAGAGGCCGACCCAGTTTTCCAGGCGCTCTAACAGGATGGAGTGATCTACAGTATCGAATGCTGCACTGAGGTCCAATAGTACCAGCACTGTGGTTCTTCCGCAGTCTGTATTTATACGGATGTCATTAAACACCTTGATAAGGGCGGTCTCTGTACTGTGGTGAGCACGGAAACCTGACTGGAACACGTCAAAGCGGCTGGTCATATCTAAGAAAGTGTTTAACTGTTGAAACACTGCTTTTTCAATAATCTTACTGATAAAGGGGAGGTTTGATATGGGCCTGTAGTTCTGGAGTAGTAGTTTGTCTAAACTGTTCTTTTTCAGCAGTGGTTTGATATTTGCTGTTTTTAGGGACTGCGGGAAAACACCTGACAGAAGGGACGTGTTTATTATCTGAGTCAAATCAGATGCTATGACAGGCAAAACTTTCTTAAAGAAAGCTGTGGGTAGAACATCAAGGCAGCAGGAGGAGGAACTTAGCTGCTGAATGATTTCCTCTAAGCTTTTATAGTTTATTTGGCTGAATTGGGACATTTGTTCAAGATCAATTCCAGTTGGAGACAACTTTGGTACTGAACTTGATATGAATGTATAAACTGATCCTCTAATCTTTAGGATTTTCTCAGTAAAGAAATTAGCAAATTCATTGCAGGCCCGGGTGGAGTGGAGTTCAGGAGCCACGGGCATAGGAGGATTTGTTAGCTTGTCGACTGTGGCAAATAAGCAGTAAGCAGCATTCTGGATCAGCTGCAGATGTCCGATCAACTTTTTAAGTAGACATGTGAAGACACGATTGCAGCAAGCAATTGTACTAAAGATAAAGCAAATGTTCCGTAAAAATTCAAAAAATATCCACTGGACTTGGTTTTCAAGATTTGAAGACGTTTCTCCACCTCTCCAGGAAGCTTTCTCAATTCAAATGTCTGGATCCGCAGTGAGTTTGAGTCTTATATGTACAAGGCCTTGTATAGCTTGGAAACATGCAATGGTAACCGATGAATGGGTCGTTTAGTTCCATCGTTAGCCTGTAATTCTGAACCTGTCTATATTCTAGGGGTCGGTCGTTAAAGGGGGTTAAATACAAATTGGATGCAAAAGGAGGAAGAAAGAAACTCTGAACCAACCGTTTCATGTGTCTGATGCCCCAACAAGCCTAGCAGAGAACAGATATTGATGCACAGCTGGTGCTGTGCATCAATATGAAGTGTATTATGAACAGTAGTTTTTGCCTAACAGTAAACAGGGCAGATAGCTGCTCAGGTGATTATTTATCTGGATAATGTATTTATCTATACAGCCACTTCCTACTACATTTATTAACCAAGTGTAAATATCTTACTGTGATTTTTTTTTTCTTTTTTTTTTCTTTTTTTTTTCAATAGACTGGAAATTGCATAATAAATAGCGTAAGCTGAGGACAGCGCATTCTCTACTGTGGTGAAGTATGTATCAGGTTGATTTGGATATTCAAGCAACTGCTTCTAGCTCACAGTTGATCGGATTGGGAATCTCTAATTTTGGCCATCTCTTCTAGAGCTGGGCTGCAAAGTAACGCAGTGGTTAGCACTGCTGCCTTGCAGCAAGAAGGTTGCTGTTCGATTCCATGCACACTCTGCATGGAGTTTGCATTTTCTCCCTGTGCATGCATGGGTTCTTTTCAGGTACCCCGGCTTCCTCCTGCAGTCCAACTACATGACTGTTAGGTTAATTGGCTTCTCAATATTCTCCTTCAGTGTGAGTGTGTGTGTGAATAGTTGTTTTGCTCTACAATGGACTGGCGACCTCTCCAGGGTGTACCCCTCCTCTCGCCCATAGATTGCTGGAGATTCGCACCAGCACCCCTCGCGATCCCAGCAGCGATGAGCATGTCAGAAAATGGATGGATCTTCTAGAGCTCTGCACCCTGTTCTCCAAGGTTCACTTTGAAATCTGAGTCACTCTATGGATCAATTACGAGCTAGATGATGCTGACTCTGTGGAACTCTAATCTCCAACTGGAAACGAACTTCAACACGGTGGAGATTGTCCTGCTGCTCAATAAATGCTGCACATGAATATATGCAGAGATAAATCAAAGGTGTTGAAACAGAGGAGCCTTCCCTCTAGTTTCAAGGTTATATAACTATTATTGTACAGATCGGTTATCAGCTGATCACTCTGTTGGCGCCACAATTGTTTTAAAATCATTCCAGTAGAAGATCTGGTGACTCTGATCACGTAGGTATATTTAATTACAAATATGATTCTTTTTTTAAGTAATTTTAGATAACACAGTAATCACTATAGACAGTGCATATTGACAGTGCAATGCTGTCAATACGAGATCACCTAAAAATATGGTCTCAAGAATAAGACCGATCTTGAGTACTACAACATCACCTTTTTCATTTAGGTCAAAAACTATTGTCTTAGTTATGTCTTGATTCAGCTGAAAAAAAAAAATCTATCACATCCAGGCATTATATTGTTCTTCTTTCTTCCTGAATTGATTCATAGTCATCTGCTGACAGCAAATACGTACAGCCGGATGTTGTTTGCACAATCATTGTGACTTACATTGTTCTTTATTAAGATTTGATTGAGGGTGTAGCGTGTAGATAATGAATGAAAGGGGCCCTAAATGGACCCTTGGGAAACACCACCCTTACCAGTGTGTGCTCTTATGTTACTGTAGGACCCTGAAATTATTTTCCTGTGTTTTCACACTTCCTACTCACTGCTTGTTTTCTATAGCACCTATTTTATCTTTATAGCAATTCTTTTTATTTCCAGCTTATAGTGTTGCTTTCTGTTGTGTTTATGCCTTTTTTATGAATAAATCTTACATTTTGCACTCACCTTTCTGACTGTATTTGGGTCCTCTTAGCCACTACTTTATGAAGCAAATAATCCCTGACAAAAACAGCAAAGTCATGGAAAACGGCTTTCTATCTAAAGAACACATACTGTGATGGTTTTCAGGATACACAGTGGAAGATGGTTTAGAATTAGTTTTTTTCACAGGACGAAATATAGATGTCTCAAGAACATGCACATAAATATCCAAATATTATACTGTAGCATTATGCCCCCATTCTCACTGACATTGCTGCACAGCCTCCATGTTTGTTCTTGAGCTTTCCTGGCTTTCTCTCTTTAAAGGCAGTCAGCCTGTCTGTATTAAGCAATAATGGGTTGAAACAGTTTTAAACATAGACACGGCCTATCTGAAGGCTCATCTGACAAAACATTTAAAAAAGATTACAGAAAGATCAGATCCAATGAGAAAAACAAAATAGAAAACTCCCAAAGGCATTACTTATGCTTGCTTTACGGTGTGTGCTATTCAGCTCTGCTACGGCATTGTCTTCTGATGGATGGTCATTTTCACTGGCCTGCTCATGCTTAATGAACCCTGACTTTTCTATCTTAATTGAATGCTTTTATGCCTTAGTGTTCATTTCCCTCTTTGTTGGTGAATAAGGACACTGACAACAAATGAATTAGGTTTTTCTGTACCTTACTTTTTTTTTTTTACAAAGCCTGGGTTTACACAAACAAAGACACTTGCAAAAGAACACACACCTAAACTTCTGTGTTCATCTTTCCTGAACGGAGAGAAGGTGAAAACAAGGCCTGCAGAGTCACTCTTAATAGCTAAAATCCTGACTTTTCCTTCATCTACAGTAGCTGGCTTCATGGTTTTCAGAGAAACACTCTAAAAGGCATCAGCAAGTCCGTACACTTTGTTGGGAGGTGTTGCTGGAAATGTCAAGCTTAAGGCACTGACCTCATTAAGTAATCTATGGTATACAGCATTTCCCTTGATTCAACCACTCTCTCTCCTTCTCGCTCACACACAAACACTAAAATACCCATAGTGCCAGCTTGCAGCACTATCTCCAGAGATAAGTGCTTCAATGCAGTAAAATAGCTACATTGCCTACTTTGAGTCCTTTGCATTGGCAGAATAGTTTTGACTCAATTTGTAGACAGATAATAAAACATGTAATGCATTTTTTAATGCTATTCTCATCCAAAAACCAAGTACGACACAAGTGCTTTACAGCAATAAAAAAAGAACTGAACAAACAAACAGAATGGGAACAAAACAATGCTTGCGGCATCACTTGGTCTTTTTATTTATATTACCAACAGAAAATTAACATTCACCACAATATCTTTATATTTTAATCTTCCTATTTATTTGTTGTTAACCAGATGGCAAATAGTTTTTGCCAAATTATATTATTTAACTTGATAGCAATATTACTTGTTTTAGCTTTGGTTTGTTGTTTTATCAAATCAGAACATTTAATTCTATTATTGTTTGTTAGTTGTTCAGATGATTTATAGCACATCTAATTGGAAAGTAAACTAGCAGTGTGAAATATTACAAAAAACTATCTCAGATTGGTTTGTTCCTTCACATATCAAACATTTACTGTAATTTCTAAGTGACGATGCTTTTTGACCAATATATGCAAAAGAACATGTTTCTTAATCAAATATTCAGTTTCAGGTAATGCTTTTTCATATAAAAAAGTAAATCACTAGTATATAAACTCTAATTAATACAAGTAGCACTGTACATATGAGTGTCCTTGGGCAGGATGTATGGTTAACATGGCTTTTTGTTTTTATCACACCTATTAAAAAAAAACACTTTAGCAAATTGAATCCTATTATAATTATCGCAATTATATTAAAAAAAGATCTGGGAGGGTAGAAGCACCACAAACATTGTCACATGCCTGAAATTGCTAAAGAATTACCTTTAAACACAGAAAGCAGCATCCATCCAACAGCATATATACAATCTTGTGATATCTCAGTTACCAGCCACACTTCCTCTTGTCTCAGCTTGTATATGCAGCACAGAAACAGGAGACAGGTTTCTTAATTGAACCACATTGGGATCACCAACGTCAAAGAATGATTGCTACCTGGGAAAAAAAGACAAAAATAAAAGCTACTACATAAAGTTTTCCTTTATGTAGTTGTTGATGCGGGGTGTATACTTGCAAATGTGAATCATCCATCCTTCTAATGTGGGAAGAACATTAGTAGGAAAGAGCAGTGGTGAAGTTGTCTGCTGGCAGGTCAGCTCTAAGCTGCACTCAGCAACAGGCCGGTGCTTGATATTAAATACTCCCAGCCTCGGACTGGTAATCTGTGATACCGGGCATTTGCCTGGTGGGCCAGTCCTAATTTTAGCATGCAAGGGTCGGCTGTCTTTAAATTATACCGGCCTCAATACTTACTCTCCGGCCGAAGCACCTACCTGTGACAGTAAATAACTCAAGGAGCTCAAGAAGTAATACAATGTTAACTACCTAAATGATGCATGCAGTATATATAGCCCTTCCTTGTCATGCACATCCTTGTGACGGTTGGCATATGGTTACATTTTCTATTTCTTCAAACTGTAACCCTGCTGAAAAATAAATGTACTAACTGTACTAAAATTAAGCATACTTTTGTGTACTTGAAGGCACACTAATCATTACTATACTTTAAGTGTGTTTATGATTAGTTAACTTGAAGCATGCTATTTTGGAACAACTAATTTTGTACTAAATATATTTTAATTGTAATTAAATAGTGGACAAGCTCAACTTGAAGTGTATTTAGTGTACTTTGATGTGCTAAAGTGGAACAACTTAAAGTATATTTTGTATACTTTAAGTATATGAGTTTATATGTACTAATATATGCTTAATTAGTCAAATTAAAGTGCACTATGGTTGTATTATAACTACATTAAAAATGATTTGTTAGTGTCTTAAAAACATATAAGCTTTATACTTTTAATATACTCTTACTGTGGTAATAATATGCTTAATTATACTGTTGGCTTATTCCAATTACTAAAAAAGCATACTTTGCAGTTAATAGTAAATATACTTTATCATTACATTGCTATACTACTTTCTACCTTGCACATTCTTGCAACTGTATTAACAGTATACTAAATGCTGAAAGACTTGTGGATATACTTCCATGCAGGTGAAAAAATATACTTTAATGTATTTGAAACATGTCCAAATTATAGTACATTACAAATAATATAACAACTTGTACCATCTCTGAATGAATAAACATTTACATATCGACTTTAACCATTTTCATTATAAAACTTGCAACACATTTTCAAATATTGGTACTTTAGTACACTTTGTAGAAATATGTCAGGCAGCAGACCTAAACATTACAATTAAACTTTAAAGAACACAGAGGAATACTGAACAATGAAAAACAACATTCCTTATTATTGCATGCCTAAACCCTCGCACCATACAAAAACACGCCCACCACACATTATTTTCCTTTTTTTTGGCTGAACTGCTCATTGTTACATTTTCGTCTGATGGCCGTGCGCACATCAGAGACACTTGTCTGCGGAAACTCCAGAAGAACAGCGTCTGTTAACCAAACAGAGAGATACTGTAAGTCACGCAGCATATTCATAGTATTTTTGAACAGTACATCAGAAAACTCTGACAAATTGTATCATTATGATATACCAGGGTCCATAAGTGCACCATAAAAAGAAATTGTCCATTTCAGTTGGATTTAAATAAATCTGATGCATCAAGTGGTTTTATCAGATCTGATCAAAAAAATTAAACAAAGTAACAACAAAAATTGTCCGAGATCTCAGAAAAGAAAAAAATTATGAATCCGCAGAAAGAAAGGGAAGAAAAATCCTTAAGTTTCCTTGTTTTTCCTACCACCCTCCAGGGAACCGGATGGCATTGACATTGGGAACATCCTGCATCAACATCTCTGGTGGAGTCTAGTCCAGTCCATACAATGAACCGCTCAGCTGTAACAGCAGGTTCTGCAACTATGTAAAAAAAAAAAAAAACAGCCTGCACACAAATGTGCAGAGCAATTACTTCAATTGGAAAATAAATCATGTAATCACCATAATATAAATTGGTTTTACCACATTTATACAGACAAAAATATATACAGAAAGTAAAATTATCAATTTACATGTGGTTCACTGTCTAAGAAATCATTATGGTCAGTAGTCAATACTTGTGTCTGGAAAAAACAATCCAGGACACCTATGAAGGGTTAATTTTACGTTAACCCCTTGTGGGGGTTTTACAGCAACATCACACACGATGTAGCTAGCTTGCAAGTGCATTTTTTTTTTAGAAGAGCACATGGGGGTGTGTTAGCCTCCTTCTCACTGTGCTAATGCATTCAATAAATCAAAACAGCTAGTAAAATTACATATCTTACAAAACATTATATCCTGACTGGTTTTACATCTCAAAAAATATATATATTTCATTCACAGGTTCATGTGAACTCACCAGGATATTCTTCAACACAATAATACAGCAAATCTTCCTGCTCAACCGCTTACATCTCCTGTTTCTACAATACAAATATAATAATCAAAATCGCGTTTTATCCACATATCTTAAGAATTCAAAACCAAATGGGAATGTTTTGAAAGTTACCTCTCTCCATGCAGACCGAGGCCTTAAAAGAAAAGCACGCTGGCTCTGAGCAGGGAGGAGCCGTGACTAACTGCTGTGCAGGTGTGGTGCATTCAAGTCTATGGGAATTTTCAGTACTAAACCAAAAACTGACTTTTTTTTCATGAGACTTGGAAATAAAAAATAAAATTATAGACAGCTTAATAACCATGGGTTACACATTCATTAAAGACTTTAAAACATATATGTGTTATAGCTTCTGACTTTTACTATGACATCTGCAGGAAAAATAGGTTGATAGTTATATTATAATAGGGTGACTAAACGTCCGTATTTCCCGGGACATATCCGTATTTCACGTCATGTCCCGGGCGTCCCGGGTTTTTTTTAGAAAGTGAGGAAATGTCCTGATTTTTTTCGACGCTGCGTGTGACGTAATCCCTGAGCCGCGTCAGTGCGGGCTGCCCTGTTCTTAAAGGGATAGTTCGGTATTTTTGACATGAATCTGTATGGCATCCCCATCACCAGTGGCATGCAATCACACTGACTTACCCCTGGCAGCGTCCTGTGAGCAGAGTTATCGTCCAGTTTTGGTCAAGCCAAAAGTAGTCCGGCAGGTTTTTAGGACCAGCGAAATAAAACTTTTCTCTTCCCAAAACATTATGTGTTCAAAAGAGTGATATTTTTGCATCCCAAAAACATTGTAGTGGAAAAAGTCACACGTCGTTATCAATTGGTCCTATTTTCTCTCTGTTCGTATCAGTGCGCGCCGTCATTCAGACAGCGAGCTCAACAACAGCCAGATGCATGTCTCGGTCCGCCCAGCTAGGAGCTAGGCGGAGGGAGACATGCATCTGGCTGTTGTTGAGCTCGCTGTCTGAATGACGGCGCGCAGTGATACGAACAGAGAGAAAATAGGACCAATTGATAACGACGTGTGACTTTTTCCACTACAACGTTTTTGGGATGCAAAAATATCACTCTTTTGAACACATAATGTTTTGGCAAGAGAAAAGTTTTATTTCGCTGGTCCTAAAAACCTGCCGGACTACTTTCGGCTTGACCAAAACTGGACGATAACTCTGCTCACAGGACGCTGCCAGGGGTAAGTCAGTGTGATTGCATGCCACTGGTGATGGGGATGCCATACAGATTCATGTCAAAAATACCGAACTATCCCTTTAATCACAGGCTCTGTTCGAAATCCTGGGCTGCATCCTCCAAGGACGTGTTCTACCTAGACTGGATCCTTTGAAGTCCTTGAAAATAAGGAGGCCGGAAGAGTTTTGGCTGTACATTTGAACAGGTCCACCCTTCGGCGGGTTTTACCGCCGTATGCTCTGTTGCTTAGCAACCGTGAAAGTTGACACACAAAGCAGGAAAAGAATGAATACCGAGGTTTTCAAAACTGTTTGTTTATTTATTTATTTAAAAAAAAGTTAAAGTGAATAAAGACTACACTCACAAGAATCCAGAGTGGAATAAAGGTTCCAACCACCGAGAGCAGGAACAGATCAAATCAAATGTAATGATAGAAACCTTAGTCAGTTAAATAACCTGCTGCTGTCATTCTGTACATCTCTGATGTTGCTGCTATTTTCAAATATCCAATACTGTAAAAATGTCGATAGTTGCATATTGGTTATTTATTCTCCAGTTGTATATTGTTAAAACACTTTACAGAATTGTATTGTTTATATTTTAACTCTTCCCTATTATGTTATTCTTATACATTTTTCTAAGGTCCTCATTTGTGTGACAATTTTTAATAATCTTTCTGCTGCTGTAAATTTGCCCATTGTGGGACAATAAAGGGATTTTCTATTCTATAAAAGGGGTAGAAATATATAAGTAAATCCAAACAATGTATGTACAAAATATATCTGCAAAATCTCTAATATTCAAAATCAAAAAATACTTAGTTAAGCATATTGTGCAAAACAGCAATAAAAAGATAAAACTCCTATCAGATTTATAGTCCCCACTCTGCAGATATATTAGAATCTGTCCTTAAATTACAGCCAAACCCATCTACACAGTAACAGATTAAAACCTTTAGATAAATCAAACATTACCGCCACATATCTGACTCTATAACCATTAAAACAACTATTTTCATTCATTTCAGACGGAATTATTCACAGAGTTGTATTATATTAAACTGAACTTCCAATTTTCACCACTGTTCGGGGCCAAGTAACATTTCCTCTGATCACGGAGCATATCCCGATGATGAGACATTATTTCTTTCATTGTGCTATTTATTCATTACAGGAATTGTTAAGCATTTTTAATAAAATTATCGTTTGTTATTGGAGTTATTGCTGTTGACTTTTACTGAAAAGCATTTTTAATAAATCAACTGTAAATATAATGTTATTGTAGGATTACGTAGGCCTACGTTAAGTGAGTGCATGCCCCACAGACATCTCTATGCTTGGGAACAGAAGTGGACATGATGACAGAGAGGAGGATGATGGAATTGGACAAGAGGACAGAGAAGAAGATGGTGGAAGTGGACAAGAGGACAGAGAAGAAGATAGTGGAAGTGGACATGATGACAGAGAGGAGGATGATGGAAGTGGACAAGAGGACAGAGAAGAAGATGGTGGAAGTGGACATGATGACAGAGAGGAGGATAATGGAAGTGGACAAGAGGACAGAGAAGAAGATGATGGAAGTGGACAAGAGGACAGAGAAGAAGATAGTGGAAGTGGACATGATGACAGAGAGGAGGATGATGGAAGTGGACATGAGGACATAGAAGAAGATAGTGGAAGTGGACATGATGACAGAGAGGAGGATGATGGAAGTGGACAAGAGGACAGAGAAGAAGATGATGGAAGTGGACAAGAGGACAGAGAAGAAGATAGTGGAAGTGGACATGATGACAGAGAGGAGGATGATGGAAGTGGACATGAGGACATAGAAGAAGATAGTGGAAGTGGACATGATGACAGAGAGGAAGATGATGGAAGTGGACATGAGGACAGAGAAGAAGATAGTGGAAGTGGACATGATGACAGAGAGGAGGATGATGGAAGTGGACATGAGGACATAGAAGAAGATAGTGGAAGTGGACATGATGACAGAGAGGAAGATGGTGGAAGTGGACAAGAGGACAGAGAAGAAGATAGTGGAAGTGGACATGACGACAGAGAGAAGGATGATGGAAGTGGACATGAGGACATAGAAGAAAATAGTGGAAGTGGACATGATGACAGAGAGGAGGATGATGGAAGTGGACATGAGGACAGAGAAGAAGATAGTGGAAGTGGACAAGAGGACAGAGAGGAGGATGATGGAAGTGGACAAGAGGACAGAGAAGAAGATAGTGGAAGTGGACAAGAGGACAGAGAAGAAGATAGTGGAAGTGGACATGACAACAGAGAGGAAGATGGCGGAAATGAACATGATGACAGAGAGGAGGATACACCCATAATGTATTTGCTGTGCATCCCCAATCACTTAAACGTAAATGTGTAATGGTTAAGTCCAAAGACAAAATTTATGTCATTCCACTTCCAAACAATGTTGAAAGAGACTAAAATTCTTGGGGAGCTACTACTTTACAGACATCAAGGCCAAACAACCTCCACATATCACTCCTATACGCATGAAGTGCTGTCAGCGACTTTTAAATATGTGCACTCACCAATTGGTCTTGTTTGCAGTAGCCCTGCTTTGATCCATTAAACAATAAAGAAATGTTCTTTTTTGAACACTTGAGACAATTGTAATGTGTTAAGTTTATTTCTTTTGCATGTAATTTGGCCAGTATTAACTTTTCTGTTGCAATGTGAGTTATGCTATTTGTTAGATCATAATGTAGCACTGCACCAGCTTTAAACCACTTGCTTTTCAGCAGAACACACATTTTTGTGCACCTGTACTTTTGAAGTGAACATTTAGTATTTTGTTCAATGTGGTTTTGTGTGTAAGATGTATTGTATCATATTTCTTTTTCAAAACTTATTAAACATTACATAACAGCTGCAATAATTGCTATCTGTGTACTTTTCACACAGCACAAAATTGCATAATAGGGTTTAAGTGCATTTTTGTAGTTATACTATTGAACACTTTCCAAAAGAATTACCTGAAGTACAAGCGTATATAACTTCACTTCATAATTAGATTCAAATGTAACTTAAAATGCACTCAAACTTAATATTACAGTGTCGAGATTAAAATGTGTACTTTTAAAATATGCTTTCAGTGTACGTTACAATGACAATTTTGAGCATACAATTTAAAATATAGCAAAAATATATGGAAAAACAAATTTAAAAAAAGTACACTTTAGAAATTACACATAACTTTCACTTAAAGTATACTTTTTTAATAATATATTTCTATAAAGTGTAACATAGTGTAATTATGTTAAAGTGTGTTAAAAGTATTAGCATGAAAGCGTAATGTTAGTATACTTGTTATATATTTACAAAAAGTACAATTTGTCTAAGTACATTTTCAGTAAACTATAGGAAATATGAATATACTTGAAATACAATAAAGCACATTTTTTTTTTACCAGGGAAAATCCTTGCAACAAACAAAATTATAATAAAACTAAAATGCCTTCTTTAAACCAAACTACAATGTTCCACTTATATTTGGCAAATTATTCGAATTTTCGAATAATTTGCAAAAATATTTTGTGGTGCATGATTTGCATCTAAAGGCTAACGTTTCCCATCTTCCCGAATTTTCACCAGATAAAAAATCAGTGTAAGGAATTCAATGTGTAAAAAAATTCAGTATTTAAAATTCGGTGTACAAAAAAAGGCAGATTCCAATTTTCTTAAATAGTTTCAATGCTAAATGCAAGTTCACTGTCTATATAAAACCTTTCCGCTGTCATATACTTTGTGCAGAAATGTTACTCATTAGTGCCTTTTGTTCTCATGAATGCATTATCTTTTTAATGGCTAGCATTTAACTTTTTTTTTATTTTAACCCAAAGAGTTTTTTGTTATTTTTTTGGCTACAGAGTTATAAGGGTGCAACTGAATGCCAAGAGGATCGAACATTGTTTTTAAATTCTTCCAGATACAGCCTTAAAATGTGTTCTTATTCTCACAAATGTCTCAGCCATTCCATAAGTCCTGCAATCTGTTGTGCAGACCTAAGAATAGCTTCCTGAACTACACTAATGTTTGTGATTTTATTTCAGCTTTTACGAGAACCAAACACCTAATTTGGACTGCATTTTAAAGCCTGAGGAGCTGATCAGTTACGCTGTTATGATCTACTGTTTTTGACATTTTGGTTCTGTTCAATTTTTCATGTGATTCTGTGTTTTCTGTAAAGATCGATCTAATTTTGAATGACTTCCGAGTTTAACTTTTCCTAGGTGTGTCTTTCAGTTATCTTTTTAAAAATCCATTGGTACTTATTTTATCTTTGTTCTAGTTTTTTATATCTATTGTT
Organism: Cyprinodon tularosa; assembly: GCF_016077235.1. NCBI lineage: Eukaryota > Metazoa > Chordata > Actinopteri > Cyprinodontiformes > Cyprinodontidae > Cyprinodon > Cyprinodon tularosa. The sequence continues at coordinate 622,041 of NW_024038862.1, read as the reverse complement.
TTCTGTTATCTTTAGATGATATCTCCCATGGCATGTTAATCATCTAAGATTATAAAATTGTTTACCCATAGTGTGCACTTGGTCATTTTCTGTTTCTTAGTCATTAGTCTGCTTTCCCTTTTCTGTCTTCTTAGTTCTTATGACCTGTTACTCTCTGTGGCCCCCTGGTGCCAGCTGCCTTCTCCATAGTGCCCCTCAGCTCTCCTTCAGATCTTTCTGTCCACACCTGCTCCCAATCAGTTAATTGCCCCACTCATTGCTCTTCCCCACCATATATATTACTCTTCTGCAGCACCTCATTTGTTGTCTTCATCCCCTTCTGTGTGTTTCCCCGGTCTATTACTTTGGATTCCTTTGCTTTGGCTTATTTGTTTCTGTTACCTCCTCCAACAAATAGACCAACGAAACTCATCAGCAGGTTCTATCTCTGCACTTGGGTCCTCATCTACACTTTACAACTTGACCAATTTATGATTATATAGTCCAAAAAACTGTCTAATTCCACCAGAACCCAGTGAACCGAGAATCAGTGAAAACAACTCGATAACTTAATTCTAATGATAGTGTATCTTTAATACATTAATAAATATATGTATATTTAATTTTATATATATACTGTATATATATGTATGTATGGATATCGCACAGAGTTGCTTGATCACTTGTCAGCTTTTTTACTTAGTTTGAATGCATATATATATATATATATATATATATATATATATATATATATATATATATATATATATATATATATATATGCATATATTTTGTATGCCCTGGGCTAGGGTCACAGTTTTTAAAGAAACAAATCAACCATTTTGGTATCAACTTACTCATATTTAGTTACTGATACACAAATATTTTATGTACTACTATGCTTACATGAGAAAAGTGTTTAAGTAACTAATTATGCTTGAGTAAATGCCAGAAACAGTAGGTTTAGTTATATATTTATTTAAGTAGATTCAGGCTTTAATGAGTTGCAGAAGAATTTTTTAACTGCTTTAATTGTATATAGCTTGCTAAGATCAAATTAATTACAATTTTCTACACATTTTATAGGATGCTTAATATAAGCTCTAACAATAACACATCATCAAAAAAAAGAACATCATAGAAAAGAAACCTAATTGGCTCTTGCTTAAAAGATTATTTTCCCATTGCTTAACATTTTTTTTGTTTGTTTTTTTATATTTTAGGGTCAAGGAAGGGATAGTAGCTTCACAGGTACTCTCCTAATTCCAAACAAATAAAATAGAGAAGTCAAACTTCCAGTTCAGAGGCAAATCCTCTAATTAATCAATGGCCCCTGAGCTTTGATGATCTCTGGAATCGATTCTCTGCCTCCCTGAACATTGTCTCAGTATTAACCAATGAAGCATCTCTCCAGTAAACAAACATAGCAACAACTAAAGACAATAAAGGAAGTTTTCTGACACTCAAGTGATGTGACTAAAATAATATGGACTGAGTTCTGCCTTGGAAGAGAATATGAAAACATAAGAGTCCTTAATATTTCACTGACTTGATAAAAAATGTATTGTAGCCCAGAACGGAGGAAAAATGCAATGATTTGGATGCATTATGTATGAAAAGGTCCACTGGCGAAAACGACACTGCACTACTGAATACTGAATAATCACGATTTCACTATTACCCCTTCACTATGTGGTTTTGTTTTCACTATGCTATTCATTTAGAGAATGCATATCTTTGTACTTTGTATCTGGAAGTCAATTTGCGGATGCAGACCACAGAGATGCATGCTAATAAATCAAAGCTCTGGCTTTATTCCCCCTTTGCCTTAACTTGCTTAATTTTACTGTGGCTCTGTGGTCCAGTCCTCACATAACAGCAGTAACAGACAAGTGGAGGATACAAATATTCATTTGAATTTTTAAAAAGAGAAATCAAGCAAGTCTGAAGGACATTTGAAGTGTCAAGAACTTTGTAGTTGAAGGGATTGGGTTATGATAAATAGCCTGGCTTAAATGGGATACTTCTGGCCTGAAAGATAAGAGAAGGAAGATTTACATAGTTGCTTATGGTGTTTGTCTTTGCCTGTTTGCACATATATGAAGTCTGAAAAAAGTGTTCTGTCTCAGCGTGAACAGTAAAAGTGTGGTTTGTTTGAGCTTGTTGAGACACACAATGATTAGTTGAAACATGCCAACTTACTGTCTACACAGCCTTGTATTACTCAAACCCAACATATAGCTGTATCAAAAGCAGTGATTATTTTTATTGTATTTTATATAATAGAGAACAGTAACAAGGGAAACCTTCAACACTTAAAAAAGATTGACCGTGAAATTGAGGATCAATAATCTTTTGGTTTCTATTTAAACAACTGTCAGCTTCAATGTTGAGAGGTTTCTCCTCCGACAGAGAAAACAGGTTTACCTGTATATATATTCAGTCATTGTGAATGTACCATCAGAACTGTAGGGCCGCAGCTGATTTTCGTTGATAGCTGATTAACAGGCTTTTGCTAAACTGGAATCCTCAAAATCAGCTGTGCTGAAGCAGGGAAGCCTAAAAACCTGCAGGACAGCTGCCCTCGAGGACTGACTTTGGACATGCCTGAGGTAAAGTGATAGTGAAGGTTGATAATAACAGATCTAAAAATGTATGCTAGCAAATAAACTGCTGATATAGGTCAGTGCTTTTGATTTTTTTTTTTTTCCTCTCACAAGAGATACAAATGCAAACATTTAATGATTAGCGTTTTTGTTAAAAGTCTTTAGACTCTTTAGCTCTTTTGTTTTTGGTAAGGAATTATCTGTTGAGATTAGAAAAGTTTTTAATTTGTTCCTATTTTCTAAAGAATAGATCTTCCTCTGAATAGAAATAGGTAGTACTTCAACTAAAAAGAGATTTCTCACAAAAGAGCAACTTTCAAACCAATTACTTGCACGATCAGGTAAAAAGAAGGACATCCCATCGCTATATAAATGTGTTATCTGCTCGACTTTTCAAAAACATTTAGCATTGATTGATTTTGATTGAAGTACTTTTTTATTTATATGAAGAAAAATTAACTGAGACATTGGGTTAACAAAACATAAGAATCAAAACCAATAAGCATATACAACAATCCTTCTAGATGTTGCATCTACCCATTCATATTTCAAATTGTTGTCATAAAAGAATTCTGTAAAGGTACAGATTCATCACTTTTCGGTCCTTTTTTTAGGATTTTATCCTGTACGTCTCTTTTTGAATATCTAATCTTTGATCAAACAAAATACAAAATAAATATATTTCAATCTGAAAAACTCACAGGAAGAGAAAAGACAATTAAAAGAAATTTATTGATACAATTACTTGGTCTTTGGCGCTTAGACCTCTGAAGGAAACATAGCAGTAAATTTTGATAGATATGCATGAACAAGAGTAAAAAATAGTACTGTTTCCCCCCCAGGCCTGAAACTGGTGGTGGAGAGGAAATAGATGAGGTTGGTCAGTCTGTAGACTGCTGGTTAGCGAGATTGTATGCTGAACTTTATGGAGAGATCCAGTAGACTGTGTGAGCTGATACTAGAGCTTCACTCAGGGACCTGGAAGATGAAAGTCCAGTTGGATAACACAGGTTGATAGAATCTGTCCATAATGAGCAAGAATGAAGTGACAGTGGCTCTGCTTAATTAGTTTACAACATCAATATGTAACCGAAGTATATTACCATCAGTCGAGGCTTGATTTGTAACCAGATTTTCTTAAATAGCCTGGCACAAAAATAGATTATACACATGCTGCATAGTGTTGGTACTGCACTCCATCCACTGTGTTAATATTTGCAAACAAATCTTTGACAGCATTCTTTTGAATAAAGTAATTACCTCTGAACAGGAGGCTGAATCGGGCACAGACTGGGTTGTTTGCAAAGGACTTGTAAACCAGACCCAAAGTTTGACTATGTGTAACACAAAGAAAAGATGTTCGCTCAAATAAACACTCTATCGAGGCAGAGTCTGAAGGAATGGCATTGTCTGATGTAACACCTTTATCTCCGTAATGTGTCTTTAAGGGGGCTCTTATCTTTAAGTGCATTCCTCACAGCTTTACAAGGATAAGTCCTTGCTGGTTGATTTTAAACTTTGCCTCTCCCAATAAAAAGCTTAATAGTTAGAGTATTTATTAAAATTCTATAGCCTCTTTAGCTTTTTTGTTGTTGGTATTTTGAATAATCTGTTTAGCTCAAGGAAGGTTTTTAATGTTTTTCTTGCTATTTTCCAATGGCTGGATTAGAGTGTAAAATCTGCCTATGAATACACGTGGTGGCACTTGAACTATAAAGAGATTTCTCACAAAAGAGCGATGTTCAAACCCCATACTTGTGCAGCACGATCGGGTAAAAAGGAGCACATCCCACCACCATTCATGCTGTCTCTTGAAATAAATTAATAATTTGGAGTGATTCAGTTTAGCTCTAAATGATTTAGGAAATTATAGTGTTTAACTGAAATAAAGGATAACTTTCGTAACCATAAGGGCTCAGTGGAAATAGAGAAAGGATAAAGCACACTCACAGTTCTCTAAAAAACTGCTTGTTTTTTTATCAGAAAATTATAACATATAACTTGTAGTATTTATGTGGATATTAGTAGTACGGTGCTTGTTGGTAATTACATTTATGGTTTCTGGGATTATTTTTATTACTTAGTATTTTTCTACTTAAGTCTCATTTAAAAAGGCCTGTCTTAAATAATTATTTATAGAAATTTGGATGAATTATGAGTTGAGTGCTTTACAAATTATTTTATAGCAACTACTCATAACAATTAAACCTTTCTAATCTTTTCTGATCTATGAAACATACTATTATGGTGCAGCTTTATGTAGGAGGTTTTTGGCAAAGGTCCAAAACAAAGTACTTCATTGCTGTGATGTGTTGATGATTTTTTCTGTATAAACAAAAAAGACCAAAAACTCTGACCAGTGTGCTGGGATTACTTAGACTTAGACAACTTTTATCATCATTTTGTATATAAAGAGTGTATACAAAACGGACTTTCCTTTTATCATTCCATAAAGTGCAGCAGCGATCAAATGTAAACAGTGTGGGAGGAAAAAACATGGTGCAAAAAAAACAAAATGCAATGATGCAGAATATATATGGGGCAAATATGCAGTATTTTTGAATTGGTGTTATAAGTGTGATGCAGAGTCTTTTTTTTTTAAAGTTCACTTGTCTGATGGCAGTGGGGACAAAAATGTTGCAGAACCTGCATCGAATGCTGCAAAGCCTCTTCCCAGAGGGGCAGCAGGGACAGCAATACATTGTTGGGGTGTGAGGGGTCATTGATGATGTTATGGGCTCGGGACATGCAGCACTGGAATCAAATGTCATGTAGGTATCTTATCGGGGCCATGGGTTTATTTTGGGTTGACTCTCATCAGAGTCTTCCACACATCAGCTGTGTTAAGGGCCTCCTCTCCCTGGTGTTGAATGGCTTTCACCGCTGGAGTGCTGTTTAGTGCCTCAAACCTTCCAAAGAAGGTCAGTGCAGTGCAGGGAGAACCCCTGCAGGCTAACAGCATTGTCCCATACCGATGAATGAAACCATGATTCACACAGGATGATGGTGCAGAAGTTATTAAACTCCTTTTTGAAGAGAGTTCAAGTCGGATATTTTTCATTTTGTTATCGAGTGAGCGCACGTTAAAAAGCAGGAGTGATGGTAACAGATTTCTGAGGGGATGTCTTCTTAGCCTCGCCATTAGCCTGCCTCTGCAGCCCCTCTTATGCCATCTAGCACAGTGCGACCTGCTCCTTCTGTTGTTTACATCCATCCATAGCACTTTGCAGCTTTTTAAACGATCAAGAGTGGCTGTATTTAAGAATCCAGAAAGATATTTTGTGACTGAAGCTCCAGTAGGCGCTGGTGGTCATAAATGCAGGAACGATGCCTACTTTGCAGTGTTATAATTGCCTTATTTTGTGAATTTGTATGGAGCTGTAGCAAGCCGCTGCCTTAAGGCACAGCCATGCTGCACCCCTGGATTGTTCAGTTGTATAGATCTGTAAAGACTGTACACTGAAAAAGAAGTAGAATATCATTTACTAGGTAACCTTTACCACATAGAAATTCTTTGTAAATTTTACTCAATAAAATCTAAGTTGATTGTACTTACTAAGAGTATTTGATTTAACGAACAAACTCAAGTGAATTTTATTACAAAATTTCTCTTATTAAAAAAAGTTGTACTAGTATTTGTTTTACAAGTACATTTTCCTCAACACATATTTTATTCAATTCAAAAACTTAAGAAATATGTAATAATGTTTCTTTACTTTATTTTTTATTAATATTTAAGCATATTTTACTCAGCTAATCTAAATTTCAACTGTATGTAAATTTTTTTTTTTTTTTTTCATTTTCAATGTATACAACTCATTTAAAAAGACTCAGTAAAATGTTATAACATTACAAACCATTTATGCCAATTTAAAAGAGCATAAATAATTTATTTATTAATTTTTTTAACCGTACAGTAAGTATATCAACTTGTAACTGTGCTTATCAGGTATTACAACAATCATTTCTCAGGGAAAATTGCAGTAAACTTGTCAGATTTAGATGGCTACTATGCATTTGCTGATAAAGACAACAAGCAAACTCTCCATCCATTTCCACTTAGAGAAAGACAGATGACCTGTCCAGGGTGAGAGGTGGGGAAAACCCTGGATGGGGCACCAGTCTGGTGTAGGGGAACAATGAGAGGCACAGAGATCATTTGCACACAAGGAGAGAAGCAAATTAATCTGATAGACATGCTTTTGGACTGTGGGAGGAAGTAAGAATACCTGAAATGTATAGGGACAACATTCAAACTCCATGCAGAAACATCGGCGGTTGAACCTAGAACCGTCTTGTTGCATGACAACAGTGCTATACATTGGGCCCCACAAGCCAAACAATGATTTCTATATCTGAACTAAAAAGGTCAAGTAAGGAAAAAAGCACCAAGTTTACTCCTAATATCCAAGAACATGTTACTTGCAACTGTTAAGTTGGGAATTTTTTTGAGTTGTTTAGTTAATACTGTTTGGTAAAATTAATTAAATTCACTTGTCTTTAACGGATACAGATTTACAAATTATTTCCATAGCTAAGTACCACATTAAATAAAGGTTATCATTTTGAAATAAAGGCACTTACACAGCAATTTGCAGTCAATTTTAAATAAAAACCAAAGTAATATTTACAGGACAAAACAAATCTTTTTTTCAGTGTAGAGCCATTGGGACTTGATGATCTCCTACATTGTTTTATCGGGGGGTGGGGTAGAAATAAAACTATGCAGTATTTTTTCCCCACAATTATCCAGCACGTTGTGCTGCTAATCCTCTAACATTCAATTTAGGTGTTGCTTTTTGTTTTTGTTTTTTTTCTTCACACTACTTTATTAAAATTCTCTCTGTATTCATAGTTTTCTGCCACCTACTTGTTCCTGCCATCTAAACTATTCCTGCTTTCTGTTTGGTTTAGCTAGTTATATTTGTTTTGCAATTTCACCTAGCCCTTGGCTGGATTCTTTCCAGTGATAAAATGTTACGCTTTAACATAATGAAAAAATTAATAAATAGATGCTAATTTTAAGCATAATCAACCATGAGAACCTAAAAAAACCTTAAAGCTCATATATAGCATTAAAGTTTTCATGTAATAGACTCTAAAATTAATAACAGCAATTTACCCACCAGAAATTCCCCATTTAAGTTAAGCCAAACTCGATATGAAGAAAAAAACTAAAAAAAAAAACTAATAAGGCTCTGCTTTTGTCTTTTTCTTCTCAGATGAGCAGCATTTGACACAATCTCACAGCATTTCCATTCCCAGTTTTTTGGGCTCACATGCGTACGATTAGCAGACTTAGATCTCCCTCATTCATATTCATGTATGCATTTGATGTCAAACAGTCTAAATATTCAAGACACTAGAGGGTAAAAAGAAGAAATATGGAAGCACTCAGAAGATGGTGGATCACTGATTGATTGTCTTCACTGAACTTTGCAATGTAGCATGTTGTGCTGCATGCTGCTGAGCACCAGTCAGCAGGAATGGTTAGCTGCTCTGCTTTTAAAAGGAAGGCAGAAGCGCTGAATAAATGTCTGAGCATTAACATGTGTGCGTGCATACAGATAGGTCTGTGTCATACTGTGTGCTTACATCACTGTGCCTTTTTCTGTGTCTGTATTTCATTGCTCACAACTAAATTCCGAAGAGCTGAAAAAACATGGATCCTGAAAGCTGTTCTTACTATGACAAGCTTTTAAAAAATACCTTTGATGGTATGTCCAGTCCAGTTTTTCTCAACAGGGCATTTGGACATTTTTTTTTCTAGACCCACACTTTCCTACTAAAGCGTTTCCAACAAATGCACGAGTCAGAAACAAATTCTCAAGTCAGACATTTTTAGCATCTGCTAATAAACCTGGATATTAATATTGCTCAAACATAATGTTGTTGAAGGCAGTGCTGTTAAAGAACTGCCATTAACATTTTGTTTACAACTTGTAATAGCTGTTAAATCTCTGTGGAGGATGTTTGGCCTGCTGCCTTTTGAAGAGTTTCAGGGTTGGACTTGCTGATAGACTTCAAATTAATATTATTGTCCTGCAACATATTTCAAAAGTGTTGAAGCTTAAGGTCATAAACTAAAGTATTTTTTAGAGAACAGAATTCATGGTTTCATCAACTGTACAGTTTATTTACCCACAAATATATAGAGCCATCTTTATGGGAAAATAATTCTTTTGAAAGAGGATTGATTTTTCCTGGTTTTTGACATATTAGGATGAGCATGTTTTTAGTTAAAAAAATAAAATAAAAAATAATGAAAACATGAGAAAATCATGTGTACTTTCCTTGCCAGGCCAATAGTTAGCATTTGGATATTTGATACTACAAAAGACATGCAGGCCTGCAAACTCGCCATGCTTAAAAATGTGCTTATATGTTTCTATAGGGGGTTGTACGGTGGAGCAGTGGGTAGTACTGTGACCTTGCTGCATGAAGGTTCTGGGTTTGATTTCCAGCCCTGGGTCTTTCGGCTTGGAATTTGCATGTTCTCCCCTTGGATGTGTGGGCTCTCTCCGGGTACTCCGGCTTCCTCCCACAGTCACAGAAACATGACTGTTAGGTTAACGGGCTTCTCTAAATTCTCCTTAGGTGTGAGTGTGTGTGAATGGTTGTGTGTCTCTGTGTTGCCCAGCGTGTTTGCTTCCTCTCTCCCATAGACTGCCAGACAGGCACCGGCCCAACCGTGACCCTGACAAGGAATAAGCGCGAGGAAATGGATGGATGTTTCTATAGGCAAGATTATGTGAATATTACTCAGAATGTTTAGTTGCAAATATATTTTTCACCCTTTGTAAACCAACAGATCTCAAAATTTTGTGTTTTTTGTGCATTTGAAGTTATGTGTTTAAAAACAAGTAAACGGTTTATTAATACAAACTACAAATACAAAACTCACCAGTTACAAGCCAAACCTTATCTCCTAAGTTAATGTCTCGATGCCATTCAGGTCTGAAACCTTAGTGTAAGTAAATTATCGCTATTTGCTATTATTTGCATTTTATGTATTTTGTGCCATAACAGCTTCATTGAGAATGAGAGTATATTTGTGCTTTTATAACAATTTTAAAATAAGTAAAACTATAGAAAACAAAAAATGTTTGTAATGTTTTTACCAAAAAATCCCTTAATTGCCAACTAGGTCAGAAATTGATTATTTATTACTTTTAATAACTAATAACCAGAGGCAGCCTGTCGACTTAATTTGCTGATAAAAAGGAATGCATGCTACTGAGTGTGCATGCAAAAAGTGATTAGTATGAGAGTAAGCAGTAGAAATTAGGGGTAGAAAGCCGCTCCAAGTTTTTCTCTTTTCTTCTTTTATTTACATATTTAATTATTTAATCTTTATCTTTTGAATTACTCTACCAAAGCATTTCTAACTATATTACAGGAAAAGTAATAACCCATATGCACTGAAACATTACAGCCTAACATCGACAAATCTTTCTGCTCAGCCTTCGTTGAAAATAAACTCTAATAAATCTGAGTTACGGGAACAGCCTTAAAAATACTTTAATACATATTTGGAAAAAGATATTTAAAAACTTAAGTGAAATGCCTCATAAGTTCATCTTAACTAAACACCCACTTGTTATAGTTTTTCAGGATTTTGAAGTAAGGTTCTATAAAAGGTTTTTAAGTAGTTAATACATGCTGTAAAGTGGGAACCTAAGCAGGTGTTATGTAATAACTGAAGAAAATATATTTTTTAATATTACATTATAACATGATAATCATAGTGTATAAACATTATATTTTATTGTATAAAAGGGATATCATACTGTACAAATGCAATATAATATTTATCATTAACAAATGTGATATTATATTGTACAAACATGATATTATGTTGTAAAAATTGGTTAATAAAATGTTGTATGTGTCATGATACATTGTTAAAAAGAGAAAATTGTACCGTGCAAATATAATATGATATTATAGAAACCTGATTTATATTGAACAAACACAATATTATATTGTGCCAACATGTTCAATCTTGAAAACTTTATCTTGATTGTGGTGGTAGCTTTAAGCTGCTTCAATAATCAGACTCATTTAATAAGAATGTGAGAAAATGTGATTCCAGGTTAATCTGGGATACAAGTGAGAATGGCAATAAATATGGACAACCCATTTTTGAAAAATTGGTGAGAGCGCACAGTTCCAGAGGGGTGGCTTGCACAAAATGTCACTCTATCTACTAATCTCTGTAAATAGTGATCCATATTACCTTTACATTTGGATGAAATTTGTATCCATTAAGACTGCTGTGACTCTTCAGCTGGTCAATGGGGAAGGCTGCAACATCTAAATGTCTGATATTTGCTATATAGTCTCATTGTTTCAGGATCCTTCTCAGTATGAGTATGAGTACTAGTGTTGCACCGAGACAGATACCAGTATCAGGCGGGGCCCCGATCCGGCACTAATATGGTGGTATCGGTATCAGCGAGTACCAACAAATAGGGCAACAATACCATTTTGAGAGCCAAAGTTTATTTAACTATTGTCACCCATTCCAGGTAGGCAATAAAAGGTTCTACTGGATTTACTTTGTATTAGTATTTTTCCTGTTTTACAATGGTAGGAAGCAACTTGACAAAGCCATGATGGCTATTAGTTTACATCCAAGTAGTATGCAGTTCTTCATATATACTGTACACACACACATCAGTTTCAAACAGAAATTAGTATGGTATCTGTATCGGCCAATACTGCACAGCCAGGTATCGGTATCAGGGCCAAAAAATGGCATTGGCGCAACACTAGTTTTAACAACCCCATTATTGTAAATATTCTGTAAATATATATGTAAACCTATGAAAGTCTAAAGCACTACACACTCCATTCTTCATTCACATGTTGATCATCTCAAGTTACATTGTAGCCACAGCTGCCGTGGGGCACGCTGACTGAAGGGAGGTTGCTGTAAACCAACACAACCGGGGCGCTTTGCTCACCATCAGGAGGCAATGCACAGGAAGGGGACACACATACACAGACAAGCTGGCAACTCCCAGTTGCAGGACAAGCTACTGCATCCTGCGCCACTTGTAAACACATTATTATTCACAAGTAGAATTTGTATAGATCTTCTTATCTGAGGGATTATCTTACATAACAGCAGTGCATTGTCCAAAAAAAAAAAACCTTCCCTACAACTGCTAAATTGCTAAATCATCGCACCATTTTACAATTATTGGATGATATATGATCTCTCAAACTGTTCATTTATAATTTTACCACTCATGAAATTCTTCCTACATCAAATACTTCATGCAAATTTGATGAGGCTTTAAAGGTTCATAAAATGCAATCTACAGAAACCACTTTAATGGTTTTTTTTGTTTTGTTTTCTGGACTGCAGGGGTTATATTAAGATGGTACAAGTCAGTATTAGTCTGGGCCTCTCGGAGTAGAAATTAGCTCCAGCCTCGAACACAAACTTGTTTTGAATGATAAGAAAATGACAGTGCCAAGAAAATTGGCAACAAAACTGCATATAATTATTACAGAGCCTTACTTTGATAATACCCAACTATCCCTTTAAAAGTATGACTAAAAAAGCCTTATATGATGGCACGACTCCTGTTCCCTACTTTGTCATTAATAGGCATTTGTTTCTTGTAGAAAGAAAAAAAGTTCTTTGCTTTAACCTTTGTCAGAGGAAGTAACAAATATAAAATCAATATCTCCCTTACTTGTGCTTTACATACTATGGGGACTATGGATAGACAATTGAAACACATGACTTTCAGTTTTGGCTCAACATTTGGCTCAACATAATAAGTGATGTATTAGCTATATTTCTCTCTCTCTCTCTCTCTCTCTCTCTCTCTCTATATATATATATATATATATATATATATATATGTATATATATTAGGGATGGGACGATTTATGAAAACCGTCAGAACCGTTCAGTTCGACTGTCTCGGTTCGGTTCGCGTGTGTTTTGTTTGGTTCATGCGCTGCTCCTTTTTCTCATAGAGGAAGCATTTACACTCCTGAGCAGAAGGTGGCGGTACTGCAAACAAAGCCAAACACCAGTAGTAAACAAGAAGAAGAAGAAGCGAAGCAGCTTAGCCGGGTGTAGCAGGGAAAAAAATCTGTTGTTGTGGAGAATTGTGTTGGAATGGTGAGTGGGAAAGAACAGGAGTTAGAAGACGCGCCAGCAGCACTTTACAGGTCTGCTGTATGGGAGCGCTTTGCATTTAGAGTGACCTACAATGACGGCGGAAAGAAAGTTGTGGATTAAAGCACAACAGTGTGCGAGCATTGTGCAACACGTTTTGTTTATGCTAACAGCAACATGACCAACATGTCATGCTAACCCCGAAATCCCTCATACTCCGTCAGCAACCCCCGCTGCGCTCCAGACCGGCTGCTCAAAGCAAAGCCTACAGCCTCCACTGTGGCTTCGTCCGCTCCCCTCTCTCTCCCTTGGAGATGGTAGAGAGTATGCGCGAGATGATTAAAAAGCAGCAACACTTACGGAAATGATCCAGGGTTTCCGCGGATCATTTAAAATAATTACAATCCATTATTTTTGGGGGGATTTTTTCATTAATTCCATAAATTTTTATGGGATTTCGGTGTAACAATCAACATGTATCGAACCGAACCGAAAACCGTGACCAGAAACCGTGAATCGAACCGAACCGTGGATTTTGTGAACCGCTACCCCCGAATATATATATATATATATATATATATATATATATATATATATATATATATATATATATATATATAAATGGTAAAACAAGTACTATTAGGCTTAACCAGTTATACTACATGTACCTGAGTCTTTTGTTGCTTTAATACTGACTAAAGGTAGCAATTTTGTGCTTTGTTCACTTTTCTGACAGCTATTCAAGTTTAAAGCAGACTTTGCAGAGTTGTTAAAAAGATTGTCATGGTCATTTCACCTGAATCAGCTTATAATAAGATAACCTTCATATTTTACTTTCACCATAAAAAAAGGAAAAATCAAACCTTATTTTTGCAGGTTTCATAACTAAATGAAAACAGGTGCGGTGAGGTGAGGCTAAATACTTGGTTATCAGTAGCAGTTTTCCAGTATTTTGCATTTTCCACATGTGCTTTTTTAATTTGACTTTTAGAAACTTTATTGTTATAAAAATAATGGTAATAGTTTAGGATTTTAGAACATATTAATCTTAATTGCTTTAAATTATGTCATCCAGCCACCTGGTTCCTCTGTCAACGTTCCATTGGTATCAAAAGTTAAACCTAAATATCTATAACAATAATGCACTGACCTCTAAATTATCATATTTCTTCCAAATAATTTAAAGTTGGTTTTAATCCTGAACTTGTTGTATTGCAAAGCCTTTGGTTCATTATATATATATTATATTTATTTATTTAAATGTTTACCTAAATTATAAATGCTATTTGTTATAGTTGTTTTTTTATTTGTTTTTGTTTTTTTGTTTTTTTTTTGCTTATTCCTTTTTCTGTGGTTTAAATAGAAATGACTCTGATTGCATTTTGTGAGTTTGTTTTTTCTACTACTTTTTTTTTATATATATAACTGTTATTTTTATATGTATTTGGAAGTTTTTGGTTTGATTTTTGTTTGTTTACATGCTGGTTTTCTGAAATTATCTCTGTAAATCTGTTTGTGCTGCATTCACTACATGGAAATAGCTAAACAAATAAAATCTGTTTCAGTGATCAAAGCAAAGATCTACACTTTTGTGTCAGACTGTTGTTCAGTCTGTTACTGTTTTCTCTACTGAAAATTCATATAACGTAACTGGCTGATACGACATATGCCAAGGCAGCTGAGTGTCATGGCACCTGACAAGTTAAGATTCGTCATTCCACCCAATATACTTCGAAACAAGTGCAAGATGGAAAAAGTGAGTGATTATATCAGATACTATGAGTTGTACTTTTCAGGTAAAGAAAAAGCTAGACAAGAATAACAGAGCAAAGAGAACAATAACAACTCAGAAGAAAACAAAATCAACCCAGTGGTTCAGATGTAATAACAGCACACTGTTGACACCAAATACAGACTGTTATTGATGCCATCAGTGGAGCATAAAAAAAAACAGGATTTCCGTTTGTTTAACAAGGGGGGCAGCTCCATACCTGAATGTTCTGCTTCCCTCAACATGAAAATTCTGATGTTTTCTGTTTGATTTTATTCTTTTCTACTTTGATACTTAACTTAAACAATACTTATAGATCTTGACTGATTTACATAAAGGCTGAAATTTCATCCGATCAGGAAAGGCCACCATCAACCACGACACATACATTTTTACAAACTAACAAACAAAAAAGATTAGTAATATTTTGGAGTATGGAAACTGTGATAAACTAAATCATCAAATATTACAGCAAAGGGGTTTAAAATTTGCTATTATAGCTTTGGTTTTGTCTTAGTCACTTATCTGAAACAGATAATAGTTGGACACAACCTCAACCCTAATGTGCTGAAAAATAATCCTCTCCTAGACTGAAAAGGCTGGGCAAAGGAATAACTAAAGCCCCCTTCTTATTCTGGTTGTACTACAGTGATCTAGACAAACTCTCTAAAAATCTGTACTATGGAGGAGTGATAATAAAATAACCATTGTTGAAGTAAAATCAGTATGACATAATGACTGAAGTTGCTGCAAGACATGTAGGAGATTCAGCTAGGTATAGTTAAGGGGAAAAATGTACACATATATATATATATTGTCAAGTTTATTCTTCATGTAATTTATTTTTAAGGATAATACTCACTCTTTATACAGCTACTGCTTTTTTTATATTGGAGAGGAGAGCTAATTTTCTGTTGATGAGAAGACAGGAGCTAAAAGTACATCTCTGCTAAAACACCTGATAGAGGTTGCAAACAGTAACGGCTAGCCAATAGAGGGCGCCAAACCCCTTACCCAATTACCTTGACTAAGGCATTAAAAAAACAAATGAGACTTAAATTATAAAATTAACATATTTGGAATCATATACATATTTTTTAGATGTGCAAGATAAAAATGAAATCTTTAATGATGATTAAAGCTGTTTCGTTTTGTCGTATTAGTGATGTTTTTTTCACCCTGGGGTGCAAAAATCTTTGGCCGTTAACTCATTAAAAGTTCTACATTCGCAGTAACTCCTCTGCAGTGCAAATTAGAGGACCATCCCGGGGAGCAGCTCTCCTGCTCCTCCAGAGCGTTGAATTATATAGCAACAAGGCTTGGCTAACTGCATGCAGCGAGGCTAACACTTTATCCTGCTTTCCCTGCCTCCTTTTTTAAATGTCAGCATCTGATCCAGCATGGATGAAGACAGAAGTGATTTCAAGCACTTTCCGAAAATTTTAGAATTTTTTTTTTCATATGAATATACTGGTGTGTCAACTTAGTATACATTTTATTGAAGTTATTGCCCCGTCTGAAGAAAAATCCACCAGCCGCCACTGGTTGCAATGTAGTCTGACTGGACTGGAATTTCTGTGCATGTCTGCTGTCCATCCAGTCTGACTAAGCTTAAACTAGTTTTCAAATAAGAATTGGAAGAAACAACAGTCTATAGATGTCCAATGCTGACAGAAATGTGTCCCAAAACTCTTGCTGCTATAATTTCACCAGCGGGACCATCTACAAGGTGTTAACTCAGAGTGGCTTTCTACAGATACACAGGGCCTTTTCTGATTTTAATTTTCAGAAGAGTCGGCAATGTATCCTTTTCCTTCTACTTGGCTTTAACATGAGAAGATGGTATGAATATGCAAAAGGTATGAACACCTTTGCAAGGTATATATTATGCAATCATGAGGTACATATACATATAAAATTGAGGTTGAATAAATGTCTCAATTTAGATAAAACCTCTTTCTTTTGAATAAATGTCACCTTATCCTTTTTAGAGGAGAAAAAAATGCATAGACACACAGATGCAGAACTACCTGTACATGTTAACCTTTCTTAGGTTAAGAAATGCCACTGGTGTGGCAGAGGTGTAGGGGAGATAAAGAGGGGTCACACGATTGGAGCAGTAAGGAGCAGAGGTGGTAAGGGTTTGAAAGGAGCAGAAAAAGCAGAAAAGAAAGGGGGTCCTTTTCCTTTCGTCAGCTTGTGTTCTCAAAATGGCATTGCTGAACCATTAAATTCTGCAGCAGTCACCTCTCACCCCGTTTCATGTCTGACACAGATCGGACTGTGGTGGCTTGACACCGGTAGTGGCCCTCTCCGTTTGTTGTCGGGTAATGCCTGCTTCCATCAGCCTTTCACCCATGTGTTCACAAGGGGAGTGCAAAGAAGGAGAGAGAGAGAGAGAGAAAATGGCATTTTGGAGAAAATAGGGAGGCACAAAGAGACCATGATAAAAAAAATAAAAAAGCATTTCAAAATTTGTAAGGGATGGGAAAAGGTTGCACTATTTCATTTCAAATACATTTTTTTGTTCTCTCCCTTTGATTCTCAACTAGATGGCTTTACTTGATTATATAGAATAGAATTGATTTCTGGGGTTCCGTTTTCATGGATAAAGCTACAACTGTAAATAATGCAGCAACAAAACTAGAAGTTTGAAAGAAATTGCCTGTTATGTCTTCAATCTAAATGGCCTATTTGTTTTGGAAATAAGAATCTATTTTACAAAAGAATTGCCATTACTCTCTCACTTTTCTGAGTGGTTTATAGAACAGAATATAATCCATTTAAAATAACTGTTGTTGCTTATGTTTATTTATTAGTAGAAAACAGTCTTACTTACTATAACTCTATTAATCATACTATTTCGTAACATGTTTGTTTCTGTTGTTGGAAATGGACTGGGCTCAATGAATATGAAGAACCATAGAACTTTTAGAGGCAATTCTTTTGACTATACAATTATTTTACTTTTTTTCTTTTTAGAAAATATCATTGGAGTTCTTGGTAGAATAACCCTAACATTTGTACACAATTAAAACCTTGACATGGCTAAAATTAAAGTTTTGCTGATCTTTATGAAGCAAATTATCTTTTTTTTTCAAACTTTGTTAAAATTAAGCCACTTTGTAATCAACTTGAAGGTATTGTGATGTTTACTTTTTTTTATTTTGGCTGCCATATCTCGGGCTAAGGTCCTTTATACATATTGGTCTCGTGCTCTACCTCTGCACATATCCCGCTCATTTAATGGAATTACATTTCCCCTGGGAAGATTCAAGCTTTCTCTCTGTTAGGATGCTTATCATTGATGATGTGTGAGTTTGTTACACCTTAATGTTAGCCGCCTTTTGCATGTCAGAACTGATATTTTCCACAGTAGTTAATCTACTTAAGACAGGTCCTCTTTCTGGATATACAGTTATAATCTTCATTCTGTACGTGGTAAAAAATTTGGAAATGGAATGAGAGAGGTGTCCTTCAGCTAAGAACAAAGTGTAATATTTTGATAAGGTTGGAGCCAAGGATGTCTACTCATCTGCTAACGTGTATGATGTAATGATGTGATGATGTTGCATATTGGAGACTTTTTAACTCTTAATCGGGCCACTTCCTGAAAGGTGAACCTGGAGGTGAGCAGCTGCCTTCTGTAAATTCTGTGCAACTTCTCTGATCTGAGTAAGATTACAATTTCTATCAGAATCTGTTATCATGTCAGAAGGTTATTTAAGACATATAAGTAATGAAGTGTTATTTAAAGAGATTGTCCAGAGTGATCTCTTTTCAGGAAAAGGAACCGGAGAGATAGAGCTTCAAGGTGCATACACAGGGCCTTTCTTTAACATCTCTAAAGGCTCACCTTGAAATTTGGCCATAATGCTCTTGGCCAAATGCTTGCTCCCTCTGATGGCATCTAAAATGCACCAGTACCTCCTGCAGCTAAACACATGCATAAAATTATGCTGCCACCCCAGTACTTCACAGTTGAGATGGGGCTCTCAGAATGATGATCATAATTATGCTTAAACACATTTTGGTAACATCAGCCATTAGGCTAGGTCTCCACAATGTAGGTATTTGTTGTAGTTGCTTGAAAAGTGTAATCTGTTTTTATGTTTCTTTTAATGAAATCACTTGATTCAAAATAAATTAACTTATTTTTCTTCTGTGGCAAATGGCTAATTTACCTGGTAAACATGATATCCCCACCAGCTTTAAGTTTGACCAAAAAATAAGTTCACACATTGCCTGGATAATTGTTAAATGTTGTGAATCTTTAATCATCGGTCAATATGATTTGATGAAATTGACTCTAAAAGCAACTTGATAAAACATTTTGGGAATAGGTACCATGCATGAACTTAATTTAATTGAATTGACTCAGTCTATTAGCAGTTGGTTAGAGGTCTTCAGTTTACTCTTTGTAACATTATGTGGTAAACCCCATGCAACTTTATTCAGTCAATTAGTAGGTCAGTCAGTGAGTAGGCAAACTGTCTTCATCTTCAGGGCTGACTGATAACATCACAAGGACATTTGATCTTAGAAAAATGATATAAAGGTGATTTTTAAACCCTTATTTTGAAGGTCCCTTGTCCTATATTTTTTTGTATTATTCCTTTGAAAATAAAGATTATAGGGTTAAAAAGTAAAAAACATTGTATTTTTTCTCTTGCTTCACTTAAGGTAATGGAGGTGAAGGATGTGTCATGATCTCGGCGCTGATGGTTTGGTTTTTTCCTTTGCTCCTTGCTTTCCTGTCTAATTGGTTCTGCGGCTGATTATTGCCGATCATTTCCACCTGGTTCCTCTACTATTTAAGTTGTGTGTTTGCCTCCCATCAGCGCCGGGTTATTCTTGTGTTTTTGAGATACGTTCCCCAGCAATCTGTAGTCTGCCTGTTTCCCTGATAGTGACCAGTTTCTGCCCTGAGGATTTCGAGTTTTTTGCCTTGCCCCTGTCTGCTCTGTTTGTCCTGTCTGATCCTGGATTCTACCGGCTTCTGAACCTGGAACTGTCGTCTGACTTCGGCCTTGGATTTCCCTTCTGGACTCTGTTGCTGCTCGGCGTCTGCTGCGCGCTCTCTAGGAACTCTGGGGGCGTCTCCCGCCGCACCTGCGGTCAAACCTCAGCAAACGGACTGAACTTTGAATCAGGTCAGTGACTTTGCTCCAAATCGTGTTAAGCTCCATATCCAGTCACTGATCTGTATTCTCCCATTTCTGCAGAGAGCCGCCCCGCAGCAGACGAGCAGCCCCGCGCACCTGTTTTTGCTAAATAAACGCTTTGAACTTTCCCACTGCCTGTCTCGCCTCGAATTCTGGGTCCTACATTCTGAGATCCTTACAGAATAACCCGGCCCTAAACATGGACCCATCGGCAGACGGGCAGTGGCGAAATGACGTGGATCAGAGCATTTCCCGTCTAGAATCTGGCATGCAGGAGATCCTCAATTACCTGCGTAACCCGGCGGCTCCAGCTGCTCCGCCCCTGATAGCTGCCGCGCGCTCGTCTTCTACTGATAGTCCACCTTCTCTTGAACCGCGTCTGTCCCCTCCTGAAGTGTTTAAAGGGGATCCTGACCAATGCAGAGCTTTCCTCACTCAGTGCGAGATTCTTTTTGAGTTACAGCCCTCTGCGTTTCCTTCTGATCGTGCCAAGGTGGCCTATGTAATATCTCTTTTAGCGGGAAAGGCCAAATTATGGGGAACGTCAGAGTGGCTGAATGATCCTGAACTCTGCAGCTCGTTTGATGATTTTTCTTTGGAACTAATCCGAGTTTTTTGTCCAGTTCTTCCAAGTAGGGAAGCCTCCCGGGGACTATTGACTCTCAGACAGGGAGATCGGTCTGTGATGGAGTACATCACTGACTTCCATCTGCTGTCTGCCGATTGTTCCTGGAATGAGGACGCCCTCATGGATGTTTTTTTTTGGCCTGCGGGAAAGCATCAAGGATGAGCTTTCGACCCGCGACTACCCCCGGACTCTGAAGCAGCTGGAGGACCTTGCCAACCGGATCGACCTTCGCCTCACTGAGCGTCGCAGGGAGAGGAGAGCACTGACGACGGCCTCCCCTCAACCTGTTCTTCACTCCGCACCCTATGCTCCTGCATCAGCCCCTGGTCCGGCTCGGATGCCAGAGCCCGAACCGATGCAGCTGGGACGCACATGCCTCTCCAAGGAGGAGAGGGCACGTCGAATCAGCTGCCACCTCTGTCTGTACTGTGGCAGTGATGGACACTTCCTCAGTTCCTGTCCTTCCAGGGGAAAAACTAGGCTGGGACGCACCAGACTCGCTGCCTCCCCAGCTCTCCTGCTACCTAAGACTCGTTTGGTTTCTTTCAGAACCCCAGACCCTCCAGTAGCCTCGGCCCCGGCACCCCCGGAGCCTGGTCCGGTTTATTTTTCTCCCCCTTCTTCTGAGTCTGGTTTGGTGGATTTTTATTATGGGGATAGAGAAGATCTTTATCCTTTCCGTTCACCTCCACCCACCAGATCCAGAGAGGGGGGCCCTGCCTTCACTGTCAGGCGCCTCCTCAGGTCTAGGAGGCTAGGCAGTGGGCTTCAGTATTTGGTTGACTGGGAGGGTTATGGACCTAGGGAAAGGTCCTGGATTCCGGCCCGGTTGATCCGGGATCAGGACCCCCACTACGGGGATCATCCTGATCAGCCTGTTGGGGCGTCTGGAATCCGCCCTTGAAGGGGGGGTTCTGTCATGATCTCGGCGCTGATGGTTTGGTTTTTTCCTTTGCTCCTTGCTTTCCTGTCTAATTGGTTCTGCGGCTGATTATTGCCGATCATTTCCACCTGGTTCCTCTACTATTTAAGTTGTGTGTTTGCCTCCCATCAGCGCCGGGTTATTCTTGTGTTTTTGAGATACGTTCCCCAGCAATCTGTAGTCTGCCTGTTTCCCTGATAGTGACCAGTTTCTGCCCTGAGGATTTCGAGTTTTTTGCCTTGCCCCTGTCTGCTCTGTTTGTCCTGTCTGATCCTGGATTCTACCGGCTTCTGAACCTGGAACTGTCGTCTGACTTCGGCCTTGGATTTCCCTTCTGGACTCTGTTGCTGCTCGGCGTCTGCTGCGCGCTCTCTAGGAACTCTGGGGGCGTCTCCCGCCGCACCTGCGGTCAAACCTCAGCAAACGGACTGAACTTTGAATCAGGTCAGTGACTTTGCTCCAAATCGTGTTAAGCTCCATATCCAGTCACTGATCTGTATTCTCCCATTTCTGCAGAGAGCCGCCCCGCAGCAGACGAGCAGCCCCGCGCACCTGTTTTTGCTAAATAAACGCTTTGAACTTTCCCACTGCCTGTCTCGCCTCGAATTCTGGGTCCTACATTCTGAGATCCTTACAGGATGTGCTTTACACAATCTAACATGTAGTATTTCTGCCACAATATATAGTATAATATATAGCATGAGGGTACATATGTATGTTGATATGTGTATATATTGTTTATGTTTTTTTTTTATATGCGTTTGTGTATTTTCTTTTCCTTTCATTTATTTGATGTGTTCTTTGTTTTGTTTCTAATGTATATATTTTTCAGAACCCCAGGAAGCTTCCAATAAAAAATCAAAACTCAACCAATTTTATTGACCTCAAATGTGATACCTTCAGCAGCTGTCATTCATTGCATACAAAGCAGCTGCTAATGCTACAAATAAATGTAAGAGTGAGGATAAAACCTTATGAAATCAGAGACCTTCAAACTCAGAAAAATAAAAACACATGTTATGTACAGCAATATATTTGATTCTATGATAAAAAGACTCAATGTGTATCCCTAGAAATATTCAGTAGTTAACTAGTAATAGTTATAGATGAATAGTTTTATCTGATATAAGAATATTAAATACGTTATATGAACGTAATTATTTAATTTGTCACCAGGGTTTGTGATCACGTCTCTTTGCCTCTACTTTCATGAAAAGCAAAAAAACTGGATTCCCTTTAAAATGACAAACTCAGTCCTCCCAAAACATTCTAATTTCACTGTGTTTTTTGTTAAGATTACAGTGCTATGTCTTTCGGAGTTCAAATTCTGGAACTCTGACAGGCGTGCCCAGAGAAACAGCGTGTATTTACAACACAATCACTCAATTACTTTTAATCTCACAGTGTTGTTTTGGGAAACTACCTAATTTCATAGGCAGGGAGGGTATTATAAAAACAGACATTTAGGGTGGTGAAAACATGCCGTTAAAAATATCAATAATAGAAACCCTAAGAACATAGAATTCTAATTGGGGTTTCATAAAGATTTAACTTTTACTGCTCTAGTCAAAGCACTGAAGTAAGATTTGTAGATGTTTAGAATGTATCCCCCCTCATTAACTCTCCAGCATGTTGCTGCATCCCAGCAGGAGACCCTAGATCTTCCCCTCGCTCTGTTTCAATTTCCATGCCACAGCCATATCTCCATCATCCTTCCTAGCTAATTCCAACTCCACTTCCTCTTGCTGCATCTGCCACCATTATGGAAAAGCTTCTTACTTTTTACCAATGATTGTTCCTATGTCGATAGCTGCTACAGCTACATCATTAAACTCCACAACTATGTCTGCCACAGTAACACTCTCTGGGTCCGCAGTAGCACCACTCATGTCATCCTCAACAACTTCAGGCATCTTGGCCCTGCTTGGAAAACTGAAAGAATAATAGAGGGTTATTGGAGAGAAATTATAGTTCCTGCATTTACTGGTTCCTCCCTATCCTACTTCAGAACATTTTCAGAGGGCATGGAGAATGACTACAACGCTAGCATCACACAGCCAGACTGAATAACAGGGCAGCACCAATTACAGCTTCGGAGGCGGGACTTTACAATGCATCACTATTACCTAGTACCACTAGTACCTTTGCGCATTTTCTGCTAGTATAACAGCAAGACTGCAACAACAATGGAGGAATGTCTGATGATGCCCTTTCAAATGTCCTAAGTGAGATTTATCTAACTTAAGAACCACAACAACCAATAGCTTTAGTGTTGTTTCCTGTAAAAAAAAAAAAAACCCGACATACTTGCTATTCTATATACATATACTATCTATATACTATATACATATTTGCAAAAGTGACTTACCTGTCTTTTCTGTGTTTGGACAATTGTTTCCCCATGGGTTGAGACACCATTTATATGTTCTGGGAGAGACCATGGAAAATATGGTGGAATTGTGCATATATTTTTGGGGGATTTCTAGGGTATATGGGTGTAAGTTTAAATCGGAAAATGCTCCTAAAAAAAAGTAAACCATAACTGTGTATATATACATTTGATTTTAATGTGTGTTTTAGATGGAAGAGAGGAGGAGTTAAATTTCATGTAAATGGTTTAATTCATTTAAGGCAAAGGTTTTGTATTTGATGGGATGCTTGATAATGTGAAGCTGAATAAACCTGCTGATACAGTACTTCCACTTGAGTTTGCTTGATAGTTTCATATTCTTACTGGAAATCCAGCCAAAAGGTCGCCTGGTAACACTGCCTGTCCATTGTCTAATCTGTTTGCCTGACCTGTCTTCGGACTCCTGAAGGATGTCTGCCTGTCTGTTGACTGAACCTGGAACGTCTTTGACAATAACTTTTGCTTTGCCCTCTGGATTATCCTGCCTTCCTTTGTCTGCTCAGTTCTGATGTTCTGCCTGTTCTGCGTCCTCCGGGACTTCAGTGTCTGGGACTGTCTGGGCAGCACCCGACGTGTCTTGTTGTTAACCGACCAACTCAAACCAACCTCACCCTCTGGGCATGGACTAAGCTATAAGAACAGGTTAGTGACTTGCACATTTATGATCATCCTCCACCAGATAGACGTGTTCACTAACCTGTTGTCTCCTCTTGTAGAGGTTTCTGCCTTAGACGCTGAAGCTGTTCAGTGCAGCTCCTTTTCTAATTAATTTTTTGAGAAATCCAACTAGTTTCCCTCAAATGTAACATTGTGGAAGAGAGTATATCTTTTTTAGTGCAGTTACATTCAAATCAGAGAATCAAGAGGGCTATGAAAAATGCTTAAGTTTATAAAAAATGCTTAATGAGAGCAGCAAGTCCTGAAGTTAAATTTTTATTTCAGCCTCTGGGCATTATGTTTGGACTAGGAAGGAGTTGATTATGTATCAGTGATGATGCAAAGGAAAAGCTCTTAAGAAGATTTCTAATTTTGTATCATCTTGTTATGGCTAAAGGAGTTATTAATAAAGATTGTATGCCTTATTTCCAATTAGAACAGACCAGACAAACATGGGGTAGCATGAAATTCACTGCGACAACAACAGAGTAAATGAGTTAAAGGAAGAAGAATAAGCTCACAGCTTTGAGGGAAAAAAAGATGGAGAAGAAGGGTGAAGAGTGGGTGGAAAATTGAAGAATGATCCCTGATTGTTCTTGTCTTATGAGGGGAATCCATCAACGGTGACACACAAACAAATAAAAACCTTTTTCTACCCCTATATTCAATTATCTGGTGTGGGGCATAACACACAACAATATTTAAACAACACACTGCAATCTGTACATGTAAAAGACAAGAATTTTCATGCACATGAACAGCTTTGCTATCAGAACTACCCTGTATTTTGCATCATTCTAGCAAATAATAGGTAAATCCTTGATTAAAGAATAATGTAAAGAAAAAATGTTAATAATAAATAGTGACATTAAAGTAAGAAACAGATAACAAATATATCTGGAAACATTTCAAAACCAGTTAATATGTAACCAGGCCTAAGTCAAATGGGAAGTAAATTTGGGGGAACTTCGTTTCTGCAAAAAAAATTGTATCAAACATTAAGGTCATATTAAGGATTTATTTTAATGTAGGATACAAATTTAAACATGCTTAAAAAGGGTGTGTTTTGGTTTCCTTTTGTGTTTGAAGATGTGGTTGTGACCTGGTTATCAAAGCTCAAACCGTACTCTGCGCTGCACATGACATGCTTCTAGCTGTTTAGAACATACAACACACAACCATGCTCAACGACCTGGTCCGGACCAGAGCAAGTGTCTTTCACAAGGGAAACCTCTGCCAAGAACTCCCAAAATTCAGCCTGCTTATAAAGTGTCCAACCTGCCCAAGCAATCTGTCCCTTTTCTCTGCTAAAGACACTGCATCTGTCTTGAGGGGCTTCAGACAGATATAAAGTTACAAGCCTAGAGCCATCTACAACTTCAACAACCCTTTACTTGCAATTTAGCTAAACCAGTTCTCCTGCCACTTGGAGACTCAACTGGCAACCATCCCTTCTGGCTCTGCCAGTCTGCTCCAGTCCCAGCACACACACCACTCACTCCATCTCTCTCCCTCCCACCTCCATTTTATAAATAGAACTTGATAAATTTTTGAAGCTGGAGAACCTCTGTGAGGCAGTTGGACCGGACCATGGTCTCCTTCCACTTCACAGGCACCATCATTGCCAAGGTCCTCAAGCAGGAGCTGAACATCATCCACTCATCAGAGAAGGTACAGCAGAGAATTTACTGTACTTCCTGTGGACACTGAAAATGTCCAGCCTGCCAAAGACAATGACTATGCACTTTATGATCTGCTCTCCTTTACTCAGTCATCTCATCCTCTATCACCATCTGGAACACTGTTGCCTCCACAAGGGACATTAGTAGGCTGCATTGTATTATTTGCTTTGCAGAAAGGGTCATTGGCAGCAAACTTCCTTCTTTCCTTGTAATGTGCTGGCTTATTGAAGCAGGTGTAAATTGCCATCTTCAACTCCATCTCCACAGAGATAAGCAAACTGCTGGGGGTCCTCATAATTGCTTGTTTGGTTTGTGTCTCTATTGGAGCTAAGGGTTTATAGTCAAGAACCCTGTAATGCCAAATGTATCATATTTGATACGGTTTCTGAAATGTTTTGCGTCTGACGCCTTTTGCATAATTTAATGGTAAAAACTTTGTTCAAAATCCTATTGTACACAGTCAGATATACCTGATAAGAGAGGGCAGAATACTACACAAAAAATAATCTTAACTTATTGCATAGTAATAAATTATTAATATCAAAAATGTATTTCTGTTTTTTCTTTTCACATATTTTGTTAAAAGGCCAAATAAGGACTTCAAACCCAAAAAAAGTATTTTTCTGTTTTGTTTTATTCTTGGATCGGGCTTTAAAGGGTTAAGGAATGTTGGTTAATTTTTCTTTGGTAAAGGAGCAATGCAAGATGTCTTCCATAACATTGGAACTGTCGTCTGGGTTTTACTAAGGTTAAAGAGTTTCTGTAGAATCCCATAGAGCTGCTCCGCACATGCCTTCAGGACTGGTTGACACCATCTGGACCTGGTGACCTACTATGATTCAGATACTCTGGTTTCCTCTTCACTTGGCCTCTAGAGACAGACAATGGAAGTGTGGGTGAGCTTTACTATCTTCCGATTTTGGGTGAGAACAAAATCATAGAAGCAGTAGAGTCAAAGGCACAACTGCCAAATGAAACATTTGGGGTGTAAACAGGGAAGCTTTAGGTCAAAGGAGGGCATGGTATCTCTTTCACTATGGAGCTTGGTTCTTTACTCAAACTATTAAAGAATGTGCTCAGCTCATTGGCTCTTTCTATAGTTCATCTTTCTGTTTGAAATCTGTGATCTTTTTTCATCCTTGACCACACATATATGTAAGCATGCAATCTATTTTACTTTATAATACTTATGACACGGAAAATTATGAAAATAGCTACAATAGGTTACTGTTTTATAATCCCTGGTGATAATATACACTATATTGCCAAAAGTATTTGCTCACCCATCCAAATTATTGGAATCAGGTGTTCCAATCACTTCCATGGCCACAGGTGTATAAATTCAAGCACCTAGGCATGCAGACTGTTTTTACAAACATTTGTGAAAGAATGGGTCGCTCTCAGGAGCTCAGTGAATTCCAGCGTGGAACTGTGATAGGATGCCACCTGTGCAACAAATCCAGTCGTGAAATTTCCTCGCTCCTAAATATTCCACAGTCAACTGTCAGCTGTATTATAAGAAAATGGAAGTGTTTGGGAACGACAGCAACTCAGCCACGAAGTGGTAGGCCACGTAAACTGACGGAGCGGGGTCAGCGGATGCTGACGCGCATAGTGCGAAGAGGTCGCCAACTTTCTGCAGAGTCAATCACTACAGACCTCCAAACTTCATGTGGCCTTCAGATTAGCTCAAGAACAGTGCGCAGAGAGCTTCATGGAATGGGTTTCCATGGTCGAGCAGCTGCATCCAAGCCATACATCACCAAGTGCAATGCAAAGCGTCGGATGCGGTGGTGTAAAGCACGCCGCCACTGGACTCTAGAGCAGTGGAGACGCGTTCTCTGGAGTGACGAATCGCGCTTCTCCATCTGGCAATCTGATGGACGGGTCTGGGTTTGGCGGTTGCCAGGAGAACGGTACTTGTCTGACTGCATTGTGCCAAGTGTAAAGTTTGTTGGAGGGGGGATTATGGTGTGGGGTTGTTTTTCAGGAGCTGGGCTTGGCCCCTTAGTTCCAGTGAAAGGAACTCTGAATGCTTCAGCATCCCAAGACATTTTGGACAATTCCATGCTCCCAACTTTGTGGGAACAGTTTGGAGCTGGCCCCTTCCTCTTCCAACATGACTGTGCACCAGTGCACAAAGCAAGGTCCATAAAGACATGGATGACAGAGTCTGGTGTGGATGAACTTGACTGGCCTGCACAGAGTCCTGACCTCAACCCGATAGAACACCTTTGGGATGAATTAGAGCGGAGACTGAGAGCCAGGCCTTCTCGTCCAACATCAGTGTGCAACCTCACAAATGCGCTTCTGGAAGAATGGTCAAAAATTCCCATAAACACACTCCTAAACCTTGTGGACAGCCTTCCCAGAAGAGTTGAAGCTGTTCTAGCTGCAAAGGGTGGACCGACGTCATATTGAACCCTATGGATTAGGAACGGGATGTCACTTAAGCTCATATGTGAGTCAAGGCAGGTGAGCAAATACTTTTGGCAATATAGTGTATATATCTACATTACTAAGCACACACTATTTACTGGGTTATTTCTTAAACCTAAATGCCTGGCTATATAGTTGGAACAGAGGCAAAGTAGTTTTAATCAAACAATAAGTTCAAAATTGTGGGCTAGTTTGTTGGTTTAGAGAAGACACTAGAAGTGGGTTATTTTTCATAAACCACCATTTTGAGATATGCATTATCCTATTTTACAGTTATTTTGTATCAAAAAATATATATTTTTGATAATCAAGATCATCCCCATGATTGTCCTCAGTCAGAGGCTGTATGTCTTCAGTCAGACTTTTTCATTGCAAAAACAGACCAACACAGGAGATCTTTTCATTCCCTCTCCATTAACATCTACAAATAAATGAAAAGGCATCTTTAATATGGGTAACAGAAACATTTTATTTGTTATAATAATACCTTAATACAGACTTAACTAATATATTATAGAATAATGGTCTTTATTACATACTCGCTGATACATTCTATAACATAATCTACTGTGGGAATACTTGACTAAAATGTTGGGGGGGGGAACAAACATACCTTAAAGGAATAGTACACCCAAAACATGATTAGCCTTCATTTTCTACTCACCCCCATGCTGAACGACACACTCTGGAGTACTTTTTTGATATCTCAAATGCATCTGGAGATCTGGGAGGCTTCTTGCTGTCTGCTGACATTCAAATAATGGAGGTCTATGGCTCCCTAGGCAGAAAGGTCCATAAAAGTCCACAAAAAACGTGTCAATATTCCTCCATACTGCTCGTCCAATGTATTCCAAGTGTCCTGAGTGGGTAGCATCCAGAATTTACTCGAAACGAAGTCATTTAGAATGTTTTTAGAGCATAAACAGTAGTGTATAGGACTTCCTAAACGCGCGCGCATGCGAGTTCATGAGTCTACGGAAACCGCGGCAGACCAAACCAGATGAAAGTGCGCATTCAGCGTCTGCTCTGCCGATAATGCAAGCGTAGAAGAAGAAATGTGCTGTTTACCTGTGCAAAGAAAGAAACAACGAAAGAAAAATGTCTGAGGACTTCATTGTTGAGGAAGAGCATGAGTTTTTTGCCGAGACGAATGTGCACTTTCATCTGGTTTGGTCTGCCGCAGTTTCCGTAGACTCGTGAACTAGCATGCACATGCGTTTAGGAAGTCCTATACACTACTGTTTATGCTCTAAAAACATTCTAAATGACTTCGTTTCAAGTAAATTCTGCATGCTACCCACTCAGGACACTTGGAATACATTGGACGAGCAGTATGGAGGAATATTGACACGTTTTTTGTGGACTTTTATGGACCTTTCTGTCTCGGTCACCATAGACCTCCATTATTTGAATGTCAGCAGACAGCAAGAAGCCTCCCAGATCTCCAGATGCATTTGAGATATCAAAAAAGTACTCCAGAGTGTTGTTCAGCATGGGGGTGAGTAGAAAATTAAGGCTAATCATGTTTTGGGTGTACTATTCCTTTAATGTCATTGAACTGTGATTTTTATGCTTACATTTAATTGTACAAAAATAAGGCTCCTTTAACTTTAGCTTAATGATTTGAATCCCAAAATAATTCACAGAAATGAGTCACTTAGCAAATTGGACAAGAAATTCTGAATAAGAGGCAGTTTATCCTGATGCAAACCAAACACAGATCATAACAATAGCACTCCTTTCTCACTTTTATGTTGGATAAAGAAAAATATGTCTTGTGATGCCAGGCGCTCAGTCACTGCATCCACCCTCTATCTTTGTGCTAGTAAAAATGCCAGAGTGTGGGTGTTGGTGGGCTGTTTCAAAATCTCTAAAAGCCCAAAATGTAGTTTTTACTTCAGTTTAACATCTTAAAATCTTCTTTATTGTGAAATACCACTGTGTAGAAATAATAACTATTATACTGGCAAAATAATCTCATAAATAGTATTAAGTTTTCCACCATTCAATATCTCTTAGTTGTCGGAGGATTTTCACAAGTCTTGATTTTTATCAACAATGGGTATAAAACAGTCTGTTCAAAATAACAAGTCCCACAAATGAATGTCTCTGACTATTAGGCTTCCTCTGCAGACAATGATTTTTCACCCCCATGAAAGCAGTCACTGGAGGGAAAGTCGTATTCTTTATGGGCTTTGATATATATTCTTTAAGAGCAGATATCACAAAACACTGATGTTCTTTTTGTTGCCTAGTTACTTTGCCGCTGCCTTACTTGAAGGGTTTTGTCAGACAACTTCTCAGTGGTAGCAACCACATGCCTTGGCCTAAAAAAGGACACTGAATATGTAACAACTATGTGACGTCGGTGGCAAAATGCAACATCTGCCAACACTACAATATATCACCATTTTAAATGGAGATGTGCTAAACACTGAGTGGAATACAATGGATTAAAAGCATGAAGAATTGGAAGAGGTTCTGTCACTTCAATGATTTTAATTCAAGCAAATGCAGCTACACCAAAACGCAGCCACCTTAATCCAGATTATTCCAGATTTTAAATTTACCTTGAAATCTTGTGTATTTTTATATTAAAGTATTTAACTTGTAATTTATTTGAATCTTTTGTGAGATTAAACCTAAAATCAGAAAACTGTGACACGTGTTTATGACCAGCAGTAGGTTTCTCTAAATTTTATTGTGTCTGTTGAATGAAAGCAGCCCCACAGCATTATGCTGCAACCACTATTCCTTCAGATTTAGATATAGTCTACGGTAAAGTGTAGGATAAAGAAAAATGCTCTTTTTTGATCTCAGCATTTTTCTTGGGGGCCAAACTATCTAGTTGTGGACCGCAGGACTGTCTTTTTCACGTTTGCAGTGTTCCAAACATAGCTTGTTGTATACTGGTAATAGGACTTCTCATTGCTTTCTTCCCATAATGGTTTTCTTATTTCTGTTTCTTTTTATTTATTTCATACAGGCCAGAGAAAATACATGATTAATAGCTCACCTTTCAGAAGATTCTCCTCTGAGCTGTGAATCTTTGCAGCTCC
Source organism: Cyprinodon tularosa (assembly GCF_016077235.1). Classification (NCBI taxonomy): domain Eukaryota; kingdom Metazoa; phylum Chordata; class Actinopteri; order Cyprinodontiformes; family Cyprinodontidae; genus Cyprinodon; species Cyprinodon tularosa. Next base: position 590,579 of record NW_024038862.1, on the reverse strand, counting down.
TTTAATTATACTCTTTTTACCAATGCTGTCAGTTTAGCTGGGCAACCATCTATTGCCAGGTTTGGAGTTGTGCTCTGCCTTTTCATTTTAAGATAATGGTCATAATTTCTTAGGTTTTAAAAGTATGCTGTTTTATAACATATTTGTGCTTTTAATTTGGTCTCAAGAACTTATCCCTGACCCTTCTGCTGTAATCCATGGCCCTCATGCTGTTGTTATCTCAGTCAAAAAAACATATGTTACCTTCCCAGGTGACCCAGTATCAGTGAAACATTTTTGATACCCCTGTTGGTCAAAAAGAAAATATTATATCCTGTATAATACTCAAATTTTGGCTCCCAAATGTGTTGCAAGTATATCAATGCCACACCAATGTCTCAATCTCAAGTTTAATTCAGTCTATTCATTTATATTGGCTTGCAACCAGGTACGTGATCTCTAATTTTAAAAATAAAAATGGCTCACCACACCCCTGCTAAATGTGAAAAACACATTTTAAATAAATCATAGGCATTTATCTGCATTTCATTACGTGTCCATTGAGAAATATGCCTGATAATATCATAATTAAAATGTTCTCAGTGAGACAAGGGTAACATTGGAGTCTAGTTACCTTACATACAAAAAAATAAACATACAACGTATTTCCAAGAGTATTCGTTCATCAATCCATATAATGGAAATCAGGAGCCGTCATCACTTCAATTACTTCATGTGTATAAAGTGATGCATTTCGGCATGCAGACAACTGAATAGTTTGGCCCTAAAGCTCAGGAAATTGTCCTGTTATTGGGGACCAACAAGTGCAACAACAGGTAAAACAAGCCAGTTGTGAAATTTGCTCACTTATTTCAGTCATAAATCTTTGGAAATACCAAATATAAAACAATACCCTGAACAAAGAATGAAAATATTATGCATAGTATTGGTTTAAATGTCATCAAACTGTAGATATATTATTTAACAGAATATTGCACTTTTCAATTCAAATACTAATAGAAAATACATATATATTTATATTCCCTGAAGGAAAATATAGTGCATATTTCTCACTAGAAATAAAAACACAATGTATATAAATGCCAATGTTTTTTTTAAGAATGTTGTTTTTTTCTGACATTTTATTTCTTCACTGGTAGAAATGTTATAGTCACATGACCTGGTAGCAACCCAATATAACAGAGAAGGAGAAACAAAATGTGGGATTACCATGTTTATTAAAGCCAAATTGTGAATATTACAATTTTTTTTCTTTCGGACAAACCACAGTATTTCATGTTTTTCATTGAAAGTGAGTTGTCACAGAAAAACTGTATTTATGCTGAGACCCTGTTGGAATATATTTTCTTTTTTTTTCTGTAAAGGCATACGATTGTACTTTCTTCTCTATTGTTTTGGGAACACATAAACAAAACAACATTACTATAATAATCAAAACAAACTTCAGTAAAATTAAACTGTCCACTTAGGAACTGATTAACAACTGATTGACAATCAGTTTCACATGCTGTTTTGCAAGTGGAATAGACAAAAGGTGGAAATTATTGGCAGTTAGCGAGACGTACTCAATAAATGAGTGGTTCTGCATGTGGGGACCACTGACCATTTCTCAGTACCTATGCTTTCTGGCTGATGTTTTTCAATGTTGGTGGTGCTTTCATACTCGTGGCAGCATGAGACGCACTCTACAACACACACAAGTGGCTCAGGTAGTGCAGCTTATCCTAGATGGCACATCAATGCAAGCTGTAGCGAGAAGGTTTGCTGTGTGTGTCAGCGTAGTGTCCAGAGGCTGGAGGTGCTATGAGACAGGCCAGTACACCAGGAGATGTGGAGGATGCCAAAGGAGGGCAACAACCCAGCAGCAAGACCACTACCTCTACCTTTGTTCAAGGAGCAACAGAAAGAGCACTGCCAGAACCCTGCAAAATGACCTGTACCAGGCCTCAAACGTGCATGTGTGTGCACAAACAGTTAGAAACAGACTCCATCAGTATAGCATGAGGGCCCTTATGTCCTGAGATGGGGGTTGTGCTCACAGCCCAACAACCTACAGTTTACTTGACACCAGGATTAGTGATTTGCCACTGGTGTCCTGTGCTCTTCACAGATCGCAGCAGGTTCAGACTGAGCGAATATGACCGATGTGATAGAGAGTGGAGACACCATGAAGAGCGATCTGCTGCCTGCAACATCCTTCAGCATGACAGGATTGGCATTGGGTCAGTAATGTTGTGGATTGGCATATCTTTGGAGGGCTGGTGGCATGAGTGCCATTAGGTACTGAGATTAGATCCTCAGACCCCTTGTGAGACCATATTCTGGTACAGTTATTTCTGGTTTCCTCTTAATGCAGGACAATGCTAGACCTTATGAGGCTGGAGTGTGTCAGTAGTTCCCGCAAGATGAAGGCTTTGAAGCTAGGAACTGGCCTGTACATTCCCCACACCTTAATCCAATTGAGCACATCACATCACATGTCACCACCCGTCAACCAGTCAGGCTGTTCAGGAGTTGGTGGATGCTTTAGACCAGAGGCCTAAAGCGAGCTCAACATGGCGGGATGACTTCCAGCCTATCCAGTTTAACCAATCCACAATAACAACAATCAGGATCCCCAGAACCACGAAGCCGGTTATCAACTGGCTAAGTAAATTTAGCTTTAATTGATCAAGAATCTCTGAATGAGAACGTGTAAAGTTGCAGGCTGAAGGTAGCATAACAATCAATTTAATTCAATTTATTTATATAATTCACAACACATGTCATCTCAAGGAACCTTACAATTTAAACAGATCATACAGTCAAATTGATTTAAAGTTTTCTACCTAAGGAAATCAAGTTGATTGCATCTACTCATTGACCCGAAGGCAATCCCTCACACCAAGCATGCTTGTAGCAACAGTGGAGAGGAAAAACTCCCTTTTAACAGGAAGAAACCTCCAGCAGAACCAGAGTGTGAATGGCCATCTGTTGAGGCCGACTGGGGTAACAATCATGAATGCAGAAGGGAGAGCGCCGTATTTGTCATGTGAGAATCAAAAGCTCATCTTACAGAAATGAGAACAGGAAAAACAATGAAAAGTCAAACATGGTGGAGGCATGAAAGAGATGCCAAAAAAGCATGGCAAAGGATTGCTGACTGTGTAAATGAGCAAGTTACACATCAGTTTAATTTAACGCAAACATTCCTGTCACTGTACTGCATGTTAATCGCATTCCTCTTTGGAGTGAAGAGGACTTAGGAGAAGATAAAAATAAAACAAAAACTTTTAATCTGGTTAGCCGAACTCAAAATTCTATAATGTCTGGGCTACAATAAACCTGAAATCTGATGCTATGATTGCATTATGTTAATACAGGAAGTGGATCATCTGAGTGAAATCATCTCGTTAGCTGAGCTGTAAGAACTTTTTTTTTAACCTGGTATTTCTTCAATAATATATATTGGCCAACTATTATATTTAACAGCCTAATTTTTATAATGTGATGTATAGATCACAGAAATCCAGATATTGATTCATCTGCGATTGCATAAAATTCCTCTTTTATTGACTGTGTTCAGGCAAGCGCCTTAGCATTCCAGACGGGCCACATGAAGCTGCCGTTTGCATAATATGTCATGGCCATACACAGAGTCTGTGACACAGAGAGGAACGCATTCCTGGGTGCCACACAACTAACAAACAGTTCCTAGATCTGGCATGTAGTCCGAAAACATGTACATAATTAATTATCATGGTGATCCAAAGGATCTTCTCATGTTTACATTTAAGCATTTGGCTCACAATTTTATCCAAAGTGAACTAAAAAGGAGACACAATTTTACAGTTGTCTCATAATTTGCTCTTTGATTTTTATTGTGTATTTTTTATCTAGCGTCATTTAACAATTTTACAAGAAACAAGTCAATGCCAGGGGTGTATAAGGACATTGTACAGTACAGGGGATAACACAGAATATTAACAGGCTGATTTGTCAAAATTGAGGCAGAGTGAAAGTAGATCAAATACACAAATGAAAAACTACTCAATTTGTAAAGAACATATATTTTTTTAACTGCTTAAGTTATTTGATCGTCATATTAATTTAAGTTATTTTCCCATCTGAATTAAATCGGATGGTCAATGAAAGGGAACATCATTGTTTCCTGAACAGCTGATTGGCTGCTGGGCGAAGCCTTTTCTAGAATTCTGATCAATCCTGAAGGCTAGCCTGTTGCGGAGCAGGTTAGCCATTCAGAGTGTGTTAAAATGATGACTATCCTTGCTAAGAATGAATAGAATACAAAATCCCTTTATCATCCCACAATGGGGAAATTCTGGTGTTACAGCAGCAAGAAGATTATAGAAAAAATTGTCACACAAATGTGGACCTTAGAAGAGTGTATAAAAATAACATAATATTTTTTTTGATATATATATATATATATATATATATATATATATATATATATATATATATATATATATATATATATATATATATATATATATATATATAATATGTAAAAACCAGTTTTGTGGTATTGGAAAGTCAGTCTTGAAGCCGAAGATGACTCGCTAACCCAGTAATCCTGTTTCATGGTACAGGCCTCAGGTCTTGGAGGATGAGGTGACAATCCACCACCTCACCACAGGGTCATTGTTTTAGGGACATTACATCAAAGTTGGACCAGCCTGTAGTGTGGTTTTTCATTTTAATTTTGTGTGTGATTCCAAATCCAGTCCTCCATTGGTTAATAAATTTGATTTCCATTGATGATTTTTCTGTAATTTTGTTGCCAGCACATTCAACTTTGTACAGCACAAGGTATTCAATGAGAATATTTCACTCATTCAGATCTAGGATGTGTTATTTGAGTCCTCCTTTTATTTTTTGAGCAGTGTTCATACAAGCCAGAGTTTTGATAGTAAAAAAAAAAATACAGAATCCTTGCTTTAAGAATTTTAAAATACTTATTTTTACCTAATAAAAAAGAATCCTATTAAAATGAGGTTTGTTGTTGTAATAGAATTTTTTTTTATGAACTGCAAGCTATGAATACTATTGCAAGGCACTGTTTGTTCTCATTACCACACTGATATCTAAAAACACGCACACATATTTGTACCATTCTAAAAGAAAGGATTTAGAGGAAGAAAAACGACCACCTGCCGGTGCAGTAACAACAGAAAAATGTAGCCAAGCAACAGCTTGGAGACAAGCTTATTAGCTGGAGGAACAAAGAATGAACACAAGAGGGGAAAACTTTGGTCTGTTTTTCTGCCACTCACACTCGAACAAGCTGCAGGGCACACGGACTCAAATGCGCAATCCTTATACCTGCCAAACCTCCTCTCACATCCCTCCAAATGTTCCTCATTTCTGACAGTCCTACATTTTCAACAGCACATCGATCACAGGCTGCTAAACCAGAGGATTTGGCAACTTGCTTTCTCTTTCTTCTGCCAAGAGTGAAATATTTGAGATTGTTAGTTAGCTGCTCTGCTTTTTTATACATTGGATACAATCACAGTTTTAGTTTATTGGTTTTCTCTTAAATATTGCTCACATTTGGCACTTGAATACTTAGGGGGCGGCATGTACATTTTGTGATAGTCACAGAAGGCCAGAAAAGGATGGGAGAAGCAGTCCCGCTTTATACTTGAGACACTTATAACCTCAGTTCTACTGTACGTGTGTGGCCTTGGTGATATTTTAGAAAACTTCCTCTCCCGGCTTACTCTCCTTCAAAAACTACAGCTTGATAAAAAGCTATTTCTCTCCTTCTTATTTGATTTGTTTAGGCTGCATGTTCTTTATGTTTCCCTCTTTGAAATTTAATAGAAAAATATTTCAGTGGTTTCTTGCCAGAAACAGTGATACAGGCACTCTGTAATGTTTAAATAAGACCGGAGGACAGGAGAGAGGAATTTGAAATACCTCAGTATTTGAATTAACTCTCATAGCTTTTTCACGCTTTTTATAAGCATTTACTTGCATTTCAGTATTAGTTGTTTGGCTGCCAAAAAATAAAACTTTTATGTTTCTAGACAATCCCTTTCTCCCTATTTTTGTTTACTTGTTCCAGCCTCTCTACCTCCTATTTGTTTGCTGATACTAAGAATCCTCAATTTTGCCACTTTCACACCCAGGAGGGATGTGTTTGCAACTCCAGTAATTATCCTGCTTGTTTGGAAGTGCTCAGGCCAAAGAGGCAGACCTAAGAGTGCAGTATGCCTTGCTGCCACAGTCACCATTTGCACACCGTGAAACAAAGTGCAAAACATATTTGAATATGAGTGGGAAAGGGGATAACAAGGAACAGGAAAATAAAAATAATGGTGCTCTGTTTCTACATAACAACAACAAAACACAAAGGAAATGCTTATTACCTGTAACTGTAGACAAAATCAAGACCAACACTAAAAATGGCTCATACAGCCAGTCAGAACAAAGAAAAAAAACTTCTGTTTGATTCTGTCATTTTCATTTAACCAGGATCATTCTTAAAAGCAACTTTGTCAGCATTTAACTACCAAATGATTTTGATCCTGCAGATTTGAGTTTCACCTTAAAACCTCGTAAAAAAAAAGATAACAAGAAAAGTTTGTCTGAAAAAAGAAAAGTTTAAACTACTGAACTCCCTACTACAAACAGCTACTTGAAAATTCTGTTCTGCAGGGTCAGCAGTACTCTACAGCGGCAGCAGCTGCTTAGTTTTGGGTAACAAAATGAAAGAGTAGGAAATAGTCTCTTATTCAAAGACAAAGAAATTGTCCATTCATTCATTTTTTTTATTGCTAACAAAAATAACTGATATTTAAATTCAATTCTTTCTGAATCAATTCTCAACAAATTTCACAACAATCACTATAACCATTAAAATTATATTATACAATGAAACTAAATATAAATAATCATACAAATGCTCAAACCCCAAATGAAAGACAAGTCAAAAAACAGTAGTTCATCCTATTTTAGTTTTAAAACTATTTATTCATTTTGGTGGGGTGGGGGGTGGGGTATCTTTATCTATTAACATTGATTTGTGAGTCGATGCTAAAAAAACAACATTGCTCTGAAGGGGGGGGGAACTTTATCATTGATGATGTTTGTTTGTCAGTATGTATCAAACGACACATTCAACTCACACTAAAGGACGTGAAATCTGCACTGCGACTGAAACAATTTATTACAGCAGTATGTGTTTATGTCTTGCTGTTAATGTATTGTACTACTTGACTTCTCTAAAAGATTTATATTCCTCATTAAACTAAAGGAAGTATTGAGAGCTTTAAGATTTAGTGATCTTCAGAAATCAAACTACATAACTAGAAATGTCATGCTTAAAGCATAGGTTGGAAACAAAAAACCCCCCAAAAAACTGTACTTTCAAATAGCAAAAAAATGTCACTCGAACTGGACGCCCACTGTGTATTTAAATCTTTCTTAATTGACTTTGAATTTGCAATGATGCTTCAGTCCCTTTCGTTCTCCTCAGTCGCTTTTTTAAATAGTTAAAGATCTTTTGCCAAAAGTCCTAAGAAGCCAGAACCATTGTTTAAAACAGAACAATTTTCCTTGATTATACAGCCACTTTTGATGTTATCTTTCCTTTGTGTCTTCATATATGTTATACTCCACAATAACTCAATAACTTGGGTAAACCATTAAACAGCAGCTTACACACATGTTGAAAAACATTTCAGTATATTTCTCAAAAATTATTGAATAAAGATTTTTTACCTTATACCTGAAAATTACAACACTAGCAGTGAGTTTTGAAATGTTTATGTTCTATCTTATTTAAATGTCAGTAGAGGGTTCTGTGGAGCACACCCCAAAAAAGTATAAACAGGCAGACAGAGGCATGTTCGATAAGTAGATTGCATGTTTTGTCATTGACATGACATGGAAAAACAATACCCACCCATGATGAGTAAATCAAACAGGAACCTAAATATAGAACGTGACACAGAGGAAAACAAATATCTAATTGTGTGAACCAGATGGAAATAATAATACTGATTAGGTAACTGAAGCACGAGTGAACAGTAGGACAAAGATACATAGAATAATCCCACAAACAAAACATGATCAGAGCAAACAAGAATCCAGCAAAAACACTGCCTAAGAGTAAACCAAAAACAAGCGGCTCAAAATTATAACAGCAAAATAAAAAAAAGCAAAAATATAACCAAAATACTACTACTTATTTTACTATTAAACATGCCAATATCAGTATTAGCCAGAAAGTAAGACCTCCTTTACACAAAATTAAAATAGCTTAAAATAACAAGCAAAAATAAAATAAAAAGTTGATCACGGCAAGTGTCTGAAATATTTTTCCTCCTCTGTAACTATTGTACAATTGTTTACAACAAGACCTTGCCTTCTTACCTCGTCCCTTTCCTCTCTTCTAATCACTAAATAAATAGGCAATAGATTTTGCACTTTAGCTGCAACCTTAAAAAAAATGTGTATATTTAGGGAGCCAACCAACCAAATGGATATTTTAGAGGTGTGTATTTGCTTCTCCTCAGCTATGAGTTCTGCTCCATGTAGAGCTCAGTGCATACTGATCTACTTGTGCAAGGGAGCTGATGAAGACAGAATTTGGCATGAAAAATAATTATGGTCTCATCATGAAACCAACACCAGTCCTGCTTAAAAATCCATAATTCCTAATCCACTCATTGATGTTGCACCCATGATGCAGATACTGTATGCTGATACTATTACAATTAAGCAGCACAACCCCACCAGAAAAGTTTTGCACATGCATAACATAGTCAGGGGACTGTCACCATCCATCATGTATAATGGGAGTGCACTGCATTTTTGATTCACCCCAGAGGACCTCTATGAGACCCTGCAGAGTGAATCCATGTTCTGGCTTAATTTTCTATGTTTCGATTCAGTCTTACTCCAGTGTTAGGGGGGCTGAAAGGACCTGGCTAGCATTTAGAAAAAACTCTTAAAATGTCACAGTTAAGGCTGACACACACCTATCTGCACAGTAAATCTCGTGTTAAATTTAACACCAATCCTAGTGCATTTGTTCCCACTCTGAATTAGTGTTAAATTACCCCTCTACATGGTGTATATGTTACTCCAGTTGTTGTTGTAATAACTCTAAAAGAGTCAATGTACTTTCACACTTAATATTTAACACTGAAATGTACTGTGTTTGGTAAAGTATATAATCTTTCTCATAAACTTTACAATTTAATGTTAAAATACCAGTATTTAATGTGGAGTGATACATCTGACCTTTCAACTGCAGTCCATTTGCATGTAATAATAAAATCCCAGTAACAGGCATAACATTATAAGGGTCCTGTTAGCTTTGTATTCCGTATATATGATGCAAATGTTCAAGCTTTAATAACTCTCAGTATTTTCTTGCAGTTCAAAAAGTTCAACTGTTGATTTTCCCGAAGCCTGTTTGAAAATATCACATGGTATTTAAGTAGTTGCTTGGTAATTTGAAAAGGGAAAACGACACCTCTCCCACTGTTTAACACATGGATCAGGCCTACCATATATTAGCTGCATGTTGCCCTAAAACTCATTAAATATACATTGTAACTGAAATTTGACCATTAGGATTCCGATGTAATTTCATATTGATATGCATAATTAATATGTAAAAAAAAACACACAAAGAACTTTTTAATGCAAAGCATATGAGAAGGGGAATATGACATTCTCTACTTCGTGCCTTGTTAGCATTGCAAAATAAAACCACTCAACCGGTGATCATTATGAATTCTTCATGTGATTCGCTAAGAAATATAATATCCCGTGCTCAGACTCATGAAAGACGCAAAGTGGATATACAGTAGAAGATTGGCTATAACCCTACCTTTGGCTCTGTCAATCGCAACTGAGTGTTGAAAGGTACGAGGTCTGGCTTCTCCTGGGGGACAGCTGCTTGCCTCATGCCTGCCTTGGCAGCACTAGCCCAGGACCTGGCATTTACACCCACACCATCTGTACCTGCAACTGCAATATGCACAGCAAGGGGTTATGGATTAGCGCTTCAGCCATTTCACATGCACGATGCCTTTTCTCACCTGTGTCATGTTAAGTATGATGCAGAGGGCAGGCTTAACAGAGCTATGTACCTTTTTCTCTGCAGAGGAATTTGCAGCAGCCTAGCCCTCGGGGTTTCAACAAAACGCTATTGAGTCAACAGAGCTATACTATCAGAGAATAAACTCTTATCATATCAGCACTGACTGTAAACTGCTGGAGGTGTGTCGAGAGTATATATCAGATCCTCATTTACTGGGCAGAGCAGCCTTCAGCTAAAGTTTTACACCTGTTAAGAAGCAGGAAAAAAAATCAACTGAAGCTAAATATAATCGAATACAGTAGGGTTAATATGTGGGGCGGTGTGAGGGATGCTGCATCCTCAATATACAGCATATGCTTCACCGAAGTCTTCACTGTAGTCTTGAGTTGATGCTGGCACTTGAATCACTTTTTTAATCTACATCTACTGCTCTGTTCTGCACCAGCAGTTAGTTTGGAAGGCTCAGTGTGTAATTTGCTTTGCCACTGCACAATAATCCCCTCATTATGAAAACTTTTTCTTACTGAGTCATCCAACTTAGGAAGCAGGCCTCTGCAACAGCAATGCAGAGTCACAGCGTTAACACCTACACAAGAGAGAAGCAGAGTTTCTACATGCGCACAGTTGTGTATGTGAGAAGTTGGATTGGGTGGTTCGGAAATAAAACCATCAAAAGGCCCTGCTGACTGATTTAGCAGTGGTTATGCTTTAGCTGTTTTAGGAATGAATATATTCTGCAGCAAGTCTTGATATTTAAAGTTAAATAGAGTACGGCCACCTGTGTAGTTGCATAAAAAAAATCAAATAAACATGAAGTATAATAGCTAAGGGAAAATGTTGAACTATCTATTTTCTTTAAAGGAAATATTGTTTTGGGTTGTAAAATTAACACAAGGCAAGGTCAGCTGAAAGTGGATATGACTAGAGCTATAAAGGAGGACAACTTTTTTGTGAAAGAAAGGTTAATGAGAAAGCTACATTTTTATTTATTTTCAGCCTCTCTGTCCTCGAAACACTGTGAATATACAATATCTCCCATATCGGACTTGCTTTTTATCAGAGTGACTATTATTTTTTCTAAAATCAGTAACACCACTATATAAAAATACACCCAAATTACTTCTTACATGACATATAAAATGGATGGATTAAATAAAAAGCCCACAACACGTGTTTGATCAAAACTGTAAATTGCTACTTTTCTGACTATCTGTGGAAGCTAGTTAATTCTATTCACGTTATTTATATTGTTCAAATTCAATACATACTGTATGTCATTTTAAGGCACATTTACAGAGACAATTGAACCAGATTGTGTAGCCAGATTGGTTTAAAGTTCCCTATCCAAGAAAAACCAGCTGATTGCATTGCACATTGACTCAACAGCAATTCCTCATACCAAGTTATGTTGCAGTGTTATGGAAGATGTGATTATTTTTAGGTGTTTTTGCCCCGCGTCACTACAGTTCAACAGGAAATAAAATGTTTGCAACTTCAGTTTCCTTGCTTTTTATTTGCTGCAGACTGGAAAGTTTATTTTAGGGTAAATACAGTCCCTACATTTGTTTTAACAGTCTGTCAGTGACTACAACGATAACTGAGCATCCCAAGAGTGGGATTCAATGGCAGAATGAAAATCTGGTTAAGCTGGTGTTTTTGGGTTTGCTGAGCTCAATGTTCCTGTTCTTGTCCAGAGGTTGCATACCTCATTGAATATCATCTGGTGCCTTTTTCTATCTTTTGGCGGGGTTTATGCAAACTCCTCAGGGAAAACGTAGCAAAGTTGTGCAGGCTCAAAAATTTAAGTTGCAAGTTTATATGAAAAGAAAATTGAAAAAAGATTACATAAAAAAATGCTTGTCATGTTTTGATGTTAACATTATTTATCAACAAAATTAGTTATATCACAACAAACACAATACATACAGTAACTAAATAGCAAAATTCCAGTTGAAAGTGTATTTTCAATTAAACATAAAAATAACCCTTTTTTCATTGATTATATGCAATTATAGCTTTCCTCTCTCTCTCTCTCTCTCTACATGTATATACTGATCCTGTGTATGTATTTCAAGCTGAATGATGAGGCAGACACATGGCAGATTTATTACCTGTAGGAGGCAGCTGGTTGTTGGCCTTCAATTTCCCACAGCTAACTCTGAGGGAGTTGGACTGGCCGAACAAGCCAAATGTTTCAAGGCCCAGTGCTGATTTTTGATCTCCTGAACAGATGGAGGAGACCTCATAGGGCACGTTTTCCACTCTCCTCTTGTGGGAAACAACACTGTCTTGGCGCTGATTTGGTGAGAGGGTAAGACCTCTTTCTGCCTCTGCAGTTTTAGTCCTAGGATTCCCATTACACATATCACCCAGGGCTAAAGGGTTCTTCGGGGGCTGAAGAGCCGGAAAGTCAGCCAATAGGTCAAAGACCCTCAGCTGCACTGGGGATGTGTTGCTTGTGGAGTTTGTGTGAAGCTCCTTGCCTTGGATTGGAGCCTGCACAGGGGTACTCATGCCACTCGCCAAGGTGGCAGTAGGGGCTTGGTGTGGGTGGAATGAGAAGGGAATCTCCCACTGGCTATGCACCTTTGTTGAGATTGAAGCCTCTGTGGGACAGAGTGGAATGCCAGCCTTGCTGGTAGGTAGCTGAGGAAGGTCTGTCTTTGTGTTAAATAGGAAACCCGACTCTTTCAGAGTTGCTCCTTTCAAAAAAGCTTGTGACTGCTTTTATTCCACCGTCATTTATGTCAATCTCTCCAAAGGCTTTACTCCTATCAGACGCATAAATCTGTACATCATTACAAGAATTAGTGTCAAAGTGGCTTTTTGTATTTTGCTCATGTTGAATTTGACATAAATCCTGGTGTAGTTAAGCAGGAAAAAATGAGGCAGGATTTTTGCTATCCCTTTTATATTCTGCCCTATTATCCTTGAGATATTTCATTTCACTTTTTAGATAATATTTTATATAAATTTTACCCCAAAAGATACTGAAGTAGTGATGGTCATTGGTGTGATTTTTTTTAAGTAACAAGTACATATTGCTGGATTAAATTATATCAAATAAGACCTTTCCATTATTTTTTTTTATGTTTTTCCCATTCTTTTCCAGGTTGCTCTCTGTATTCATCAATCTGTTCATTACCGTCGCAGGTATGTCAACATGGAGATGTTTGCCTGTGACATAGGGGCAATTGGGGATTAAATCCAGTATGGCGTCTCATTGCCTCTGAACAAAGAAAGAAAAATAAAGCAAACATATATTTTCATCATAGTTTCCTGCTGTACAGTGCTTTTGAAAAATATTCATAACTCCTGAATATTTTCACAGTTTGTTACACCCAGAATCTTCAGCCTATTTGTTGGGATGTTATGTGATAAAAAAGAACAACACAAAAAAAGCAATAAAATGTATATTTTCTAAATGCAGCGGAAGTAAAACATTATGAAAATGATTGAAACACATAAAATCTTCAGTCTTTGTTCTTAGCGCACTTAGTTGCTTTGTTGCAATGAAACTGAAAATATTATGAGCTGAGCATTTACCAAAATCATAGTTCTTTTTTTTTTTTTTTGCAACCTCTACCAGATTTACTTTTATGATTGCCCAGTGGTTATCTAACTTTAGACATTTGTCATGACCGTACAACGGAAATCCACAAAAACAATAAAGTGCTGCCAACTACATGTTTTACAGAGGTGTCTTCACTCTAATTGCCATATTATTTTGATTTCTGCCTATTTCAAGTCTGGTCATTCAGTCATCACTGGGATATTGCATTATACAATTCAAAAACTTATTTTCAGCATCAAAATATTATGAAATAAAATCAGAACCATTGCACCTGACCCTTAAGTACCTAGCTTAATTTGCGTTTGTTTTTTTTAGATGATACAGTAAATCCTCTTTTTCTTACATTGCTGTCCACAGACCAATTTAATTTCTTATTGATTTCTTTTATAAATCTTTCTTTTATTGCCACTCCTCCAAAATGAGAAAAAAACTTATATATGACCAAGACATCTGAGCGCTCTAATTTTTATTCCTTTGTAATAAACTTCACATGAAATATTGTTAAAAGCAAACATTTACTTCCTTCTTCCTCAAATATTCTGTCCAAACTATACAACATATAAACTGATTGTACAAAAACAATAGCTCCTAAACCTAATTCTCAACCAGGAACCAATGAGGATCTAGTTGTAGAATATCCTTTATTTAAACATAATCTAATCAAGAATTCTTCCTTTTAATGTTACTCAGTTCTCTCTGGCCTTTTAAAAGCAAAGCAAAAAATAAAAAATAAATAAATTTTCACTTTACTTTAAAGCTGCAGTGGGTAATAATTACAGGTATTTACTAACAGATATGTAATATATTATACATATATATATTGTTTATTATCATCTACGAACTAAAAGACCTAATCTTTATGTGTGCCTCAGAAAATGCTATTTATAATAATTTAGGAGCAGGTTTGTTTATTTTTGTGTTTTTATAAAATACAAGTGAATAGCGATCTGAAAGGGGAAAATATTTTTGAAAGTAAAAAAGATGTATTGGAGAGAACAAATTACCACAGTGATAGCAAAAGCTGATATTTGAGACAGAAGAAATAGTTTTGAGTTAAAACATGTCCCTGTGGCCTTCTTTAGTAAATGTATTGCAATTCTTCATCTCAAAGGGAACGATTGCTACACAGTGGCAGAATGTAAGATGGTACATTTACTTGATTACTGTGCTTAAGTACTTTTTTGAGTATCTTTACCTTACTTGAGTAATTTTTTTAGGGGGGGGGGGGGGGGGGGGGGGGGTCACTTATAACTTTCATTCCACTGCATTTCAAAGTCAAATGCTGTACTTTCTTCTCCACTACATTTCCAGGAGGCTGCTAGTTGCTTGTTACCTTTAGCTCAGCTTATCTTTGTAATCTACTGTTGATGTTTTCCTTTTTGAAATGAAACTTCAACATGTAAGATAGCAGCCCTTAGGACTGAATTTGGACATTACTGTTTAGAGACTTGAATGAAATTCCACAAATGTGAGAAATGAGGGCAGGTATTATTAGTAGTTTCACCCTGGGTGGGTTGTTGCTTATATAGTAAAACCACTAACCTATATGTATAATCTGTTCCTACAATCTGATTTTTTTCCGCACATGATGAAAATTGCAAACGTTTTTACTATCCACAAAATTTTTTTTTCCAATTACAGACCCATTTCCTTCCTACCTCAGTTTTCAAAAATACTAGAGAAGCTTTATGAGCAAAGACTGTCTAATTACCTTGATAAACCTGCAGTTTTGATAGAATATCAATATGGATTTCGCAAAAAATAGATCAACAGAAATAGCAATGATGGAAATGGTTGAAAAGATTATTATAGCACTAGAAAATAAGAAACATTCAAATTATATGTTTTTATATTTGAAGACTTAAAGACGGCATTTGACACCATTGACCACCACACTTGATTAAAGAAATTGGAGCATTGTGGAATTAGAGGGATTGCTATAATTGGATAAAGAATTATCTTTCTAATAGATACCAAAATGAACAAATACAAAATTAAAAGTCAGAGCTAGAAGGGATAACATATGGACAACAGGGTTAAAGACGGGATTAAATACTAGGCTCAACATTATTCTTACTGTACATAAATGAGATCTGCAAAGTATCAAGATTTCTTCATTTTATTTTATTAGCAGATGACTCTAATATTTTTTATTGAGGAAAGGATATTAATCAACTTCTTGATACAGTGGAAACAGAATTAAAGATCCTCAAAATATGGTTTGAAATCAATAAAATCTCATGAAATATAAATAAGACCAAATTTATTGTATTTAGCTACCAAAAAATAAATCACCCTCTCAGAATCACCACTGACATGTTCAATCAGAGCAGGCATCCCAAAAGTCGGTACTCGAAGGCCGCTGTCCTGCAGGTTTTAGAGGTTTCTCTGCTTTAGCACAGCTGATTCTGATGATTGCGGGTGAGCAAAAGCCTGTTAATTAACTATCAATGTAAATCAGTTGTGATGGAACAGGGAAACCTCTAAAACATGCAGGACAGCGGCCCTCGAGGACCGACTTTGGGGATGCCTGAATTAGAGCAAGTCTATGAAAATAAATTACATGTGGCCCATGTCAAATCCCAAATGTATAGATTACTTGAAATCTTACTAAAATTCATGCACATGTTTTGCTTTAGCAAACCACAAAAACAGTATTATGGGTTTGATAACATCAAACCCAAAATACTGCACATCTGCACCATATATATTGATGCTCTGAACTTTCATATCAATGTTTTTTTCTTCCACACTGTATACATTTTATCACTGCTACACTTTATGCAATGGAAATTTTTTTATTTACTGTCTGAAAAGCTGTAATAAACGAAATGTTGTTTTGTATACACTCTGTGTGTAAAAAATTACAATAAAAGTTGTCTAAGTCTAATTATACAACAGGTTGACAATGCCATGTATGATGTACTGTGCTGAGATATGGGGGAAACCATATCATTCAATCATACAGAAAATCACCACTCATCAGAAATGTGCAGTCGTCTCATTAAAACCGATTACAATCATCACACTCTTTCAAAGTATTGAATTTTAGTGACTTAGTAGACTATAGTAGAATAGAAGTAGAAGAATATAGGATAAGTAATACCTATTTTTTTGTGAAATTATCCTTTTCTTCTTTTCTTCTTTTTTTTAGTTTTCTCTTTTGGACCATCCCACAGATATCTGTACAAACACAGCTGCTGCCATGTGAAACTGATCTGATGTTACCTTTGTTCCTTATTTGATTGTTAGATGAAGATTTTTATTGGTTTTATTCAAGGGCTTGGCATTTACAAGCCTTTTTGCTTCAGACCAGTCCTTTCGTGCTGCTCAAATAAATAAATAAAAAATACAAAATAAAAAAAAACAGAACAATAAAATGTATGTAAAGTCTGTGCTTGCTTATGGTTTCCTGGTCTGTTTTAGGGACTGTATAGGTTAAAGCCCTGAGGTTTCGTGCAGATGTTGTAGTCTCTTGTGCAGGGGTAGCTTTGACTCCAACAATAAATTTGTCTACTCCTAAATATTTCTCGTAGATGTAGATAATCCCATTATGGGAAATATCGGCTGCACAGTCTATAGTTTCAACTGTTACATTCACATTTTCCGCCTTAAATATCAACTTTCCACAAATCAGATATGTGTAAAATTGGAAAGAGTCAGAACTTTTGAGTTGTTGGCAAATGACAGAGGACAGACGGTACAACTGCGTTCCATTTTCTACAGGAATGTCAATGATTAGACTAGGAATCACAGGATGGGTTACATTCCTGGGACAGGTTGAGTGTTCTAGATAAAAAAAAATCATATCAGTGTTGTTAAGGAAATGTTTACTTTTTAAGAGAGAGTGGTGAATGCCGCTAACCTGACAACAGCCAGATGCATGTCTCGCTCCGCCCAGCTCCTGAGAGGAGCTAGGCGGAGCGAGACATGCATCTGGCTGTTGTCAGGTTAGAATGCCGCAGCCCTCGCGGGGACAATTAGCAATCCAACGATTCACAAGAGAAACTATACTGTCGTTTCCTCCTGCATATGGTAGGGATATGAGAGGACCAACTTCCTGGAGGGTAAGTGAAGCCCTCTGACATTCTTCACATGTGAAAGCTGTGTTCACCTTGCAAACAGTGTTAATACCATGCAGATCATTTAATAACTTAAAGATAAAATCAAAGAAAGGTTTTATGTAAGTGCCAGTGGGAATTATATTTTCAGAAATTTCTAATAGACATTTCATCTGGGGGAAAACACCTCCCTGGATGGTGCATAGCAGTACGGAGAAGGCTGGCACATAGTGGAGCTGCTGAGCAACCTCCATTCTAAAGAAAATCCTAACTATATTACTCATACCATTTTACATAGTGAGGATATCTCTAAGTGCTAGAAAGCAAAAATAAAACATATAATGATGACTGTATCTAAAGTTAAACATAACAAAATGAGAAAATTGTCTTGTCTTTGTTTATTGCACAATTTCCTCTCTCCTCCTGTGGGAAGCAATGCTGTCTAGGCAAGGATTTGTTACAAGGGTAAGACCTCTTTGTCCCTCTTCAATTAGGGTCTGAGGATTCTCATTTCACACTTTACCCAGGGCTAAAGGGTTCTTTGGGGGCTGAAGAGCCGGAAAGTCAATCAATAGGTCAAAGATGATCGGCTGCACTGGGGGTGTGTTGCTTGTAGAGTTTGTGTGAGGCTCCTTGCCTTGAATTGGAGCCTGCACATGGGTACTCATGCCACTCGCCAAGGTGGCAGCAGGACCATGTTGTGGGTGGAATGAGAAGGGAATCTCCCACTGGTTACGCACCTTTGCTGAGTTTGAAGGGTCTTTGGGACAGGGTTGAATACCAGTCTTCCTGGTGGGTAGCTTAGGAAAGTCTATCTCTGTGTTAAATAGGAAATCTGACTCTCTGTCTAAGTTGCTCCTTTCAAAAGATTAAGGGTTTTCTTTTATTCCACCATCATTTATGTCAATCTCTCCAAAGGCTTTACTCCTATCAGAAGCACAAATCTGTTCCTAAGGTAGAGGGACATGATTACTATGCTTGCTATAATTGGTGTAAAAATATTGTATTTTACTTATCTTGACTTACAAATAAATCCTGGTGTAGTTTGGCAGGAAAATTTGAATTAGGATCCTTGGTATTGCTTTTATGTTCAGTGCTAGTTTGTAGAACCTGCAACTCCTTGACAGATTTTTGAACAATCTTGAGATTTCTTTGAACACATTGCGCCTAAAATGACAAAAATATTGAAATAATAATGATCATCGGTCTAATTTACTTTTAAATAAAAAGCAGAGTTCTAGATTAGATAGTACCAACATAGGACATTTGTCTTAACTTTTTGATTTTTCTCCTCATTCTTTTCTAGGTTCCTCTCTGTGATTAACAGTGCAGGTACGGCAACATGAAGACACTTGCAGCCTGGGACATTGGGACAAGGAAGAATAAACTCAGTATGGTGTTGCCCTTTGTCCTTCTCGTGCTGGTTCCTTAAAACCACATTTTTTGTCTTTTTTTGGCTCTCATCAGCCCTAGGCAAAGAAAGAAAAGTAGAAAAACAAAAAATGTTATCATGGTTTTACACTGTACAAGGCCTTTAAAAAGTATTCATAACACCTTAATCTTAATATTTTTACAGTTTGTCTTGTTATAGCCAAATTCCTTCAGCTTATTAGTCAGGATGTTATGTGATAGGAAAAAAAATTGTTGGTTGGTTTTCTCTGCTAATATACTAAACAATGTTCATGTCCATACATAAGAAAAGCACCACAATAGCATGATGCTGTCAGTTCTTTTTTTTTTTTTTTTTTGTGGAGATGGTTTTTTTAATGTTATTAGTTTTCTAGTGCACATATTTTCATTTGTGTATATCTCTATTCTGCACATTTAATAATCACTGCATTATGCATATAAAAAATATTTTCAAAATCAAAATGTTATTAAAGTATACAACACACTCCTAATGAACCCTTGAGTACACGGTTATATTCCTCTTTGTGATTTTATTATTATTTTTTTTTTTAGATAATAAAACATGTTTTTCTTACAGTGCTTATGGCAACAGGCCAATTGGATTCCTTATAGGTGTCTTTCATAAATGTATTTTTTCTTGCCACTCCTCAGTAGTATAAAATATTAAAGTCTACTAAAATATAGTCTACTAAAAATTATATGTGGTCATTTTTAGTAGACTATACACAAAGTACTGTACAAAGCTAACTTTCTTTTTCACCACAACCCCTTTAATTTTAATGGTGCAAAAAAATGCTCCTAAGCCTTATTCTCAACCAGGAACCAATTAGGATCTGTAGTTGTAGGGTATCTTTTTTTTAAAAACATTATCTAATAAAGAATTGTTCTGCCTTTTATGGCTTAGTCAATTCTCTATGGCCTCTTAAAAGCAAAGCAAAGAAAAAAACAAAAAGAAAATTCACTTTTCTTTAAAGCTTTTACACATGTATGTTATTTCTTATCATCTACGGTCTGAAAGTCTTAATCTTTATCTTTGCGTTGCCTTAGAAATGTGCTATTTATAAAAACGTAGGAGCGAGTAGGGTATGGATTTATTTTTGTATTTTTATTAAATACAAGAAAAATAGCAATCTGAAAGGGGGAAATAATTTTGAAAGTAAAAAAGATGTATGGGAGAGAACAAATGACCACACTGAAAGCAAAAGCTGATGTTATTTGAGACTGAAGAAAAACTTTTTTGTCAGAAAATAAATGAAAGATAAATTGATATTTGTAAGATTTCAAGGGGAGAAAAACTCTGAAAAAATATAATTTTACTCTCAAATATTGTGTTTTTGCAATCACAGTGAAAATGGTTTCTCTTAGAAATAGTTTTACATCTCAAAAACGTTTTCTTTTTTCTCTCGATTCAGGAATTTTCTCCTGATGTGAAAAATGTGTTATTGGCGGGCCTGTGTTCCTATAGGCCAATCTCAACAGATTTGATAGCTGGGTGATGATATTAGCCTAGAAGATGGATGAGAGCTTACAGCTGTGTTGATGGGCGGGGTTATGTTGCGATCCTTGAGTTTTGTGGAAAACAGCTTTCCATAAAGGCAAGTGTTGGTCCCATATCCTTGATCTATTGAATATAAATACCTATAAAAATGCCAAAAGTAACACAGGTCTATTTGTATTCCATTTGCTATGCATCCATATTCCCTCAAATGAAGATTTTTTTTCTAAATATATTCTTTATATGATCTTAAAGACTTAAGCGACTTCTTTTCATAAACAAAGGTTAAGCACTTTTTAAAAAATACTGGGGGGAAAAAAGCTGTAACTTCCTAAAAACAGTCTATGTTTAAATAAATTTACCACTATAAACCGCAGTTAGCCTTCCATATACACAATATATAAACTTGCATTTTTCATATGTCACTACTCAGCGGTGGCTTGAAATATGAGTGCAAGAAAGAATAAATCTGCTTTGGTAATTCTTTTTTGCCTAATTAGAATTCATGTTTGAAACCAAATTGAATTTTCCTGTGTTATGGTTTTTATTCCTGGATAGAAGATAAAAAACACAGCAATGAACTACCAGGAGGTGGAAGTTATTACTCTGCTATTTCTCTAATTAAGCTATCATTTTTAAACAGAAGAAACTTTTGAATCATCATCTAAATCATATTTTCAGTTCATTCTAATTTAGCTTTCATTGCTTAATTTGTCTGTGTTATTCTTTTAGGAGTTTTTTTGGCTAAGTTGATCTGAACTGATCTGTATGATATTTTTCTTGTTTCAATGTTAAAATCAAGCTTTTTCTCTCCATAATAGCCTGATACTATAACTATCTTTATTTTAGATAAGCATAAGTATAAGAAATATAGCATATTTCAGTTTTTAATGCAACATTTATTGCACAAGAATCATGAGAAATGGTTTAATGCTTTTATTTTAAGTCTGGTTCTATGAAACCTCTGTTCACAGGAAGCACAAGCAGGGAAGTTATGATGTTTTTGACAGCGTTTGATACTTTTAGATTGTATGTAACTACTTCTAATATACCAATTAGAAATACACTTAAAATAATGGATGATTCTATGAAATTTATCTTATAGTTGTCAGAGTGACAGAGAAAGACAAAAAACACACATTACCTGTTGTCTGCATTAGACTTTGTTCCTCGAAATAGATCTTTATTCTTCTGATTCTCATTAACCCTAGCCAGAAAAAAAAAAGATAGAGAAAGAAAAGATTTTTTTTTTCTTGTCCTCCCTTAAATGCAGTTCCATATTGTGAAACTTTATTTTCAAATATGTTAATGTACAACATTATTTTTGTCTTTCTTATACAATAGCTACATTCACAAGAACATTGGCTGACATATTGACCTGGGTGATCTGCTGCTGAAGCAATAAGGACAAGGAAGAATAAGGCGGCTGCCTTGTTGTTCTGCTCATACTGCATGTTAACACCTCAATTAAGTCTGTCTTTCTACTGCTTCTCATATATACAGTAATTTATAAGATAATACATGGGGGACTGTGACAAACATTTAATATATGCAATTAGCCTACCATTTTTAGGCATAGTTTTCTAAAATATTGTTTTCAAAATAACCCTTTCTTAAATAGCCAAATTCCATAATCTCTTTGTTCATCCAAACATTAAGTTAGGGCTGTGATTATAATGAAACCACAAAAAATTAGAATTGTATCGCAAACCTAAACAACTTGGGTCTTGATCAACACCAAAGACAGAGATGATTCTTCATTTCAAAATGTACAAACAGAAGAACATCCAAAAATATATAATTTGACGACTCCCATTTTTTGTTGTTGTTAGTTTTGCTTTGTAATCATGAAAATAATATAATAATAAAAATGTAACGATAATATAATGTGTGACCTATTCTCTTTTAGCTAATCATGTGTATTATAGGGCTTAGCATATGAAATATCTTTATTATTTTGTCTAAAAAGATAGCAATAAAGCGATTTGATTGGCATTTAGCTTCTTACATGACTACACCTCTTCTATAACGCAACTTTAAAATTGGGTGCATACTTAGGAACCAGCCTATTGACTGTTAAGCCGTGCAGAATAGAAGAATCTGGGAGACCAGTGTATAGCTTTGATACCTCAAGATGGCTGGTGACCCAGTTGTTTACATTTACATTATGCAGTGGCTCTATATTATAAATACCATAATCAGAGGGGCAGCCACAAAATTTTTTTTGAAGGTGGCCAGGCAATAACCAATTTACACTAAGGGTAGCCAAAGATAGGCACCAAATCCTCAAGGTCAATCTCCACTGTTCCAACAGGAAAATTAACGAGCAAAACATAAATATTTTCTAATTAAAGACAAACTATACCTACCCACGGCCTTTGCTAACAAATAGGCGAATATATTCAAACATTTGTGCTTTCTAGATAAAAGCGGATCAAAATCTTTCATGTTTGAATTTTGGGCAAACAACTTTTCCATTGTCATTACTTACCTATTTTTATCAGTAATCATTCTGCATAAAATTGATATTTACAAGTACTAATATCTACATAAATTGATTATTTAGTAAGTTTTTATTAAAATAGTTATTTATCTATGGTTTTACTGAAGACTCCTAAATTACTTGCAGAGACACTATCTTTTTACCCCATAATACACAAAATCTATTTCTGCTTGAATTCTGTACTTATCATCTTTAATGTTAGTATATTGATGTGCATCATTAACCACTGTGTTTTTGTTGTCAAGTAATTGATAATATAAAAAATTTAAATGTTTGGAATATTCCACTTGAGCGTATTACTGCTGCCACCGTTTATATTAGAGGGGAAAAAATGGTAGGGGTGGCCGATGATTGGCTAAGGGTAGCCATAGCCACCCCTGGCCCCCCATCTAGCTCCGCCCCTGATCATAATACACCATATTTGGAAATCAGAAAAAGTCAAAAGCACATTGTACATTAACTTTTAAGGCAAGCTAATTTGAAAGTACCTTGAAACAAAATTACCATCAAATAAAAACAATTTCCTGCAAAATATTATTTATAACCTCGTTGGATTTGATTCAATGCAAAACAATATAAAATTGACCATTACTTGGAGATGCATCCTATAACAGATAATGTTTAGGTATTTTGACATATTTAATGCCTTTTTTTTAAATCTCCATTCAATTTTAACAAATTAAAGATGTGTTAAAAAGGATTGTAATGTGCATTATATAGTGGTTATGCATTCTAGTCTGGAAGGATGCATCCATATTATCGTATAATTCGCATAAACAGTTGAAATCCCAAGGAAGGCATATAAAATCCAGAATAATTTACTTTGACATTATGCTCAGGTCGCATATTCTAGGGAGATGTATAAGAATTAATTTACATAATTAGGGTTAGTGAGAACTATTGAGGAGCACCACAACTTTCCTCAGGAGCAAATGAATTGATAACACCCTATAAGAACAAACTAATGCTGCTCCCAGGGCATCGTTTTAGAAGATTTATTGAGCCCTAAAGAGAAATATAAGCTCAATGCATGTATGCAAACGTTTAGAAGACGGTGCTTTAGTCAGAGAGACTAAAACTTAGCTTTTTGGAAAACATGCAAAACATTATGTAGATAAATTACCTCTGCACATTTAATGAACGCACAATCCCCCCATTTGAAAAGCACTGGTGGGAGCATCTCACTAAGTCTCACCACCTTAGGTACTTGTGAGAGTTGGGGTGCAGATAGAGATAGAATACAAAGAGAAAAGATATGTTGTGGACAGCAAAGGACATGATATTTGGACTGAAGTTTACCCCCCCTCCTCAGCATTTAAGTATCCTTAAAAACATTCCCAGAACGAAAATGATATGGTTCAGACAGGATCATGTGAATTGCTCCAGATTAAATGCTCTCCACTCCAACTGAATTTGAGCTACTTTGCACAAAAGAATGCTAAAAACTGCATGCCATGTTAAAAGCTAATGGCTTAAAAGGCGGCAGATGTGAAGCTCAAGTTCAGTTATTGTCTTATGGAGCTGAATACAAATGCTTGACACTCTTTCTAGTTTGCTTTTCTATCATCAACCAATTACACACTCTATGTATGTGTGTTTGGTTTGCAATACCATCTAAAAAAACAAAAAAAAGGGGGCTGTGGTAACATGATGTAAAATACCTTGAGGGGTGTGATGATGGGATGTTCCCCGGGTGTAGTGGGCCTTCAAAAGAACTTTCAACTTTGCCCGTCGGATGAGTGGATCGACTCCAAATCATTTCACAGACCCGATCAAAGTCATCTCTGGGTGCGCTTGGATGAATCCATGTGTAGCGCGGAAATGGAGCAAGTGCGCTGGAGCGTGTTTTGGTATTAAATCGCTTCCAAGGATCTTCCATCATTGCTTTCTTGTTGTTTTATTTGAAACGGACTCCAGTAAACGTGTATGTTTGTATTTTCTTTTCTTTTTGTCCCGTTCTTAACGCGAATTTTTTGAAAGAGGAAAGCCGGACGTTAGGCGTCTTCTCGCTGCCATGGAAACGATATTTAGTTCTGGACGCATTACTTTGAAATATAGGATTTAAGCAGGAGGATCCTGGGTGAAAAAACATTTTTTTCTTTTTTTTTATCAATTGCATTCTGAAAGTGTCCTAACTGTAAGCTTCTTCATACCTGGACAAGGTACAGTTGGGAAGCTTTCCTTTGAGAGGAAAAAAAATTATTAATAAATGCTGGGTAGGGGTATTCCAGCACATATCACGTATACCCAGGAATACTTGTAACTGTTTGATGCAAAATCTAAATTTACTGAGAGTGAGTTGGAGTTCCGGCTAGTTAAGCATCAATTTCACGTGTAATAAGCAGAATTGGACATACTAGGTGAAACTGCCCGGCGGTCCACTCATTGGTTTTAATGGATGGACACAATTACTCCCAAGACAAGCCTTAATCAGACCAGAAAGAACTGAATGCTTTAACTAATAATAAAAATAATAATTATTATTATTGTAATAATATTTGTCATACAGCTATTAGAGTAGGGGATCTTCAATATATTCCAAATATTTTCTGAACTGTGGGCGATCTAGAAGAGAGAACAGCGAGGAGTTGGATGGAGAGGGGGAGAGAAAGAGGCGGGTGGGCAGACGCTGAGGAGAGAGAGGCGCGCAGAGTGAGGAGCAGGTCTGCAGTCTGAATCTTGGCGTCGCGCAGACCCGAGACGACGCTTCGTGGCTACTCGCTGCGATAGATGCTGGGATTATCACAGACAGAGCCACCACATCCTCCGATCACTGACTGTACCCGCTTCGTGATTGGAGTCAAAAGAAACTTCTCCATACGATCGAAGGAGATCTTTCCTTGGATCCATGGATCATACCTTGACAGGCGCTCTATGAATCTCAGTCTAATGACAAACTGAAACGTGGATTTACTGGAAGTATAATCGACCAAATAAAGGAGGAAAAAAAAAACTGAGACACATCAGTTGGATTTTGTACAGTCACATTTTTGGAGCGGAGGAGAGATTTTTTTTATTTTCTTTATTCATATTTTGGGGGTCTTGGGTAAAGCATTGGGCCAATTGGCTTCACTCTCCTACGGTTTGCCTTTTAGGTGCATATTCTATCTAATCAGAGAGAGACTCTGAACCCCTTTGGTCCCCCGCATGACATGGTTCAGTCCAGCTGTGAGATCCGAGCCACCTCCATGCATTGGGATTTTTCTCAGTTCCGACACCTAGTGAATCTCCGTTTTCTGAGCATCTGAGTACTCATCGTGCCTACCAGAAAAAAAAAAAAAAAGGAAAAACAGCCCCTGCCATGACCACCACTTCAAATCGGGACGGAGCACCGGGACTTGTAAGGAGAGTGGAACCCGAATGCCGAAAGGGGGGTGATGGCAATCCTATATCAGCTCTAATGAAAGCAGGAGCTCCGGCGCGCTTTTATTGGAATCGGGTGCTGCTCCTCTACATGGGGCTCTTGATGCTGGTCACCACTGTTGAGGGTGAGTCCCCCCCCCCCTCCTATCTTTACAGCTGAAGATGTGTAAGAAATGCAGCAGGCTTTACCCCCACACTCCACCGCCCACTCTTTCCTCCACATCATCTGTCCCTGACTGAATACAAATCAGCATCAGCACCCCGCGCGCATAGAAGCATCCTAAAACTAAATTTAGGGGTTCAGTAACGGTATGGTGTCGCTGTTCAAGCATATAAAGTTGTGAAAAAGCTCACTGCTTTATTGTGGCTATTCTGATGGCAGCTGATCATCAGGAGTCATCACTGACTCATCTAAATCCGCTTCCATCAGAATACTAAATTCTCATTTTTGGGTTATATGGTCATTTTTGTTTCTCTCCCTGTGGTAAAAGATAGTGGCAGGACAAAATTCATTTTTTTCTCCTTCATGATGATTTGTTTTTGAGGTGGAACGATCCTTATTATTATGCTGTTTGATGTTTGGGAGCTTGTGTGTGTTTGAGAGAGAAATGCAGAGAGATAGAAAAAATCTTCCTCTTCTGTTTTTCTTTCTAAACTTTCCTGCAAGGGTTGCAAGAGTTTATTTTAACCTATGCTTAAGTTGGGTCCCTCTTAGGGCGTGTGTGCGCGCAGTTATCAGACCTTTTACAGGATGAGTTTTAACATTCAACAGATTGCCATTCCTGTTCATCAGGCTATATATCTGCTGACCCCACTGTTCTCAAAAAAGGTGATATGCATAAAAAATAATAAAAAGAGAAAAAACAAAATCTCTTCTGGACATTAGAAGCCTTCTTGGAGGGAGAGACAAGAGGGATGTCTTTGACAGAGAAAACCATCAGCTCAATCATACTGCTGGCCACAATGTGAAATTTGACAGTGACTCATGAGTCTACCTCTTGCTTAGACAGCTCATAACCCAAAAGAGTTTAGAAACAGAAATAGTCAGGTATCAGAAAGCTGTAATTTAGATTAAATTATTTAGATTCTGCCCATGCTCAACTCTCACTTTTTGAGAGCTGTGCTCTTGAGGCTCACTTAAAGCTCACTTCTGTTGAAATCTCCCTCGACTTGAGTGAATCCCATTCCACGTATATTGTTTTATTTGCACCCAGGGAGCTTTTATTACACCCACACCCTTCAGGTTGGCAGCCAGTAAAGGGACTCCAGCTTATTACACACGTTTTTTTTTAGAGAAAAAGACGCTTGTAACAACGTGTGCCTTGAGCGGAGGCAGTAAACCAGCTTTCATGTTCCACGTTTACCGGTCCTGATGATGCTGTTGTAGCCACCAGCAGTTGCCCCTTCTTCCCATTGAGCGGCACCAGAGCCTCGCACTATGCGGAGAGGAGATAGATGGGACCTGTGGTTCATGGAATTTCCAGGCCACTTTTATTGAAAGTAAAGTACAATTGGTGAATCCAATGAGTGCCTGTATGAGCTTGCCTAAATGAGCCATTGTTTAGTCATTTTGATCATAACGAGTCTTCCTTTGATTACTTTCATCCTATGATATCAGAAACCACTAAGATAATTAATAAGCCAAGTCTGATTGAGTTTGACTAGCTTTCTAGACCCCCCCCCCCACCCCCCAACACTTCCGTTTAATAAGTAGCCTACCAATCAGCTTCCATTCATTTAAATTTAAAAGGGGAAATATTTGAAATATAAATGTAGAGCAGTGGTGGAGACGAGTAGAAGAGGGGGATAACTCGGATTCACATAACGTACATTTAATTTTTTTTTACCACCAACTTTTTTTCTTTTCTTTAGCAGTCGTTTGCTCGTGGGATTACGTCAGATCATGTACGTCACGTTTCTGCCATAAAATTGCTTCGTCATTATTATGTAACTTTAGTTATGTTGTATTGTGTCTTTATGCTTAACATTGTTAAATCCTGCTTTCCAGTTAACTAATGTTGTGCTTGTATGTATTTTATGTAGCTAATTCACACATTCAACCGGATGCGTAATCCGGTTAAAACAATAAAATCTCCCACACATTAAGTTATCAATGTCTCCTTGTTAGTTGTGCAGAAAACAACAGCAGTAGGTTTTAGGACCGTTCAAATGTGGATGGGATTTTTAATAAACCGGAGAGCGACGTGCGCCGCAGAGCTCCTCAGTTTAGAATTTAAGGTTCAGATCAGAACCACGGACAGTTCCCCAAGAAAAAAAAACTAACTCCGCAGCAGCAGGAACATTATCTAAGGATCTGAATGAAGGCCCTTTATCGCACGCTTTATCTGGAAAGGGTTTATAATCCTAAAGAAATAGAACCTGTTAAACAATCTCCACGTTTTTCCTTTTTTTTTTTTTTTTTTTTTTTTGGAATTTAGTAACCCTCTAGTCACCATGCCTTCCTATTATTTTCTATAAATTTCAAAATGTTATTTTGGACTTAATTAGGTGTTGGTGTCCAGCCTATACTTTTATTTGCCCCAGTATGATTTCAATAGACTGTGAACCAGTCTATGGATTTTGTTTAATGTTTTACTTCTTATCCATATTCTCTAACAATCATTTGAAAGGAAGCACAGTTCATTTTCATTTTTTTCTAAACTAAAGTTTTCTCTTGAGGGAGTTTCATGCTGCCAAAAATGGTGCCTAATTTTTTTTGTTGAAGCCATAGCTGCGTGCTAATTGTTGGTCCCAACTTTGGTCCCAATCTTTAATGTCTTTAGAGCTTGACAACTTTATGGGATTTTCAAAACAACTGTAGGGTGGAAAGTTTTGGATTCATTGTAAATATTTAATGGCTGCACAAAGGTGTGGGATTCTCCCCGTGTATGCACTGTTTTTCCCCAGGTGTGGTTTCCTTATTTAGCCTGAAGCCTTGGTTAATTGGTCTTCAAATTGATACCTGTTCTGTGTGTGTGTGGAGAATGTTTTATTTATTTGTTTTTGTGTTATATGTGCCTGTATTGTGCTGGACATAACCGGCAACCACTCCATGAGCATGTGTCTCCTTTAATTGGAGCTTAAGAAAAGCCATTACCACCTGTAATCCTGAACAATCAACAAGCTATAAGGAATGGATCTATGGATGCATTTCCTCTAATCCATTCAGAATGAGAAACAAAAACATGAGACTTAATGCTTTGTTATATGTCCCTTAGGGAAAGAAAAGCTTCTGGTATAATTGTGGTCACATTAGACACTTCTTTTAGCAGAAATGGTTGAAATTGAGTTAATTTAAAATAATAATAATTTAAAAATTATAATTTGGTTAAAGTTGACCACATGCATATGATGTGTTTTCACACCCAAAAACATTTTGCTGATCTCAGTCCTTGTTTTGTCTTATCAAGATTTTTCGACATCCATAGTGGTGTCAATCAGGAAAGCATGGCTGAATTAGCCATGGGTCAGCACTTCCTCAGGTAGTAACAGAGACGGTTTCACTGTGGACAGTGACACCAGTATTTCAACACCTTTCCCGCTCATTCTAACCTCTATACCTGTTAAGAATAAAAAAAAAAAAATTATACACTGATCAACCCCATTTCCGCTAAAGGTGACAAAATAGCTCAAATGGTTTGAACTCAGACATCCGGTTGTTTCAAGAGGAATTATTTTTCCCCCTTTTATGAAAATGGCTTAGTCAGACTCCAAATGAAGTGAGCCCATTGCTCTTAATAGTATTTCAGCTGCTCCACCAGACCAAAAAAAACACCTTCAAAGCAAGATTTCCTCCTGGCAAATAAGACCAGGATCTTATTTTTCTGTTTTTTCACTTGCCATCACTGCAAGGTTGTTTTGAGGCTACACGCTGGGACATACTCCGCCAGCCTCATGGAGATAATATTTATTCTATAAATAAGTGTGTGAATGACTGTAAAAACATGTATGTGGACAACACTATCCCCTTCAGAGGAGTAAAATCATTCTCCATTAAACATTCTGGAAGAAGGAACAGCTAAAGGGAAGAAAAGCCTGCAGGGGACAGACAGGAAATAATTTGGGAGTACATAGAAGCACTTTTAACTTAAGAGTTGAGACAACAATAGGCATAAAGGAAGAAGGTTGAAAGCAACCTCCAGCAGAACAATATAAGAGAACTGTGTCAACCATTAAGAATATAACATGCTTCAAGCTAATTTTGATCACATAGACTGAATTCTGGATAAGGCCACTCAACCGATCACATTCTTCAATAGGTTCCATTTTGGAACAAGCTCAGTATCCTCTCCCAACCCCAGTCAGACACATCTCTCAACCTCCCTTCAAGCACAACTTTGTTGTCAAATTTCAAATCTTTTATTTCTTACATTTCACATGTGTCTTTCTGGTTCTATATCTCTGTCTTAAACCAAATAAGACAATGTCAGTGCTAACTTGTTAGGCTTTTAAGATGACCTGAAAAGGCAAGGCTGTACATCCAGATGGTGTCAGCCTCAGTATCCTTAGGGCCTATGCAGAACAGCTTCATAAAGTCTACCCAATCATAAGCCTTTCAGTGCTTTGGAAGACATCCTACATTGTTTATCGAACAATGTAGCAGTAGTCCACAATTACTGCAAAACTATTGGTCTGATATCATGCATTGAAATAGCTAAATTGCTAAACTGTCATTGGCCCACTTGAGTGAGGAATTAGCATATATTTCCCCTTGAAAAGGTTTGCATATCACTATGGAGTTCGAGTTAAAGACAACATAGAATACTGACTTGTATTTGGACAAAGATGGAAGCAGTAGTAGTATGATTATAGATTTCTTCAAAACATTACAAGAATGAAACCCAGTTTGTTATGTCAAAATCCAGTGGTGGGCTTCACTGCTGGCCTAAAATATATCAGAAACAATGACCTAGATTCACAAACTAAACTTTAATTTTCCTCTTACCAACTGTAAATTTATTGCAAACAATCCATTCTCTTAATTTTGTAGTGTTTCTCTTGGTTGCTCTGCTTTCATTACAATCATGTTGTTGTTATATTTTTTGCCCAATCAGATTTCAGTCTAAGTTTGTTGCAAAGTCAATGAAATATGCACAGAGCACTCAGAAGCAGTAGCGCTGACTAATCTTATCTTAACAATAGTAATAAGGAACATTTTTTTCAACCAGTCAGATTGCAGATTTACCTACTAAATGGAGATATTAAGACTTCATTCACAAAGACAGAAGGGTGGATTTTGTTTATAAATAATTGCCATCTCTGTTGAGTGTGATATATTTTATTTTCATGGTTTATGCGCTATTTTATCAGGTAATTAGATGTATGTAAGTATGGCGTAGCTGTGGTTATAGAGGCTTGTGGTTGTCTTAACTGGGCTTCTTGCGTAATTGATCTCCGTATTCACTAAGGCTGCAACTAACGACTATTTTACAAATGATTTAATCCGTCAATTATTTTCGTAATTAATTGATTAATAATCGGATAGCCAAAGATTCTTTAAAGAAGATTTTTTTTAATGAAATTAAACCAGGCGAAAGAAAAACTTTTCCACTTAAGAAGTTCTGGACAGAGCATGTTGACAGACTAAAACATTTTTTTATCCTAAAAATGCAAAAGTTTTACACAACTTTTTTACAATTTTTGTAAAATTACTGCCCTAAGTCAGTTAGTATGTCAGCTAAAGACATGTTTTACAGTCTCTATACTCGCTTAATGATTAAGCGATAACTAAATTAGTCAAAGATTATTTCAATAATCGATTAATCGCTATTAATCCGATTAATTCTTTCCGCCCAATTATTCACACTCACCTTCCTCTAGGTTATTTAGGTTATCCTCTAGGTTATCCCCTTGACACTCATCATTAAAAATTGGGGATAAGAAGTAGATTAAATCGAGGGGTGCCCACTAAAGGCTGGGTACCATGTGCACCACCGGCCACTGTCAAAATCTCTAGATGACACAGGTGGGGCACGAAGCATTTGCTTGAATAAAGTACATTACTTTTTTCTTCTCTCTCATCTCTTATCTTTTCATCTAAAACCCAATATTCCACATCATCTTCTTTTTCCAATTTGGTTTCTACAGAAAACGATGAGCAACAGGGACCTGAGAAACAAATGACATGCTTACTGAAAGCTCAGTATATCCAGTGCTAACTAGATGGGTATTACACTACCACCTTGTTATCGTTTCAGTGGTTTAGCACAAGAGAAAGAACTGAGGTGCTGCACAGATAAAGATATTGATCGTAGAGATATGGTACTGATGCAGAATAACAGTACAAATAGAGCTGGAAATATGAGTATGAGGGAAAAGAGGGAAAGAAAGAAGGTTATTGTTTGAAATGAGTGATAATCTTCCAGCAGCTAATTTAGCCTTTATGTTGAGGAGCCCTTTTAGAGCTGGGTGATTCTTTTAGCCCTGGGTAAATCATCTATTTGGAGAGCTTATTTTCTCATGAGGGAACCAGCCATCTTTTTTTTTTTTTAAACAACTAACAATTTATAAGTTAGTTGTGTGTAAATATACATATATTTATGTATGTTTTTGGATGACTTTGTCTGCTGCTACTTCCATTTATTTAGAAATTATTAGATTAAACTGTTGCCAACAAGGAGGTTGTGAGCTATGCTCAGAGAAAAGAGGAACACGTAAGAGAACACAGAAAGCTTTAGAGTTGCAAATGTTCTTTCTTCGTGCAGGGCTTAGTTTACCTGCACATGCTGATGTGTTATCATGCTCCTCTGTCTTCATTTTGAACCTTCCTCCTTCCATCTTTAGCTGTTCGGCCAGGTTCCCGCTCCTCCTTCATCATTTCTCTCTGGTGATTCATGCCATCATCTGTCTCCAGATGGTCAGAGCTCTGTCGCTGCACTTTGTCATCGTGATCACAGCACTACCCCTCCAGCCCCTACCCCCATACACATCATTTCATACACATACAGTCATCGACTTAGTGTGAACATCAAAATACAACCCAACAGCAGTGTGTAGCTTCAACTAGCCCTGTTAGACATACTAGCAAAATAAAATAAGGTCTAACGCTTTACACTAAAGAAACAGTTTTGTCATATTCCTTACAATTTAATGGTGGTTTTTATTTTATTTTCCTCCTTTGGGAACTTTACTTCATACACATGAACAACAATATTTTATGTCTATGTTTGTGCTATAAAGGTATTTTTTTCATATCCAACACAATCTGGGAAATTCTTTATTGCAGTTAGGGATAGGAGGTAATACTCAATATGCCCCTGAGCTTAAGATTAAATGAATAAATTTGTATTTTGGCAGCATTATTTTTTTCCAGGGAATGCAGAAGAAGCCTTGCAGCACTGATCTGGCACTGCTTCAGCTTCACAATCACAGGCTGCCGCTCACTTCTGAGCCTTTCTGTTAAACACCTTCCATTAGCAGCACAGTTGCAAGCAATATGTCGGCTGCTGAATGAAAGTTTTTTTTGCTCAGAATTGTGCTTCAAGGTGTGTTGGTAAAGGTTGAAAAGATTAATTGTCACTGAGAAACATAAAAGTGCAACTTGGCATGCAGAATTTGCTGCACGTGCAAACACATTTGTTGCTGCCGCCCTTCAAAGATGTGTTCATAAATGAATCTTGTATTGAAGAAACATAATGTAAATGTAGAACTAAATCTCTTTAAATGTCTTTAAGAGGTAACTTGTTTTATTCAACTCAATTCAAAAATACTTTGATTATCCCAAATAGAAATCAAATGTTGAAACCAATTATTGGCCTTTTTAATGAGTTGTTATAGATGTGGATAGCTGTAGGCAGGAATGGTCTTAAGAAGTGCTTTGTCTTGCACTTGATCTGGAAAAGCCTTTGACTGAAGACACTCTGTTGGTGTTAAAAAGTCTTTTGAAGAGGAAGCTCACTCTCATGGTTTATCATAATGTTCTTCATCTTATGAACAATTGTTCGTGAAACAATCTGCTGATATTTAGAGGAGTTTCTAGAACAGAACTGGCCATCTTCATTAGCTTGTTGAGCTCCTTTAAGTCATTTGCTCTGATACTGTCAGCCCAGTGGATAATGAAGGAAGAGATCAAACTCTCCACAACGGACTAAAAGAAGATAAGCAGCATTTTGCTGCAAGCACTTCAAAAGTTGCATTCTACTCTGCACCTTTTCGTATGGAGAACTGCTTCATTCAAAGTTAAATATATACAGTTATTGATAAATTATCAATAAATATTCCATAAAAATAAAAAAATATCCCCAGGAAATACAATTTTATCATATGATATTTGTAATAATCTTATATTACTTATTTTTTTTATATTTCAAGAGTTTTAATTTATTCAATGATTTTTTTTACTATGAAATTTATTTATTTTATTGTTTGTTCATTTTATAATGGAGTATTTTGTTACACTCATTTTGTTAAGCTACTTTACTTATTAAATAACTCTTTTTTTCTAAGCTCCTTTTTTATGTTTTTGTATTTAAATGAGGCGGCAGTTTTATCTTTCGGGCTTTGCTGGTAAGGGTTCAGCGACTTAGGAGAAGTGGTCAGTGGTCCCCACTTGCAGAACCATTCTTTTATTGAGTGTGTCTTGCTAATTCCAATTAATTTCCAGCTGTTGTCTATTCCATTTGCACAACAGTGTGTGGAATTAATTGTAAATCAGTTCCTATGAAGGCAGTTTGGTTTCACACAAGTTTGATTTAAGTTATATTGTGTTGTTTACATGTTGCCTTTATCTTTTTGAGCGGTGTATATACATACGCCTACTCTAATACCACTAAATAAAAGAAAAGGAAGAGTAATCGTGTGCCTCCACACTAAATACAATTAGTGAATATACTCTAATAGGGTGCCTTTATCTCCCTAGTGGATTTTTCTGTGACAATCCACTCTCAATAGAAAACATGAAATACCCTGGTGTGCCCAAAAGTTTGGCTTTAAAATACATATCAATCCTAGGTTTTGTTGCTACCAGGTCGTGTGACAATCATGATTCATCCGGTGGTAAAAAAAAAAAAAGAAGCAGACCATACCCATACTTTATCTGGAAAATAAAACATATTAAAGAAAGCATCTGCATTTCTATGCTCTCTGATGGAATTTTTAGCAAGAATTATTTATGAAATTTTCTTAAACCTCGTTAGAGAAATTAGGAAGATTGTTTTTTTTCATTTTGGCAAGGATCTCTCTATCTCTTTAAAAAACTAAGTATTTTTCACAGTTCTTAAAATGGTTGCTAAATACGCTGCATGGACGTTGCAATTTCTGCACCAACATTCCCCCTTGTTACTTATGTACAAAAAACAACATACTAAAAAAAAAAAACCATTAACATTTATATGCATTTTGATGTAATTTCTAGTGAGAAATATGCACTATATTTTCCTTCGGGTTATATACAATCTTTCCTTTATTATTTTTGCCATAGCTTTCAGTATAAAAGAAAAAAAAATAATTTAACATTTTCTTCCTGGTATTTGAAGTGAAAAATGCAATATTCTATTTAATAGTATATCTTTTTGCAGTTTCATGAAATTTAAACCAATATTATGCATAATATTTTCAACAATCCAGGCAATTTTTATTGTTCTACCTGTGTCTTCCAAAAGTTCTGACAAAAAAAGGCAGGGTGCTTCGTGTAAAATGCACTGGAGAGTGCTCACACCAGTGCTCACACCCTTGTCTAAATGATAGTGGTTTGTTGAAACGTGTATGATGGGACCTTTACTTCCAACTCTTGTGGTATAAGCAAAAAACTGAAGAAGGTCCTGATAGTTTCTTGCTTGCTTCTTTGATAAATCAACAGAAGTCTTTTTATGACCTTATGATGTGGGATGTCAGGGCAACTGGTCTTTAGTCACCGAAGACTGTTGGCTGAGTTTGTTTGGCACTGTAACAAGGCAAGATAACAACACTACAACTGTTTCAATGGGTCAGGTTAAGGTGAAAGACAGGGTTTAGACTCAGAAAGCTGCTTTGCACAGGCCTTGAGGACTCTGGGGCTGACACCATCTAGACATGTTGACTTATTCTCATCACTCTCTCCAGTTGCTACTTTGTGTGACATCTAGAGACAGACAGGTGAAAGGCGTTGGGAGTAGGGTTGTCAAAAGTATCGAAACTCAAAAAAGTATCGATACTGAAATGTTGTATCCGGATACAATACTCGTTTTTAAAAGTATCGATACAGTGCTACCACCAGTGGAACCTAAGCAGTCATTCATCTAAAGTGCAGAATAGAGGAAAATGCACTTTCTGAACACTGTATGATTGAATAATTCTGTGCACTTTTCAGTTTCAGACTTTTTTTGTAACAGGTGTAGCTGCTGAGAATTATTTTTGTTTCTTAACCGGTTTGGCTAGTGTCATTGTTATGTGTGCAAAGCTTAGCCAAGGAAGCAACACTTGATTTTAATTTTATACGTTTTTTATCAAGCTTGCTTAATATTGTGCACAGCATAAAACCTTTATTGTATTTATTTATTGTATTTTATTTATTAATGAAAATATTTCTGTAGAATTTTTGAGACTTTGTTTTTATCCTTGTGGTATCGAAAATGGTATCGAGTATCGAATATTTTCCTTAGTATCGGTATCGAGTTGAAACGTTTAGTATCGTGACAACCCTAGTTGGGAGAAGCATCATCTTCTAATGTGGCTGTGAACAAACACATTGAAGTGGTAGGTTCCATGTCAGAGTTGGAAGATAGAACATTTCAGATGTGAGAGGGAAGTTTTAGTCAAAGGAAGACCAAATGTCCATGTGACTGTTGGCATGAGAGAAGGATGCTAAGCTTTTTCCTGAAATGAACCTATTTAAAAATGTATTTAGTTCATTAGCTCTGTACAGCCTTCCATCTGTCTGATCCTATTTCTGCTTGAAACCTCTAATCTTCTTCATCGCTGACCACACATTTCTGATTTTGTTCTGCTGGAGATTGCTTTTCAGCTTATTTCTGTATGCCTCATTGCTTTCTCTTATCTTGACCTTAAGCTATTTACGTGTACTCCTCAATGATTCCCTGTGTCCCTCCATGAAGACTAATTTCTTCTTGTTAAGGAATTCCTTCAAATTAATTGTTTTTTGGGAAGAAATCCACTGTTCTTGCTTGAGAAGGTTTTCTCTACACAAAAATTTATGTAGTCAGTCATTGTACTGATGCCCTGTCCATGTGCCTGACCCAGGGCATTCCAGACTGTAGCCTCAAAACAACATTGCAGGACTTCTTCAGTTTCCTGTGATCATCTTCTTACTGTTCTTTTTAGTGCAAGATGTCTCTAATACAAGTCTTTTAAAATTTCTTAAAAAAAAAAAAAAAACTTTTTTTGACTACAGCTGGGTGTGAAACACTATATAAATAGGCAGTTGGACCAGCTACTGTAAATCCCCACAGAGTAAAAGGTCGACAGAGATGCCCCGTCTGTCTTGTACAGACAGAAATCTAAGACATGAGTTTCTTTAGCTTCTTGATTTACACTGTTCTTATCAGATGCTAGTGATCCAAGAGATTGAAGATTAGATATCAGGAAGACAGTATCTTGTCCTTGTCTTTTTCGTTTCCCATTCTGCCTTTCTCATCATTTGGCATATAGGCAATCTGTCATTGGTCTTTTTCTTGGAACAGTGTAGAGTCATGTAGTGGAGGAAAGCTGTGAGAATGTGTGGGAGTGACCCATTCTCCCACACCAGGAAGGATTATTTTAAGATCTGTTAAAGCTTAGATTTTGTACCAACAGAAATTGCTCACAAGCATTTGTGTTTCGTAACTTGGATAATCTAAAATTTATTTAACAATTCTAAAATCAGAAAGCTCTTATAAAATGCTAAAAAAAATATTAACCATAAGGATCAGCTGTTTTTACTTGTAAAGACTAACAATATTGACTTATGCATTATAGTTGTGTGTTCTTGATAATAATTTTGTGTGTGTGTGTGTGTGTGTGGGGGGGGGGGGGGGGGGGGGGGGGGGGTTATCTTAAAAAATATTTTGAAAACATGTTAAGGCTTTAAATAAATTTAGGTTTATACATTTTTCTGACACAGTGGGTTAGTGCAATGAAAGGAAAAATGACCAACTGAGTGTTACCCCCATCTTTGTGATATAATATCATATGTGGGTAACTTTGATATGTGGAGCAGAGTTTCAATAGAACCTCATATTTCACAATTTAAATGTGTGATTATAATATATAGAAAGAAATGGAAAATATTTGATCCAGTCAAGGTATACTGTATGTGCAGTGAAGCCTTTATTCAGCTAAATCACACATAACTTCAGACACATACAGGTACATTCAGGTTCTGCTGAAAAGATCTGGATTAAAAATGATTTCTTATGTTCCTCATTTAGTAGCAGATGTTTCCCCACATAGCTTGGATGCTTTAACTTGATGTGTTGCTTCGAATTTTAAGTGGACATGGCTGACCTATGGGCTTGTTTAAGTCCCGATGGGCACAGTTTGCACAAAAATTTTAGTTTGTTTTTGTTCTGTCAAGTCTTCCTTTGTTAGTTCATTAAACTCTGCCAATTGCTCTGCAAAACTGGCATCAGAAATACCAGTAGATGAGTCTGAATCACGCAGAATAGTACTACACTGGAAAAACAATCTAGAAATAAGTTAAAATTTCTTAAATTAAGAGTATTAACCTTAATTTGAATAGGTAAATGAGATGATTTGCCAATGGAATGAGTATTTTTACTCTTAAAATAATATGTTTAGATAAAATGCACTTGAAATAAGACAATGTAATTGTGTTTTCTTATTTTAAATGTAAATTGTCTTGTTCCATTGGCAAAATGTCTCTTTTACCTCCTCAAAGAACAAATGCACTTATTTTAAGAAAAAAATGACTGATCTAGATTTAGATTTTTTCCAGTGTAGTAGTGGACATGCTGGGCTATCATGCCGTTTGCCTTAATAAGTGCAATAAAAACTGACTTTTTCCCATGAAAAGAGTCGTTATCAAATGAACGCAAACATAACCTGTGTGTGTAGCTAGTTCTTCTCAGAGTGAAGGTTTCTCTGGTTTATGTTTATCCCTTCTAACCTGCTGTGTTCAGTTCACCGTTCACTTAAAATATGAACATATTCAGTGAACGCCGTTCATTGAACAACACTGAGAAGCATTATTCTCCTATCGATCAGGTGGAATAGATTCTTTTGGAGAATCAAGTAAAACAGCAACATTTCTGGATTTATTTATCTCGGAATCCCTCTGTCTAACTCTATTATCTTATCATTGTAGTGATTACCATAACTGTCACTCCTGTCTTTCAAAAAATGGTACCTGTGTTTAATATACTGTACATTTTTATGTTTTACCATGTATACTTGTTTGCTCAATAGCTTTAGAATTTGTATCGGTTTTTGTCTTCCTATACCTCCTTTTTTCATGATACACATGGTGCGTTGCCCTTGTTATGAATAAAACTAATAGCTTGATTGATTGATTTATTGACATAGCTTAAGTTATGTGCTAAAAATATGATGATTATGCAATCGACATAAAACATTTTTACATGTTTCATTCATGAATTCAAAGTACAGACCA
Source organism: Cyprinodon tularosa (assembly GCF_016077235.1). NCBI lineage: Eukaryota > Metazoa > Chordata > Actinopteri > Cyprinodontiformes > Cyprinodontidae > Cyprinodon > Cyprinodon tularosa. The sequence goes on along the minus strand of NW_024038862.1, from coordinate 550,564 downwards.
ATATTTTATGAGAAAGAAAGCTGAACTGCCTCAAACTGTGTTGGAACTTTAGAATACTCAGCGGTTTCGCATGGGTTGATTTAGGATGTAGCAGGTTAATAAAGCTATATGCTACCGGACATGTTCAAATTCAGCTGAAGCTGAAGTTGTTACATGATTTCATTCTCTTTTTTTTTCTCCCTTTAAAAGTAAGTACATTGGATCCAAGTTAAAATGTTAAAGCATACCAATTTAAGAAGGCCCTCAATTAATAGCTCTCTCACCTGTCTCTGTTAAGTTTACGGAATAACCCTTTTTGGAAAATCATTACCTAAACTCTGGTTCTTAGAGCTTTAAAATCAGCTTCAAAAAAAGGAGCACATGTTTGTACTCGTGTTTGCTCAAATGCTGAGCAACATGTTTCTCTCACACATTTGAAGCATCCGTTAAATGTGTGACATTTAGGATTTAGGGCAGTAAGTGAAGATTTTTCTGAATTTTGGTATAATTCTAGGTGCAAATATGTGGGCAGATACATGCAACCTTTTTCAAAACAGGAGCTAATGTAACTGCAGGAGCTCAGCTTTCGCATGTGAGGAGAATGAAAATGAGGTGATAATTGACTTTCGCTGTTTCACACATCAGTGTCACACACAATTGTGCTTACAAGCATCAAGGATGAAGAAGAAGAAAAAAATATATTTCAGGCATGTGCATGTGTTTTTGAGTAGTGCATTAAAAGGGTGCATGCACACTCCAGCCAGGCAGGGAGTTGTGTGTAAAAAGAAATTTGCACATTAAGCAGTCCTAAGTAAGGATAAATAATTAAGGAAATGGGCTTGCCTTTTGTATCCTCCTGTATAATGTTGTCATGGGAACAGCAGGCACCATTTGACTAAGGCTTCCATCACTTGCTGTTTTTTTCTATTTTCTTCCAACTCATCTTCCCTTCATCTATAGATAATCCAGGACTTGCTTGAAATAGAAAGGTAAGGATCAAAGGTATGTGTTTCACCTAGCTTTCAGTCTGATTGGTTTATTTGTCAGAGGCTAATTTCTCCTCAAAAGAAGTGAAGCACAAACAGAGGTGCATTAAGAAGAATATCTTTGACTCAGCTAGAGATGCCTTCTATGTCTGTTGTAATGTTACAAGTCGGCAATAGCTGATGAGGCGAAACATTGGACAGGGTGTGGTTTTTGGAGGCCAGAATGTGACTGTAATTCTCCTTAAAGTGGTGCAGTAAGAGAAATTAACATTAAAGCCTGTTTAATAAATTTAAGGTCGGCAGCATTGTCTGTGAATGGACTCAATGCATTACAATAGATTTACTATAGGTTGTGGAGAGACTCTGTTATTCATTGTGAGACCATTTATTAATATGCTTTCGTTAAAAAAAGAGTTAACTTAAGTGTGTAGGTTTGAGGATTTTGTGTGGATGGGAGTCCATGCCTTGCAGGTTCCTTTGGCAGGCAGAGCAGTACCACCGGTTAAATATGACCCAGCTGGAAGGAAACTGCCCCACTCCTCCCTTTGCTTCCTCTGTCTGAGAGAACACATGCTCCATTGTGCGCTTCTCACCAGTCCCTGATAACAGGCAGGAGTGTGAGCATGCATTCATGCAAAATGTGTATTTATGCCTCCTTCTGTGTGTGTGTGTTGTTTTTTTTAGCATTCTAAGCCTCTCTCTTAGAAGTATAATATGCATCTAGGTTGTGGTTTGTTTTCTAACCCCACATTTTCAGGCCTCCGGCTAAATTGCAGCACATATTTTTATGCTCGTGCATGTGCTTAGTTGTGTGTTCCCATAGACGTCAGCAGATCCTTGAAAGAAAAGCAAAAGCCCATGGATGTCACAATATGGACATCCTTGTCAGCAAGGAAAAGTAAAGATACATGTTTGCCCTGTTTACACTTTCACGCATGTTTAGCTGCATGTCCGTTATATTGAGTGTCCGCTCAGAATGCTATACCGGAATTTACATTAAATCTTCAGTAGACTTGGATACCATCTCAAGCTTTCCTGTTTTTTCACATTACATTGAATGCAACTAAAAACGCAATTCAAGAGATAATTTACCATTGGTTTTTAGGATATATTTTCAGACAAAGGTTTTTTTGCCTCATGGCGACTTTGCATGGAAGTTAAAAGAGAATTCCGGTTTTTAACACTTTTAGCCCATTTTCTGTAGTGTCCAGGATGAAATCGAATGATCGACACCAAAATTATGACAATTGGTCCTGTCTCTGCTTTTTGGCTCATTTAGAATCCACCCCTGGCTGCTTCAGAATGGCTTCCATAGTGCATGTCCGATAATGTCCTTAAAACAACCTTAAACATTCTTTTTTTAAAATATGCTACTCACCGGGTCGTCAGCGCTGTTCAATGACGTTCCAAAAAAAGTTTCGTAAAGAAAAAACGTTCCTGTAGTGTTTTATTTAGCATTTTGTAAATCCCATTGAGTTCTGTTGGTATAGTCAATATTCCCCTGCCACCAGAAACGGAAATGGGGCCTGTTTACACAGTTGTAGTCTTTCGCTTCACTCTGTGTACTCCGACGTCGAGAATCAAGAATCCACCTTTCGTATTCCATTTTCAGAGTTTTTTAAAGTGTTTAACAGAGACGTTAGCACCTCGACGTCGGAGTACACAGAGTGAAGCGAAAAGACTACAACTGTGTAAACAGGCCCCATTTCCGTTTCCGGTGGCAGGGGAATATTGACTATTCCAACAGAACTCAATGGGATTTACAAAATGCTAAATAAAACACTACAGGAACGTTTTTTCTTTACGAAACTTTTTTTGGAACGTCATTGAACAGCGCTGACGACCCGGTGAGTAGCATATTTTAAAAAAAGAACGTTTAAGGTTGTTTTAAGGACATTATCGGACATGCACTATGGAAGCCATTCTAAAGCAGCCAGGGGGTGATTCTAAATGAGCCAAAAAGCAGAGACAGGACCAATTGTCAAAATTTTGGTGTCGATCATTCGATTTCATCCTGGACACTACAGAAAATGGGCTAAAAGTGTTAAAAACCGGAATTCTCCTTTAACCATTATAGGTTCATTTAAGCTGCCTGGCGTACTAACTCTGTTTAAATCATAATTCAACTGAGAGAATAACTAAAGTGAAATGCAAACCAGTGTATCCCCCAGCTGGGCCTACTGTGTCAGCTCTCCATCCTGACGTTAGCTTTCTAGTCAGGAAGCACTGAGGCGTGGAGATGAGATGTAAAAGCACCACATCCGTCTGTTTCTTAAAAGGGCTGTGGCAGTGCTCCATCTTTCCTACTGACTGCATCAGACAGAAACTTTATGTGACATCATGCAGGTCCGGTGGGTGCTGCTAGATATTCATGAGTTCATAATTATTGTAATGTTAGTGCCTGTGTGACCCTGAGATATAGTCTTAACCTGCAGCAGTAGCTGCTGATTATGGTGAAATGCAAGCAGGTGTGTATTGCTGATAAATCTAATCTTTGTGACTATAAAGATTTTCAGTTGGTACACTAAACAACTCCTTCTGACAGTTTCTCTGGCTAAATTTGGTCTAAGATATCAAAAAGTCTCAGCTAGAGCCAAAACAATCAAAGACTAGGTTGTTTAATTAGGATATTTCTCATCTAGCTGAGCTAAACTGCAATCCATTGGTAAGTCTGCACTGAGAATGTTTTTAAAACCACTCATGTGTATCACTAGGATTTGGGCTAGTTATCTACATATGCGTATACAAGTAATGCCAATGAATTAAAGCTGGCTGAAAAAAAAGAATCTCAGAACCAGATTTTCAAGTATGAAAGATTACACTAAATTTTTTTGTAAAAATAGTGTTAAATCTTAAATTGTTCATTTCACTCACCTGCCTAACTCTGCCCGGTTTTCTAATTATAACTTATCTCATCCACCTGCATCTGTTGCTTTATATTCGGTTCAGCCCCAGCGATTGGGGCCAGATCATTATTTGTTCCGTTTGTCTGCTTGGTTTTTAGTTTATTCCCTGGTTCCTGGTGGAAAATGGGTTGAGAAGTTTGGTATTTGTCTCGTCTTCTAATCCTGTCCTGATCCCTCTCCGCGGAGCCCTCAGTGTTTTGGCTGAGAAAGCGGGGAGGGTCGGTTTAATTCCCGTAAGCTTAGCTCCGAGGAGGAGACCAGTTTAACCTACAGTTTTTCCTGCATAAATCCTGGAATATCTCGTCTCTACTTCCCTCAACCACTGAGCCTGCCTGTCTTCATCTTTGCGTGTCTGTGTGGGCACGCTTCTGCACCCATTAGACTCTGGACTCTGAACCTACCTAAACGCACTTTGGATTAATGGAAGTCTTGATCCTTGTGTTCCTGTTGTGGGTAGAAAACATTTGATCAAGCGAAGAACTGCTGGATCCCTGAACTATTCCTGCCTGCTCTGACGTATCGACTTCCTGCTACTTCTCCTGGGCTGCAGCATCAGAAATGCTCTGGGCGACCCAGGCCGCGTCTGGTTTTCCAGCCCATCGGCTGGATTGCACCCCTTTCTGGTGAGATTCCCCCTTTCTGAATAATGAAACCAGAATGTTAGTGAATGGCCGGTGCCCGGTCCTGCAGTGGCCACAGATCCATAGCAGCGCGCCTCTGTTTTGTCTGTTTTTATTTTAATAAACGTTTTGAACTTTCCTACTGACTGTCTCACCATGAATACTGGGTCCATCTCTCCCGCGTCATGACATATAGTGGCACTTGTGAGATATCACGCCATAAGATAGACACAATATTCTGTTCTCAATTCAAGAATGATAAATGCACGATAAATGCTCCAGCTCCTCTATCAAAAATACAGGCAGGTGCAGGAAATGCAAATGATCTATTTATAATTTATTTATTGAATCTATCAAATTCTATATTACTCTTAATTGAATATTAAAGTCTTATACCCATTCAAGTTTAAACCTTTAACAATGACTTATTGGACTGAAGAAAAATGTTACCTACCTGTATTTTCTAAAACTTTTTGCACAAAAATAATGGATTATTTTGCACATCTTTGAACTCACAGTGTGGTTGTACTGTAGGTTGGATGTTTTAACTTTGGATAGTCCAGACAAAGTTTTCAGACAAACCTTGCTTCTTGTGTTCTTTTGCCAACATCTACAGTGTAATTTTGGTACCACCGAACTTAAAGGCAGTGAGAACAATGTTCATAGCTTAAACTTGCACACCTTCACTCAAAACCTGTCTGCCTCAAACTCAACTCTGACAACGCACTCTTGATTCTTGGCGCTCCACAGGATTAACTGATGTAGTTTTATTTACAGCTGTGTTAGACGCTTCTTTAATGGACTCATCGGCCACTCTCTTTGTTTATTCTTCTGACTGGATCGATTGAGTCACTTGATTAGACACATGCTGCCCATGTCGACGTTGGGGTGGACTAGAAACAAGTCCAACTGCGGAGTTCAAATAGAAAACAGATTTTTTTTTTCTCCTAACAGATCCCAAATGGAAAAACACATTTTAATCATAGAAATTGAATAAGTTTCACTTGTGTTTAAAATGTTTTAATTCAAGCACAAAACAGTTTATTTAAAACTAGAACAGTAATTTGAATTTAAACATACTTAAAGACTTTGGGCATGATTTGTTTATAGGTTTTTTTTATTTTTTACATTAAAATAAGCACAAACCTCTTTGCATCTGCAGACCAAAGGTGCTAAGTAAGCTACGCTGTAAATACTGTGTAAATACTACCTGCTAAATTATTTATTAAATCTAAAAGTGATTTTGGGGTCGTTATTTAGTGTATTCAAAAGTCAAGTGGAAAACATTTGAACTGTCAGGAATAGATTAGTGGAATGATATAAGCGGGGAAAAGTATGTCAGTGCAATTCGGCTAAGATTAATGCGGTGAAACTGAAGATAATCTTATTAAAATACTGTGGACTGTTTATAAAAATAGAAAAGATAAATAGGGCTTCTATAGAGCTCTGTCCTCCTCTTTAGTTCCACTTTGGTTTTCAGAGGCACAGTGTATATTAGGTGTTTATTATATAGGTCTTTTATATAGGTCTTTTATATATAATGGGACTTTTTGAAAAAAAAAAAGCTAGCTTTCCTTAACTATTGAGTAAGATCTGTAGAAACAACTGGCTTGGCCTTTAATTATTTAGGTCTTTTTATACTAATTTACACCATATAAAAGTTATCTCTCTTTAATTTGTGATAAAAACCCAAATAATTATTTTTTGAATTATAAATAGAACTTACGTGCATCACAGTTTAGAAACTGTGGATCAATGCTCTCATAATGACCCCAGTGCCTGACAGCTGTTTTAAGATTGATGTTTTGTTATGTTCATTGTTAAAGTGAGAAATTAAGTTTATGAGTTGTCTGTTGAGCTGAAAGTTGGTTTAGCTACCAGCTCTCAACAACACAAACATTAAACAGAACAGTTGAGTACATTGTTAAAAATTTACTCTAACCAAGTGACAGACTACAGGTAACCACTGGTTGCTGACAGTACTAAGGTTTCAGCTTCATAATCTACATTACTGCTAATGTAATGGGTTGTTTTTGATTTTGCTGTCTTTTTTCTTGTTTAAAGTAAAAAATACATAGTCTGCTTAAACTTTAACTGTAAAATAGTAAACTGTTCAAAAATTCAGCAAAACAGTTTATGTTTCATAAAAAGCTTAATTTCAATCTTTTGATGATATTTGACACTGTTACATTAGACAAAAGCAATGTAATCAATAAGATTCTGATTTCTTCAAAACACAGTTTATGTCAAGAATTTAATGCATTGTTTATTTCTGTTTCTTAAACAATTTTAAAATATCACTTTTTTGTGTTGCTCTTTAAGCTATAGGTATTACAGTGTCATGATCTTGGCGCTGATGACTAGCTTACTTGCTTATTTAATTTACCTCCCTCCGCAAAATTTCTCATTACCGTTCATCTGATCTACTTGCTCCTGCATCTATTTAACCAGCCCCCTAATCAGTCATCAGTGCTAAATTATTCTCGAGCCCTGGGTGTGAGTCTCTCTAGCTTACTTTAGTGTTACTGATTGCCTCATCCTGACCTGTTCTGCCTTTGAACCTATGAGCCAGCCTGTCCCTGTTCTTATCTGTTTTCCTGACCTGTCTACGGACTCCTGCTTGATTCTGCCTGTTAACCGAGCTTGGAACTGATTCCTGACACCATTCTGGATTTACCTTCGGACCTCTGATCTCCTGGTTATGATTTCCGAGCATGTCATTGACACCGGCTTTGGTTTCGCCCTCTGGATTATCCGGCCTTCCTTTGTCTGCTCAGATCTGATCTCCTGCTTATTCTCTGTCCTCCAGGACTTCAGTGTCTGTAACTCTCTTGGCGGTGCCCGTGGCTTCACGTTTGTAGCCGACCAGCTGGAACCTACCTGGGCACGGATTAAACTTAAACACCAGAAGTTACTGCCTTAGACACCCTGACTGTTCATTGCAGATCTGTTGTTTTAAAATAAATTCTTTTTGAAATATCTGACTGTCTGCCTTGAATACGGGGTCCTCTGTTCTGAGCCTTGACATACGGTCTCCCTTCTTTTTACAAAATCAAATATCATCATGGCGGCTAATTGGAAAAGAAAGCCCTGCATAAGAGATCACAAAGCAGAAAAAAAAGCCAATCTCAAGCCCTTTCCAATACATTTGGCTTGTTTGGAATGGCTGCCATTGTCCTGATAGGGGGAGACATTAGCCTAATGTAGGGAGGCGAGTACGATAGCTAAGCTTGGCCATTTCCATTTTAATGGTGGCCATCTAGAGGTTAATCTGGTTATGATGCGGTCAAGGCAGGCATTTGCGCTGACACGTCAAATGACGAATAGTAGTACTGGGAGGATCTATGGCCTGGAAGGGTTTATCTTCCCACCAAGGAGGTAGTTACTGGTACGCTTAACTCACAGTCACAAACACATGCTCACCCACACACTTAAACACACAGGCATAAACATTTGGTTGTTTGAAGTTTACTCATGGGGCAGGCTGTAAGCAACAGTGGATAGATTTGCTGTTGCTCAATAAAATCTTTAGGGAGCCACTTATTAGGCTAGAAATTATTCCACATCTGCTCATGTAAGGTGCTTATTTTCTATGAATATTATCCCCTGTGGACCCCATATATACATTCTTTATGGCTTTTTCATGAAGATAAAAGAGCTGAATCCTGTTTTTTATGTGACAGGGAGGCGTATAATAATGTTCCTGTTTGCTGGTTAAAAGTGTGATCTTAGGTTTACTGCACACAAAGGCAACATCTGCAACAAAACAGCTTCCTTTGCAATAGCATTTATTATTAGATACATTCCTCAAAAATCCCACATTGCACGTTTACATCTAATAACAAAGGCAAAGACAGTCAAGTTAAAATTTGCTTCACGTCTTCATTCTAAACATAAAAAACCACCTCTGTTATTGACTACAAGTTTAGGGTTCTCTAAAAATCTTTGCCGTTTTGTTCAAAGGGAAATTTGAATCTTGGACAAATCAAAGATGGGAAGAGCTAATGAATAAGAAAGAAAAGACAGACATACGGAAGACTGCCACTGCAGTATTACTGATATTTTATGAGAATTGTGGCATTACCAAAATAAGATGTTAGGATTATGTTTTTTTATGATGGGATATCTTTCCATCCATAGTCTCTACAGGTGATGAAAGCACACATTTTTCAGACATGCTGGACATGACAGATTGTCATGAAATGACAGACTTTCTGCACATATACTGAATTTTAAAATAAGCAAACCACTTTAGACTTCTTTCTCGTTTTTGTCATTTTACAATCAGAAAGATTTTAAAGTGATAGAATAACACAAAGAAGTGAATAAATGAATGACATAGGATGCACAGTGGTGCAGTCGGTGACGCTGCTGCTGCTGTTCGATTCCCAGCCCTGCGTCTTTCTGCACAGAGTTTGCATTTTCTCCTTGTGCATAAGTGGGTTCCCTCCTGGTACTCTGGCTTCCCGTTGACTGTTAGGTTAATTCGCTTCTCTAAATTCTCCTTAGGTGTGAGTGTGTGAATGGTTGTTTTTTTCCTGTTCCTATTGCACCTGTCCAAGGTGTACCCTGCCTCTTCCCCATCCATAGCTTGAGATACGCGCCAGAACCCCTCGCGACCCAAGCAGGGATAAAAGAAGTAAGAAGGGATTCTAGGTAATATAGAGTATTTACTGTAATACCCTCCCCATTCTTATCAATATATCCCCTCCTTTTTATCAATCTAAACAATTCCCCTCTCTGCCATTGTGTTTTTGATTGCTTTCTTTTGGCGGGTGTGATGTAAGGAACAGTGGATGGGAGTTTTGGTTACTGTTGCAGGGGAGCTTTACAAAAAGGATGAACACTCAGCTGCAAAACAATCGATTTGTTGTTCTTAGCACCTCGAGAACAAGTACAAATTTCTCAGTTCATGCAGAGTATGTAACTGGATTAAGGCACTAAGACTTAGAGAGAAGCTATGTACAGAAAACTTCTACAATATAAATAAAACATTTTATATACTGGCAAAAAGAAAGAGTTGAAAGCTTTAACTTCCATTTGTAATTTTCATCAAAGCATAATACACATTGGGGACGCACCAACATGGATAATGTTAAAATAAAAGCAAACTGGAACCATTTAGGATAAATGTGAAAGGCTTTCTGTGGAAAAACTAACATTAAAATCACCATTCTGGTGTTGAAGCATGGGGTAAGGAAAGCATTATGCTATGAGGATGCTTTTCTTAAGTAGTTACATTGGAGATTTTGTAAAATTTCACCTAACATTCATAACTACTTTGTGGTGGACTACAATTGAGAATTAAGGGTGTAATTTAACAAGATTTAAAAATATTACATTTTATGTATACTTTTACAGGTTACTGCAGATGTAAACATATTTACAAATCTTTCATCCCAATTTCTCCTATAAACTAACTCTTTTGTGAATAGTTCAGATCATACATCTGTTCACCCCTTTCCTTGTTCAGGTACTCTTACTCTCTGCTGCATCATCTCTTACTGACCTGACATAGGATTGCACACTTTCTTCCTACAAATATTCAAAATCTGTTTATTGACATCCCCATAGTTACCATCATCCTCACTACCAAAGCCACATCTGTTTTGTCATCCTTTGATCTCTTCCTGTCTCCTTTCTCCTGCTTGAGCGCAGCAACAGTGACTGTCGATTTATCAAACTGTCAAGGCGCACTAACATAGCTCTGTACAACTGCTGCTAAACAACTGTCTCTGTAAAGCAAACAATGGCAGTCACACAAAGCCTTGTGCACACATTGCACATACAGGTAAAGTCCTGGAGTTCTGCCCGAGCAAGGTGACACCTCTCTCTGCACACTCACTTGGCAGTAGGCACACCAGACATGGCTAGAGCAAAGCGGATGCTGCCACTGACACAGTGGGCAGAATGCTGCATGTCGTTTGAACATCCAAAGATGTGGAGCATAAACAACATTGCAGTAAAGCCAGGTAAACAGCTCCCAAAATACATGCTGTGGGATGAAATATTAAACACTAAAACAAGACAACAATTAGCTTAATTGCTGAAGCAGCATTTATGCAGCTATTCCATATTCATACTAGTACACCTGTATATGTACGAGCCAAAAAAATGTGACCTTCTACTTTGCTGGTGGTCTTGCTAAAGGTAAAACAGCATGGCCAGCAGTCTCTTTATGGGGGGCTTTATGGTTTGTCAGTGGGGTCAACTGCTGGATGGGCTTTTCCCTAGCAGATTTACACTGAAGAGCTCTAGAGTAGGTCGCAGACTCCTAGCAGTTAATTTCATAATGCACCCTGGGCAAGGCTTAAATAATTCAAACAGAGCTGCAAGTGAAAGATCTACTTAATCAAAGGCTGTTGGCTTTCAAAGAATGGCAAGAATTGCAGCGCCTTGGTTAACCTCCCTTCTCATGCTGTGATCTTAAAATATGAGCAGGGCAAAAACTAAAGTAGAGAAGACGTAATGCGGCACACTAACTTTCATTCCCAGTTGAGGGCATCTCTCCTCTTCAAACATAATTGCTTTAGAAATGAATTATAAAATACCTTTTTTTATGTTTAACTCAGCCCAAAACAGGAGATTCTCAGTGACTTAACTAAAAAACAATATCCTCCACATCTTAGTGTTTTACCTATACAGCATGCATGAGTATTAGTTTACATGGTGATATCTGCTCGGAAAGAGCTCTGTTTCCAGGATAGCTAGTAAAACTGTTATACTGTCATCAAGTGTCTTGGAAAATAATTCAGTTCAATTCAAAATTACATTATAGCCTAACCTTAAACCATTTTTGGTCCCCTGACAAGATGTTTTGTATATTAAGTGCTGTAGGCAGTAAGGATCTTCTTTAGCAGTCTTTCTTACGCTGGATCTGAAGTAGTAATTGGCTGAAGAGAGTGTTGTTGTTTAACAGTATAATGTACAGGTTTCTCACTCTTGTCCATCATGTTTTCATTTTATGAATAATTCTTCTTTGTGAAATCATCTCCAAAGGTTCCAGGGAAGTTTCTAAAAAAAAAAAAGAGAAGACTTCTTTATTAGCTTGTTGAGCTTTTTTAAATAATTAGCTCTGATACTATTACCCCAGCATATGAGGGCAGAACAGACTTGTAGAAGATAAGCGTCCTGCTGCAAACACTTAAGGACCTAAGCTTGTTTAGAAAGTACAGTCTGCTCTCTCCCTTCTTGCAGAGTTACGTCTTTAGTCAAATTTGTTGTGCAGGTTGACATTGAGGTAATTATACTCATGAGGTTAATATGATTTTACTTCTTAATTCTGAAATCAACAATCATCTCCCTTGTGTTGTTCAGATTCATGATAGGAATATTTCTTATACTGGAAGTTGAAGGTGTACAGCATAAATAGGAATGGTTAGAGTTCTAAGCCCTGTGGTGCACCTGTTTGCTGACTATTGTACCTATTTAGACAGTTGACAATTTGTGTTCTGTGTGTCCAGTAGCCTTTGATCAAGCCCACTATTGAGATCTGACAAAAACCATCAGACAGAATCCCTTGAAAGGATTTGGAGAAATGAAAAGAACAGGATTCTCGCAGTGCTGTTTACCTTTTCAAAATGAGAGTATGGTGGCATATTTAACTCCAACTCCACAGGAATAAGCAAACTGCAGAAGATCCTGATAGTTTCTTTCTTGCTTGCTTAGGTGGACCAACAACAGTCTCTCTCGGACAGAGTTCTTCAATCCCAATTTTTGAGCTCCTGTGTTTTTTGTTTTTTTTTTCCATTTGTCTCAGATTTAACAAACCCTAGTCAAATAGTCTGTTTATACCAGTACTGTTGAGTACTTGACTGCAGACTGAGCCAAGTGATTGAGGTGTGGAAGAAGAAACACATCTAAAAGGTGCCAGACACCAGACCTTAAGGACTGTACTTGAGGAACCCTGGTAATGACCTTATGGTATTGGATGGCAGAGCAACAAGTCCGTACAGGGCATTAGGACAAGACTATTGGCTGGGTTTTCTTTGATACTGGAACAAGGGAGGAGGTCTTCCACATCACCAGGGCTGTCCCCTGAGTCAGAATTAAGGCTAAAGAGGTGCTGTAGAATCCCACAGGGCTGCACTGAACAGGCCTTCAGGAATGTGGGGCTGATACCATATAGTGATTCAGTCTCTTCAGTTGCTTCTTCTTATTTATGCCCATTTTTACCCGTTAATACAATTTATACCCGCATTTACAACTCTTTTCACACTTTAGAAATACAACACTTTAATGTATTTATGTTATTAGCATTTCCAGTGATGGGATAAACACAATATACTGTATATTTTTGAATTTTAAAGAGAATTTATGGAATTAATTTCTATTAAGGGTGTACCTAATGGCATAGTCAAATTACAGTTTAGTATGCATAAGATTTTGCATTCTCAGGCTTTAATTGATACGCAAACACTTTTTTACTTTTGGATTCATTTCTAAATACATTAAGATACACTGAGGTTTGTGGCTTTATAAAATTATGCTTTAATCCATCTTCAACATAATTTCTCTTTGGTTTTTTTCCCCCTTTGGACATCAGGAGCTATCTTTAGGCTATTGAATTGTTCATTTTTCAATTAAATCTTGAAACCTATTAAAACCTACTAAGTTTATTTGACATTTTTAGGAGTTTTCTGTAGCTTTACCCAATAGACTCAACCTTACTCATCAGCCATATGCAAAGCTTCACAGTCAACTCTGACCCCCATCAGTCCTAACCACAAGGCTGTTGTTAGGCCATTGATTGGCATTTGTCTGACAGAGACTTTGTAATGAAAGAGATGATGAGGAGATTATTGACCTGCCTGCGCTTATGAAAATCAGCCGTGAGAGGTGGATGTGGGGCTTTACCTGGATATTGGTATTGACCTTATTGTAATTGCTGGGTGGATACCAGCTTGCAGAGCCAATTCAGCGTCTTTAATGAAAAATCAGATGGAGATTGCTCTCGATTAGAACTTCTTTTGTTCTTTTCTTTCATTACTGATTAGAAATTACTACTGAGAATATAAATAAGGTGGAGGCGGTGTAAGTGCTGCAGTGTTTAATTCTTTTACTTGCTTTAGAGGAGTCAGTAAGTCTGAAGCTTTTATACGGCTTCACATTTACCTCTTTGTTTCCAACAATGAATCATGCTGCCTAAATATATTCAAGTTGTCATAGTTCAAGCACTCACGCATTAGCATCTTTTGGAGGAGGTCAAGCAGATATATGATGATCTGGAAAGTGATGGCTGAGAGGCTACTGTTGACTTTTCCATTTAGTTTTTGCTGAGACGGACCCCCAGGAGTCAACAATGCAATGATGGATATACTCTGACTTGAGATGATATTATCCTTATGCTGCTACTTGTGATGCCACCCTGAAAGCACATCCATTCTTTATCATCCCCAAAGTTTATTGTTGTAAATATTTTTCTGTTTACCCGCAACCAAGAGTTAAATATTGTTTTTGTTTATAAGCAAGTTTTCCTATATTTGAGTGTGGATGTTTTCACTCTGCAAGTGAGACTTCACTAAAGGCTCATGGTCCCTGAAATCATAAAAGCCTTGATTAAAGCAATGACAACAAATGCCATTTTTACTTATGTGGCTAACCAGGGATTAACCATGTCCATGATTAATTCATTGGTCCTGTTTTCACATTTTATGTTTTCTTCTTCACAAAGTAGTGTTTCAGTTTTAGATTATACTCAGAAGATTCCTTTCTCTTCTCATCCTGTTTACATGGTTGTTTTCTGATTACCCAGTAATCCATGCAGGTTTCTCAGACATGAAACACATTTCAGAAAGAAATGCTTTAGGGATTGACCTAACCATTAGAGACTGTGAACAAAGTGAAGCAGATCCCCGACATTTCACAGGAAATAAATCAGGCGGATATGTATTTCTTTTCCCAGAGTCTCAGATCGACATATCTGAGAGCTATATATGTTTTATTCTATGTTTATTCTATGAACTCTTTCAATTTGCTGCCCTACTTTATCGCTTTTGCTTATTTTCATTATGTTTTATGTTTTAGCACATTCCTTTACATCCCTTTGAAAATCTGTAGAGATTAGAATAGAATAGAATTGAATAGAATACAAAATCCCTTTATTGTCCCACAATGGGGAAATTCTGGTCTTTACAGCAGCAAAACAATTATAGAAATAAATATGCAAAGTTGTGGACAACAAATACTGTTGCTCACATTGGTGAACAGTAGAGAGCAAAGATGAAAAATGTTACAGCAAGAATTTCTGGCAAATGTTTAAAGATATGGAATAAATGCCTAAATGGTGGCTTAGCAATCAATAAAGGGTGCCTTGATAATTGCCTATACTGCTTTAAATTTGTCACACTTTTTCACTGCCAGATCATGGCATGAATGTTGTGTATTTAAGGTTCTACGTGACTGTATTGAGCCATCTTTTATCATATAGGTAAAGAAGTTTAAAAGCATGTCTATATAGCTTTTTACCCTATAGAGATGCATTTGACATTCACTCCAAAACCTCTAGATTAGTAGGATTGGCATTTCAGAAAATAAGGTTTCAAAAAAATTTTCTTTTTGCATATTCTTAGTAGGGGTGTAAATAATAATCGTTTTGTATCGATGCATAAATCCAAAAGCCGACGATCCGATGCATCGACACGTCCGCAAGATAATCGATTCATGTTTTTTTTTTTTTCTCCGGTCTATTTTTATCCATTTGCTCCTGGGCGTAATTCTCCCTCCCGTGCTGCGGTGCCGCTAAACCTATTTTGCCCTCCTACCGCGCTTCCTGGTTATACTCTTACAGCAGTTTGTTGCAGCAAGCTTCACACAGACATTTTTAAATTATGCTCAGTATTGAAGCGTGGTCTGGGCTACACGCTGTGGGTCTAGATACGGCTGAGGCGATGAGGAAGTGGGGGCGAGTTTAGTCCGACGACGGAGGGACAATGGGGCAAAAAGAGCGGAGATTCAGCTGGAAAAAGGCTCCCAGCGTTCTCGCGCACCTCGCTCATCTAGCGGGTCAAACTTCACGAGTTGTTTTCCGTAATTTCGGTCATAAAAACAAAACAAGCCGGCTTCCTGTCTGCTGCACTGTTTGCAATCAGCTACAATCTGGGAGAGGAGCAGCGGAGCGTCTCTCAAGGGGGCGGTGACGTCGTCACTCTGAAGCCTTCTTCTTCATCTTTTTTTTAATGGCGGTTGGCAAACAACTTATAGGTGCATTACCGCCACCTTCCAGAATGGAGTATGGACCAGACAAACTATTATATTCTCCCTAAAATACCCGTTCTTCTTAGAAAATAAAAAATACTACCAAAAACTACATCCCCAGATGACCTTTGAAACAATTTCCTTATATCTAGTTTATTTTTATTCCTGTCTAACTCTCTACACAACATCTCTCTTTCCTGAGTATATTTATTACATTCTAAAAAAATATGTTGGACAGTTTCTCTGGAGCCGAGGTATTGCATTGAACTCATTACACTGATATTGTGCAGTATTTTTGCAGTATTTTTTGATGCAACTTTTCTACTTCTGTTATTTGCTGTTGTTTCTAAAGAAAATGCATAATGATATTACAGCTTTCATTGATTTATTTCAAACTTGAAACTTTGTTTAGCCTGTAAGGTGTAAAAAAAATAATAATAATAATTAAAAAAAAATTAACCGATTAATCGATTAATCGAATCGAATCGAATCGTGGTGTATTCTTGAGTATCGAAAATAATCGAATCGTTGGGTCAGGAAATCGATACTGAATCGAATCGCCATGATGGATGTGATTTACACCCCTAATTCTTAGCCAAATCAAGGTATAGGCTGTACCATCCTTATGATAATATATTTTGATATAAAATGTACATTTATACCTTTAATTGTTTGATTATCAGGGTTGTCTTACTTAAATGTGAACACATGCAACCAATCTTAAGTCTTTTTCAGCCTCCAACAGGTTTTTTTTTTGCATAATTGCTAGATATTTTGCAATATCAATCCTCTAATCAAGAAGACTTCAACAGGGGGTCCGCGACCCCTAAGGGGTACACAGACGTACTGCATGGGAATAGCAAAACTTTATTGTATATTCCCCCTTGCAATTTTTTGATAATTGAAATGTCTTTACTTACACATTAACATGAATTCTACACAATGTACTAAACAGATAAATGGAAGCAGAGGATGTCTTTCAGTCATCAATGCACACATTCAGTGACACACAGGAGCTCTTTCAAGCTGGGCACCGTTTCATTCACAACACCTGTCCCATCAACAACAAATCTTAGTCCGAATCAGAAATATTTTAATAATCCCAGGGCAAAATGACTTTAGTTACATGACACTATCTGTAAAAGAGTGACTAGAGGGCCAATTTGATATAACACAATTTCATACTATATATATATATATATATATAATAAGGGGGTCCATCTCACCATCAGTTTGGGCGTCCTTGGCCTGCAAAACATTGAAGACCCGTGCTCTAATCAGCACCAACAAGCTTTCATGCATTTTCACAACAGCTGCTTCTAATTCTTACCTGATTGCCCTGCCATTCTCTTTTCTCTTTCCCTGTATATAAACTCTGTAGTTTTCATTCTTTTGATGTTGAAATCTTAGACATTTTGTGTTATGGTTTGTGTTTTTTTCCTCTTGGATCCTAGCGCCTCTGTCCGGTTCTTTCTGTGTTTCAAATGCTAATTCTGAGTTTTTTCAAATCTAGAATACAGGTAAATGCATGCTGCTCAAAGCTTATAATGTTGTTTTCAGTTAAATTAACTAACTGTTTAGTTGATTTATCCCTGACATGTCTGTTGTGTTTCATTGCGATTATGCTGTTAATTCACTAATTATCACAGATGTTTATTTGGTTAAAGATTAAAAGTTATACATTATTAAGCTCTTAAAGGGTGTGAGTACATTTGCAAAGACGGCGTCGCTATGGTTACAGGGAGAGTTTCATGTTTTTGACATTGATGCTAAACATCAGAGCCACTCAAATAAATAAAAAAGCTATCAGTATGGGCTAGTGGTTATAATCGGATTGATTAAAATGAGTATAAACTATTGTGAGAGTTTGTACTGATGTTATATGTAAATAACATAATATAAATATATATAAATTCTAGTTGCACACTTTGAAGTAGTATGGAGTCATAAGTAAAGTAGGAATCATGAACACTTGGTCTTATGGGCTATAAGGATTTCATTTCTTTATATCCCTTTTCCGACATAAGCAATAAATTACACATGTAACGTTAATCTAAATATATTTTCATATTTAGCTTTTGCATGTATTTTGATTGTATTTATAATAAATATTGTGTGTATATAACTCCCATGAGGATGTTTGTTGACACAGGCAGATTTTCTTCAGCATGTTTGAGAACACAAGTCCTGCTGCCATGCTCATCAAATAAGATTTTATCCTCTCTCCACAGTACTTGTCAGTCACACTCAGACAGCTGACTGCTCACGTTTGCTACTGAAGAGATTTAAATTACATTTTTTTTTATATATTTTTGCTTAATCTGCTTTTGGAGATAACATATCAAACCACTGCAACATTAGAGAGAGAGTAATATCTAGCACCCTCATTCTCTAGTCCTCCACAAAGTAAAGCATACTGTACACAGCACAGACAGCTGAATAAAATACAATTTGCTCTGTAAAATATCATTTTCTCCAGCAGCTAAATCCATTGAGATGGGAAACACAGATACAGAACCCAGTTTTTGCATATCCACCTTTCTAATTGATGGCAATATGTACAATTAAAATTTGATACTGAACAACTTACTGGAAAAAAGAAAAAAAAAACATGACATCAATTAAAAAGGTACCTACGTGTTTCTCTCCACTCATTCCCCTTTGCTCCTGCACCCAAGCGCTTGAGTCTCACATTAACAGGGGGACAGATTATTACTGTGGTGCCAGGCTTAGTGAGTGAACATGTATGTGATGATGGAGGTGTTAAAAAAGGTAAGGAAAGGAGAGGAGACATTTAGCACAATATTAATAGCTTATGCTACAAACCATAGGCAATAATAGATGTTGCAGCGCTTTGTCTGAACAGTTTGAGCGTGGTTTCTCTCATTTACTTTGTTGACAGAATGTTGGGGTAGTTATGAAAGAAGAAAAACTACATTTACACTCTACCTGTTCTGGCATGCCCTTATATCTTTTTATAACGACTTGTTTGTTTGTGGTTTCTTCTTCTCTCTGCAGCTCAGAATTGCAGTTACACTCTTCCCAGTCCCAATGGGACAATAGAGAGTCCTGGATACCCTTACGGTTATCCAAACTATGCCAACTGTACATGGGTGATCGTGGGAGCGGATCATAACCGGATACAGCTGGTATTTCAAGGTTTTGCCCTGGAGGAGGATTTTGACATCCTGTCTGTTTATGATGGGCCACCCAGCCCCGGGAACCTGCGGACAAGGTAAACCATCAAAGTTTATCACATGTGGTTCTGTTTGGTTCCAGCCTTGACAAACGATGAGCTGATGTTTACATTATGCTATATCGACTTGACTGCATCCTTTGCTATCATTCAGAGTCAAAATTGAAGGTGTATCATGAAAAGAGAGTAAAAGCAAAAAAAAATAGTACTATGCGTGCATTTGGAACAAATTGTTTGATGACTAATGTCACCCTGACTCTGTGACATTATTCAGGGTGATTCACATGATTTATTATTTTTTTTTTTTCCAAAGCTGACACTTGGTTGTGAACACTAATACATTTGTGACCCAGCATTCTCTGGCTCAGTTAGAAGTGTCAGTTCTCAACCAGGACTTAACAGGCATGTTTTGCTTCTTTTATGTGTTCCTTGCAGTATGTAACCAAAATGGGAAAGTTTAAAAAGGTTATGTGGAAATCCAGGCTTGCCACAGTTAAGTAAAATAGCTTCTATAGGTATGTGTATTTGACAAATCTCTATATACTTTGTTCTAGGATGTAGCCCGTATAGATGCAAAGTGTAGATGTCGAATGAAAATACTCTCTATGTATAAATGTTAAAAAACACATCCTCCATAATGCAAGTGAAGAGTTCCCCTTGGAAAGTATTAATGATGCTTGGAAACTGTTTTTTGGGGGGGAATAAAAAGGTAAGTGTAAAGGTAGTGTGGAGGTTGGTTGAGGACCCAAATGCAGAGATAAGGAGGCAGATATGACTTGGCTGATTTGACGAAGGCGGCAGAGAAAAACAAATCCAGGAACAAAAGTACAGGAAATAAAAACCATGAGATGCCAGGGAATACACACATGAGGGTCAAAGTAACAATGAGAAACAAGCAATGAGGAACTGAACAGGAAGTGTATATATGGGAGACAGAACAAAGACTAAGCTAATCAGCTGATATGGAACAGGTGTGGAAAGAAGTAGGTAGAAGGGAGCTAGGGTAAAGGAGACGGGCACAAGGGGGCAACAGAGTGTCCCTCACAAAACGCAACACAGCTTAAATATAACACAAAATGGAAAAGAAACCAATGGCCAACAAAACAGAATGACATAAACTCATAAAGAATTCCAAAAGCGGGGAACCACAACAATAAGGCCTTTTTAAAAAAATCAACTCAATTTGCCTTTCATTACAACTAGTAGTAATCACTGGGGCAAAAAATGAACACAAATTAATATAGAATGGAACAACCAAAAACTAGTTTTGCTTAATAAAATAAAAGAAATATGACATGAAAAACCCTACCTTGATTCACCTCAGAAAATGTACCAAACCATTAATCAGTCTGTTATCTACACCCACTTATCTTAGTGGAGATACAGGCATGATACAGCTACATGCAGCGTTGGGAAAGTTCTCTTTCTACGTGAACTAGTTCAAAGTTCAGTTCACACATTTTAAAATGAACTAGTTCCGTTCATAGTTCATAATTCAAAATTTTGAACTAAGTTCACAGTTCCAAAAAATGAACTAGTTCATAGTTTTTTTTTCATATATTGCTCAAATACACCATAGCCTACTGTAGAACCACAGACAGCAATTATTTTATCAGTTGTAACTCTGAAACTGTGCGTCAGATTTCATCTTCATATCCAGTTTTGAATCCTTATCCAACCAGGGTTTACATTAGCATTGAGGGGACAGCATTTCCCCATTGTTGCTTTAATGCTTTGTTGCTGTCCATTCACTTCACACTAGTAGCAGCTGCAGCTTTCACCCCTACAGTATATTCTCAAAAACATCAGGAAAAATGTGCTGCTTGAATGGTCTTTTTTTATGAGTAATTATTAAAAGAAAAACAGGAAAGTAGTCTTTAAGGTGCAAATGTTTTTTTAATTTTAATATTTTTTTCAATTTGAAATTCCATTTCAGTACATACTAAAAAGGAATACTGGAATCCTGGAAAATTATACCAGGCAGGTTTAACAAACAAGTTACATGAATAGTAAAACCCTCAAGAACATTTTACTAACACAAACTGAGGGACCAGGCTGAGGTAGGAATTTAAGGTTACTGAAGTGCGGATTTTTTTACTGAAAGCCGGCGGGCAAAGTTTGCACAGAAATGTAAGATTGTTGCCATCATCCTCACCGACCATATGGTCATAAAACTGTTTTAAGTGATCATACTGCTGCTTTGTCGCCTCCACGGTCACCTCCATGCTGCTGTGGCTTCCACGCTGCATTTTGTTTTGATGAAGCACGCGACTGTAGGCTACGACACTGATAGCTGGTGTTGCCAGATTGGGTGTTTTCCCCGCTACATATTAAGGCCTGTTTACGGTGTGATTTAACCGGGGTTTCGCCTGGAGGGCTCTATAGAAATCTGGCAACCTATTGAACGGAGTTGAACTGACAGAGCGTGCCGTTCACAGAAACCAGAATGAACACGTTCACAATAACGTTCATCAGGCAGTAATGCAGTACGTTCAGTTCATGTTCGCCCAAAATATGAACGAGTTCATGAACTTTCGTTCAATGAACGCGTTCAGGCACAACACTGGCTACATGTATCTATAATCTCTGATCAGTTATGACACCATTAAGAATATACACTTCATTCATATCCCTTTTTTCCACAGACTTAGTTATATAAAAATTGTAAGCTTTCTTTAAACAAATGAAAACCATTTTCATTGCCTCAGGTCTCTGTTAACCTTCCCAAGTCTCTGCTTGTTGGTATCCCTGACATCTTTTCTCATCTGACTCCACATTTTATGTCTCTCATTTTTAGTCAGTGATGCCTCAACTGCATCTCCCCAGAGAAAAGAACTGAAAATGAGAAGAAAATCTATTATGGATTGCTTCTGGTTTGTCCTCTTCAACCGTTTTCTTGTTTGGACCTCTGGGCCTTGTTTAGCATGCTCCAGCGGGACTTGGGGAAACTGCTCGTACTTTGGATAAAAGTGAGAAGAAAGAAGGATGAGTGGACTTTAAAGCAAATGGAAAAGGGGATTGACAGAAGAGAGGAAAGGCCAAGAGAAGATTGACATAAAAACAGAGAAAGGGATCATAGTTGGGTTTTAGATTCTACCAGCTTTCTCTGAAAAGTTTCTTGCTTAAAAGATGCCTTCTGTGAAAATAATAACTTCCCAGCTTTATCACCGAATGAGCTTTGACAGTCTGGAAATCCGCTTGCAGCTTTCTCTCAGTGGCAGAAATCTGACTGAACTTGTATGGATATTTTCAGAGACAAACAGCCCAACTGATACCTCGCAGACACCCGTATACAACGCCAAAGATGTAAAAGTGATAATTCATCCATCTTTTTCATCCCCCAGTTGTGTCAAAAGTAATTTTCCTTCCATCTTTCTTGCTGCTCTTCTTTCAATTTCTTTTTCACATTTCATTTGCATTCAGTTTTCTTTTTTTTTGCAAACTCTCATCTTCTTTTGGTGTTTTTCAATTTATGCCTTTGCATGTTTTTTTTCCCTTCTATATGTACCACTCTATAGGGTGTAGAGCTTGAATCTTTTCTTTCATCTTGAGTATTCATCATCAATATATTTTTCTTTTCCAACTTCTAACAGTCAGATTTGAATTCCTACATCAGAGCAGTCAGTTTCCCCTTAGATTTGCTTATCTAACCCATTCATATATTCTTTGCTGTTTTAGAAATCCTTATGAATATTATCTGGATGACGACTGCTTCAAATAAATTAGCCAAACGTGTGGCTTTCTACATGTATACACCCTGGGGTGTGGCTGTTGGTGCAGATGCTTTGTGAGTCATAGTCACTACTTTAGATAAGCACATGTGAGTCAGTCTGATGGTGCAGCACTTCATTACACTACTGATCAAAACTGACGCCTGGATAGGAGACAGAAATGCTATGGCAGCTTCTTTAAAAAAAAAAAAAAAAAGAGTAGAACAGTATCTGTTGATGGGAATCCTAGAGTGCCAGCACAAGCTGCTGCACGGCTCTTTGATCGCTGATAATTAAAGACTGCATTTATCTCCAGAGATGGTGTACTGATTCACTGAGTTACAAACAAGCTGGGCCTTCTGATTTGTGGCAGCTTTGCGCAATGTGGAGCAGAAATGCAGCCGAACAAAAGCCAAAAGAGAAAGAATCTGCAAAGCTAAGGGAACAGTTGAAAATGAATAAAAAAAAACATAGCTTATATAGAAGTTAAAAAGTATTTTATGTAAATATCCAACAAAAAACAAAGTTTTTAAATTGAATATATTAAATAAAATGAACCAGTATCAGATTTTTCTTTTTCCAAATTTTAGGTTTTTCCACATAAGGTTGCTGCTTGGTCTACCTGCTGTCAGAATAGTGTGAATCCATAATGCATATAGCTCTTGTCAGATACTTAACAACACATCTTAACTTTTTATTTTATTTTTTTTACCCTAGTTTGATTAGAAATATTAAAAAAAAATAACTTAATTATCGAAGCATTTGGAGTGACTGTAATACCCCTTTATCACCAGAATCCCACCACCATGCTTGACAGTTGAGATTATGTCATGGGATATTGTTCTTTTTAAAGCTTTCTCCCTGCTGCTGGGGCTGTAGCTTTAACAGTTTTAACGGGGTTGGCTTCACTTCTTCACTGACCTTCCCTTCATGTACATGTGCAAAGGTTATAAATAAGTTTAAAAACAATGCTTCTATGTCTGGATAAGTTGACCAGGAAGGCCAGCTCTGTGATTGGATCCCCTCTGGACTCAGTGCAGGAGTTGGGAAACAAAAAGACTCTAAGTAAAATAACATCTCTGTTGGATAATGTCTCCCACCTCATGCATGATGCTGTTGCTGAAGTGGAAAGCTCATTCAGTGATAGACTGCTGCACCCTAAATGCACCAGGGAGCATTATCACAGATCTTTCTTTACAGCAGCAGGAAAACTTTATAACCACTGTTGCCAATAACATCAATAAGTTGCTACACTATGCAGATTTTTGCACAGTTTCTGTCCTATTCAGTTAAATAACATGCTGCTGTCATTTTGCACCTCTCTGGTGTTTTCAAATATCCATTACTGTAAAAATGTCCACAGCTGTTTATTGATTATTTATTCTTTGGCCGACTGCACAGTATTTGTATTTGTAGAAACACTATACAGCACAGTCTTTCATTTGTTTATTTAATGTTTTTTTTTAACTCTGCCACTTATTTTGTTGTTTTTATACACTTTTAAGGTCCACATTTGTGCAACCACTTTTGCTGTAATGCTGCTGTAACACCACAATTTCCCCATTGTGGGACAATATCAGGATTCTCTATTTTTCCATTCTATTTTCTATTCTGTTACAGTCATTAATAGTGAGGGTATCAGCATATTTCCAATGTAATTATAAACGTTTCAGCATTACCTGTGCTGAAATGAGCTGGGGAGAAAGCTTAGATCTCAGTCAAAGAGCTGTTATCCTGGAAATCAGGCAAAAAAAACATTTTTGTATGAGCATAACGGTGACTTCTCTTAGAGTAGCAGCCTGTTAAGCTGAAATATTCCCCTGGGAGCTCTGTGAATATTCAAAGTTTGCTAAGGCACATATTCTTTTTGTCAAGGTGTTCATTCCTGCTCTTTTTTAATTATTATTTATTTATTTTTAGCATAAATCCTTTCTCAATTTGATATTTTAGCCCTTTAGATGGGAAATGGAAGCTTTCAATCGAGCTAGTGGTCAATGATTTCAAGTCAATAAAAATCTAGTTTTACTGGCAGGGGAGCGGCAGCCTCATGGTTAGGGCTTGGAATCCTGAGGTTGTGAGTTCGAAACGCACTCCCACAGACTGCCACTCTGGCTCTTTGAGGAAGACCCTTAACCCCTGATTGCTCCCCAACCGCTGCACAGTTGCAGCCCACTGCTCCCCAAAGGGGATGGGTTAAACAGAGAGAGTTAATTTCTCCATTGTGAGATCAACAAAGTGAAATTTGTTCATTTATTCTTTTTATTTTTACTCTCAGGGGCTCTAATATCTTCCAGTTTATGATGAGGTTTAGCCTTATTGGTTCCCCAAGTATTATTGCATTTTTTAGTTCTTTTTTTTTTTTTTTTTTTTTTTTTTTTGGTTTTTATCATTTCAACCTGGACACAGCTGTGTTGCACCGGGATCCAGAAAAAAAAAAAAAGAAAAAAATGCTGTTTGAATAAATAAACCTGTCTGACACAAAGTTTACCTCAGTTTTTTTTTTTCAATTTAAAGCCAATAAACTATGTTTATTATTCAAATCTGATATTTAAATACAGTCAGCTATCTAGTAGAGGTGGTATATTAGCTGTACAAAAAACCAAACAAAAATAATACTGATCTACATTTAGTCAAACATCAAAGGGAAATTATTAATTTCTAAACACTGAAATTTTAATGAACGTTCACCTTGCATCTTGGCTAGCCAAACGGGCCGAGTTAGTTTGCATGACTTGCGCTGTGATTGAAAACATAACTCGGTGCAGCAAAGGACTTGGTTAGAAAATATGAAGCTTACATCCCATAAACAAATATACCACTATCTTCCTCTTTAAATTTTATGCCAATATTAAAGGATAATAATAGGCCAATACTTACAACTGTGCTTGAAAGTTTATAAACCCTTCCACTGAAACAGAAAAAAATCCACTGTCATTTCATCCTGAGGTTCTGCTCTAAAAAAATGTTTCTGCAGTGATTGACACCTATAGCAGTAATGTTACTCATGCATGCTACCACCAACCATCAGTACAGCAGTTGGTTGCCAGTTGGACTGACTGCAGGCAAGTAGTCTTTATTACTGAAAACAGAGTTAGATTGACTTCTCAGAAAGAAACTGCTGATTTGTTTCCAAAGCATATGTCACAGGTATGTTTTGATTATCGATATAAATGAAGAGAACAGATCATCAATACACTTTGGAAAATAAAAGCAATCTTAATCCTTTTGAAATGAAAATAGCTGTTGATTAAAAATTTCTAGAAGAGATTTACTACATATAAACAAAATGTATGTATTATTGACTTTCTTGTATCCTTAAACATCAATGCCTTTAGTCAGAGTGGATTATTAATTTATTTGTATGAAATTGACTGCAGTGTGGATGGGAGAAATTTAGGGGTGTCCCGATACATTTTAATTTCCGAAACAATACTGATGCAGCATACCGTTGCAGCTTTGAGAATCGGCCGATATACCGATATTAATCAGATATGACATGTGTATAAATCAAACCAGCTTTTATTGCTTATTTTATATATGGTTTATAAATGATCAAGTAATATTACTAATACACTAAAAGGTCTGAAATCAACTAGCCCATGTAAAATTAAGGTGATACAAAACTTTTAAGAGAAGCAAAGTCTTTCTATTAGCATGAAAAATTTTTAAATTGTAGATACTGGATGGTAAAATCTTATATAAAATAAAATATAAATAAATGTTTTATCGGATCAGATCGATATGTGATATCAGTGATGGATTGCGACATCCCTAGAAAACTTGGAATTCAAGTATTCATTTCTGGGTTTCTGATTTTACTACACTGAGAGATTTGCTTTGAAGACAGGATAGAAAACCCAAAAAAGAAGGATAACGGAATTTTTAATTGTCACATTGGGGAAAGGCAAAGGTATCAGATAGGACATCTGATGACTAAAGAAATATTCAACTTGACTGCAAGAACATAACTTTAACCAGCTCACTGATTCTGTGGGAGAGATTGCACATTACTTATCATGAAAAAAAGCAAGATTTTTTTTCTCACATTTTGTGTCACATTTCACCTTGTAACTGCCAGTCAGGGTACACTAAGTACATCTCAGTGTGAGAGAAAAGCTGCTGGGGTGTGCAAAGGCATCCCTCTCCACATGCCTTCTTGTTACTGATGGAGTGACAGAGCAGAGGGGCTCACAGTCTGGTGGTCTGAGACACGTGGGGTTAGTTGGAGAGAGACGGAGGCGTGAAAGAGGACAGATTTTAAGCCTGAGGGCAGGATTGGACCTAAATAAGGAACACTAGTGCATAGTGGTGGGAGTTGTGATAGCACAATAGTGAGCAGTTGTTGCTGTGGGAAAGGAGGGAATGTCAGTGCACAAATTTATTTAGATATGTATGGAGGGACAGAACATTGCATTGTATTTGCTTTAGATGATGCTTGTCTAAAGAGGGGGTTTGGGGTTCAGATAAAATAAACATGGCACTCACCCACACAAACTTTTTAAGCAATGAATAAATGGCATTGGACTGAGAAACTGTTTCTGCTCTTTGCAAAACAATTTTCACATATTATCCCAGCTGCCGACATAAGAATATATGGTTTAATTTCTATAGTACTTACATTTGGCTTACGATTGCCTCCACTGTATTATTTTATCACATTTAAGTTAAAGCTAGTCATCTCCCAGGAGTATTCTCCATAGTAGTAACTGTTACCACCAAGCATCCACTGCTTTTTATTTTATCTATGTTGGCTTTTGGAGAGCCAGTCTATCCTTGGTTTATGCTGGATGTGTGAATGAGTCATGCTTGTAAAGAGCTACAGTGCGCGGGTCAGGGTGAGAGTGGCTGACGCGCAGTGGCACCTCCCCCTTGAAGACTCCACTCTAGCAATAAATCTTCTGCTGCAAAGGCCTTTGGCATCAATCTCTTAAAACATCTACTCTAGAAATTGACAGATCCATTTGAACACTCATATGTTTAATGTGTGTTTGCATATTTGTTCGCCACTTTCTCTGTTCGTTGTGCTTCTGTGTGACGTGTTAGGGGAAAGCCTCTCACAATTAGGATGTGGGGTCTTTTATTTCCTGTGTCAGAGACTTATTGCTAAATGCTGAATGATTTTATTAGTTTGCTGTGCTTATTACTAAGCATCTTTTTCAAGATATAGACACTCAAGATAGAAATGCAGAAAGGCTTCATTTAATTTTAATTTAGTTTATTTATATAGTGCCAGTTCACGTCATCTCGAGGCACTTTACAGAGGCAATGCAATCATATCATACAGACAGATTGGGTAAAAAGTTAAACAAGAAAGATGCATTCACATACTCTGCTGAATGTGTACAGACACTGACTAATGAACAAATACTCAAACACATTCATACGCAGCCCAATACACACACCCACACACACCATTTTAGATTTATAGTCCTTTGAGTCTGGGCTGTTAATGGGAAGACTGCCACTTATCACTGCCAGCTTTAACGACAGGCTGCTAAAAACAGGACGAAGAGTGATAGTTTGTTTTTCATCATCTTCCTACAGGAGAAAAAGTGAAACGATGTCTAGATTTATGATGTCCACTCACCTGTAAGGCAGAATTATTAGCCCAAGCAACTCAAGATTAGAGAAATAATCAAATAGAAGCCTGTAAATTTATACACAGCACCCTTTGTATCACAAATTGTGTGGTGCCACTATTGACTATTCTCCATTTTAAGGCTTAGCTATGTGCTCAGCAGGAATTCGCTTTGGCATACATCAGAGAATGATGTGTTTTCATGACAAAATGTAAAAATCAAACAGGGTAGTGGAACCCTTAGAATGATGAGCCATTTTAAGGCTTCTGCTTAGGTTCATATTCATTTGGATCAATTACAGCATTTTTTGGAGGGACGCCACTTAAGCCATTTAGGCTTTTAAGGATAAAATTGTGACCATTTAAAACACAGGTGTAATTATCATCCTGTAAAACTCCCTCTTCAAATTTTCTGAGCGCTCAAAAACAGAACATAATTATACATTTACCCTTGTTCAGGTCCACAGGCATAACACTTGATATGTTTTTTTTTTTAGTTCTATTTATTTGTGTATTGGTGAGTGACACAGTTTTGTTGAGTGACACAGATTCCCTTGCAAGATGTACATTTTATTACAACCATAAACATAACTGATTTCATATGATGGTACTTGAAGGACCTCAAAAAATGTAATAAATGAAAAGAAATTAGTCTTAAGTTTTTATCAGACATTTGTTTAAACATTATCATAAGTATGGTACAGGTCTGTATTAAGCTATCTTAATCTGATACCATTGAATAAAAGCCTGTACAACCAGCTTCCCAAGATTGAAAGCCAGGTAAAATATAGAATAAATACAAACTTTACTGTAAGAGACTATCATGGTTTTATCAATAAAGGAACAAATACAGTATAACATGAGGTCAGGAGGTTGACCCAGGGGTCATAGCTGATGAGGCAAGAGTTCAGTCTGGTGATCCTGTGGCCTTCGCTGATGTGACAAGAGTATTGGTGTGCAGCTTCCCTGAAAACAAGACGGGACCGTCCGTGCTTGGAGATTTAGCTGGGCCCAGGGTGCTTAAAGTCTCGGGTCAGGAAAAGTCTGGCAAAACAAAGGCTTTGTATGATGGAGGAGCTTTCGTCCGGGGGTCGAGGTTTCTACGAAAACGCTTCCTGTGTCGGGCCATGGCATCCAAGAATAACCTTGCTGACTTTGGGGAAGGCATCCAGAAATACTGCCGATGATCGACTGCAGTAAGAGGCTCTGTAAAGCACTTCTACCCTGATTAAACAAATTTCTTATCTTCTCCTTCAAAAAAGAACAATATAATAGAAATAGAGCAAAACTGCTGGAAAGATTAAACAAATGAAACGAGTCATCAAGAAAGCTACGCCAATATAAAATAGAGAAAAGAATAGTAAACCATTCAATTTAATTTGGTTTATTTATATAGTGCAAATTCAAAACGCATATCATCTCAAGGCTCTTTACAAACAATACAGGCAGACTGGCTAAAAGGTTCTGTTAAGGAAAACCTGTTAATTGCATCGAGTCAATGAGTTGTAAGAAATACTCCTCCTGGATGATCTTGTTGCAGAGATTTTTGCTTGTATTTTATTGATTCTTCAGCAATCCCTTAAACTGGGTATTGAAGGCAAGCAGCAACAATTGAGAAGAAAAACTCCCTTTAGCAGTAAGGAACCTCCAGTAGGACAGACCTCAGTGTTATTGGCTATCTGCTGAGTACGACTGGGGTCCTACAAGATAGAAGCAGCCATACAGAAACAAGCAGAGATACAAAAGGTAACTGTCAACCAGCTCCACAGGCGACCCCGTCCAGGAAACACACAGCCAGGCAGACGAGTTCCATCCACTACCTAGGTCAGACGATGAAATAGAGCACATATAGTTAGTCCCAATATGAAAAACGACTACACTGAAAAACAGGCCAAGCTCCAACATTTTTAAAAACAGAAATGTTGATGGCAGCAGTCTAGGTGATATTTCATTCCAGGATGGATTCACAACCAAACAGGAACAGACTAGATGAAGATACTTTGTTAAGAAAAATCAGAGAGAACATAAAGTAACCTAACAATTATCACAGAATGGGGGAACAGAGACAGAAGGAATCAGGATGATAAAAATGTGTGCCTTTGTCCTCCAGGAGCCTAAACGTATAGCAATATAAATATAAAAAAAATAGCCCAGGATAACCTCACTTTTCTGGCTGAGGTATGAGAAAGGTAGAGCCAAGAAGTAACTCTGTCTGGACTGAATTCTACCCCTGCCAGGTTGGGCCATTCTCTCTACCTCCTCCTACTTTTCTAGTCACCCTGCAACTAAGGAAATATCAGTCGGTTTTTACCAATGCGCTTCATTGGAAAGGAATGTTTTAAGCCTAATCTTAAAAGTAAAAAGTGTTCACAGATCAAAACTAGTAGTTTGTTCCTAAGGAAGAGCTAGTCTGCTAGACCCAAATAGCAATACCAAAAAAAAAACATGCTTAAGGCAAAACATAAACCCTAAATTCGTAAAATAAAAATTAACACCTAAGGAAAATTTCCAAACAGAATAGATAACTTTGAAAATTAAACAACAACAACATTTCTCACATTTAAATTAAGAGAAAACTCAACTCAACTCAAACAAAAGCTATTATTTCTGCCTAGCCTTATTGGATGGTGGCAAGATTTTTTTTGTAGAAGAAACATATGAAATTGTGCTTTGGATAGATTAAGTTTTTGGCATGCATACATATTCCTATCCCTGGCAAAAAAAAAAAAACTACACATTGCAAAAAACAAACCAGACATTTATATATAATACGGTTGTGATAGAGTAATGCTGTGGGAATGTTTTCCTTAGGTTTGTTCTGGAAACTTGGTTGGTTAACTCAATAACATTTTACTTTATTAAGATCAAAAATTGAAATACATTTGTTTTGTAAATCATATTATAGGGATTTCTTGACTAACAGTCATAGATGCAGATAGTTTTAGGCAGAAAGTATGTAGAAGGAAACCTCTGACTCAAAGCCTCTATTGTTATTTGACAGTCCTAGGAAGACAATGCTAATAGTTGTCAAAAAAATGCTTTCCAGTCTGTGATTATTTCTTTTTTTTCTTTTTGTCAGCTCTAAAGGATCAAAAGAAGATAATAAGAGACAATAGGTCAAGAGTCAGCTGTCTTTACAAGTTTTTTGAACTTATTTAAGTAATTTGCTCTTATGCTGCTACCCCTTCATGACCATCAATGATAGCCCCATGAAAACAGAGTAATTCCAGTACTTTTGCAGAAGATAGGAGTTGTGTTTGTCCCAAAACCTAATCTAATCTAAGTAAGTGTGAATGGTAACAGAATAGTCCTCTGTAGTACTTATTTTCTGCTGATGACCTTGTTGGGCACGCATCCCTTAATTATCCCACAATAAAATCTGTTTGTCAGTTACTCTTTGGTCTTGGCTGTTGAGGCCTCCATCTGAGTCTTTTGTAATTTTAGACAAAGCATCTGAATACATTTTAATGCACTGGATAAATTAAAGAACATGATCTTAAATATCGGCAATGGACTGGCGACCTGTGCAGGGTGTACCCCGCCTCTCGCCCGTAGACGGCTGGAGATAGACACCAGCACCCCTCGTGACCCCACTTGGGATTAGGCGTTTCAGAAAATGGATCTTGATGTCAAAGAATGACAAGAGATTGACTGGGATGTTTACGATCGAGCAGGACGATATAAAATGAGCAAAATAAAGTTTTATCAATACATATTCCTGTTATATTATCAAAGTTCACAACTAAACCAATTGAGAACTTCATAGTTACCGGTAACAGGCACTATTTGTCCAGTCTCAGCTGATAAAACTATTAAAAAAACAACAACAAAGACCTGTCTCTCAAGGGGAATTCAGACCGAACATGGTGTCCACAGTGAGGGTGGTGGATTTAAATAGTATCCCTATCTAAATTGCACAGGGAAGGACAGTCAAACAGCCTGTGGTGAATCTCACAGAGTGAGAGCGATTACTACTCTGCTCTCACCTTGTGCTACTTGATAAAACTGAGGTGTTGTCAAAAAGCAGCATCATAGAGAGACTGGAGCAGTGATGGTTGAATAAAAAAAAATCATAACTTTTCTGTGGAATTGCATTGCCGCAACCAATCAGGGAGTGGTTGTGATGCAGGTTAAACATACTCCTAAAGAAGTGCAGCAAGTATTCTTTCCAGTTGTTGGTTCTACAAATAATTGTATTTATTTATTTTTACCTTAAGCATTTTGTGTTGTATTTGTGTTAATGCTATATCGAATACAAATACTTAATAAGTTTTGAGTTAGTAATTAATAAAACAATAAAATAGAGAGGTATGCTTAATTTTCTACAGATTGTAGAAATTTTATTTTGGGGGGAAACTGTGGCAGAATTCCTGTGGAGCTTCTGTTTTATTACTGTTAATTACGTTTATATTTGATAAAGTAGAATATGGGTGTAGCACTTTCTTGATATGTCATTCTTCTTTCTACACATCTGTCTTTCCATCCATCCATCTTCTCCCGTTTATTCCGTCAGGGTCTCAGTGGGGCAGCTACTGCTCAGCACTTCTTATCTCATGATGAAAGATAAAGGGTATTGCTCTGACACTAGCTACGTTTACATGCGCAAAATTTCCCCGATCCGATCCAAACCTTGGTTGATCGGAAATTCAAAATCTCCGTTTACATGGACACTAAATGAAATGATCCGATCATGACGTGTGTATACATGTACCAAGCGTTGGATCAGATTAAATCTTTTAAGCATGCGCAGAACTTCCTGCCAAACTTGGCAGTTCTGTCTGCGTCTGGTTTTTGGGAGGCCTGACAAACGATGCGCTCGGAGCGAGCGGAAAGAAAAAAGGAGAGAGGAGGAAAAAAGCGCTTGGCAGCGAAATGTCCGAGAGAAAATGTAGAGAATGAGCGATTGAACCGGCGTGGGAGAGCGAGTGGGCTGTGGAGAGAGAAAAGAGGAAGAGGAGGAGGATAAATTCCTATTTCCTGCAGGTTTAAATGAACTTGAGTGTACAGTATAAGTCGGCGTTCCTAGACTCCCCCCGCCATGTTGTTCACAGCGAGAGCGACCGGTGGTTTCCTGTTGTTGACAAGGCGGAAAACGTCACGCTGACGTCGCACACATGCGCAGTGAAGATTATTTTACTCTTCAGATCCGAATGGGTGTTTACATGGACGCCAATCGGAATGGCAATCGGCAAAAACCACCTCTCTCATTCGGAATTAAATTTAGATCCGATCGGACCGAATCGGATTAGAATCTTCAGTCTGACATGTTTACATGAAACATTTTTGATCTGATCAGGCCTTCAATCCGATTAGTTATGTCCATGTAAACGTAGCTAGTGTCTGGAAGTATAGCAATAAGGTCCTGTTCAATGATTACGTTTGCTTTGCCTGAAGTAATACAGGACAGCCGATCAGAAATGTCAACATCCCTTCTATTCTTATTGTAGATCAGTTTGTGTTGAAGAGGGAATCTCTCACACCACAGTATCCCTCTTGTTCCTTCACCTTTCTATTCAAAGTGACTCTCCAGAAAATGCAGGATAACACAGAGAAAAAAGAGGCCCCAGTGTCCATCCACTTGATATAAACAATAGGCCTATCTCAAGTCCATCTCACAGCCCCTTTTCCACTTTTTCACATGAGATAATTTGCTCTCCCTCTAAGGCATCCTTTTTTGTAACTCCTTTAGGTACCAGATATTCACAATTGAGAAATCCATAAACATTATGTTATTTGCTCCAAATTGGTCATGTAAATATCGCCAAGACAAAGGTTGGCATACTCTCTGAGGTTCAGTTTTGTCAGTGTATATACGAAAGCAGATAGTATAAAGACCGTTTTATTAAGCCAAATCAAAGCTTTGCATCCATCTATCTTTTCCCGCTTATTCCATGAGGGTCGTGATGGAGCCTGTGCCCATCTCCGGCAGTCTATGGGCAAGATACTGTGCACACCCTGGACAGGTCTGGAACACAGAGACACACAAAGACATACAATCATGCACATACTCACCCTTAAGATAACATAGCCTAAGAGTCATGTTTTTGGAATGTGTTAGGATCCGGCAGTACCCGGAGATAACCCATGCATGTTTGGGGAAAAAATGCTAACTCAGGGAATCCATTTGATTCACTGCATCAGGAATTTAACCTTCTTGCTGCAAGGCAACATTGCTACAAATTGTTGCCTTTTGCAGCCAATACATTTTCCAATGTTCAGCCAATACATTTCAATACCACATTTATGTTTTTCCTATTGACATCATATTTTCACCTACAGCTAGTTCCCTATTTGGTTAGATATATGCTTGTCAGCCACTAAGGATATCATAAGGAGGCCCAACTTTAAACAGAGTTTAATGTCCAGTTGTCCCATTCTTCACATTCTGTACATCTGCCATGGGGTAATTGAGGTAGATTTTCTAAAGTATTGATCAGAACCAGCATCTTGACATCACTTTGGAAGGGGTTCAGATAAACATATATTTTTATTTCTCCAGTAGTCCTGAATCTGGGAAGCTAGCATTTTCCTGGCACGCTATCAGCATCCTCCTGTGTCTTCCAGGTACTGTAGTTCTGCAGTATGACTAAGGTGTGATTAGAACCAAGAGACTAGGCAGTACGCCCATTCAGTCTGCTTGGAAATTAAAGTAGCCATCTCCCCGCCTGCCAAAACCTCATCTTTCTCTTTATGCTCACCCTCCTCTTACTGAAAATCTAAGACAAATGATCGATCCGCTACATCATTGTCTAATTCCTCAATGTCTCCCCCTGACTTTGGAAGCAAGTTTTCCTCATCACTATACAGCTCATAAGAGCAATGATACCTGCTGTAGATTCAGTCTTTGCATTAGCCTTTACATATGAAGAAAAAAAGCACTAACCTTAACAGAAATTAGAAACTACATGTGAAAAATCCCTCAGATATCAAAACCTGCCAACAGTATCTCTGTCTTTTATACATTACCTCTTTGTTCACAGTGTTGTTTTTGTCAACAAAGACGATATTATTTTGTTGAGGCTTCTTTTTTTATGACAATCACGAAAGCTGACTAACATGGACCTTTGCAGACGAAGACATGATGACTCTTAGGTGTGAGTTTTTTCATCGACGAGACAATGCTAAATAAAAAAAGGTTAGCAGGTGGTCTTTCATACACTTAAAATGCATCCTTGTGCTGTAACTTGTTACATTCAGACCGCACGCTTCTGAAGCAACCAGATTTATCATCAGTAGCAATTCAGATTCAATGTGTATCAGTCAGATAAAATGGCGCATAAAGTACTGATTCCCAACCGGGGGTACTCATACCCCTAGTGGCCCGTAAATGCATTGCAAGGTGTACATGAAATTATTTTATTTATTAGGCAGTAAAATAAAATGGGCCTGGAATCTGTTCTGCTTTCTGAAGACCAAAATGACAATGAAATAACAGGCTTTTTTCAAGCAAAAGTAGTTTTTCTTATGTTTGAATTCAACTTCATTTTGACACACACCAAAACCAAGCAGAGGAACAGACTGGAAGTAAAGATCAGCTGTTTTTCACACTGAGCTATTGGAGCTCTTCAAAGTAGCTCAGTTGTCTTTATGAAAACAAAGATAAACTAATTAGGTCAGTTTGATTTGAATTTTTGTTCAATATTTTCTTTCCAATTCATCAAGTTTAAATATTACCCAGTGGAGCTCCAGTTTTATAAAGGCAGATAAATATGATTGTATTTTGTATTCATTTCAATTCCTTACTAACTTTCAGATGTAAAAAATAAAAAAACTAGGAATTAAATGGTTAAATAAAAAGCTTAAGTAAAATAGTTTTGATTTTATAATCAGTTATTTTACATTCAACATTTGGACAATCAGCAATAGATTTGACTGAGTCTCATGGGTTTGGAAACACAGGGATAAAGCATGAAAATAAATTACATCACACTCACCAGAGATGCTTCTGAGCATTAAAAAAAAATGTTATCCTATGGTCTTTTTGCAGGGAGTCTTAGAATCTCCATTTAGTATCAGCCATTTAGGTGAGATGACTTTTAACAAAAGCAAACCTAAAATGCAGATTGTCGCTAGCTTAACTTGGCTGTAAACATTTTGCTCTAACTAACAAATCAGAGGTCAGAAAATTGTGACATTAGGGCGGGCCCACTAGCTCGCGCAGTGGGGCAAATCTGAAATCTGATTGGTTGAAGAAACCATTCATCACTGATACTGTTAGGGTACGATTAACCAGCACCAATGATACTGAAGGCTCTGAGCATATTTGATTTACATATAACACAGAGGCTGAAATCTGGTTGGCCAAAAAACAAAAATAGAAACAACATAAATATAAAGGAAGAGGCACATCAAAGAGAAATGCTTCAAAGTTAGTCAAATTAATTGTTTGGAATATGTTAATACAGTTTGCTAGAAGAAAATTAAAGTAAAGGCTTTGAAGGCCCTGACCGCCCACCACAACTTTCCAGGGTGCTCCAGTTGAAATGTACCACTTTGAAGTTGGAAATTTAGGATTCAGTGGAAAATGGAATGCACCATTAGAAGATGAGCAGGTTCAATGAGCTAGTTTCAACAATGTATGCATTGCTGCGTGAAAGAAAAATCTGTTTTTGTTGAATGCAATAAATGTGTGAATACACATTCATCCCCTCTCTGAGAACAGAGCTGCATGGCTTCATTATATTTTTGATGACAACATCCAAGCCACATTGCCAAAGAAATTGTTGCCTGCTTGAATCACTTCATGAAAGGCTCTTTACTAACAGTACACAGGAGGATTTGTCAGCATATTTGACTAAGGGGAAGTTCTGTACGGTTTGTCGCAGTTCTGCAGATGACGAAGTTGTAAATACTTAATGTTTTGTCTTTTCTCCAGGCAGCATACATTTTCAACCTCAGTTGGCATAGAATTTCCACATTTATATAAGTAAAAATAATATTTGACAGCTGAGAAATTTCCAGCACTCAAATATGGGTTAATACCAATATGTAGATACTGTAACTAAAAGTATGAACTGTTAGAAAGAAACTGTGGGTAACAAAAACAAGAGACATAGAACAGTTCATGCTGTATTATGGTGTTAATAATGAATGATGTTTTACAGTACTTTATAAACATAAACTATCTTTCAGAAACCGGTTGCAGCATCTTTGCAGGCAGTGCAGGAGGCTTCACTTCTTCTAATTCTTTCTCTCACTCAGGGTCAAAGATGTACAGTATATTTTATCATTTGACATCTGTTTGCAGTCATTTTAAATAAAAAACTACAGCTTATTTGGATAAAAGTGAGCCATAAAGGTTGTATTGAAAAGAGCTCAAAATGGGTAGAACTGAGCTGGTAAAATGTAATTATATGAGATAATTAGGGCAAAGAATATACAATATGTATATATTTTTTTTTGTATATCAAGTAGAGATATGCTTACTTTTTTAAAATTATTTCAACAAATTTAACTTCTTAAAATAGTGCATTTCAGGGAGCCTATAGAGTTATTTTTTTCCTAAGAACAGAAAAGAATAAAACAATGTGATAAAAAAAAGAAATAAATAAAGATAAGAAAACCAGCCTATTTTATAAACTTTTAAAAGTTATACCCCAGTTGTTCATTCTGGGTGCATATTAGGGAACCATTCCAAAGAATTAACCATTTCAAAGAATTACCATTTAATTCTTTGGAAGAGTCGGCTCTTTCAGCTCCAAAGTGGATCCTAATTTCTTATTATCTGTGACCTCTAATTTTTGATTAAGTTGGTAATTTATTATGTTAATACTCTTTTATTATTTTTTCTAATTAGAGTTC
Source organism: Cyprinodon tularosa (assembly GCF_016077235.1). Classification (NCBI taxonomy): domain Eukaryota; kingdom Metazoa; phylum Chordata; class Actinopteri; order Cyprinodontiformes; family Cyprinodontidae; genus Cyprinodon; species Cyprinodon tularosa. Next base: position 512,592 of record NW_024038862.1, on the reverse strand, counting down.
TTGTACTTGCTTAGTATGTATTTGTTCTGTTATGAAAGAGCTATTTTTCCTTGTTGTAATATACTTTAACTTTTTCACTTTTACAGTATGTAGCACAAAAAATTAATGGGAAAATCCACCAAAGACAACCCTAACAATATCCCCATGTTTAATTGGCCATAAGGCCACCATGATGTCATTCAAAACATAGTTTGCTGGGAACGGGGGGTAGGCCACTGACAGAGAATTAAGCAGTCAAATTTCAAAAAGTGGGGAGTCAGCTCCTATGATTCTACCACCTCATTACACGCTTTTATTATTTATTTATGTGAATTACAATAATATTCTACTCAGTGTGACCATAAACAATGCCCCTTTATGTATATTTACCATAACACCATCATTTCACTGGAGGTACAACATTTTACATGCACATAATTGGTAAACAAGCCAAAGCAATGAAGGTGAGTGTGTGGGAAACCCCTACCGGAACAAAAGAGGACCAAAATCCAGTGTGAAGAAATATTTTATTCCAAGACTGATAAGACACACACACACACACACACACACACACACACACACACACACACACACACACACACACACACACACACACACACACACACACACACACACACACACACCCACACACACACACATACACACACACAAAAAAAACCTCTGAAAATTGCATGTATGTTGTTTTTTAGTGGAATAGGAGCTCAGTTTTTGGAAACATCCTTTCTAATACTGATACTAGTGATAGCAACTATTAGTCTTTTTCTTATTGTGACGAAAGCATTAGTAGGGTATGTATGTTCAGCAAGTTTCTAACTTGGCAATTTAAGTCAGAAATTATTAACAGATCAAGTGTTCAAACCATTCTAGGTCTGATACGTCACAACCTAACTTTTTTGGTATATGGACTTCTTTGATCATGTGTTTTTGCAGCCAACTAGCATATATACTTTGACAAAGCATCCTTTTTTAATTGATTTAACAATACATTTGAAGGATATCTTAGCTTTCTTTTCATTTTCTGAATTTATTGTTGATACATCTTTTATCACGCTAAGCTCTCATTTTACTGCGAGGTAATGCAGGTCACCCAGGCTCTACTAAATAGCTGCATATATTGTCACCATCTGGCTTTCTTAAAGTTCTGTGGTACTGCCGGCAAATAGCTTAAATCTGTTTAATCACACAAATGCAGAAATTCTATCTAGGCTAAAAAAAGGACTATTTAGACAATATTAGGATGGGCAGGGTAAAGTATCTCCTTCTGTCATGATCCATCTTCTATCCATGTATAAGAATATAACTTGACTATGCACCTTTAAATTAGATTTAATACATTCACTCCTCACTATTTTTGTAATAAAGATTTGTTTTAGCTTTATTCTTGGGTGTTAGGCACTGATATTCTCTCCGTGCACCATGTGCTTCATATCTTTAGATAATCTTGTGGTGATTATTTTTTTCCTAGCTTGAGTCTTTGATGTGGTTGTGTGTGTCTGTATGTGTGTTTACTGTAGTAATTTTTTTCCTTGATTTCACCATTTCTTTTTTCCCCCCTTTTTCTTCATAACCCTCAAAGAGACTGAGCATATTAGCTTAAACACTTACACAAACACCTTGCAGACCTGTTTATGCATACAACAATAAGATTAAAAACACACGCATGCACAACACAAACCCGCTGCCAAAACAATTTTTCTGTCTTGTAATTAAAACGCTGCATGTGACCGTTTGCTCCTTTGCTTATTTAGCTGTCTGGAAATCAAAGGTTAACTGTACAGTTCCTGTCCTCAACATTTCTTCATTGATTCTGTCATTAATGATGGTAATAAGTGATTTAAATACACATACAGTGCAGTGAAGGGATGCTGAAAACGTAATTAGTACACATTATTCAGGACTTCAAACCAGAAAGGAACCTAATTACAGGAGGCATTAATATTGAGACCTGCAGACTCAGAACAACAGAGGCTAAACTTTTCCTTAAAAAAAAAAAAAGAAAAAAAATATATATTTTTTTCGAGGATACTCGCGTATACTGTGCACACAAATATACACACATACACAAACACACTTATATTTGCATGCTAGACCAGCACTCCATCCCCCACCCCCCTGCTACTCTCTCTTCCCTCTCCTTTTTCTTCCTTCTGCTGCTCTTTGATCATCCTTCCTACCAGAGTAAAAGAAGAGTGATGGGTAAAAAGTCAATGGAATTGGTAGGGAGCTCCATCGGTCACTGTGTCCCTGTTAGCTCTGCGAGCTAATCAGATCTTTCACAGAATCTTGTTTGGGGCTTTATTGGTTGCATTTCTTTGCAGAGAAAAATGCAAAGGATCACATGAAGGGAGAAACAAGTACGGATGATTAAAATCGGACTGAGGATTCATACAGTATTTATAATAAGCTACTGCCGCTTAGAATGTATGATTTATACTTCAATAATCCATCATTGGTTATGGAGATATCTACATTCCACATTTACTTAATAATTAATGAGCGACTACACAGTGATTAATGTGTATGGGAAGATGTATTAAGAAATATTACACTTTTAATCGAAGTGCACACAATTTTCCTTAATAGGTTTTGGATAGATTTAGAAGCTGGACTCCAAAATGTGCTTTTATTTAACCACCAAACATCAAAAGCTGACTAAGATGAAGTATTATCATACTGCAGTAGACTAATGGCAGGAGATCTTTTGAACAGAACAAGTAATGCCCTTTTAAACCTTGGTTTTCTCAGATTTTTCTATAAAAAAGGCTTTTTCTCCTTCTTTGAAATTAATCCTCAGTGAAAGAAACATTTATGTTGTCAGTATATTATCCTTCAGTCCTAATGTTTAAGGTAAAATGTGGTAAAAAATTGTTTAATGAAGACTGCACAAATAGAGTATTATACTAATGGAGTCAGAAAATGTATTTATAACCAATGCAGGAAGGAAATAATAGTCTTTGAGTTAGACCTGCATGGAAAATATTACACGTAGTTTATTAAGCCAGATAGAATTCACAACACATTTGCCTTTAGGATGCTTTAGAGGTGTCTGTTTAATTGAATCATGCAGAAAAAATTGGTTAAAAGTTTTCAATCTAAGGAAACACAGCTGATTGCATTGAATTTACAGAATGCACGTTTCCTGTACTGTATGATCATGAAGAGACAGTGAGCCTTCACCTGTATGCTGTTGTCCTTTGCAGCAATCCCTTAAGCCAGGGATGGTCAACTCCAGTCCTTGAGAGCTGGTTTCCTGCAACTTTAGATTCATCCTTGGTCCAACACACCTGAATCAAATGGTTGAATTACCTCCCCAGTATGCAATCAATTTCTCCAGAGTCCTTTTAATGATCTATTTACTTGATTCAGGTGTGTTAAGTCAAGGACATATCTAAAAGTTCCAGGATACAGGCCCGCCAGAAATGGAGTTACCCCTGCCTTAAGCCAAGCATTCATACAGCTGCAGTGGAGAAAAAGCTCCTTTGACTTACTGACCTACAGTATTGCCTGGTGATGGAGAGTATTGTACAGGTTTTTGATGAAAGTCATTTTACAAAATAATTGTTCAGTTTTTCTGATCATTAAACACCATTTACTCCCATAGCAACATTTGCGTTATTCTTGGTTTTAGATAACATGTTGTTTTTTGGGGCTATTAAGTGCATCAGTATTAATCACCCTACTACTTAGCGGGCAGGAGGGAGGATGAATCAGTGATGGGAGTAGAAAAAACAAAAGTAAACATATCACTACATCTAAGCAAAAATTTAGCATTTTCATAGAGTATTTGGCTGACCTTAAATTTGAGACTGTATTAAGGGATCTGTGCTAATATTTGTTTTATTGATTGACTCCTATTTCATCATGTTTTATGCACACAAGTAGGGCTGCAACAACGAATCGATAAAATCGATAAAAATCGACTTTTAAAAGCGTTGGCAATGAATTTCATCATCGATTAGTTGTGTCGTGCGATTAATGTGTCATCCGCCGCCGCCGCCGTCATCACTGCCACTTGACTGAAACGGGGGAAGAAAAAAAAATACGGCAGAGCGAGCCAGCACTGCAGGTGCGCAGTGTTGCCAACTCAGCGACTTTGTCGCTATATTTAGCGACTTTTCAGACCCGTCCAGCGACTATTTTTTTTAAAAAGTGACTAGCGACAAATCTGGCGACTTTTTACGGTGTTACTGCCGGCTTTTGGAGACTCTTACGTGAAAGCATGTATCGTTCCTACTCTTGTCCTGCAGCAGCAGCTGCTGCCGTGAGGCGCCTCCCCCATCCCAACCCCGCTCTCTGCAGGAATCCCTCTCAGCGCTGCAGTCAGAGAAGCAGGATGTTTCAGCGTCCAGGCTGCAAATGAAACGCGCATGCGTCGGGATTGACGGCGCAAATTGATCACAATAATTAAAATAGCCTTTATAAATAAATTAACTTGCAAATTATGAGGGCAAGGCTTTTAAAGTTTAAATCTTCTGGCAAAGATAAAGTAAAGAAGATCCTGCAATTTATGGAAGTAAAGCAGAATAAAATCCAGCAAGATCAGTAATATGTCAATTAATTATATGCCACATTCCCATGTAAATATCTGTCTTTGGAGGATGTGTTTTTTACCACCCCTAGTTCTCTCATTTTTATTCCAAATACAATTTATAATTTGAATCACAGGGCTATTTTTATCTCTATGGTTCAGTATTTTCTCAAGTAGCAACTTTAACTGCTATACTTTCCTGTCTTAAAAGGCAGAACTCTTCTAGTCTAAAAAAAAACTCATTTGATGAAATGGGGGGACCTGTTGTTTGAACCCCTTAGGGGCTTTTAAAAACAAAAATGCCTGTCTTTTTTGCGCTTTATTAAACAAAGTATCCTATATTTTGTGGATGTACAGCTACATTTTTCATGTAAGTTTGCGTAGTTTTATCACAAACATTTATTTTTCATATTGCACCAGTACAGTTAATGAGCAACCTGTACTTGTGTGCTTGTTTGTTCTGTCTAAAATGTTTATTTTGGAATAAAGAGGTTAGTATAAAAAATATTTTTTGTCCGATTCATCGGTTAATCGAAAAAATAATCGGCCGATTCATCGAATTTTAAAATAATCGTTAGTTGCAGCCCTACACACAAGTAATGTGTCAAGCTTGTGTACCTACAACATAAACATTTCACATATCTGTTGGGATTATTCTTTTTAAGTCCACTAGCTGCTCTATCTAACATTGTTGTAACAGTGTTGATAATACCGAGTAAGATCTTTCAATAGGTTTACCCAGTATAATATAGGCAATGGTAAGAAAAAGAACTAGGTGACTTTGTTTAGCTTAACTAAGGTAAGATTACCTAAACTATGCAGAACTAAGCTAAGATATGAAATGATACAATATCTATCAAAAAGAACCTGTCTGCCAATGTGGCTATGGAGGCTGGTATTAATACTTGTGCTTTTTTTTTTCTTACCTTCCCTCTATGTTAAAACCAGATGGAGTTCCTTTATTTCACAGGACAAGGGTGATTTGGATGGCTTTTTTTCCCTTAATAATGTAATAATCATCTTTTGTCAAAATTCATCTTGCATGAAACCAGATTATGTTTGTCTGATTGCAGTACAATAATTCAAAAAAAAAAAAATAAAAAAAAATAATATATATATATATATATATATATATATATATATATATAAATATATATGGAGTTGTGACAGGCAGCCCGGGCCAAAGGCGGCTAGGCTCTACCCCTTCTATTCATTCAGTCAGGCATGTGAGTAAAACTAGCAGCAGTTCAGCGGACAGGATAAATGGTAGCCAGCGCGCGTGGATGACATCATACACACTCCGCTTTGTTTTTAAAAGATATAAATATCAAAAAAATCTAACCGAAGATGTCTGGGGGACAGTGATTCGCCTACATGGAATGAATGGTGGCGTACCATAAATGATAAATTATGAACAGTTTAGTTTGTGCCTTCAAGTCGCTGCCTATAGGAAGATGTTACTTGGATATAACCCACAGTAACCGAATATTATCAGAACAGCTCCAAAAGACACAAAACTCATATGGGTGAGCAGAACATGATGTAAGAACGTAAAATCAAGCGCCCAATGTAAAAAAAACGGCATTCCCCTTTAACCCATCACTAAAGCCGAACATAGAAAAAAGAAGAAGAGGAATTGTTTGCACATGCGCAGTGTGCGAAGTTCAGGTAAATCGGCTTGTAGACAATCGTGGCTCTGGCATGACTGTGTGACTTTGCTGGTAAAGATTCACGGATATCCAGTTCATAGTTAATACAAAAAAGTTTAAAAAACACCCAATCCACTGGAATTTGTTTCCAAGTTTGAAGATGTTTCGCTTCCCATCCAATAAGCTTTTTCAATTCAAAATACCAGAAATAGTGTTGAGTCCAAGGCTTTATAGAGTGGACCAAAGCAGACTGTGTGACTGTGTTAGTTCTATGTTTCATAGTTAAATGTTTATATTCTTAAAATTATTTATAAAATTAACATTAAGATTGGTTACATTTAGATTGTCCTGTTGGCTCTCCTCCTTTGTTTTTTCCTGCTCATATTCTCCATATTACCTCTCTCTCCCCCAGCTCCCTGCCTTAATTATCCTCAGCTGTTGCTTATTTTCACCTGATTGCCCTTACCTGCTCATCTTGCCCTCCTAAACTCTTCCCAGAGAAAATGAACCTCTCTCTCCCTCTACTGAATCCTTCCTTTTTACTGCTTCATATCCCTGACTTGGCTTGATTTCTCTTGGTCTGTGTCCTGATCCCCCTAATTTTCTCTTATACAGTAAGTTTGCTTTTTAAAGCCATTTCACAAACAGCGCTACCTGCCTGCTTTTTGGTACTGCTACAACCTCATAATCATGTCAGGAACAAATTAATTCTGCTGCATATACATACCACAAAATAGAATAGGCCGTCTGCAAAAAAGAATAAAAAGTTTTTTGCAGATATGTTAATTGGATACAAATAACTGTATAAACCTTAAAATATAGAAAATTACAGTAAGGAATGTGCATCATGCTTTATGTTGTTCTGTCTTATTTCCTATGTGATAAGTGCTAAAAATGCTTAGACTTGGATTTGAACCACCTCTGCTTTTTATGTATTTAAAATATTAGAATGCAAAATTGTCTTTAGCACAGTGAGAGGACTTTATTCCAAAGATGCATTTAAAAATGTTTTGTCTCCATGATTTGCCTACCACAGATTATGATGAACAGATTGTTCTATATAAAGCCGGGCATACACTGTACGATTTTTTTTGTCCTTTTCGGACGATCCTCCAGTCATGCGAGAATTTTTTGGATCGGGCCAAGTTTCAGCCTCATCATGCGTCGTTTGGTATACAGGGGATAACGAGGGGCTATTAGTCTCTCATGACCACCTCCCGAACAGGAATCGTAAGGTTGGGGGAAAATCAATAATGTTTGAAATTCAGTCGGCCTGCGTAAGGTGTTCATGGGCAAATCCTGCTGTTGAAGCAGAGATAAGAGCCGATTTACCAGAACCTCACGCACTGCGCATGTGCAAACAAGGGAGTTCTTCTTATTCTTCTAAATTGATGAGTCCGACATGTGGTTTTTGGACATGCAGTGTTAGCAGTTAGATCGCGTCAGAGCGTCGGTGTCAGAATATGCATCAGGAGCTGTGAACTTTTAAACCCTGCACTTGTTGTACAGTTTGAGCTGTAGCTCAGTACAATGATTGAAAGCAAGCATGCAGATCAAAGTATGCCATTTAACTTAATTCTGCCTTCATGTGGTATCATTAATATAATAAACACCAAAAACCAACATGAATCTTGCTCATGAACGAGTACACAGCATGAAAGTTACTTTAAAAAGAAAATAATTATAGTTACTAGTTGCTACTCCAAAAAAGAAACTAAGATAGTTGCTCAATAACGTGTTAGTCCCAACATTGCTTTCCACTGGAGAGCAAGAAAAATGTCATAATACCTGTGATGCCGAGATGAGGTTAACTTTTACTGTTCAACATGGCTGAGAGCAGAGAAACTATTCTGTATGATGAGTCCTGCATTTTTAAAGTGGAGAATGTTCTTTTTCCGGGTGGATCATCAATATAAGTAGTCCTCCTAATTGTCAATCATTCTGGTGATATATTCAGGTAAGGCCTTCCTACGTGCCTGTCCCCATTTTAACTTAGCAATTGTCAGTCTGACAAAGTGGGAAAATTTAAATCTTCTTTTGGAAACTACGCTTGTATAAGCGATGCAAACAGCAACTTTTAAACAGAACGTGCATGAGGAGAGATGGGCTCCTTCATGCTCTCGCACGCATCTAATAGGTGCTCCCTCTCGGGAGCAGGTACAGGGTTGTGCTTTTCTTTTTAAATGAAGAGGGCAGGTCTTTTAAAAACATTTGTGATCATTATTATACTCCAGTAATCGCAAGATTTACTGGAACCAGGATATGACCCCATAACTGTCTTTCCCAAGTAGCAGGCTAGAATAAACTGTTGATGGACTATGCTCGTCTTCTTGAACACAATGCATTGGTAATTTCCACATTATAAGTGAAACGGACCAGCATTACCAAACCAAATGAAGGCAGCATAAGAAACTTGAAACAAATTTAATGAGAGAAGGGTATTGGTGTAACAATTTTTGCTCTCTTTAAACTGTCTGCTCCATTGTAATGATTTAAAAATAAAGGTATATTTCTAAATACAGAATGTGCCTCATAAAAAATGCATTAACTAATAATTTAATAATAGTATTATAGTCTTCAAGTGTTTCTTTAATCTTGCCTCCTGTTTGTCAGTGTGATCTCTTACGCCTGTCCTTAATCTCTCCTTGATCATTTTCCACAGCCTTCTGTGTCATAATTGCTCTGTTCACTTACAAACACACATGCAGGCATTTATTTTCAGAAGCAAGTAAACAACAGCATATCTCATAGCTGCTGCTTAGAGTTGTCACATTGCTGGGGACAAGAGGGGCACAGCATTGAATTATTATTCTTTTTTTTTTTTTTCATCCCTAATTATTTTCTGCCTGAGGATTATTGCAAAGCGATTTGTGTGGAGCAGAAGAAACACAGGAGGGGAGTACGAACGTCACCTTGTTCTATTTGTCAGCCTTGATTTGTTTGCTGTGGGCATAATTGACTTCTGTCTGTATGGAGAGTGGGGACAAATGAACAAAGAATTCAATTCTAGTTTTGTTTTTGAACTTTTCTTTAGTTGGAGCACTGCAGTCCAGTGAGGTAGGGTATCTTTATCAAACAATAAAACACTATGCCTTGCATTCAGACCACTTTTAATGTCAAGTTCTTTTTACAACACATTAAAATCTAAAACTTTATTCTATTTTATATGTTTTTTATAAAATGGAGAAACCTAAAATAATTTATGTTTACAAGTGGAGGTATTCAGGAACTTTTTTTTTTTTCTTTAATATCACACTTTAAAATCTGTAAAAGCTGGATGCTTTAAAGGGGTCTACTCTCGTACTGACTAAATACAGAACACAGAAACATTTTAAATTAAAGCAAAATATTAAATACCAAAAATATCTCCACTTATTGTTTACTTAGTCATTTTTGAGCCTGAGAAAAATTTTACACCAGGATGAGTTTTAAGCCATATAAAGGGTAAAATGTAACTAAAGATGGACAAAATACTCAAAAGGAGTAAGGATAAGGATGCAAAGGTAGATGCAGATAAAAAGATACAGAAATAAAAAAAGGGAGATGAGGAAATACATTAAATATATTACATACAATACGGTTAAAAACCTGTTTTTGTAAATTATTTCTCTTTCAACGTTCTGTAGTCAACACTCATCCTCAGAGCCCTGGTGCCTGTTTTGTAAAATATAGTGTGCAGTTTTTGAGCTCAAGTACCAAGAAGTAATCTATATCCAGGAAAAATAAAATAAAAAATTTACCAAAAACTGAAATTTAGATAAAGTAAATTTATGAACATTATTCAGTGTAATTTAAGGGTAAATGGCATGTACTTATATAGCGCCTTTATTCAAGACAGGAGACTTGACCAAAGCGCTTTACACTACATTCATTCACACTCACACACTGATGGTGGCAAGCTAAATTGTAGCCACAGCTGCCCTGGGGCTCACTGACAGAAGCAGGGCTGCCATTCACTGGCTCCACCGGGCCCTCTGACCACCATCATTAGACAATGCAGGTGAAGTGTCTTGCCCAAGGACACAACGACACTGAAAGTTGGAGTCGGGGCTTGAACCATCAACCCTTCGATTTCAGGGCAAACTCCTACATTCAACGCCATTGTCGTCCTAATATGGAATTTTAAATATTCAAATTATATATGATATGATGTCGAATGACATGACTAATGGACCAATAGTCATGGTAACTTGCCCTGTCATACTGAATTAACATGCCAAGGGAGTAAGTGTGTCACTTGTAGTTTTAGTGCTAGTATGATGGAAGTACTTTGTTGGTTTTAGTTCTAGCCTATATACCAAACTGGAAACTTAAACACTGGTAGAAATCATAGGTGTTACATACTGTAAAACCTTTTTCTGTCACTATAATTAAAAGCGTTGCTACCACTATTACTTTTATTATTAAGGCTGTGTACTCATGCATCCATCAACTTAGTCATGTCTTATCTCTCTCGGCCTCATTTTTTTCCCCACACTTGATCTTCAACTCTTCCACTTTCCTTTCACACATCGGCAAAACCGATGTGTGAAAGGAAATCTTTAAACACCTCACAGATTGCAGTTCTATCCACCTTTATCTTAAAATTAAAAGCTAATTTTACGGCTGAAACCCTAACAAAACATAGCCGTCTGCCAGTACAGAATGGCCGGAATGAGTTGCAGAAAGTGATGGGTGGTGGGATATATATTGACAGTTGGAAGGTGATTCTGCAAAACTGCCTAAACTCATCATTCTTGAAACAGCATGGCCTTGCCAGTATTATTTTTTAGCTTTGATAAATTACCTTCCAAAATGTTAAATACTAAAACTAGTGTCAGACTTGCAACAGAATGTTTACAGTTAGGAATAGTACTTGTATTAAAGAATATGTTTGGTTGAAAATATGTGACTAGACCAGGGCTGGAACAATCAGTGGGAATAATCGTGATAGATTTATTTAGTAATCGATTAATAATTAAATGGAGTATGGAAAATCTGGCTGTAGCTGACAGAAAAACCCACTTAGAGAAGTAATTATGCAAAAATTGTAAAAATAAAAATAAATATATGTATAAACATTTTGCTTTTAAGGTGTAAAACAATTTTAAAAAATTATGTCAAAATAATTTTTCCAGAACTCCTCAACTACTTTAATTCCGTAAAAAGTCTTCCAATCTGATTATTAATTAATTAATCAAAAATATTATCAACAGATTAATCAATGTGCAAAATAATCGTTAGTTGAAGCCCTAGACAACACTTTAAATTTTTGGCTAGAATTTTTATATCTTAACTTTAAAATTTCTTGAGCTAATTTTAGAAGATGAATTGGGAACATATTCCAACCTTTATTGCAGCAAAGTTTTTTCCCCCCCAGAAAACATTGATAGCAGGAGAATTAATAAAATTAAAAGAACCAAAAAGAAAAATTGTGGCTTGATGTTTGTGAATATATTAAAATCTGTAATTTCCCTTTCACTTTAGAACTATCCAGTGTTTGTGATTGCTGTACTGCAACAAATGTAAAAAAAAAAAAAAAAGTCTCTAATGGTGATGTGGTAAAAAAGTTTTGCAAATATTTCACATATGTGTTAGCTTCATTGTTTATGTTTTATAAATTTTTTGTCAACTAATTTCCTGTTTAAATAACATTTAAACCCCATCCTAAAACTCCACTGTGAACAGCACAGTCAAAATGTAAAGGTTGAGCTAAGCCTGTAGGCTCTTACACTGTATAAGGTGTGTACATACTATATGCACAGTGCACTAAGTTCTTCCAAAGGTATCCATAGTGCTGGGAAGATGCAGATAACATCAGCACAATCTAATATGCTGCTAATGGATTTTAGATTGCCCACAGATAAACCAGTCCCACTAACTCGCTGACTGGTCTGCACAGCTAAAGAACCACATCTTTATGCCTGTGCGGAAGCTATTATGCTCCACTTACTGCAAATTCTGGGTGGTATTAGATTTAAGAGACAGATTTACTTTAAGATGATGGCATGGCTATCTCCGGTAAAGTATTGGTAGAATGTCCCGAAAACCTTCCACTCATCTTTTAATGTGGATGGTGATTACTTTTGTCATTTTGTAAAGAAAATAACTACTAATTGGTCCTTAGCTGCTACTCTTGTCTTTTTAAAAGATGAAAAACCAAGGCATTCAAAGATTGTTTAGTCACAATAAATTGCTCTCCAGTTTTCATCAGTGCATTGGTTTTGTTTTTGTGCTCTGCAGCTCAGATTCCATCATTTTTCTGTTTTCACATTGCTTGTTTTTCACTTTCAGCCTCGAAACACGCTGTTATTTAGTTGCTTCGATTTGGTCTGTAGTGCCTCTTCTGTTTAAAATCTCATACAGTTTCTGCTAATATGTGTTTTCTTTTCCCACTCATATCTTTGAGCACCAGCTTTCCACTCCAGCATTTTCTTCTTTCAGGCTACATCCTCCCTGCACAGTTTTTTTTTTCTCTTTTCCCAGAGAGATACTGGTTTCTTAACGACTTTGCTACAGTTTGACTTTCATTTTGAACTGACTCACAGTCAGTATTTAGCATCAGAGAGATCTGAGAGTCTCTCTTCTCCTCACAGTTTGTCCGTGAGGTGCTAATATCTTATGATGTCATGAAGGAATCTAACCTTACACGTTACAGTTTGACTTTTCAGCAAGACACACCAAAGGAAAAAGGCTATCTGACTTAGAAAAATATATATATATGTAAGTGGTGTTTTAAATATTGATGGGCTGATGGATGTGGTAGAAAGCTGTTTGGTATTACAAACTGCAGTGGCTGTTCTTTTTGGTCTCACCTTTACTGGGGAGAGTAAACCCTTTTAAGAAGAGAGCAGATAGCACTGAAGAATTTACATTCAGTATGTTCAGTTAGATATTCAAGTTTTCAGTGAAAATGTTACAGGTATGCATTTTGAATACTAGTCTGTTTATTGTTGGATCTTTTTTTCCTATGTGGTGTTTTTTCCATTGCTTAATCGGTTGTTTAGCTGTGTGTTTGTTTTAAATTTCCCAGACAGTGCAAACGCAATGTTTTTGAATAAAACATAAAAGATAATCAGTCTAAAATCCAGTCTAAATGTGGTAATGTAGTTTGGGTTTGACTGTTATACCTTTATTTATTCTAACCTTATGCTAATTAAAAATGTAATGCTTAAAGTTAACAGGTGTCAAAACCTGTTAAAAACAAAAACTTTAAATGCTGCTCTGACCACTGTCATAGTCATTAACATTTTAGGATTGCCTCTTTGTCTGCCATTAAGAAGCAGAATTAGCACTTCACACACCGGGAGCTTAAACTGAAAGTGAAAACGCTGAAGGCAATGTCTATCAAGGCCAGATCCTGCCCCGGGGCAAAGTGATGTGGAACATGATGCCTAGGCCACGAGGAAAAGATGAAAGGGCTGAGAAAAATTCACACTAATTGTCTATGAAACTCATCACCATGTTAACCTCCTCTTGGCTACACTTTTTTTTTTCCTCCCTTAGATATAGTGATGAGTCATACTGAAAGCCATACATTCGACGGGAACAGTTTTTTAAATTTGGGTACAGGTAGAAGTTGGTTTAAAAACATACAAAAAGGAGCTGAGTCTAAAAAAATCATCTGCTTTACTTGTGCGTGTACATGTGTGTATTGCAGAGCTTTTCATCTAGTCAGGATGAGGCTAGTTCACAGCATCGCTGTTGGCGTGACAGGCATTCAGTAGAGAGTTAGAGCTCCAGAGTGCAGCAGGACATCAGCCTCTGGCCTTGACCACTGACAAGGTGCACAGGGTCTGAGATGAAGAAGAATACACCACACATATTCTCTCTTTCTCTCTCACACACATACACACAAAATATACACCATAGTTCTTCTTCATGCACTTCTCTCCCTTCTCTCTAACCACCCATCACTTATTGGCTAATGTCTCTCCTCGACTCAGCCATCAAAATCTCGCTGCTGTATCTAGTTTTTTTTTTTTTTATCCTTCCTTCTAGGGGGAAATCAGCTGCATCAGCACTGTGCTTACCTTCTACCTAGGGAATACACAGCACATAGACTCCTACTGTACACCCACACATTGACTGAGTGAATAAGATTAAACGATGAATGGCCTGATTTAGTCCATGGAGTTGAATGCATGTGTGTGTTTCATGGAGAAAACACAAACATACACAAATGCTTGACTGAGTAAAACTGTATTTGTATGGAAGAGTGAATCCGTAAATGCAAGTATAGATGCCAACAAATGAGGTTTTCCATGGTAAATAAACCACAGTTAAGCTCTTTTGTTAGGCTTCTATATATCCACATGTACATTGGTTTGCAAATGTATCTGTACACCCTGAAGTGCATTTTGTCACATTGTAAAAACAATGTGTTTTAATGTATATGCAGTAGATTTTATGTACACTGGAAAAACGACTAAGAAATAAGTAAAAGTTTCTTAAATTAAGTGTATTTACCCTTAATTTGAGTAGGTAAATGAGACAGTTTGCCAATGGAATGAGTATTTTTACTCTTAAAACAAGATAATTAGATAACATGCACTTGAAATAAGACAATGCAATTGTGTTTTCTTATTTTAAGTATAAATTGTCTTGTTTCAGTGGCAAAATGTCTCTTTTACCTCCTCAATCTAAGAACAAATTCCCTTCTTTTAAGAAAAAATTACTTATCCAGATTTAGATTTTTCCCAGTGTAATTATATCAACAAGCAGTTGAAGCTTCTTTTTATCAAATGACTCCAAATAAATTTAGTATAAGGAAAATGTATTAAAAAGTCAACCAGTGAGTAGATATATTCTCTCTGGGACTTAAGGTATCATGGAGGGGCATGCAGGTGGCACAGTGGTTAGTGCGCACAACCCATTTACAGAGGCCTTAGTCCTCGACATGGCCGACCTAGGTTCGAATCCGACCTGTGGTCCTTTGCCTCTCTCTGACTCTTTAATTAACTGCCTGTTTAATTAACAATGCTAAAATGGAATGGGAATAGCACCCTTATTATCATACCAATGTTTACATTTGATCCCTGCTGCACTTTAAGAAATGGAAGTGTCATGACAGCTGTACATAATGAAATTTCGTTTTGGAGACACCCTGTGCATACAAAATGACAAAAAAAAGTTGTCTTAGTCTCAAGTCTAAGTCCAAGAAATGTTTGAAAATGAACAGATAACCCTTGTAAGGAAAGCATCGATCACTTAAAAAGACAAAAAAAAATACTTAAAATCTAGACTGTGTTCACATGACGCTGGCAGCACGATCACCGCTCTTCTCTTTTCTCTTATGGCAGCAAATGTACCGCCTCGTACCATCTTCCCTGTTCATTCATCCCCTCCTCCCATCCCCATGAATAAGGGTGGGTTGATTGGAAACAGAGGCGCTTCATTGAGACTTAGAGACTGTTCAGGTGGAAACTTTTCTTAATCGACCTCTACACTCACCTCATACACCATGAATGCCTTTATACTAAGACTGGCTAAGGCATGAATAAATACAGCTGTTCTCTTTGGAGAACTTTAACTTTGCGTTATTCACCTCTCGGAAATTGAAACAACCAGTGATTTTTTTTCTCAATCTTACCATTTTTTTAAACCTCTATATGACTCTTTTTTTCACCTCCATCAATCTCCAGCTTCCTTTCCACATGTGCTACAACCTCATTGTTACCCAAACGCTGTTGCAATATAATCATTTTCTTATTTAAATATATTTTTCTGCATATCATAAATTGATGCAGCCTGTTAGCATTGCAAATTGTAATCTTTCCAACCTTTACTTATTAAACCTGCGTCTGTGTGTCTCCAATTTTATCTGTGCCTGGTATGTAATTCAGGGCCCTATCTGGCTCAAACCAGATGATCACGATTTCTCCCCTAGTTTGTTGACCGCCCATTCTTCTTAGGCTGTGCATTACATCCTTTATCAATTCGCCCTTTTCCCCTACCGCTTTTTCTCCTGAAACAAGATGGCTGCCTTCCAACTCAATTTGTGGTCAAATGAAGGAGCTATTTGCATGAACATGTGTCCTATCGTTTAGCTGATATCCTACTGTGACAATCTTCATCGAGGAGTGAAATCAGGCATGGATTTGTGTCTCTTCACCTTTTATGGTTTAATTTATCATCCCTAAGCTAATATTTTGGGGGTTCTTTTTTCTTTCTTCAATTGTCTCATTTAAGTACTGATGCTTTTTAAGATTTAAAGATATCAAAGTGCTATGCATTATATAGCACATAGAAAAAATGCAATGAAAAAGAGAGATGTGAAAAGAAAACAACAATGAAACGGGCATTAAGGAGGAAATAAAATCAAGGACAAGCAGAGTTAGGAAAGCAACACAGTTCTTTGTTAGGTTACGAAACGTTCATAAGGATTTAGAGTCTTCAATGCCCATACACAGACAGCTCAGTTTGTGGTAATGGGCAATAAATGAGTGGTGGACACCTGCCTTTCAATTTCCCTGTGTATGTGTGTGCTTGTAACAGATCTCTGCAGCTATGTGGGTGGTAAATTGATTTGATAGCTGAAAATGGCAAAGCTGCAGTTGAAATCTGTTCCCAACACAAAGAGGCTCTTTGCTAAAAATTATATGATTAGTTTCCCACATGATGTGACACGCTAATTTAATATTGGTATCTATTAAAATTAGCTATTGTACTTTACTGTTTCCTTCTTGTCTTGATTTTGGAAATCATATAAAGCTAAAATAAACTTACTTTTTTTTTCTTTTCTTTTTTTAGTGGCCCTCTTTCCAAGAATAGTAAAGCTTTTTGATATAATGTTTAACTGATTATGATTTAGATGAAACGGCTGATATTGTTATTAAATAAGACTTTGAATAACAGGCTACTCTAATTGCGGTGTTTTGCTAATTAGCATGATTAAAATTAATGATAACAGATCTTATATTAGTGTTAGAGTGACATACAAAAGTAAAATGTCTTTATTTTGGATTACATGTAAATGCAAAATAACAACTTCCTCTTTTAAATGGTTTTTATATAAATTGTAATCGAAATTCAGCATGGACATATGCAAAATTGTGAAAATAAAGTAAGATATACTTAGTTTAAAAAGTGGAAAGAAAACGATTAATCGTCTCATATATTTTCTCTGATAATAATCTAAAAGGTTTTCATCTAAATACACCCACATACTTAATCACTACATTAATTAGAAATCACTTTAGTGTAATTTAACCTCAGTATAATTATAGACGTCTTTTAAAAAAAACATCAGATGTGTTCGGAAACCATTGATAAAATAACATCTTGAAGACCAAAGGAAACAGCTTTGGATTATTTAAAGCAGGATTTGATTATTTAACAGTATCCTTCGTCTTGAATACTTAAATAATTAACTGAGCACTCGTCAATCATTAGAAACTGGAGCAACTGCAACATACCAACATATGGCCATCCTCCTGATTGACAGCCATACTAAGCAAAGCATTAATCATAGAAGCAGCCAAAAATATCATAGTAACTCCAAGACGTGCAGTGAACCATGGCTCAGGTGTTAGAATGTCTTGAAAGCACAACTTTGGTTGAGCATTCTGTAAATCTACTGTTTTATGAAAAACTGGAAAAATTAAGTATGAACAGTGACAGTGGTTAGAGTTGATGGTAGAATGGAGCTAAATAGAGGGAAATCTGTGAAGAAAACTAGTTGGATGTTGCAGAAGACTTTAGACTGAGGTTAAGGTTCACCTTTCAGAAGAACTACACCATACATACTGCCACTTACAGTAGCACGGTTTAGATCAGCACATATCTGTTGCTGTGCAGAGTCAAGTCAAAGCGTTGTAGGAATTGGTGATTGGTGGACCATCAGCTCATTTACAAATGCGCACCCAGATATACATCCGGGTCGCCCTTGATTTTATTTTGTAATAAAGATCTAAATAACTTTTTTCCCTTCCCAAAAAAACTTAAGCTTACTAAACTATGATGTGTTAAAGGTTAATGTATTTCCTGAGAAAATAAATGCATTAAAATTCTTTCTGTTTTATCATTCGTCTGTGCCCGATCTGCACCAGAAATGGGATCCTACGCTCCTTCCAGGAACTAACGTTCGGCTTTGGATTTAAACATAAATCTAGTCTTTTTGAGTTCTATGTTTTCCTTTCGCATTAACATTATGGCATATAGTGTGTAACTTAAGAAAGAAACAACTAAAATGCAGATAAATATGGTTTAACCATATTTTGCTGGACTACTCTGAGCATGTCCGATGATAACTTCACAAAAGGAGTTTAATTAAAAAAATGTAAAAAGCATCAGAATTTTGTCAGAAAAGTCATAAAACGTTTTTTAAAGATGTGTATGAATTAGCATTCTTTAGTGAGTTAAGGAAATAAGTAAGTAATTTTACTGCCATAATTACATTATTTATGGAAACCCAGATGTATATCTGGTAGCGCTTGCGCAAATAAGCTGATGGTACAGATCGTGCTTCCGGTATAGACTAGGCAGTTACAAGACTTAAAGTTGTTGCTCAAATTCTTACCATCAAATATCACTTTGAATAGGTCGTTCTACAAATCTTTGTCTCAAGTAGTCTGAATAAAAATGCAAACCGTATTTACAAGATTGTATTACAAACATGAATCTTGCTCATTCCATTAACCATTGTCTGTGACATGAAATTTTCAAATCTTGCACTGTAGGGTGGCACAATTAAATGTTTTTTTTTATCAAAAACATTAACAGGAGAACTTGTACAGATAGTTATGGAATAAAAGTGAGCAGAGTAGAAAACATTTTAAAGGGAGACCCAGGAAAACTTTGCAGGATCCCATCCAGAGACAACACAAATTGACAATTACAAATCAGTTCCCCAGTTATCGGATTCACTGGCTGTGGATTAAATGCAAGGGCCTTAAAGTGAACATCACATATTTGGTCAAATTACGAGAGGAAGAAATACACTATATTGCCAAAAGTATTTGCTCACCTGCCTTGACTCACATATGAGCTTAAGTGACATCCCGTTCCTAATCCATAGGGTTCAATATGACGTCGGTCCACCCTTTGCAGCTAGAACAGCTTCAACTCTTCTGGGAAGGCTGTCCACAAGGTTTAGGAGTGTGTTTATGGGAATTTTTGACCATTCTTCCAGAAGCGCATTTGTGAGGTCGCACACTGATGTTGGACGAGAAGGCCTGGCTCTCAGTCTCCGCTCTAATTCATCCCAAAGGTGTTCTATCGGGTTGAGGTCAGGACTCTGTGCAGGCCAGTCAAGTTCATCCACACCAGACTCTGTCATCCATGTCTTTATGGACCTTGCTTTGTGCACTGGTGCACAGTCATGTTGGAAGAGGAAGGGGCCAGCTCCAAACTGTTCCCACAAAGTTGGGAGCATGGAATTGTCCAAAATGTCTTGGTATGCTGAAGCATTCAGAGTTCCTTTCACTGGAACTAAGGGGCCAAGCCCAGCTCCTGAAAAACAACCTCACACCATAATCCCCCCTCCACCAAACTTTACACTCCTGGCAACCGCCAAACCCAGACCCGTCCATCAGATTGCCAGATGGAGAAGCGCGATTCGTCACTCCAGAGAACGCGTCTCCACTGCTCTAGAGTCCAGTGGCGGCGTGCTTTACACCACCGCATCCGACGCTTTGCATTGCACTTGGTGATATATGGCTTGGATGCAGCTGCTCGACCATGGAAACCCATTCCATGAAGCTCTCTGCGCACTGTTCTTGAGCTAATCTGAAGGCCACATGAAGTTTGGAGGTCTGTAGTGATTGACTCTGCAGAAAGTTGGCGACCTCTTCGCACTATGCGCGTCAGCATCCGCTGACCCCGCTCCGTCAGTTTACGTGGCCTACCTCTTCGTGGCTGAGTTGCTGTCGTTCCCAAACACTTCCATTTTCTTATAATACAGCTGACAGTTGACTGTGGAATATTTAGGAGCGAGGAAATTTCACGACTGGATTTGTTGCACAGGTGGCATCCTATCACAGTTCCACGCTGGAATTCACTGAGCTCCTGAGAGCGACCCATTCTTTCACAAATGTTTGTAAAAACAGTCTGCATGCCTAGGTGCTTGAATTTATACACCTGTGGCCATGGAAGTGATTGGAACACCTGATTCCAATAATTTGGATGGGTGAGCAAATACTTTTGGCAATATAGTGTACGTTTGTGAGGGAGAATACTCTGAGACAGCCACATTAACAGTCCTATTAACAGAGTTGCCAAAATCAGCCCAAAGTAGTTTTTTTTTCTTATGTTAATAAAAGAAGACTGGTGTAACAGCTTGTGTTCTTGTGGTGGAAAAAATATTTTTTTTAAAACTAGGGCGTTTTTAAAACAGTTATATAAAACATGTCTGATATGTGCTGAAAACCTTTTGCACAGATATATTTGAAACTACATAGATGACCATGATAGATGGTGTCTGGAAGGAAAAGAGTGGCAAACAGAATATCAGCACTTGTGAAGATTGATTTGCAGTGACAACACCTCTAGGGATCCAAATTTAGCGCTCAACAAGACTATTATTTAATTCTTAATCCTTTGAAAAAAAAACTATCATCTACAAAAAAATGTGTACTTACTAACTTTACTAAAACAATTTATTGAATTTTGATCATTTCAAATAATATGAAAATACAACATTTAGGACCAGCATGACCTATTTTAAAAATTTGAGCAATGATGTACTGTATCCAAAACACACTTCAGACTATTGCTATTTCAGATTCGATGAGGAGGTCTGGTGTTCTCATTGTGGGGACTCTTTGCATCTTGTACACCTAAGTTATTAGGCATAATATCAAAATTCTTGTATTTGTTTTTCTGGCACTTATCTGTTGTCAAAACGGTATGGTTTTTATGCATACATATTTTGGTCTGCATTGAAAACAGCATCATAATTAGATTTTTCTTTAAACATTTGAAACTTGCAAATCTAAGACACTACAATTACAGGCACACACGCAAACTTGTCTCACTTTATTTATTGTGTCTTTCTGTTGATTCCATTAAATTTTACACCCTGTGACCCTTACCCTAACCCTGACCGTTGTTGGGTCCTATCTTACCCCAACCTAAACTAAATTCACATCCCAGTCCTGAGGGGGACTCCTGACCCAAAAACAGCAATGCCCCACGTCTAGGCATTGGGCCCCTTAAAGAGCTTTCAGTCCTCACAATGTGCCATTTTCCCTGCAAATGTTCCCCACAATATATTAAAAACAAGAGCATACCCCCCCACACACACAAACACACACACATAAAAAAAACATAATTTAGCCGTAGGTGATTGTAGGTGTTTTTTGGATCATTGATGTGTTTTTGGAAGAAGTGTGATAATCACGATTTTTAGTTGCCAATTAGAACTATAATTGTTCTCTTCTGTTTTCTAAAGTGTGAAATAGTCAATCTGTTGTGATTAAAAAGTCTTGCTTAATTTATTAGACATTTTTAGTCTATCTTTTTGGTTGTGAAAAAAACCCCATATACTGTATACTACAAAATCTTTTGGTACACTTAAAATCAGCTTTATGTGTAAATTACACCACCTGCTTGGTTTTATCACAGTATAAAGTTGTTAAACAGCAGATTTGAAACAAAGCAAATTGATACACTTTTGCTGCACAAGTAGATTAAATGCTCCACTGTAAATGTAACAAAAACAAAAGTAAGGAATATTTCAGGAACTAGATGTATTGTTTGAATTTACACTGTGCATCCCATACTTTGACCAACATAATGGGAGAAGAAGTTGAGGAGGTGGATAATTATAAATACCTTGGTATTCACATGGAAAACAAACTTAACTAGTGATACAACTGTAAAGTCATCTACAAGAAAAAAAACCAAGAAGTTGAAAGTTATTACTCAGTGAGAAGCAGACAATCACAATGTCTAATTGAGGCCATAGTCCTACCTTCTTGATTTTAATGGACTTGTGACAATTTAAAGTAATTCATGTTGTGCTGCTCTGGACAGCAGGACGTTGCCGGCATCTAAGAAAAATCCCTGTTGAGGTTTGAGCCTCTGTCTATTGAGGCAAGCAGCGAGAAAGTAGAGCCCTGATTGGATGGCATGCCAAAATACTTCACTTCCAGTGGGGCTAAACCTATTAAAATATCTAAGGAGCAGGGGTGAGTCATGAAATTGGCTGCTCAATGCTGATTGGCTAATATTCTTAAGGATTTTGGACTGACAGTGGCCAGACAGCAAGTAGGTTTTCCTCATGAGTTGAAAGGGAAAAGTGATCGTTCAGTCAGAACAGACATCCTGTGCTAAAAACTTGCTGTGGCTTCTGGTGTTTATTATTTCAGAGCTATTTTCACCCATTGTAGTGATGTGTTTTATATGTTTCAAAGTGATGTTTGGATTGAATTACACCATTGAGAGAGAATCCGCTGACACTGTTGTATTTATTTCTTAACATGAAATCAATTATTATATGGGCCTCAATTAAACATAATTATGTACTAATTACATCCATCCATCCAGCCATCCATTTTCTGTCTGGTTGCGAGGAGTGCTGGTGCCTATCTCTAGCTGTCCACGGGCGAGAAATGGTCACCAGTCCATCACAGAGCAACACAGAGACAAACAGGACAAACAACCATTCACTCACACCTAAGGATAATTTTGAGAAGCCAGTTAACATAACAGTCATGTTTTTAGACTGTGGGAAGAAGCCGGAGTACCTGGAAAGAACCCACACATGCTCTAGGAGAACATGCAAACTCCATTCAGACAGATCCTGGGCCAAGAATGAAACCAGAACCCTTCTTGCTGCAAGGCAGTAGTGCTACACACTGCATCACTGAGCAAGCCGTACTAATTACACAATTTCTGTATTTTCATATTTTACAAATAGATGGCCTATTTAGTTATAATTTAATAAGTAATATATTTGTTTAAGCATGGTGGTGTGGTTAGCACCAACACCTCACAGCAATAGGGATCTGGGTTTGAGTCCTGGAGGAACCAGGACCTTTCTGTGTGAAGTTTGTCTGTTATGCATGTCTGCATGTGTTTTCTCCGGGCTCTCCGGCTTCCTCCCGCAGTCCAAAAACCTTCATGTTGTGTTGATTTGACATTACAAATTGCCCTTAGGATTAAGTGTGAGTGTGGATGGTTATTCGTCTTTGCATGTCTCTGTGTGGCCCTGCGATGGACTGGCGGACTGTCCACGGTGTACCCTGCCAGTTTTAGAATCCCTGCTTTATAATTTTTAATCAACTATATTTTTTGTTGATCACATATTTCTTCCTTTGTATGTTTCTACCTTTAGGTTAACTGGGTTCCAGCTGCCTTCACCCATTGTGAGTACAGGTTCCAGACTCACTTTGTGGCTGCTGTCTGATTATGCTGTCAGTGGGCAGGGATTCAAAGCTATTTATGAAGGTAAGACTGTTTTATAAATGTGCATTTTGCTTATTTTTGCTGAATATGTTTATCAGTGAATTAATTTAATGCAACAATTTCATGTAACACAAGTTCCCAGTAAGTTCCATTTATTAGATCTATATTTTTCATTTTTTGGTCTGAATTATTTACATTTTCAAATCATTTCTTCAAGTTGAGTTAAATGGAAAATAGAATGATTTAGTGCAAACTTCCATTCCCATGGCTAACTCTACCATCTTGTTATTTAGTACACTACAGTACTAATGACATACTGTTTTTGCCAGAAGTTTATTAGTTAATGTGTATTATTATTGTTTAAATAATAATAGTTGGTTTGTAGCTGGAAAGGCAGCTTACTGTACATTATTTTGGTTTGTTGGTGTTTCAGATGTATTGCAAATATAAGGCTGGTTCTGCAGGAAGTTTGGTTTTCTGTGCAAGTTAAGCTTGTAGACACATGCAAGACTGATGGTGATTATGTTAATTATTGTTACGCTTGTTATTATTTTATACTTTCTTAGTACTTTAAGTTCTTTGTTCGTGTTCCTAAAGTAAGTCAAGTGCAAGTCAGACTAGCTTAAACACATGGAGTGCGTTAAGCAACAAGCAGAAATTGTACAAAGTCATAATTACCTGTCTCCTTACTCACATAGCAAGACCTTCTGCAATGACCTATGCCATAGAGGAAAAAAAGATGCTGACATGTGGTGCTGCCCTCTAGGTTATAGTGAAGGGTAATTGGAGAGTGAACAATGGACCTGATATGCAAATGAAAAAACTCGCTCACTTTAACTGAGTGAAACAGACACCATGTTTGCATTCATGGAATATTTTATATATAAAACATTTGGTAATGACATAGAGCTGAAGGAAACTATTTTTATGTTTTGCCATAAAGGGACATAAGAAAAGTTTTGAAACTTCTTGTTAGTTAATGTTGTCCTGAAACCGAGTAACCCCAAGATGTTTTAGATGATCAGTTCCAAGGTTTTTTCGACTGGAGGCCGTTGTCAGGAGCTGTCATGTTTCGATTCAAATTTGTTCATAAAAAACAAGAATGTTTAAAAGTTAGTTACTCAACAGGTTTTTACATAACCTGAAGTCTCCTTCATGTAAGCATGATACATACACCTGTCGTTGCTTAAGAAGTTTGAATATTGAGCAAAAGGTTAGTATTTTCCATCAATCTGTAAAGCTTTTTACACATTAAATATATTTTATATTAAATAGATTAATTACTAAAAAGTCACAAGTTTAAAGTCTAATTTCTTGTCATTTAAATTTTCATGATTTACTGATATTGAAAATCCAAAAATCAGTCTTTGAAAAAAACAGTTATTTCAATAAAAAAATATTTATACATAAAAAAATCCTTTGTCTAACAGATATAGCAGGTTTATTTCAATGCAGTCAGTACTCGGTTGGGCCTTTCTTGGCATTATATCTAACTGCATATAATTACATCTTTAATGTTAATTGCATGGGTGAGATCAGGTTGTTGTTGTGTTGGGGTGTAATGGGAGCCTAGATAGCATTGATAAAGTTGCTCAGGTCATCTAAACAGTTAGTTCTGGTGTCCGTCACCTTTCTTTTGACAATTCCTCATATTTTCTGTATGGTGTATTTTCCGTATCAGTTCAACTTGATGGCCAGTCAATTGCAATAAAGACTTAGTTGCTGCACATGTTTTGGTGGAAAACTTCATCAGCATCTCTATAAAGCGTTTCAGCACAAGGAAGCATCAAGTACACTTAAATGTACAAGCCTTGTCCAGGTACCTTAAAAAAAAAAACAGTGGAGCAATAATAGAGGATGACTTGGTTCCCCAGTGCATCATTGAGTGTGAAAACTTCATACTGGACTTCTTCTCAAAGTCGATTCTACAGTATACCTCTCTTCTCTTCATCTAGACTCTTGGTTTTCCAAAGAGATGCAAATTTTACTTTAAGATGAAATGAGTGAGTTTTACTACTTGGCAACAGCCTAGTCTCTCTGACACAAGAAATGTGACATTTGTACTCCATATGCAACATTCATTAGTGCAAAGTGGCGCTTGGTGGTCTTGACTCCAGCCTCAGTCGACTTCTTGTAAAGATACCCTGATGTGTTGGTTGCATTTTGCCTGACAGCTCTCTTTTGATACAATATTTAGTAAACAACCAAGTTTTTAAGCAATTACCTCTTAACAGGGTTTTTTCAGTAACTGACTTCTAAACATCTGTCAAGTCGGCAGTCTTCCTTATGATTGTTTAGCTCTGTGACCCGGACTGGGAGACTATTTAGAAGCTCAGGGAACCCTTGCATCTGTTTTGAGTTAATTAACTAAATTGAGTTACACACCATGAGTTTTCAAAATGTACCAGGTTCACACATTTTATGAGACACTGAATTTAGAATTTTCACTAACTGTAGACCATATTAATCAAACTGAAAAGAAATTAAATGTGATTACATTTTAACATTTAATCTTTTTTTGGTGTATTTGTAGTGTAGTTTTTAATGCAGATGCATACTTTCTGCATTTTATTCGTTATGCTTACATGTTAGGATATGTTTAATGACCTTTGTTTAGGGGATTGATGTTTACTTTTGCTGGTTGCAGGTCATTTCATAGCGCTAAAGTATGATGGACAATTAGAAGCTTCTATGCATACAGGATTTTGTAGATGATCAAATTTTACCGCAGCTGCAAAGTAGCATCAATACTAAGCATGTTTATTGTAAGCATATATACATTTTTATGTTTATAAATGAATCAGGATATGTCTCAAATTGCTTGTCAGCTAATCACCTGCCTTTAAAAGTGATTTAATCTGCAGTGCATCCATCAAAAGGGATTGTTTTTGGATTATGTTTTAAGTTTGTTTTTGTTTGATTTATGGACCACTGGGCCACTGGTAACTTAAAAAAGTGGAATTGGAAATCAGTTCACTCTTTTGTAAATATGACAGATCAATACTAGCTGCAAATTTTTTTTTTCTGTCTGTACAACTCTAAAATATTTTTTTGTGTGAAACTAGATTTCATTATGCCTGAAACTTACATGTTTGCATCATAATATTTCTTACTGCATGAAATGCTGCTATTCTTCCTTCCTTCTTTTACTACCCTTTGTGTTTTTGCTTTTACCATTTTTGCGTATGAACCTGGGTTTTATTCCTGCAAGTTTTCAGAAGCTTTATAAAGGTTTCACGCAAAGTAAGGTTCAAACATTTTTTACACATTTTAGAGAAAAGTTTTACCAGCTTAGTACACTGCTTTAGTTTGTGCATAAGTGCAGACATTTCTAATTATATTTTTTAAAACATGACACTCAACAGATGGTGATAGTAAAATAAAAAAATAAAAAAACATTTTAATTTCGTTTAGACCATGAGGTGTGTTTCAGGTGTATATTTTATCCTTTGTTTGGCACAAAAAATAGCTAACCTTTTTTATTTCCTCTCATTAGATGTTCTGTTTGCCCATTGAATGAGAGCCCCTGTTTAGAAGCACCAGATGCTGTATAAAAAAATTATGGGGAATAACTCTGCTAAAAGCTTCTATCAGGAGTTTCAGGCATAACTAACACAAACTCTAAGCCTAAGCATTTATGTGGGCAAGTAACCAAAAAAGAAGATTGCTTTGGTCCAAGTTTTTGCTCATTCTAACATCACTGTCTATAGCGCTGCTCTTTATAAAGATATTTGACAATCACTCCAATAAGACCAGCATTACTTGATGGTTTTGCACTGAAAGAGTTAAAAAAATTAACTTCATTAAACATGTTTTACCTTTGCTGTTTTGTTGTCTAAACTTAACCTGCCAATGTTTAATCTTATTGCTCTGTGGGGGGTTGAAGTAATCACAGTTTTGTATTCAGTAGCAGTATTGCAAAGGGTAGATTTTTGTTTGCTTTAAGGAGAGGGGATTCGCCTAAAATGTCCCATCTTTGGAATTACTCTGGTTCGTGATCATGTTAATCATCCATACTGACCATTCGGGGCTTGTATGGCGGTTGTGACTAAGGTTTTACCTGAGCGGCAACATGTTTATTGGTGCAAGATCAATTTATTATAAAGCACATTAATAACCACACTGCACACACTGATATTTAGTAGGTATACTAAGATAAACATGCACTAAAACACCTGTATTTTGTATTAAGTATTAAGGTTAACATTTTTAGTATCTAAAGTTGTAGTAACCCTGCAGATATTATGATTATGGGATATGATTTAGAGAGGGATTGCATAAAATGTCTTTTTTTAGTGCAAATATTTAAAAATGTGCCGTAAAAATTGAAAAACTTTTTAGTTGATTAGTTACTCTGAAAAAATCAAAAAAAAAAAAAAAGAAACACAAGCAAAACATACACATATATTGTACTTCTGACACACAATATATGAAGTAATGTGATAAATTCTTGCTTTTTGTGACCAAGATCACATACATCCCCTGTAGCTATAGGAATATTCTATTTTATCATGGAGGGGGTCATTTGGGATAATTATTGTTTCTTTTTTTTATAGAGGTATACAACCAGTGATTGTGCTTGGATTTTTGTGCATTAAATATGTGCACTGCAAGTGCCTGCCGTGTTTTTGCATGCAGATGTTATATGGCAGTTTTGAGCATATTATTTTTTTCTTTTTGCTTTCTTCCTGAAGCTTTTAGCAGTAATACTTTAACAAATTATCATTTCTTCATATTAGACGGGGGCTCAACAACCACCATTTTGGTGTATTCTTATCTCGTCTATATTAGATATGTTCTTTTTCAGCCCACACTGCAATAAGCCTAAGTGCTGCACAGCCCATCTACCAAACACACTGCGTAATGGCTGAGACCACTCTGGAATCTCTCCCCTCTTGTCACTATGGCAACCCTAAAACTATTTTTTCCCCCATATTTTTCATTTTCCTCTTCCCTGTCTCTTTGAAAACTCTTTGTTCATGTAATCTGCAGAAACGGAGAAGTAGCAAAAGGAGGCAAAGGGAATTGGAAACATTTGCTAAGCTTTAGAAATTATCTCCTGGGGTATCTTCTTATATGTTGCTGGCATCTTCATGCATAATCATTACATCTTTTTCCCTCTCTGTCTCTCTCATTTTCCTCTATACAACATTCACATCTAATCTGATCCTCAGTACCTGCTACATGTTGTTGTATCTTCAGGTTTGTCATCTTCTGCCTAACGTTTAAATAATAAAGTGACTCCATGATCATCAAGTCATATTTTTCCAAGTGTTATTTCTGTCTGTGTCTCAGGTGCATAATCAATGTGCCTCCCAACTGGGTCAAACAATCCTCAGCCAACTCTATTGTCTGTCTCAAGTCATTTCCTCTCATGAGCCAATCATTGTAAGTACCTTTATTAAAACAAGACATTCCATTAATATTTATTAGCAGTCACACTAGGTATGCATTTTTTCCAGTTAATACATATTTGTAAAAGGTTCCTTGAGGAATTCATTTTCTTAAATTTGTTATTTTTTAAATATCTTATGTGGAAAAGATCAGTTACAGCAAAATAAAACAGTATATTGTTAGGATGTATAAATTATATAAGAATAATAAAAGTTTTTTCTTGTAATAAGAGTAATTTTTCATCTAATTTCATTTGAAATTACATCAACATTCAAGAGATTCTATACAGGCTCATTACTTTTATGCATCCCTTAGAGCTAGTCTACATTATTGACTCTGTTTTCAAGCTCAAACATCCTTGGCCCTTTTCTTCCACCTCACATTGTTCTTGGAAGAGAGGAAGGTGGGAGCTGACTAACTAAAGGTGATGAAAGAGCATCAGAGCGTGAGAGAGTTTAGTTTCTGATTGAAAAGTGAGGCTTGTGCCCAAAGTGATATGGTGTCTCCAAATAAACTAATGCCAGAGGTTAAGGACAATACTCTCTGCGCCAAGTTTGCAATCTTTACTTATTCTATAGAATCAAGCAAGTGTGTTTTTGTTTAAGATTTAAAAGCAGATCTTAACTGGGTAGCACAATTCACAAAACATTTAATCTAAAGGTATTTTAAAGAGTCAGTTCAATAAAATCACACAGGCAGATTGTTTAAGCATATTCTATGAACCCAGCCGACTGAATAAAGCCATTGACTTTGCAGACTTCGGTTCTCCTGAATAGCATAGAGTGACAGTCGATAGAAGCTTACATTGAGTCGTTGACATTAAAGAGATCTTACATCACAAGCATGCATGTAGGAACAATGAAGAGCCAAACCTCCCTTTTAATAGCTAGAGAATTCCAGCAGAACAAGGCTCAGTGTGAGCTGCCTTCTGCCACAATTGACTGCCTATTTTTTCAGATCAAGAAGATGAAAGAGAGCACATATAGTTAGTTCCAGTAAAAGCTCAGCCAATATCTCTTGGAGAGAAAGGACTGAACTCAGAAGAAAGGATATGCCGTATTATCCATAACATTATGGTTTTGACATTAACAGTCTAGTTAATGCTGTCCTCCAGGACAGGGTCACAGTTAAGCAGAGTGCCCAACCAGGTTTAGCTTCTATGAAAAAAACAAACAGTTAGCAATTACTTTGAAACTGGAGAATAGAAGTATTATGTAGCAGGATGATGAAAATGGTCTTTAAGTCATCCGGTACCCTTAGCTCGTAGCAACATTACTACAGAGATAGCTTAGGATAACTTAAGATGCTCAAACTATAAACTTTTTCAAGCCTACTCTTAAAATATGACTGTTCTCACAGATTAAATCTGGAAGGTGGCTCCAGAGGAAAGGAGTCTGGTGACTGAGACATTCACATCAAAATCTTTTTCTTTTTAAATCTGGACACAACCAATAAACCTTTAGTATGGGAGTAAATTCTAACCCTAAACCAAAGAGAAGCTATAGTACAGGTTTGTTTACAGAACAGGCAGCTTCTTCTTCATCTATTAATGCATTTTCAAAAAACTAGAGAGTGTGCATGCTGAAACTATTTAATCTGACCAAAAGCTTGGTACATATGTACACGTCATGTTCGCTTCATTTTATTTAGTCTCCATGTAAACAGAGATTTTGTACTTCAGATCAACTAAGATTTAAATCGGATCGGAGAAATTCTGTTCATGTAAATGTAGCTATTGACTAAACGGTTTCTTTTAAAAGACTTCCATCCAGAGACAATCACTTCTGTCCTGCATCAGTTTAAAGCAGAACAGCAATTAAGTCACTTCGAAATTATTTGGTTATGTTCCATGTCTGTGCTTCTTTAAGTTCTCAGCTATATTTCTTTGCAATAGATATTGCAAATACCAAGCTCACACTTTATTAATACTGTGATGTTTTTATTATTGGGTTTCTGTAACACACTGCTCACTGATTATTGTTTTATATTTAATATTGCTCTATAAGTGCTGTGTAAGCTATTAAAATAAAGTATTGTGCTGTCTAATTTAGAGTTTTAAATTGCCAATGATGTACATCTATTTAAAACTGACAGCAATTTTTGAATGCCATTTCGTTAAACTCTTTATTGAAAGAAGAGTAAAGACTGTTTGGAATTTACTTTACCCCTTAAAGTAATATTTTTATTAACTTACTTAGTAAAGCTAAAGCTATTATTCCTGTCCATATGGCATTATAGAAACATGGATGGTCCCTAATCTGCTGCATTAAGCATCAGCTAGGCAACAAGGAAACTTGAGATCTATATATAGATTTGAGAAACGTTTATATAAGTGGCTTGTAACCAAACAAATTATTTGTATTTTGAATGCAGTGTAAAAAAAAAAGCGTTTAATTTATTTTGCTAATTTAAGGGTTTTAGATTCAAGTTGCAGAAGTTAATACATTAAATTTAACACTGCATATTTCGTTCAGCAGTGTATTTAACTAGATAAGAGCTTTAGGTTCGACAGATACAGCAGGTAACAGTTGTTATACTTCCTTAAAAGATTCTGGACACTGCAGTGTCACATTATGCAAGAACTGTAATTCTTCTAACCGAATTGTACTAGGCGTGTATGTATCCGTTTTTAAATGAAGTTACAAATTCAAATTCACGAGTAACAAGTCAGACATTAACTTGAGGGAAAAGATTCAGCTTTCCCGTCCTCTGCAGTGTTTGCAAAGCCTCTATGAAATAAAGCAGTGTTTCACAACCTTTTTTGACCTGTGTAAAAAATGTTGGGCCTTTTTCATAGTAAGAGTTGGCCTTTTAGTCAAAACTATTGATGAGTGTCCAAAAGTGGAACGTACAATAAATGATTATAAAATAAAGACTATTATACTTTTTTTTTTTCTTTTAACTTCAGGATTCAATTCTGTGGAATTTTATCTTTCCAATCTGAAATAAAAGAAAAGAAAAACAGGAAAAATGTGTATCCTGGAAGTTAGAAGGAATTGGAATAAATAAAAAATAAAATCATTTCATGCACCTGTATTTATGAAAGTGGAGCTCCCTTATAATCACATTTAATCTTAATGATTTGGAACAAAATAGAGAACAAAAATTATAGTCAGATTTTGTGACTTTGCTTTGATGAGCTCCTCAGAGTTAAAAATAGCTCATACTGTACCAGGCTGTTCTCTACATCCAATCTGTTCCTCTACTTCGTTTTCATGTCAAAGATGGAGGTGAATTCAAAGAAAAACATACATTTTGGTTGATAAAAGATCTATAAGTTTTCAATTGGGTCCTAATAAAACAAAACCCAGATCCCAGCTCTGTTTAAATTTACTACCTAAGAACTAAAATATTTTCATGTACCCCTTGCAATGCACTCATGGACCACTAGGGGTACGCATACCCCCGGTTGGGAATCACAGCAATAAAGAACACTTGATTAAGATCTATTGTTCAAAACTTTATATAATTGAAATGGTAGAACAGTAGTCTGAATACGTTTATTTGTGTTACAAAGGGTTTGAAAGAAAAGTTATTTCTGAAAGATATACATTTTTAAAAAGATCTAAGGGATGGATACATACATACAGGAGGAAATAAAAGAGAAAAAAAGAAAATATTATAAAATACACACAATCCCTCAGTGTCAACAAAATGTAAAAAACTTTACAGTCGTAACTCCCACCCAAAAAAAAATTTCACATTATAACAATAGAGGCCTAAGCTACTCTTTGCTGTTAAATTGGATTAAATTTCAATCTCACATTTGAATTATATGTATCCCTGGTTAAGGAGTCCGAAGATTTTTTTTAAATTTCTGTTAGACTACCCCAGTGAATCATATTATATTGTATAAATACCTGAACTGGCAGGTATACGTGTTAAAACAATACGGTAATCTGGTATTATCTGATTGGTGCTGAAACAATAAGCCGTGATAATTAAACGCTAAATCTAAAGAAAACTGACTGTAGTCAGGATTTGGGGAAGTCTTGTGTGGAAACAAGGGCTACTGACAAACACTGACAAAGCACTCAGCTACAAGAGGTTTAAAGAATGATCTTTGCCCATCATTCCTTTTCAGGGAAAGAAGATAAGATAAATTGTACGATTTAGTACTTTAAAAACTGCTGATTGGTGTAGTAGGATAAAAATGGACGACTGAGCCACAGTTTTATCTCTCTTTAGTGCCTCTGTCACAGACAGCGGAGCTGCTTTACAAGAGTGACCATGTTTAAAGTAAAACTGATTAGAATCAGAGTAAAATAGAGTTCTTTTAGAGGAAAGAAAATCTAAGAACTCTTGGAAAAACCTTCTTTTGGATAAGATCAGATTAAAAAGGAAGAAATAAAACACTTTAAACATAATTCTTTTTCCTGAAAAGCTTCCCAAGCAAAGATAATACCTCCCTGCCTATGAAATATGTGCATATGAAAAAATAAAGTCTAAATAATTGAAATAACGCTTAGAAGAGTAAATGCTCTTTTGCTTATTCTATTCTTTAAGTCTGAAATGTTTGTTTTTGAAAGAAAGTAATCATTTCCAGCTAAATGATAAGACAGCTTCTAATTCAACTAGATCTGTCAATAGTCTACCATCATTTTGCTACTATAATGTTACGTTTGAATTTTGCTTCAGCATTAGTTGTTCTGTAAGTATTTAGTGATAAAAAAAGCTTCCTGGCTGGCTTTGGTCAGACTACTGTAATTTGATGCTTCACCACTGCATTTCTTTTTGCTAATAGTTGAAAAACTGATGCAAAACTTTGTTATTTTCTCTATTTTAAGTAAGGTGTTTGCTCCAATGAGATTTTAAAAAGCCTATATATTTCAAAGCAGGCAAAAAAAATAAAACAATACAAACAAAACTTTAAGAAAGGCTAACTAACTGCAAACCCTTTTATGTAGTTTTGACTTTGAATTAAAAAAAAACAATACATGTAATTTAATTGTGACTTTAATTGTGAGTTTTTTTAGTTTTAGTCAGCTAGTGTGTCTAGCCCTAAAGCTATTATGGTTAAAATAATTTTTATAATTATATTATGGTCATCAACATTATTTTTATTTTTCATAGATCAATACAAGGTAATGCATTACTGCAAAGTGGAAGGAAATAACACCTGCTTTCCAAAAAGGTCACATAATTTTAGCAATGACAAAGTGTACAGTATGTGTCCTTTCCATCCTGGCCAGTTGAATTACGTCCTAAAAATGCCTAAAAATAGAGAAATTGTGCAAGCAACAGCTTTTCATCACACTAGGAATTTTTACATACTATTAGCAGCCTATCCAGAAGGCTAACGCTGGGTAAAAGACTAAAGAACCTTGGTGAGTAAGCAGATTTCAGTTATGATATTTTAACTGATGGTCATTAATTGGTTTTTACCCTTAATTAAAGTTATAGAGGAGGATTTTCTTTTTCCAAGTGGATCATCAAAATAAGTGTTCCTCCTAATTGTCAATCATTCTGGTGATATATTTGCGTAAGGCAGTTTGTCCTAATTTTCACTTACCAGTGGTGAGTCTGACATAGTGGAAAAATTGCAAATATTTCAGAAAGTAAGCTTTTATGAGCGATGCAAACAGCAAGTTTTAAACAGAGAAAAGGGCTCGTGCATGCTATCGCACACATGTCATAGTAGTTCCCTGTTGGGAGCGGGTATAGGGTTGTGCCTGTGTATTTTTTGTCGAGAGGGCGGGTCTTTTAAAAAAATTGGGAAAATCCTCCACTATATCTTTAAGTATAACTCCCAGTTTTAGTTATTTAATACATACATAGCAGGGGTTCGTGCAATGGAATAAAGGTGTAATAGTGACCAGATAACTTTAATTCTCTATTTGCATACTTTAAAATGACTGAACATATTGTTGATTAAAAGTAGCAAAACAATTATCTTACTGTGAAGATATTTTTAGGGCATGACAATTGCACAAAGTGATAGGGAAATGTTTGGGCATTAGGACGGATGTATTCGGTGTTGTGCGTATACAGGCTGTGGGAGAATGATGGGCTACATGCAATGCTTTACAGGGTTTTATGTGCAGTGATAAATATTGAATTGTTATTTCAAATCCCGCACTTGTGATGTTTGTGTTTAAATACCCTGTGTGCTCCTTGCTGTTTAAGGTTTACCTGTCAGTGTGTGGCTTTGTCAGTATATCCCTCTGTAACAACACAGAGAATAAACTGACAAAGACATGGGAAACAGATTCAAAGTAAGGCTAAATATAGAACAGAGCATGAGAGAATGGGGGAAATAACTGTAAAATAATTTCAAGTACTTGTAATTACTTTTTTTTTAGCAATGGTGGGTATTTAAAAGGGGTGTGTTGGTGTTCACCCAATTACAAAAAACTACGTCCTATATTATGTTGTTTCAGTCTGACCTGTTTTCTAAGACTTTCCAATCAGTCTGTACCATTTGTAAAACTGATGTTTCAATCTAGCCTCAGGAAATAAAATTATTTTGACAAAATAACTGTTGTTACATTATGTAGCAACATGTTCGAATTTTGTGATTCAAATGCAGTGTATCGGTGTATTTCTAGCGTAGTTTTCAGTGCCTAATTCTGCAAGGAGTGATGGTGTTAGAGTTCAGCAACATGATGATGATGTTCTGTTTATTTTTTTCTACCAACTTCAAACGGACAGACATACATAAACTGCCATGCAACCTTGATGAATTGGTCACTGTTGAAATAACTGCCAGGGTTGTTGCATAATGTCTCATGTGTTCAATTTGGTGAGTAGCTTTAAAAAAAGATTCAGTTTCTTTGACCATCCATCAAATGCATGGCCTCAGATGAGCCACAGGAGATATGAAGAGAAGGCAGTGACAGAAACAAGCCTACCCGGGGCAATTTAGTTATTTACAGATCCAAAATGAGTCAAAGCAAACTTTCCAAAAATCTTTATCTTGCGAGAAAAAAAAAAAACAGGAGAGGATATGGCCATATAAAGACCATTACGGACAAAACTGCTATTGAAGACTCTAAAGAATCACACTTGAAGCCAGCTCGGTGGCAACAAAGCTGTTTATTGGAATACCTTTGCATTCCTTACCTAGTAATTAATGTCAACAATAAGTTTTTGTCAACAATCTGCACTAATATTTTCATTTGCAATATCCAAAACCTCTCCAGTCTGATATATTTATATCTAATAAGAGGTTAGTTAATATTTACATGTAATTCTGAGTCATAGTCCTCTGATAAGCAATGCTGATTTGTTTTTTTTACACTATTGCCCTATTGTACTTGGATAGTAAACTTGTAGTCTTACACTTTTTTTTTTGCTCTGCTTTGCTTAAAAATGCTTTTTCCTTAACGTTTAATTGAAAATAAAACACATAGTAGCTGCTGAATTGCTGCTGTGTGTTATCTCTCCTAAAACTACGTAGCTACTGTACTATGTACGCAGCTAAAAGCCACTCCCAAATCACACAGTATTGGTGTTTAGGACCCCTAAATAGCTAGGACCCCACTGATTCCGCAGCGTCAGCTTTGGGTGCGCAAATACTAGGTTGTAAAGTCAGATCATGGTTTTCTTCTGTAGTGGAGGACTGTTCAGAATTCTGCCGTTATCATTCCACACTGCTCCAGTGTGTTTGAGTACTTTTAGAGCAGCTCCTTTCTCAGTACGCTCACACTGCTCAGGTGCAAGTTGCCTCTGATCATTGTAATGGTAGAACGCTGCATGTTTGATTTTAAAGGAACTGTTTTGTTATTAAGCAAACTCTAACTTTAAAGAGAAAACATTGCAAAACATGGCGCACAATGGGGTCAAATTATTTTTTTCTTTTCTCTGCAATGCAGCACATGGGTAGAAATGCATAGATGGAACTGCCCATGTGATGCTATCTGCATAATTAACTAGCCATGTACTTACTTTGGTTGACAAAGTTGTTATGCATTTCCATCCAAACTAATCCGATATATAAATGAACTGCAGGGTTTCCCCCTCCCGAAACGTTCATTTTGCCTTCACGAGGTGAAGTTTTAACACAAAATTAACTGCTTTAAAACCCTAGAAACTGTCATTTAGACCACTGAGTGGTTAATTTAAATGTTCAGCTTGCACAATTTGCAATAAAATGAAAATCATTCTTTTCTCAGAATTTGATGTTTTCTGCTGCCTTTATCAGTGTGTGCTCTTTCCACTTGTTTTTTTTCCCAGGGGGTGGAGGGTCATCAGTAAATAAACATGTATGTCCATGCATTTTCACAAGGAGCCGCCTAGCTTAATTAAATTTCTGTGACACTGTCCAAAAGGAACCTAGAGTTACCAGAAATTGAGCCAAAGAACAGCTTTTTGAAAATGTTTTCCTCTATAGTTAATATTAGCTTCCTAGCTGTTAAAACATAGAAAAACAAATGTTTAGCTGGTTGCTTTTGCCCTTCAAAAACAGTCACTTTTGTCTGTTTAACTTGTTACTTTTTCTTTGGAAATATGAAAATATGTATTCTAAGGCCTGATTTTATTCAGTGGCTGAAAACAATAACAACATAAGGATTTCTGCCTCTTTTCATAGCATCAGTTTTACAGACCTCGATAATAAGGGTCTTACCCACAATTGGAAAGCTCTGAACTTTCAAATGAATACAGCTAATTAGGACAGTATCTCTCGGCTTACCAAAACTGTCTGAACACTGGGTGTCTTGCGTGTTAAAAAAGAAAACTCATAGTTATGTATTCAGGAAGTAAGACTGAATGTTTTCTATTTATTTTTTTTTTTAATTGAAATAAATTAGTTTGAGTTGGACAAAACCTTTTGATTTACAGTGTAGGCCTGCTTTGTACAGTATGTCTTATAAATAACTGTAACATTGTATTTGTTGAATGTTAATTGGGCGTAAAACATTTTGTGCAAACTAACTGAAATGCTGTTTTAAAAGCCAGTATTTTAAAACTGTGTTTGTTATTGAGAAATAAGCAATACATAAAACATTTGACACATCACCCACCCCAATAATTATTTAAAGGCTTTGTTAGTAAATGGAGATGAAGGGAATCTTTTTGCACCACCATGATCGAGGTCATTTCAACAACCATGTCAGAGTGGAGCCATATGACAGAATTGCTGTGCTGGTACTCGTGCACAGCTCTGTCTCTTCCAGTGCCATGCATTTTTTAAGAGGGTGAGCTCATCTCCCCAGAAAGCTCCACAAAGCCAAACTACTCTCTTTTCTCCTGTTTGGATGAAGGGATAAAATGTAACCTCAAAACTACTTTATTGGTATTACCTGCTTTGTTTCTACTCTCTGATACGTTATTGGTGTTACTGCGGTGCACCCTGGCACAACAAGCTCTCCATGTGGTTTAAGTGGTTTATATGTTTGGCCAGTTAGCTCGACTATTTTTCTTTTTTCTAAACAAGGGCGTAAATCAAATTTTTCCTATGGGGTCATAATTTTTCACAGATGTTTTAAAATCGGTTAAAGCAGCAAACTTTAGATTATCTGTTATTTCAGTGCACAGAATATTTAAAGAATGTTGATTTGTACATTTACAGCTATTAACCCAATAGCTGTAAATGTGTTCATCTGCTTGTGTGCGGGTGTGCGCACATGGAGTGTGTACTAAATACAACAGCATAATAACACATGCTGTTTGTGTGTTTATATAATCACGTTAATTAAAAGCAATCGTTGAACCTTGAGCAGATTAAGCAAGCAGTGTAGGTGTGATAATTGTTTGCAATCTGTAGATGATTTACTGTTGTTGACCTATATTTGAAAAGTTAGTTGTCTTATGAAGTCTGTGACCCACACTTTGGAAATATCCCCATTGATTCATCTTTTTAATTTTCCAGGTGAATAAGTAAATACTTGCGATTTCTGGTCCCATCATAATCAGAATTGCCTTAATTATTACACATAGCCTAAAGGCTTTGTTTCTCTTACTCTAGCTCCCACCTTCATCTGATTAAAATAATCCCACTTCTGGTATACAGTGTATCTATTTATTTTTCTAAGAAAAATGTGTCCTTTTTTATTTGTAATATGAAATCTTTTATTAAGTATGTGTATTCAATAATGTACTGTCTGTATATCTAGCGCTGGTTACATTAATATGTTTATGTATTTGGCATGAAATTGGTGAAATCAAAGTGTGTTGTGTCAAATTGTAAGCTATGTAATTTATACACTTTTTTTGTTGAGATAACTTCATGGCCTAAGCTTCCGGGGGTTAAAAGCTTTGCAATTATGCGGAGGATGTGTTTCAATGTGATGACAATTTGAACAGCAAATTCAGGTCATGGAGCAATAATTATTTTCTCCTACAAATAATTGATGCAATCGTCATGAATTTAATAAAATGGTAAACCTTTTCAAATATATTCCAATCTATTGA
The DNA here is from genome assembly GCF_016077235.1 of Cyprinodon tularosa. Lineage (NCBI taxonomy): Eukaryota > Metazoa > Chordata > Actinopteri > Cyprinodontiformes > Cyprinodontidae > Cyprinodon > Cyprinodon tularosa. The sequence goes on along the minus strand of NW_024038862.1, from coordinate 473,340 downwards.
ATACGGGTCATTAAACTGCTGTGCTATGCTAGCGACAATATGGCGGCATGGCTTTAGAACAGAGAACAGGCCTGTGTAAATTTTCATCATCTTATCCATGGCAATCAGAAACTGCTTTAAATAAGAGGCCACCACTCACTTTTTTCAAAAACATTTCCACACCTATCCAAGAGTCTTGGTCAATACTGTTGGCTTACACCAGAGTAATCTCTAGTTGGAGTGCTGATGTATTTAAGGAGCATGCAGATCCATTGTCCTACACACGTTCCAAGTCAGATGCAAATCAAATTGCCACACCTTGTTCTTCTGGATTGTTGGAGCCATTTGTTGTAATATGAGAGAAGTCATTCATCATTTTTCATGGATAGGTAATGCAATTATTAATGAAAACGTTGTGTTTTGTTTTAACTAGAGTGATAAATTAGTTTGACAGTTTTATATTCCAGTGTTTTATAAAGTAAAAAGGTGAGTGTGTATTAAAAACTAAACATAAAAAACAATAACTGGATGCCAGGCAGTACAAATTGCCATAAATAACCAATCAATATAATAATTATGTGAATTAGTAGTGCATGATACACGTATCTCAATGGAATTTTATAACAATGTTTAAATGAAAATTTCTGTAGAGATATTTTTACTTTCTGAGGATCTAGCAAAAATTAAAAACATAGATTTTTAAATAAAACCAGAGAAGAAAAACACAGTAAATAAATGGTGGTGGTGTAACTAGCAGCATTATTTTAATATGTAAGGGATTATTTTAAAGTTTATATATTTATAGTAAGTGGGTTATTCCTCTTTATAGAGTTATACAGTCTACGTGAATAGAAAAAAACAGACCTGAATTGTTGTTTTTACATATTCTGTAAGTCTCTAGGTTTTGTGACTTGTATTTAGTTTTGCATAAACCTTTGCTTTAAGCATATCTTTTAAATTGGCATCATTACATCAGGAACTCCTATTGTGCTGCCATTGCCTCATGTGTCATGTCTTCCTTCAAACTCTTAAAGTAGTTGTCTCTCAGCTGCAGGTGTTTTTTTTCCCAAAAATACAGGATGCTGTGCTTTGTAGGCAGTCTGCCCTGTTTACAAATGACTTGCATGTTAGTAACGGACGCTCTCTCAGCCTTATAGCTCCACCCTACACCACTGTGTAAGCTGACCCAGATCTGGAGACGATGCAGGAGTTGAACATGGAGATCAGGGTGTTTGCTAACTGACAAACCACTTAAAATGATACCCAAAATCTGCTTCCCATATCGGCGTGTAACTCAAATTAAATATTTTTTCCCTTAAATTTTAAAGGCGGCTGACAACATCAAGAATACAATAAGATACTCCTGCCACCAACTAAAGTATTGACAAAAATAATGAGTGTAATTGTCTTGTGATGCATACAGCAGCACTCAAATGTTAATTGCAGAATCAATATTAGCACATTTTCTATGGTAAGAAAAAAAATTTAAAAACAATCCACTGCACTTTGTTTCCAAGTCTGAAGACATTTTGCTTTCCATCCAGGAAGCTTATTCAATTCAAAATGTCAGAATTAGCGTTGAGTTCAAGGCTTTATAGAGTTGATGGCAGAACGGGTCCACCCCTTAGGAATGGGTAGTCATTTGGGTTCTTTGTTAGCAAACGACTACCCATTCCTAAGGGGTGGACCCCTTCTTCTGTTTCAATTTGTACGTTTTCTAAGCCAAAACAAGGCTTTGTTGGGCTACTCTATAAAGCTTGGAACTCAATGCTAATTCTGACATTTTGAACTGAAAAAGCTTCCTGGATGGGAAGCAAAATGTCTTCAAACTTGGAAACTAAGTCCAGTGGACTGTTTTTTTTTATTTACTTTTTTGAAATGATTATTATCTGGATGACTGACAAGCCCTGCAGCAATCAGCCTGAGAAAACTGCAGTAGACCTTTAGTCCACTGGGTGGCGGTAATAAGAGCATACAAGGTGCTCTTACCACCAGTGCTGACCAGCTATAGGTAAACACCAAATAGTTTATTTGACAATATTTTTTTACCAACCTGCATTGGATCAGAGTTTCTTTTTAACTGTATGATCTGCCTAAAATAACCAACAAAAAGTAATTTACACAGTTATTTTTCTTTATTTTAATAATGAGGCGAATCTCAAATATCGACAGCACAAACCTTTAGTCAACATTTTTATTAAACTTCAGGCTCACACAAGCATTTGTATGAAGTAGAAGCTCTAGACAGTGAATTCTGTGATGGAAGGATCCCCACAAGCCAATAGACAGCATCCAACTTGTGATATCCAGCAGCCCTGTCATCATAGAATCAGAATCAAGTTTATTGCCAAGTAGGTTTGCATTTAAAAGGAATTTGACTTGGTGTTGATGGTGCAGATAAAACAGTATACAGAATCTATAGCTATATACAATAAAAGATATACAATACACTGTTTACAGGGGTCTCAATTGGTTCAAGATAGGGCCGTGCAGCTTCAGTCATCTCATCAACTGAGTGCAATCTGAATATGATGACTTGATGAGATGAATGGAGTCTGGTGTGCTATTGCTTGGTTGGAAAGAAAACCTGCACCCACAGGGCCCTTTCTGGAACCGGTTTGACACCCCTGGTTTAGATACATATAGTACATGGCCATATACTATACACACAGTAGACTGTGCGTTAATCTAATTTGGAGGAGACTCAAGTGCAGAGAAAATTGAAAGCACTACTTATTAAATAATTGTGGAATCTACAACACCATTAAGATTTTCTTAGAATAATTTTAACATCCATGATGAAACACTCAATGATGGCTAACTGGTGTATTGACTCTTTAATTGATATAAACCAAGAGGCTCATTCTTTGTTGCTGTGTTAAATCATTCCGGCGCTCACAAGGCCCGTTTGCTTCGCAACCATTCATCAGACCAATTCATTGATCAGCCATGGCTAGTTTTCCCTAGAGGGCCTTTCATGTTTTATTGCCAGTTCATTATTCAATGGCTAAAAATCTAAATGCTTTGGTCATAATAGTGGTCTTCTGCACAGACAGGTTATATTTTATTTTTTGTCAAAACTTAGCTGCATTAAAATCTATTTTATGTAGTTTTAAGGAAAATATGGGGAAGTTAATAAATGATAAATAAATGAATACATTAATGAATAAATATATTTAAAGCACACTCCAGGGCTTCACATGAGCTTGATTCAACTCTTACCTCTTAAATTAAGAGAGTTTATTTTACTTGGAAAATATAAAATCCATATATTCGTCCTTCCTCCTTAAACAAAAAGCAAAGAAATACTTTTTTGTCGTTATAATTAAATTTCAAACTGAATATTAAGATAAGTATCTAACCTCAATAAATTTGTTAAATATTGCCATATTTTTTGAAGGTTCAAGTTGCTCTCTAGTTTGGAGAAAGAAGTGATCAACTAAGATGTGAAAATGTTTTTAATTGCCTTATTAAGGGTAAAACAACAAGTGGTATTTTAGCTGTCCTCAAATAGAAAATAAAATTTTTAAGTCTCAGTTCTCTTTTGGGAAAATAGAAGAGAGACATTGGGCCTCACAAAAGAAGTGGTTGTTCCAATAATTTGTTTTTAAATTATTTATACAAGTAATACGTATCCAAGGGACACTGGTTTAATTTGTTGCTATTTTGTCAAAAGAAAGAACAGTCAGTGAGCCCTATGTGAGATCAAGCTATTGAAATAACAAGGATAAAATAGATTGAAAGTTCAGAATTAAGTTTGGCAATGTGTCGCTGCTTGAAACTCTTACTTAGATTACATTTGCTCCTTCACTTTGTTACTATGCAGGTTTTTTTTTTTTTTTTGCACCATTATTAATTTGCACTCCTAAGGTTCATTGTTATGCACATGTTTTTTTATTCTTCTGCACACTTAATTTTTTTTTTTTTAAACAACAGTTTTTCTTCTTGCACTGGTTCATAATTGGGATAAATGTAGTGTGCAGTTGTGGCTAACACAAAAAAACAAAAAAGTACGTCCACTTCAAGGTTTCAGGTTTATGTATTCAGCACATACTTGTGACAGTTTATGGCAAACGCATTAACAAGTCTACCTCAAACACAGGTTTAATTGATAAACTTGCAGAAGAAACAAAAAAGAATTAATAATATATGACTCTGCAAAAAAATTAAGGAGAAAATTGGCTTTAACTATTCTTTAGAATCATGCTGTAAACCACCTTGGCAGTAGAAATTTGGATTTTTGAAATACTTTTGGATACCTTGCTCCAAAGCCTGTTTAACAAAGGCTTCATTTAAACTAACTCTATTATTTATTATTTATCAAAAAGGAATTCATAGAACTGATCACAATACTTACATTACATCAATGCATTGCACAGGTTAACATATCAGATCTCTTGAATAAGCGCAACACCAACTTATACAGCAAAGCACAGATACATGGGCGTACACAGAGTTTTTGAAAAGCAGGGGCAGAAAGGAAAAAAACAGGGAACCTATATCAAGTCGTCACGACTGTAGAGGGCACTTTTTGGCTCCCAAGGGGGCAATTTAACAGGCACTTTGACTCTCAAGTGGCAATTCAACACATGTATTGTCTCACAAGGTGGCACTTGAACTGTACTTGAAGTACAGTATATACACCATTGTTATTGTATATAGTTTTTTATTTCTCTTATTAACTGCAGCTGGTTTAAAACATAATAATATTGAGAAGTTAATTTGAAAATCAAAAGAAATGATCGGACTAAACTTTATTATTAATTTTCTGGTTTGTGCTTAGGGCCCTCAGAAGGCTAGCATTCCACTGATCTTAACTTTTATGTGAAAATATGTCATAGATGCTTTTGCAGCATTTGCTTTTGATGTACTAATGCTAACTTGCAAAGTCAGGCCTTGGTTTCCATGCATAGTGGGGGACTGTTCAAGGCTCTGCTGTTATCATCAGAAGTAGAATTTAGCAGCAGTTGTTATTGTTTACTGGTCCACCTACTATAAAATACTGTAAAATAAGACTTCTACATGGAACCTCTCTCTCAGTAGGCTCACACTGCTTGGGTTCTGGTTCCCTCAAATGGTTGTAATAATGATTTGCTATGTATTTCATTTCAAGGACTGTGCTTTTGTGATAAAGCAAAGTATAACATCACCACGACAAAAAGAAACGAGAAAAATTGCGTAGGCTAACTTGTTTAGATTTGTTAGTATTATGCTCTTTTTTTCACCAGAGTGCAGCACATACGTGCATATGTGCAAATTAAGTTACCTCTCCTTCAATTCTGTCTGCATACAGTATATGTAAGTAGACATGTGCTTGCTTCAAGGCTTGTGGAGCTAATTGGCCAACACTTGCTTTGCCAATGACTAGGGCTCACCCGTTTACCAACAACATGACAATTTATAAGGGGTATATTTATTAATGAAATATAAAATAAATATTAACACGTGAATCTTAGTTTGCAGACTAAGAGCCATTCTGGGGTAATTCGGAACCAGAGCAGCCTAAATAATCTCTTCTTCTTCATCTTTTTAAAACTAGCAAATAGGAAAGAAAATCTGTATATTATTCAGCACCATGGCACGGCATTGTATTTTCTGTCATATGTATAAGTATTAGCTTTAAATAGGATACTTTATCACAATTTCCTAATAACAGAGTGATGCAGAGCTGAAACCTCCAGCTGTCAAAGCCAATACTGCCAGAAAGGAAAACATTTTACCGTTTCATTCCCCTTTTAACCGGTTCAGATGTTTTACTAAAATCATGACACAAATGATCATGTTGAGATCAAAACAAATCAACTTTAATACATCAACACTTTATCTATTATAAAGTCCTCTCTTGTGGGCCTTTGCAGTTTCCAAGGCAACCTGCAAAATGCAGGAAAGAGGACTGGCTTAGGACAAAGCAAAAGAAAATGTTGAGGGGAGGCTGGAAGACCTTCTACATATTCCTTCACTTTTATGCAATATCTGTCTCATTCTGTTTAGTGTACATAAAAGTTTTATGTATTTACCTATACTATCTGGATTGCGAAGACAAACTATGATTCTAGGATTGTTGCAATAAATGCAAGCATATGATTAAAAGAAGGAGAAATAATTTAAATTTATTTTTTTCCTTAGGAGACAACTAAATTCACAAATGAATAATAAATATTTCCTTAAAGCAACACTTTTTAACTTTTAGCCACCAGATTTGCTAGATTTTAACTTAAGGTTCAGCTCCGGTGAAGATCACTGGCAACACTGCACTGTTGCAAAATTAAATACTTTCTCTTATTGTTTTGCAACTTGTTAGCAGACCACTTTAACCCAGCAGACTGGGAAATAATTGCATAACTAGTGAAGACAAGGCCATATTCAATCCTTTTGATCAAAATCCTACATCAGAGAACCCAAAATATGTTTGATCTGGCAAGTGTCAAAAATCTGCTGTTCTTTTTTTTGCTTAACAGCAACTTTTTAGGGTTAACTCATGATTAAGGTGAGCCTGGGCTTCACTAAAGCAGAACTCTTGGTCATACAGGAAATGATGCTCCAACTTAAATGAAGTGATTAAAATGTTAACAACGAACTGGATTAAATTTTCAATTTATAAACTTAGAAAATTGGATCAACTTCTTTCAAGTGCTTGTTACTACTGAATTAAACCAGCTAAGTTGGAGCAGCTTTTTCTTGTAGTAGTGCATGACCAATTCACCAACCCTCTCATAAGTTACATGAGCATGAGAAGGATAGCCAGACCAAAGCATCAATACATGCCAAGGGCTATATATTCACCTAACAAATAATTTATTTGATCTCAAATGAAGTACATGTTTTTATAACATATATTAATATGTACATAATATAAAACATGACATAAAAATATTTTTTATCAATTTGTAACATATCATTACAATGATTCAGTGGTGTTAACTAGATACCTAAAACATACATGTATCTCCATTCCCTAAACCAAAATTTTATCAACAATGAATAAATTTAGAGATATAGATATCATTATTTTGATTTTGATGCTAGCAAAGCATCAAAATATTCTATCGAAATCTTCTGTTTTCTATTCTATTAACACCAGGCTACAAGTGCTAAGAAAGTTAGGATACCAATTGGTGGTTTTTTTTGAAAATATATGACTGATTCTTGTTTGATTGCCTTTATTAAGTTATTGATTTACATTTCTCTAAAAGTCTTCAAATAGCAAGAGGGATGACCTTCCAGGGTCAGAGTCATTTCTCCACTGAAGACAATATTGAACTGAAAACTAACCATCCATCATTCATTCCTGTTCCACTTATCCGGTGTCGGGTCACAGGGGTAGCGGTTTCACTAGGGATGCCCAGACATCTAACTCCCCAGCAATTTGGGTCAGCTGAGGGAAACCAGAAAAAGACCTGCCCAAACACCCCTTATGATGAGCAACTCAAATGGATGTAGTGTTTCCTTGCCCGGACACGGGTCACCAGGGCCCCACTCTGGAGCAAGGTCTAGAGGTGGGGCACGCTGGCGAGTGCTTGGTGGCCGGTATTTTACCCATGGAGCCCAGCCGGGCACTGCCTGAAGAGGAAACATGGGTCCCCCTTTCTAATAGGCCCGCCACCTGTAGGAGGGGCCAAAGGGTCTGCTGCACTGTGTGATTGGTGGCAGTCGAGGGTGGGGACCTTGGCGTCCTGATCCTTGGCTGAAGAAGCTGGCTTGAACTGAAAACATTTTCAATAAAGGCTTGGTTTAAAACCCAACGTCTGCTAATGTCTATGAATTCTATACTTCAGGCTGTGTAACTTGAAATGGATTTGCAAGCAAGCATTGATAATAAATGATTTTGATTTATTATTGTTGCTTTCTCCAAGTCCCTTGGTAGAAGGCCGTTCACACCCTGAGCCTGGCTCTGGTGGCTGTTTCTTCCTGTTAGAAGTTTGTTTTTCCTCTCCACTCTCACTGCATCCATGCTCAGTGTGAGGGATTGCCTAAGAAGTCAAGAACGCAATCAGAGTGAATATTTGTGTGTCGCCACATACTCATCCAAAAGGATTGAATTCTCCTAAGTCAATTACTCAATGCAATCGGCCAGGTTTCCCTAGATACATACAGTATATATATATATATATATATATATATATATATATATATATATATATATATATATATACCAATTTGTCTGCATTATTTAATTTCATCTTCTCTGTAAAGTGCCTTGAGATGAAAATCTGCACTATAGAGAATTAAATACCCTAAAATTGAAAGTCTTCTGTAAAAGCAAATTTTGATAGTTTCATTTCAAGTCTGTTGTGTTGGTTTTAAGAAGCAAAAAGAAGTGAGTCCATGTCTCAGTATATATGGACCTGACACAATAAGGGCAGAATAAGGGTTTGTTTTACACAAATATTATTAATTCTTGGCATGCATTGCAAAATGTATGGCACATGAGAAAGGAATACCTCACCAGATATACATTTTTACTATTGCTTTGCCTTTTTTTATGTGTTGCACAACTCGGTTATAAACTAACAAGAGCAAAATCCTGCACCAAAGGTGTCTTGATCTTTAGCTGTAGCATGTTCCTTTTATGAAAGCACGCTAATTACTCTGACTTTATGTGAAACTGCCCCCAGTAGTTTCACATAAAGTCTCATGTAGTAATGAGCTCTCATGTAGAAGATGTGTATAATGGTGGAGTTTTTATTCATTTTATTTATTTTTTACGTTTTACCCTAATATGTAATTACAGCATTCAAATGTAGCTCCATGTGGCCTTTTATCTTTCTCTTAAGATATTTATAATTGCATATATGATTATACTCTTCTCATTAACACAAACATACTTCTAATTTAAAAAAGAGAGGAATAATAATCTGAACACATGTATGGCACTGTGCCAATGCTGTTTTGTTTTGAGGCCTAATATTTATATCTGCTGCTGAAGTTTATATTTGGAATTATAGTAATATCTTTTATACAGTACCTGACTTTGAACAATGGTACTATGGGATTTCTGGGGTTGCATGTTTTCTCTGCCAGTGGAGGGATTAGCCTAACCCATATGCTTTAGATGGGAAAATACAAGGACTAGGCTGAGCACAGATGTACTGATCTCTCTGCCAAGTTCATCTGTCTCTGAAGTCTCTGATACTCCCTGATCCCTCTCATTTTTGTCTCATATTCCATCATTATTCCATTTTACAGAATATGTAGGGTGCCATCAATTTATACAAGTTTCTTTTCATACTTCAAGAGCTTCCACACAGCAATTGGCCCTGCACATCACCTAATACTGTCATGTAAGAGGAAGAATAAAGTTAGAATATGGATTAGGAATATCTTCACAGCACTATTATCTGCATTAAAGTAAATTATTATGCTGTATTTCCATTCCTCTACATTTCATTTTATTTCAAAATCCCCCCATAAATATAGTTTTTCAAATAAAAAAACAAATATTCTACTTTAATTAATTGATAATTTATGCATGTAAATTCCCACAAGCTTCTTATAGATCATAGATCTACAATGAGGAAGTAATCAGAAACTAATTTTCTTCTCTCAGATCATACTTCACAAGTAAATCTATCAAGCAGTTCTTACAAAGATGGATGTGAGGATGCGGAACCAAAGGATCATGGTTTACAACATGCAATAATTACCAGAGCTATGTGAGAACATGTGGTGCATTTCCTTTGGGAATTTTGAATAAATTGTTGAGTCAAGTTAGCAATCCTAATGCAGGCTTGTCAAATTCATTTGTGCTTTAAATACAACATTGTTGTCACCACCTCAACATGTTGTCTGCATCAGATTCCGCTGAGTAATATAAATTCACATCAAACTGAATCTGTAAGACGAAGTGGTGCGTCTGCTTTCACTGTGCCTGGTGGACTCCCACTGCTTCTTTAGACATCTTCTCTTTGTTTTATAAAGCTTACACATTCTCATTCTGCAACCCCATATTACCAATTATTTTTACATTGGTGTTTGCCACTTTCCAAGTTTGGTCATGCATCTAATATTGATGGGATGGCTTCAAACCTACATTTTGTTTTGGGAACTTTCAGTTTATTAAATGGGGCAAGAACATGTGCAGATCACAGAATAAAAGCATGAACTGAAATGATCTACGGTTTGACAAAATACACACCAATGACTATATGGCTACTCAGAGGTTAGGAAATCAATTACAATAGGTCTTCGTAATGTTACAGAGCATCAGAAAGAAATAGCTAAAATAAGCAGAGTTAGGGTAACATCAGGGTCCTTGCTATTTAGGTCACATTGATGGCATAAAAATTACATCTCAGATTTTTTTTATTCTTAATTGGAATTTCAATTAATAAGGAAAAACGGGGCACCGTATCTTTGGTTATGTGGGGGACACCAAACACAATTTGTAAGCAGGGGATAAGCAGCACAGAGGTAACTTCTATGAGCCAGATTGAACAGCACACCTTTAAGGGAGTTGATGTCTTGATGGATCAGAGTTGATTTTTAAATGCTGGTGCAGCACACAATTTTTAACAATATGTGTTTTGGGCATATTGTCACTTAGTTGACTTATTGTCAACTCAAGGTTGCATGTCTGCAAAAGGCATTCCTCTATTTTTTTTCATCAATGATGAAAAGCATAGTTCTGGTTTGAATAGGTGACTTTTTGGCATTCCTGGATCTCACTAATCAGAAGCGATCAGAGTTGCCAGCTTTGTTAAGGCCATGTGTTGAACAGAGGGCATTGATTGAACCGCTGCTTGACAAAGCAGAAACCGCTTTCTGAGCTAATGCACCTGTGTTTTTGGATCAATCTCGCAATGTCACTTCCAAAGACACCGAAGCAGAGCAGAATAAAAGAGATTATAATAGATTGATGGAATATGGTCATCTCCTTTTTTAGGTTCTGCTTTATTTTTTGCTATGAAAAGAATCTTAAACTGTCTTAACGTATCATGTATTGAATCTATATGACGATCATACATAGTTCATAATTAAACTTAAATAAAACCCAGAGCTTTTAATAAATACTTAAATCAACCCTGTTGTTTTTTTCTTTTTTAGCTTGAAAAGTTGGAATATTGTTGTATAACTGTTGTAGAATAATATTAGCAACACAATAAATAATCTAAATAGACAATACAGTTGTGTTTGGAAGTTTACATACCCTCCCATGAAAGAAAATAAATTCACACTAGTAATTCAATTAGCGCTAAACTGAAAAAGGTAATAATAAATACAAATATAGTAAATGATAATTTGGTAAAATAAAATATTATTTTTGAATTTTTGTTTAAAAAACAAACTTTCCCCAACAATTTGAGGTACTTTGCCCATGAATAGTGAACCAACATACCAATCACCCATATTTGTCAAGTTCAAATCTTCCGTAGCTCATTAATGAGATGTGAAATCTAATCAAAGTGTTTGATTTAAATGTTTTTTTTGTTTGTTTGTTTCATAAAACGGATGTACTAAAGGAAAATACATACAAAAACAAAAAAGTCAATGAACTCTGTAAATAAATTAGGAACAAAAAGGAAATTTTCAGACTCTCTCCTGGTATAGATTTTGTTTTAATAGTTTGTTTTTAAATAATAAAAAATGAAAAATAGTTATAAAACTAACTAACTGTAAAGTCAGTGCACATTAAAGTAGCTTTCAAAGACAACATAAAATAAAATGCTACCATCTTTAATTATGAGGCATTTTTTCTTTTTTTGTCACCTTTTCCTCTTTTATGAGATCTGGGCCTTTATTTAAAAAGATTCTCAGAGAAATCGTCTCAAGGAGTCCCTAACTGCCTAAAAACTCCTGCCGAGGAGTTTTAGGTTAAGATTAATTTAATTAATTTTAGTGTTGAAGTGGGGTTAACCTCTTTGCTGAGTGTGACGTTGTCTTCCACAAGCTGATTTGTTTATAAAACAAACAAACATTAAAAGCATGAATAAGCCACTAGTAATCAATGGATAGAAATGAACTCATCATAGAATTGAGACTGGTTTTAGAAAAGTGTGTTATGATCATTCAAATTAAACTGCTTATCACACATCATAAAAATAATGTTTGAGCATACCTCATTTATATCTTCATTACAGTATTTTCATTTGCTATTTTTTTATCCATCACCCTGGTCATTTTCATTCTTTTTTTTTGGTAGATATTAATGGACTTGCCTGTCGATTTTTTGGCGCTGAAGCTTACTTGTGTAAAGTGATTGTATTTAGCAACAACCATTAAATGGAAAGAAAAACTGGGCATTATTATTAAATTCACAGGAGAACTTCTGGAATTTAACACTTATTTTAATGACATAAAACTCACCATCAACATCAGTCACACACATTTCTGCCCAAACATGTTCTTTTTGTTGTGGGTCTTTGTAATAGGGATACTTAGATCATACAAAATTGGTTTGTTCTCTACTTCCAACATCAGCATCTCTTCATCCATGCCGACTGCGATAGGAAGTTTCCTCTGAAGTAGTGAGATGCGCTCTTAGAGGTTGTTGTGGCTAGATTTGTTAAAGCTTTTAAGCTTCTCAGTGTAAAATTTATATTTTGATTGAGATGAGACATCTGCTTCCTGGTATGTTGAAGTACCAATAGTTTGCATCCAATTATTTATTTAAACAGTCTTAGTTTTTGGAAATATATAAGAAAGGCTTAACAATACTTATATATTCATGACATACGTGAGCGGGTTGATGCAGTGACCGAGGCTGTGGAATCTGGGGGTCAAAAGGGAAATTAGTTATTGTATCAGGGTACAAAGAGGTAAACTTTGAAGCACATTAACTGAAATATATATAATAAACTTTCCTATATCACATATTTTTCTCTGCTTTGACTCACTAGGGTATAAAGTGAGACTACCACAGCAATCAAAGCCAGCAAGGAGATGGAATCACACAATATTTCTATGTATTTATTCATGAAATTAAAAATCATAGAATAACTTAATAGGAATATTTAAAATTTGATATATGGCGGTAAAGCATTAGCTTTTTTTTTCTGCATTGCATGTTACTTATATCAGTTATTATGCTTTACAAGTGGATACAGCTCACTTTCTGCTACCGTCCCATTGTTTCTTGTGTTGCTATGACTTCTATATACCTTGAATGTGCCCGTTAAAATCCTATTACAATGAAAGACTATTCACTCCATTTTAAGTCTGAAGGCAGCATTGTCGAACTCATTATGCTTTTATTTGTCTGAGTAAATGTTGTTTTTTAAATGTTAAATATTAAACTTAGAGATTTTCAGTATATTTTGTTAAAATGACTTAAAGGCTGGATGCTTACTATCTTTATTTCCCAACATCAGCGTTTTAAAAATTATTTTTAAAAATGAAAAGGTTTTCACAAAAGTTTGTAACCTTGACCTTTTCTGTGTGCACGACAACGACAAATTGACACAGACTTAAAAATATCCGGGAAATCAGTATAAGGATATGGAGGTCAAAAAGCCTCCCACAGGAGAAAAGGTTCATAGTCTTTCCCTCTCTACTCTGCTCTGTCTTAAGCACCATAAATGGAAGGCTATAAGGTTGAGGGAAAAGGGGAAAAAAAATATGATGGGGCAACTGATTGATGACATGATAGATAGCACAGCACCTGTGTCTTACAATGTGTGTTTAGAAAGATCTTGCACCAATGTGCATCTATAGGCCTGTGCCACTAGCCCTTGTGTGGTAGGGAGAGCTGCAATGATGGATAAGAGCATCGTTTGCCACTTCAGCAGTAGCATTGCTTATAGGATTCAGACCCCAGGGACAGGCCATGTCCCCCATTGCTGTGAAATATGAGCCTGCTATAAAGAGCATACCAAGGTTGCTGTGTTTGGGTCAAAAATGAGGAGTTGGTAACCAAAGAGATGATGGAGCATGAAAAGACTGGGCCTTGGACCAAAATCAGTGTCCACACTAATAACCAAGTGATGACTCATAAATGTATGAATTTTTGGGGCTGATCTAAAGGCATTTACTGCATATATATCCACCTGTTGAAAACGCAGACAGTCTTGGAGCGTGAACTAAAGCATGACTACTCAATTATGAAAGCTAGATCTACAGGTAGAGGCGTTTATTTTACATTTTTAGGATATTTAAAAGAAAAAAAGTTTAAATGATGTAACTATTATGGTGCATTCTAACTATGGATTAATCAATTTAATTATCTAGCTCTGAAACAATCAGATTAATCGTGATTAATCAATTACTGAAATAATCGTCAATTCATTTAGTAATTGACTAATCGTTAACTGGAGTATAGAGACTCTAAAATATGAAATAAGCTGATTAAGAAATCCATTTAGAGCAATAATTATTTCATAATTGTAACCAAAAATTTAAATATTTTGCATTAAGGTAAAAAAATATTTTTTGTCTGTCAAAATGCCCTTTCCAGAAACCTTGTTTCACCTTGTTTGATTTAGAAAAAAAAAATCTTTAGGGAACCTGTGGCTCTCTGATTTTTAATTAATTAATCAGAAAAATAATCAACAGATTAATCAAATTGCAAAATAATTGTTAGTTGCAGCCCTATTATTATCCTTATCCCAGGTGTTGGTCTATGCATAACACTTAATAGAAGGGAAAATGTTTTCTCTATTAAGGGCCTGAACGAAATGTTTCAGATTTGTTTAAAAAAATTATATTCATATGTTTATTCATTATTTTTTTAGTTTTTACAATATATATTGCAAGGGAAATAGGGATACATGTTACAGTATGTGCTAGAAGGCATCCCTTTAGCGAAGTTGTAGCACTCCAGAATTTGTCCCAGCAGATAATATGCTAATGAGAACCCTTGTGCATGTGCTAATCTGGTAGTGATGGAATACAGGCTATAATAAGGTAGCCTTGGCAGATCAAAATAAAGGCTACAGCACAGTGAAGCTTGAAAGTGACAAGTTACTCTATCATGAGAAATCAGATTAGGCTAGAGGGAGAGAACCCAAGTACTAACCAGGTTCCCTAAAAAGGGAAATCAGTGCTGAGTAATTTTGGGCATCCTTGGTGTGTGAGCAGGTGTTCTGACTTCAACAGATGATGGAAAACACCTGCTATGAACTCACTAATGGTATAGCTTGCAGCTGGAGTTCCCACCCCTAGTGACTTCTTTGTGATTTTCACCCTCTAAATATCCGGAATGCTGTGGCTCATAGATTAACCATATTAGCAAAATGAGCATATATGGATTTATTTTGACTGCAAAAACATTTACCAACATCTAAGCACATCACAAATACCGTTATTAAAGCAATACTTGCAGGATTAACATTGTACAATAAATAAATAATCGACCCAATGCTATGCTTCTTTTTATTCCTTTAATATGATGCATATCTTGCACAATCAACTAAAACAAGCAAAAGTCTTAAAAAGAAACATGTACTACAAAAAAAGCAGAATTTACCTGGTTGCATATGTGTTTAAATACTTATACATTGCTAAAGCATCTTTAAATACATTTTCTGTAAGCTTCTGAAAGATGGTATACATACAAATATTTTACAACACCTTTGTTTAAATACATAATATTGTAAATGTCATTACATATACTGTATCCTGGCCAGTGATAAACTAACATCACCATACAAACAATAAAACTAGATGGACACTGAATAAAAACTTCACAATAAGGTTCAATGCACTGCTACGCTCTTTAGATTTTTAAAGGTATAGTGGAGGATGTACTTTTTCCAGGTGGATCATCAAAATAAGTGGTCCTCCTGATTGTCAATCATTCTGGTGCTATGTTTACATAAAGCCGTCCTACGTGCTAGTCCCCATCTTCTCATACCGGTGGTGAGTCTGACATAGTGGAAAAAAATTTGCAAATCATCTTTTGGAAAGTAAGCTTGTATGAGCAATGCAAACAGCAACTTTTAAACAGAGCGTGCACGAGGGGAAATGGGCATGTGCATGCTCATGCACAGGTTTAATAAGCGTAACCTCTCAGGAGTGGGTACAGGGTTGTACATGTGCATTTTTTAAGTGGAGAGGGTGGGTGTTTTCAAACATTCGCAAAAATCCTCCCCTATACCTTTAAGGTTATTGAGACAACAGATACATTTCTTTCAGTGAAACTCAAGTCAGGACCACACCTGTAGCTAATGTAAAGAAACACCATTCTATGAATGAGATCTATCCGGTTCAACACGTTTTCATATAATTGAAAATGTACACACATGTTATTAATTAGTTTGCTTTATTCATTTTTTATTGGCTGTTTGTCCTCTGTTTCTGAGGTTTTTCTGCATGGAGTTATCATGTTCTTCCTGTGCATCTGTTTAGTGTTTCTCTGCAGGTACTCTGGCTACTTCCCACTGTCTAAAACCATGACTGTTCTATTAGTGTCTTTAAATTGCTATCAGTGTTTGTGCCTGATGGTATGTCACTGTGCTGCAAATTTAAGTTTGGATTCTTGCGAACCTAATGATTAAAGATTGAATTTCCTAAATCTATACATTATATGGGCTGAATGATTGAAGTGAGCACCTTTAGCATGAATTATAGCATCAGTAGAATTTTATTTTGAGAAGATCAACCGCTAACACTATAGAGGATTTAAAAAATTCCCTGTTGTTTTAAATGGGTGCTGTCATGAGTTCATATGCATTGTCAGATCTGATGTCTCTTACCTGTCATTTGACCTCAGAACCACTTTTTATCATACTTTTTTCCCCTCCAATTAATTTTTGTTTAACATTATTTAGTAAAAAAACTCTGCTAATTACCTGGTTATTTGGCAGTGACCTTTTATAGCTTGCCTTCCCCGGAGAAAGACCACATTTCCTCAAAATTAGCTTCCCTCTGCTGGGTGCCAGTACATTTTAGGATATATTTAAATCTTTTTATATTATAGTCTTAAAGCTCTCATTCAACACCTCTGAACTGCTCTATCCAAATACGCCCTCCCTTTCAGAGGTCCGAGCAGAGGTCCAAACAGATGTTGCAAGCTTGCAGGAAGCATACCTTTTTGTTTATATCTCCTAAGAAGTGGAATAATCTCCAAACATAAATTATGTCTCTTCTCTCTCGATGTTGTTTGATCACTTCTTAAGTTTCTTCATTTGTTTTCTGGCCTTTGAGACCGCTTGAGGTGCTGATTTTCATTGTGTTTTACTCTGTTGTTTTGGTTGTATTTTAATATGTAATGCACTTTGATCATACCTGTTGTTTCAAATCTCTTTATAAATTTAGATTTATAAATTACAAACAAAAAGAAATGCTTGAAATAAATCATGCTCTGCGTAATGAATTGATACAGAATGGTTTTCTTTTATTAAATTCAATGACAGGAACAGACACCTTTAGCTACTGTATCTATTAATTCATATGTTGCTGCATGTCTTTTCTACCAAACAGAATTCTTTTTTGTTGTTGTTTTTTTGTTTTTTTTCATTGCCAAAGGGAAAAACAACACATATGGGTTTTTACCCACACCAGTTGTAAAGCCAAGAGAAAATTAATGATGTTCAATGGAGTTATTTAGAAAAGTGATATAATATTTATTTATCTCGATTAGTGGTCAACAACTGATTAATAAAATATCTTGTTTTTCCAAATAACAATTAAAATTCACTGTAAAGTAAAGCTAAAAAACATGTGATAGGGTAAAAATGTACCCTGTCAGCAGTCCAGCATTTGTTCTTTAATTAAACTACTTTAAATGACGCTGGTGTTGTTTTTGTCAGTCTTCAGAGATAATATAAATTTTTACACCTTCAGGTAGTGCTTAATTTAAGCCTAGAGGGCCTACCAGCAGGCCCAGACCATGCTTAGACATTGTAACGTTTTCTTTGTTTTTGTTCTTTGTTATGATTACATTCGCAGTATTGTTTTAACTTGAGATTTATTTACTTATTAACCTTTATTCAGACCAAAAGCAGAGACCCAAGTGAGAGCGGGGGAACCGTATTTGCAAACTCTGCAGGGAAGGGAGGTAAAGTGGGCTGTGGTGAATTATACACCTTGAGACGGGTCACTGCTCCACTCTGACCTCCTCCTACTCAATAGAAGCGACACTGCATGGGGGGAGGGAAGCGGTGACCGCCAAAGTTGAAAAATCTGAACGTTTTAAGAAATTTTGTTACAGCAACCAATGAAGGACTGGTTATGGTTGTGATGTAAGTTAAAGAAGTACAGCCGGGAATTTCAGTTAGAATGGAATATAGAGGAAATAATATTTACAAGGCATTAAATAAGGAATGCTCTGTAGAGGATTTAGGTGGCTCCTAAGAAAGGCATTTTAATTTAGTCCTAGAAGGACTGTTCGTCATTCTCCCTTACCTAAAGCTCAGACCTCTTCAAGGAAGTACCACCGAATCCGTTAGAAGTAACCATTCGGTCTATTTTGGGAGATTTTTTATATTGCTGGGGTCTTCCTATTTAATGACGCATTCTGGGGTGAAAACACTGAATCTTAAATGCAGAGGAGGGAACTCCCCACAGGGCTCACTGAAATCATCATGGACATTGCGTTCGGTCTGAGTGTACCTTCAGACAGATACCAGAAGTTTGCATTAACACCTGAAAAGTCTTTAGATACCCTTGATTTATTTCCTTTTTCCATCTGGGCCTAACAGGTAAAGTAGTAGTACACGTTAAGAACCAAAAGCTTGACAGAAGTTTCTTTGAACTTTGCTGACACTTTACCAGTTCATAAAGTTCTGGTAATGTAAACATCCTTAACTGCTGATGTAAATGAGAGTTTTGAGCAGTAGCCTACATTTTATCCACAAAACAAACCGACAAAAACATTTAATTTGACAGACCGCCTGTTCATTCTTTAATTTGTTAGTTTTTTTGTAGGGAATATCCATCTAAATCGTCTCGCTCTAATGGAGCTTGAAGTATCGGTCTCAAATCTGACATTTAGATGGTGTTATCATTATTCATTGTTTAGTTGATTCATATTTAATTTCATTAGATAAAACAAAATAAATAAATAAACAAATAAGGAAAGCTAATCTATTCTTCTTTGTTTCCTTCTTCTTTCTCTCCAGCACTGCCCAGTTACACTTGTGGTAATCCTGGCCAGCTTCTGAATGGCTACCAACAGGGGTCCACTTTCAACATAGGCGATAAAATCCGCTACAGCTGCAGCCCGGGCTATGTACTGGAGGGTCACACCACACTCTCCTGCCTTGCCACTTCCACTGGGACTGCTGCCTGGGATTTCCCCCTTCCCTACTGCAGAGGTAGGTGGCATGCCTATAGACCTACAACCATAATGTGTCTATATGCCTATAAAGATAATACACAAGTCCTTAGCCCTACTTTTGTAATTGCAACTAACGTATTTGCTGTTTATCTCTTAACTCTACAAGCCATAAACATTAGGTCTAATTAACACAAACTCAGTCCAGCTCTTTTTGTTATTCTCCAGCTAAGGAAATTAATTCCCTTCCCCACACACATGAATGTGTATTTACATTCTTTGCTGTGTTCATACTGATATCTTATTTGGGATGGCAGGACCCCATGTGTTTGCTCCCAGTCAGGTGTTTGTGCCAGTTGTCCTTCGCTCAGAGTTAGCAAGCAACCCTGCGGCAGCAGCACCTGCCAGTGTGTGGTGTCTGACCCAACGTGATTCCATTTTAAGAGTAAATAAAACAACACGCTTAGAATTTTACATAATTCATCTCTGCACTGGAATAAATTTAAAGTACTGTAACAGATGCACATTTTTTGAACACGTTAGGTTGCGTGTTCATGCAGGTCTTGTGTGTAAGCGTGCATGTGTGAGTTCCCTTTATTTCATGTGGCCAATGGTTTGTGTCGGTGTGCCTGCTGAGTAGACCACTGAGACACTATACCATCTGTAGGAAGGCCGGGAGTCAGGAAGCCCACAAAGGAGCACACATGGCTGGGCACCATGTGCCAGAACGGTCTCTATCCAGCCATCACACGCAGCCCTATGCACACGACTCTACAATACATTCAAAAGGAACTATTGTTGGTGTTTTTGTAAAATTTTCTTTGCAACTGTTTTTTTTTTTTTTTACTTAGTTTGAAAAAAGAGTGTTTGTATAAGAGTTTTCACACCATCGGGAAGATCCTAGAATGTGATTTATATGACTTTCAGGAGTGGCTATGTGGGAATAATATTTGCTTTTTCAAACTGTTTTTTTTTACATTTATTTTTTATCATGTTTTCAGAAAAAAAATAGAACCACTCATTTATTAATCCATCTTTTTTAATTTGTCTTCTTTACATGTTGAGGATATATATAGATATAGATACAGATCCCATATTTAAACCTGACAGATACATATATTATATATAACTATATATATATATATATATATATATATATATATATATATATATATATATATATACACTCACCGGCCACTTTATTAGGTACACCTGTCCAACTGCTCGTTAACACTTAATTTCTAAGCAGCCAATCACATGGCGGCAACTCAGTGCATTTAGGCATGTAGACATGGTCAAGACAATCTCCTGCAGTTCAAACCGGGCATCAGTATGGGGAAGAAAGGTGATTTGAGTGACTTGAACGTGGCATGATTGTTGGTGCCAGAAGGGCTGGTCTGAGTATTTCAGAAACTGCTGATCTACTGGGATTTTCACGCACAACCATCTCTAGGGTTTACAGAGAATGGTCCGAAAAAGAAAAAAACATCCAGTGAGCGGCAGTTCTGTGGGCGGAAATGCCTTGTTGATGCCAGAGGTCAGAGGAGAATGGCCAGACTGGTTCGAGCTGATAGAAGGGCATCAGTGACTCAAATAAGCACCCGTTACAACCAAGGTGGGCAGAAGAGCATCTCTGAACGCACAGTACGTCGAACTTTGAGGCAGATGGGCTACAGCAGCAGAAGACCACACCGGGTGCCACTCCTTTCAGCTAAGAACAGGAAACTGAGGCTACAATTTGCACAAGCTCATCGAAATTGGACAATAGAAGATTGGAAAAACGTTGCCTGGTCTGATGAGTCTCGATTTCTGCTGCCACATTCGGATGGTAGGGTCAGAATTTGGCGTCTACAACATGAAAGCATGGATCCATCCTGCCTTGTATCAACGGTTCAGGCTGGTGGTGGTGGTGTCATGGTGTGGGGAATATTTTCTTGGCACTCTTTGGGCCCCTTGGTACCAATTGAGCATCGTTGCAATGCCACAGCCTACCTGAGTATTGTTGCTGACCATGTCCATCCCTTTATGACCACAATGTACCCAACTTCTGATGGCTACTTTCAGCAGGATAATGCGCCATGTCATAAAGCTGGAATCATCTCAGACTGGTTTCTTGAACATGACAATGAGTTCACTTTACTCAAATGGCCTCCACAGTCACCAGATCTCAATCCAATAGAGCATCTTTGGGATGTGGTGGAACGGGAGATTCGCATCATGGATGTGCAGCCGACAAATCTGCGGCAACTGTGTGATGCCATCATGTCAATATGGACCAAACTCCCTGAGGAATGCTTCCAGCACCTTGTTGATCAATGCCACGAAGAATTGAGGCAGTTCTGAAGGCAAAAGGGGGTCCAACCCGTTACTAGCATGGGGTACCTAATAAAGTGGCCGGTGAGTGTATATATATATATATATATATATATATATATATATATATATATATATATATATATATATATATATATATATATAATATAGCATGGAATGTTGACATTGAACACTAGTGTGGAAAAGTGAGGTAAAAAAAGTGATTTTTATTTTAATAAAATAACATAGCTACTAGTTTTGCTGCCCATTCCCGATTATGCCCAAAATGTCTCCACCTTTAAAAGAGAAATTCTCAAACACTTAGTGATGTGATTAGGCCACCTTTTTAGCTGAAATTACACGCCAACAACTTTTAGGAACCAGCAATTTTGCTGTGATTAATTGAGGTCCCTTTGTGGCCACATAAAAGTCAACTTGTACACCTGAGTGCACTTTCATAACGCGCAAGTGTATTGTTAATGTCACTTCAATTATGGTGCCTGCCCATATGTGGAGGTGTAAAGCTCTCACTTTAGTTTTTTTAGCAGAGAGGACATTTTGGCATGGTCACTACTTTAAAGTCTGAGTGCATAAATAATCTATTATAAGCCCTGAAATGCTTTAACTATCAACAATTTAAAAGGCAAATATGAAGCCAAATAACCAGGGTAGAATCAAAACAGAGAGATAGAAACTCCAGTTTGAGACTTGGACTCGTAGGGCATTAAATGACATAAATGGAAAGATTCAGACTCATACTAGACGTTTGTCATAAAGACTTGTAACCCAACCTTCACGGGTTTTGTTTCTGGTCAGGAATGCAAACAGATGTCAGGACGCATGCAGCAGGGGGAGTTTGTTTATTCTAATATTAATAATCAAACAGGGAAGTATAAAAAGCAAACCGGGAAGAAAAGAGCAAAACACAAAAGAACCAATGAATACATGTTATAAGGTTCAATAGGGAACAGATAAAGCTGCAAACAATCAACCAAACAAGTAGGAACCAATGATTGAAATATTCCAATTATGTGAGTGGAGGAGAAAATTATTAATACAAATTCAAACAAGGAAAACAAAAAAACTAGAGCAAACTGTACAGCTTTGGATTCCTAACTTAGAGCAATAGGGAAGATCATATGCTTAAACAATGTTTAAATTGACTTGGCTCTGACATACAGACTAGTCCTTTATAGAACTTAGCTTTATCTCTCAAAAACCTGACTTGGACTTACACTTTTAAAGACTTTAGATTTGAGAGACAAAAAAAACAAGCAACCGTGTGAACATATCAGCCAAAAACTGCTAAAGATTATGAATAGGCTTTTTAGGCCATGTTTTTGCGCACATGCAAGAAAATTAACATTTGTTAGAAGTGCTCACATCGTACTCACATTAGATACAGATACATTTTAGGCTGTAGACTGTTTATTATGTTCAATTGATTGATGGTGTAGGAAAAAAAGGTTCTGTAGTAGCTGTTTTTGCAAAAACCATTGATGCTGACTTAAAGGTTTATCTCAGGTTCGTGTCTGAGACATGTGGGTTCAGTAGAGATGTTAGCTACCCCTTTCCTTCTGAAAGACCAGTACAAGAGGATAGCAGATGGAGAATACAAAAAAAAACTGATAATGTTGAATATTTAGGTTTAGTCCTTTGCATCATTCTGGGGCTGCTACCATCAAATCTGTTTAGGGAAAGAATCAAAATGCAGCATAACCTTCCAAGCCGATTGGGCAAAGAGACATCTAGTGTCTGCCCACTAAAGCCATGGCTTTCATTTATTACTTTGTAATCAAAGTTTTAACCATCAAGGTATCATATGAAAATATCAGCAGATGCCATGAGAAACCACGGCTCTTGCTATCCCGCTTTCAAAGATGAAATCTTAGGTTCTGACAAAACAGATGTAATAGAAGCAGCAGCTACACCTATGCCATATTGCGTTGTCATGGAGATTTTAGTTCAGCAGTGTTTTTGTGTCATAGCTATGTCATCCACATAAAACGATACAGTAGCAGCCATTCAGAATGGCCCTTCCCAATCAAGCGCCAGCAGAATGGCTGCCCACTTCCCTGCAACTTCCAGCAGAATCCCCTCCAACTTACAGCCATTGAAGTGACCCCCTCCTACTCCTGGGCGTGCATTTTTTTTTTTATTCTGACTCCACCCTTTCACTGAATTACAGGGTCTGACCAGGAGATTACATTTCTCTTTAGTTCTTAATGTACACAAAACATGACAGAAAGAATGAATTAGTCCAATGATTGATGTTTAAAAAGGAATTGTCGGGGACCAGCCAAGGGCCCATCAAGGAAAGTAGGGACATTTTTAATGGCTATTACTGTAATACTACTACATGATTGGTCAGTTTTGGGTTGGTCTGGAGCAGATGAAACAGATGAGCTGTACAAAATTGAATGTTGTATTCTTGGTACCACTCAAACACTGAGAAAATTCAGCTTGCAGGTAAAATTATGAAGATAACTCCCAGCTAAAGTTTTAGCTGTACCGTGCAAAAACAGCTATGTGTTAATGTTCAGGTGATCGACTGAATGAGAAAAGATTACACTAAGTTCAATGTTGATAACACTGTGCCCCTTGTGAGTACAGTGTCTCTCGAATCATAAGCTCTGGATCAACCTGGAAGAAGAGGAGTAGGAGAAGAGAGTCTTTAGATCAGATTAGGTCTTCTAATCAAAAGAAAAAAAAAAAAAAAACACCAGGAAAAAGAAAGGTGGGCAAGCTGCTGCAAAATAACATCGGTTTCAGTTTTAGAGATCCAAAAAATATTTTCACTTCAATTGAGTTTATTTATTTAGCACCAATTCACAAGACAGTTTATCTCAAGGTACTTTACAGTTCAACCAGATCACACAGTCAAATTGATTCAAAGTTTTCTATCTAATCCCTCATACTTAGCAGGCTTGTAGGGACAGTGGAGAGGAAATACTCCCTTTTAACAGGAAGAAACCTCCAGCAGAACCAGGCTCCTTGTGAGCGGCCATCTGCCGAGGCTGACTGGGGTTCAAGAAGACAGAAGCAGAGATACAAAAAGGAGCTGTAAAAGGCAGGAAACACACAGCCAGGCAGACAAGCTCTGAGAAACAGTTTGAGTCCTGTTTCTCTGTCAGAGAAACAGGACTCAACCGGATAAACAGGCCGATCTGCAATATCTATAAACAAAGGTGCCGAAGGCAGCATCACTGCCATTTGATGGCAAATAGTGATTCTGGCACCAAATACACATTGGATTCACCTAAAAATAAAGGGTTTGTAGCACATCACCTCAAATCTGTTAAACTACTGATCCTTTAAAAATATTTGTTCCATAGTGAGGTCTTCCTTGGATCTTCGGCATTTTATCAACCAGAACTACCATCTGGAATGTTGTTCTTCTTTACCTCCTTGAGAATCCTTATAAAACTGTGATGGTCATGTTATCCGATGTCACCACTGTCATCCAGTTATACTTTTTAAAATAGTATTTATATTTTTAAATCTAGCTCTCTTTCGTCCTGATTTACAGGTTAACTGACTATATCAGCAACCATTTCATTCAGTGCCTAAAATAAATTATCTTTTTTTTTTACTTGTATGTTACTTTCTTCTTTCCTGCAATATCTAATTTACAATGGTGCTCACATGCAGAAAGAAGTACCTTAAATCAAAGGAAAAAAGGAGCAACCATAATATATGTATTATATGTTTCAGTCATGATTAGCCTTTTAAAATGAACATTTATTTACTTAAAAAAGGGGTAATTTTATTCTGATATTATAAATTTTGCCTTAATGGGTACCTCTAAATATTTTTTGTCCAACTTGCACACGGTGGCCAATCACAGCCAGAGAGAGCTGAGGGTGCTGAAGAGTCAAGGCAAGGGGAAGAGTTGAAAGTCAAGAGATCCTTTCAAGTGTGAAGAAGCATTCTTGTGTAGAATGTCAATGTATTTCCTTATGCGTTTTTCTGTCTGCTTTCTTCTACCTGTCTCTCCCACTGCAACAATCACCTGTCATCCCTCATGCCATCTTTCTCTTTATTTATTGTCCACCTCTCTCCCTTTTTTTTTTTCCTTGCCTGTCCTCACATGTCACCTGTCATCCTCTTCATCCCCAGTTCTCTCCCCTCTGTGGTGATTGCCCTCCCGTTGAAAATCACACCCTCAGGTTTCCGCTCGCCCATACTCACTCTCACCCTCCCTTTGGGGGTCTGCCACTGTGACAGGTTGCCAGAATGATGGACAGGCTTTTGAGGTCCTTGTCTCCACTTTATAACATCACACCCTCTAAAATGCTTGGCCACTATAATCTATCCTATTGACAGACATACTCCTATTGAATGAAAAAACCTGTAAAATGTTGAAAGGTACCAATAAGGTCACATATCACGTCCCCCCTTTTTTTAGATACAACACTGTGTTAAGCCTCAGACCTTCTACCTGTAATATAAGTTATCAAGCAAAGGATTTCCATATTGGTATTGGTCCTTCTTTTCCTGCAAAAGCTGTCTTAACTCCAAGAGCCTCCAAAAACACAATAGAAAAATATTCTGTAATTCACTACAGTATTTTATTGTACTGAATAAAGAATTGCTGTTTGGGTTGTACCAGACTGTTGTGGGATTATAGGATAGAGAGAATATATTGTCATAATTCAACAGATTGTGACCTTAAAGGTCCTTCGTTGAGTTTTTACAAACTTTCTCTAAATATGGTAAGCAATGAAAGGCTGTAAAATATATGAAAAAGAGCCAAGATAACCTGATGCTTAGGGGACCAAAAGCTTAACAAATGGGCCCGAGGAATGGGTGGGGATTTGTCCCATAGCTTACCCAGAGCTAGTTACAGGTAAGATAATTAGTTACAGGCTGCAAGTAAGACACTGATATGACAACTTATTTATACTCTTTTTTGTTGAAATTTCTAACTGAATTTACAGTAGTAGTGGCGGTTTCAGTTAACATACTTCTCTATATGATATTCAATGAAGAATTCAGTTTTCTGCTGCTTTTTGTGGATCTCGATGCTATTGCTAAAATCAATGTCAGAAGAACACACAGAAAGCCAGTCACGAAATCAAAGAAGGAACCAGCAGGAATTGAACAGAGCTGTATTAAATCCACTGACCCTTCTGTTTAGGTACCTTATCCACCAAAGTTAGGATTAAGGTAATCTCTTAGAAGACTTATTGAAGGTATTGTATCAGGTTTAGGTAGTGACAGCCTTTAGTGACTGACCTTAGATTAAGGTTTTCAGCAAAACAAGTAAGAGCCTTTTTTTGGTGCGTGACAAAACTTTATTGACAACAACACAGATAATCAACTGAATAAAATTTTTTAAACATCTCTACAAACAGCCATCAGGGGCTTTTAGAATATAAACATTTTGACTATAAATCTTCAGCTACCACTTTATACATTTCTCATTGATTAATACTGTATATACTTCAGTGATGATATCAAGGTGTTGCTATATAGTATCCGTAGTTCTATATCAGTTGGTTGTGCAGTTCTTTTTACATCTCTCTTTGCAGGTGATGAAGCAGATTGAAGTTTTGTCAATCTCTCTCTTCTGTCTCCTCTTTCTTTCAGTTTTTCTCCCTTTTTTGTTCTCATTTCTCTCTCCTCTTCTACTTTTTCAATGTAGTGTCCACATAACATGAATTATTAAATCATAATAAAACTTTTTACATATACAAATTAAGCAGAGCACTATGGCAAAAGCGATAATGCTCCACTTGTGAGAGTAAAATCTTTTGGGCTCTTTCTGTCATTAAGACAATGATACTTATTGCCGCATTGCCAGATTGGACACTATTAAAAAAATAA
This sequence comes from Cyprinodon tularosa, assembly GCF_016077235.1. Taxonomy (NCBI): domain Eukaryota; kingdom Metazoa; phylum Chordata; class Actinopteri; order Cyprinodontiformes; family Cyprinodontidae; genus Cyprinodon; species Cyprinodon tularosa. Next base: position 446,069 of record NW_024038862.1, on the reverse strand, counting down.
ATCAATTAGCAAAAACGATTTAAAAAATAAGTTTGGTTGAATTGACAAACCTCCGTTGTACACTTCTGAATTAGATTGGACAAATATCAATGGTGTGGAGTGCCTCTCAAATAAAAGCCTGAAGTGGTGGTAAAAATGGTAAAGACTACCACCCATCATCCAGTTCACAGTTGGATGCAAGGGATGTTTGGAGTGCATTCTGGTATAGAAAACACTGACTGAGAAAGAATTTTTAGGTCCCCCTGCTGCCAAAGCATTAGGGGATGTAAAACTTAATATTTATACATTTAACATTTGTTTTTAAAGGCACTTATTGGTACCTGCTGGCACTCATGCCACCGACATACCTTATCATTCTAAACCTGCTGGTAATACCTGTAGTTATTAAGTTAGTGTTGACATGGAAATCTGATAAAAACTCATTTTCCTTTTGTAATTCTCTGACTGGTGGTTCCTAAAAATGTCTTGAAGGGAGATGTAAAGTTAACAGAAATGCTACTTTATGTAGCAGAAAAATACAATTACTTAAATTTAATCTTGTTTTAAGACTGTATGTCTCTGTCTTTAATGACTTGTGGATTTAAACATCTTAACCTCCTAAATGAAGATAAAACGTTAGCCACATTAAAGTTACAACTTTTGCTTATTAACCTTTCTACTTTCCCAACTTGTATTCATTTTCAGAACATCAGCAGTTATCTCTGAGATTTATGTTTTGAATTATCATTACTTCACCATGATATTAATTTGAGACTTCCCTAACTGTTAGACTCCCCTAACTGTCTTTTCTTTACAGCCGATGATGGATGTGGAGGGACATTGCGGGGACAGAGTGGGGTAATCACCACCCCCAACTATCCAACTGAGTATAACAACAACGCTGACTGCACCTGGACTGTACTTGCCGAGCCTGGAGATACCATTGCCTTGGTTTTCTCTGACTTTCATTTGGAGGATGACTATGACCTGTTGGAGGTCAGCGGTACCGATGGACCTTCACAGTGGTGAGTGTTCCTGCCAGAATTATGTTAAACAAAAAGAAGGCTGAAAAGTTAGGTAGGAGTGTTTTTGCACAGGAGTAAAATATGCTTTTGAGGTGTTTAATGGTTTATGTTAAACTGGGTCATAGCAGCGTCAATTGAGAATTGAGACTCCTTTTGATTTGACAGATAATAGTAATTTATTTGATAACCACTTCCTAGCTTTCAAGTTCCAAACATCCTTGTGCTGCACCAATGGTTTGGTGGTCCTAATGTATAATTTGAGCACTCAATCTCGGTTGCACACTTTGACTCATTCTCTCAATTTCTGAGTGTCGCACAAACACACATCCTCAAATCCAGTGATGAAGAGGCTGGATATCCTGGCGTCAGTGTGGGTCTCTCACCATCTGTGGCAGCTCCTCCTCTCTCTGACAACTCTCTCAGCTCAGGAAGTAATTAGTGAGCTCAATTACAGCCGCCAGCCGTATACTGGTGTTTTATACACATTACTCTTACTCTCACAGAAACACACTTTAGTCTATGTGGGGAATGTGCACAAGTTTATTTTGATTAACACAACCTCATATGAGCTGACACTCTAAAAAAACGTAGAAAAATTAATGATTGGAATACTCCTTGCAAGTAAAAAAAAAAAATAATAACATGGTTCGAAAAAAAAATTTTAGTATAATCAATTCAAACAAGTATAAAAAAGCTGTAGTACAAATAAAGGGACAATCAAGGAGACTTTGAAGTCAGCCACAGGCAGCAGTTAGCAGGACGTGACTTTTAATACACTTAAGAGTTAAATAAAAACATTAAGAAAATGCAGGTAAAATAGAAGTACATGTACGGTACCTTGTAAAAGTATCTGAACAAATTCTAACTTATTTTCCATTTTGTAATTGAACAACCACCAAATACTATAATCCAATGCAATCCAAAAGTAAAATACTTAGAGGTTGAACAGTGCTCTTTGAGCACTGTTTAGTTAATCATCAGAAAATGTAAATTGGGAAAACTGCAAATCCACAATGATATGAAGATAAGAAAATTTTTCAGAGTGGCCCTGAGATCAGTGGCAAGTCTGAATACAAGGTTGTGTGTTGCTCAGATCTGTCATTTATGGTGTAGTGAACTGTAAAAAATACATTGTTGAAAGAAAGCATTTGTAAACTAAAGGTTACCACAAGTCACATAGGAAGTAGAAAACAACATGCCTACCAGTAACTAGTGTTGCTCTATTCTACAAAGACAAAATGTACGTTTCTGGACTTCATGTGAAGGGTGATATTTTAATTGCACATCTTAATGAATATGCTTTTTTCATGGTAAAATATAAGCTGTGGCAGTGTCCTTAAACAAAGAAAATAAGGATATCTAAGGATGCATCTTTTTCCCAAAGAAGCTAAGAAGACCTAAGCAGTTTCAGGGTCAGACGGTTCTTACAGGATATTACTAAAGAAATGTGAAGGAAAGGGTGGGAACCATGATAGACTGTGTGGGCATTTAGTAAGACCGATAACAGAGGGATTATAAAATTCCATCTAATTGCCATAAACAAAAAGTAATGGTTCAACCTAACGCTAGCATTATTGCAAGAAATATTCAAATAAGGTACCTCTGTGAAACATTTTAAAGATATTTATCTCGTCCATTTTAAACTGAACACATCGTGAAGTTAATCCAAATTTTTCATTTTTTTTTCATTTTGTTTCATTCTGATTTTTGAACTTTTTCGCCACTGCTAGAGACAATATTGGATACTGGAATGTTGCTATGCAGTTTAGTAATACTGATTTCTGAAAAAAAAATATTTATGAGTACATTGCATGGTTTTTATAGGTGAACTTTGTTCAAGCCTTTTCTTGTCTTTAATAAAACCCTGAAATCACCTTTAGCCCATTAACAGTCTTGATTATACAATATTGATTTTTTTCATTAGGAATAAAATAGGCTTATTTTTTTATACAAATATCCTAAATTTAGTAGTGCCAGTGCAGAACTCTGTTTTATTGCTAGCAAAAACCAATATCCTTGTGGTGACTTGAGAAGGGGAAAACTTTTGGGATTAGCTCAACATTCTATAATGGAGATGGATGGAAACATTGTTGATTGTTCCAGAACATCCAGACTGGAATTGGTTTGTTTGGTTGAACAATCAGCCAGTAAAGCTAACAAGACTGTTAGGTTAATTGACATCTCAAAATTGTTTTTAGGTGTGTGTGTGTGCATGGTGACCAGTCCAGGATGTACCACATCCTCTCACCCATACGCTGTAGGAGGTGGGTGCCCGTCCCAACGGCAACTCTGACGGAATAAGAGGGAGAAGATGGATAGATTGATAGATAGATCAATTATACAATTTGTATTTGAAAAAGTGAAGGAGAAAAGCTAATTGATAAGCAGTTTAAATAACACAAAAGGAAACCAGCTGCCAGTTCAGATTTGTTTTTTGTTTTTTTACGTTTTTTTTTTTTTTATAACCACATTTTCTCCCAAGGGCAATTGTCGGAGTTTCTTGTCACCATTCTAATCAATGAATTAGATTGTGTTCAATAGTGGCACAGTCTATATTAGTGCTTTTGTTGAGGTATCACAAACATTTTATGCAAACTTAATGCTGTAAAAATCACAAATACTTTGAATTGATATATTATTTTGACTTTTGTCTACAGTTTACATAGAGATTCATACCCCCCACCGGCTCTGACAGTTCAAGATAACAATTTTAATTATAGTACTGTGGCTAGACAAAAGCTGGAAGTGGACCTCACTGAACTGGCGTATAGTGTGGATATATATATATATATATATATATATAGTGTGTGTGTGTGTGTGCTATTTATATTTTATTTTTTACATAAAAGATCAGTCCTTGGAGATGCTAGAACGGTTCCTCTAGCAGCAGTCAGCTGTCTCTGCAGCTTTGCCCCCTGATGTGCAGAGGAATGAAGGCTATCTCTGCACCATGACAGAGGTTGACATAATGTCAGCAGAGATGTGGTGAAAGCTTTTATAGCCTTTTAATGCTCTGAATTCTGCCTCAATGGAAATATCTGATTGTATGTCCATGACTACAACAAACTCCATGGCTATTGTGGTTTTATTCATATATAAGCTTAAGGAGATAAGCTGTGGCCTTAAGAACTTCTCAACTTTATGTAAAGTACAGGATAAACTTGGCTGCTGTAAATTATGACTGCATTCAAATGTGTCAACAGGTTCAAAACTGTGTTTTGAAATCCTTTTAACTTTTAGAGCACTGACAGTAAGGATGGGGGTGATTGTTAAAAATAAGCAATGTCTTCGTATGCTTTGTTGGCAATACATCAATCTGGATTGTATGGCTAGTATTTATCTTGACCTACCATCATTTGTTTTGGCAGGTGTTTAATTCTCTTTAAAATCAACAATGTGAGAGGTTTTAAAAACAAAATTCATATTATTTCTCTCTAGCCTTTCTGCCTTGAGGCACAATCAACACTAGAGCAGAGGTTGCATAATACCTCTGAATGAAGAAAGAGCACATGTGAAACAGGGTTTTGCTAATAATATAAAATACATGGTTAGGGAGTTAACACTTAAACTAGAAAACCAATTTCCTAGAGGTACCAACAGACGCCATAAAGTGAACCTTAATCTTAAAATAGTGATTAGTCCAACTAGCAATGGTGGATGGGTTGGCATTACTAAACGCTCTCTACCAAAAATTCTATAGAAGAAAGTCTTAATATTAACTTTAACTTCTCCATAGACTGACAATATTTTTAAATCCAGAATTTTCTGTTAGAGGTTGATATAAAAAATAATAAAAAATAGGCCAACTTAAATGTTATATATTCAACCTTCCTGCAATTAGCTAAAAGTCCTCTTCTCTCACATCCTATCCCTAAATAAGCCACAGAGTAACTGTTAGAAATCCACTACTCTGCTTCGAATATCAGCTTGTACTATTTTATTTTTGGATTGGTAGTTGTATTCTAATAAGTTATGGAGTTTAAACAATGTTGTTGATGCCAGTTTTGGCATAATGTCTTATACCCAAATACTCCAACTCTTTAGGACAAACACTGCATGAATAAGGAGCATTGTGAGGTGTTACTATTGCCCTGTTATCTGAAATTATCCAAATAATTTATTTGCCTAATAAAATGGCATAAAAGTATTCTCAAATAACTCTTACAAAACAAAATAGAGCTGTTACAAATAACATATTATCATGTTCATTGTGCTGATAAGCTATTAGAGCATTAAGAAAAGAGCTAAACCTCCCTAAAAATGAAAATTTTGATTTATTAGGAACACTGTAGGTTTTGAAAATCTTGGTGCAAAACAGAGTTAAGGCAGAATTGATCAAAAATATTTGGGGATTAGGGCATAGAGCTTGGAATACTGAGGTTGTGAGTTCCAGCCCCACTCCCACAGACTGTCACTCTGGGTATCTGAGCAAAGACCCTTAAGCCCACACTGTTCCCTGTAGCAGCCCACTGCTCCCCAAGGGGATGGTTTAAATGCACAGAGTTAATTTCGTTGCTCTCTACTTGTGACAGTGTAATGACAATTAAAGGTGGGGGAAAAAAATAAAGCAACTGTACCCTGTGTTAAAGTTTACAGTTAGCTCTGCTCAAGCCTTATGTAATCAATATAATGATAGCCAGTGTCTAACCTCAAACCTTTGCCGCTGACATATTAGTTTAGGAACATGAAAGTAAATAGTTTTGTTTGAACTACTTTTCAATTATCTAAACTGTTTTGTTCCGAGATATGAAAATGGCAGAGAATAAATTGTAAGGCTTTACCCAGATATTTTGATGAGAAATTCAACAGATATTCTTGAAATTAGCCTCAGTAAAAAGGACTACCACATTATAAGCAGAGGAAGGTTAAAAAACATAAAATAAAAAATTTAGGTGGTTGATGCCTGAACTGTTCTAAGACCTGATGAGATGGGATCTAAAGTGTTTGCGTCATATGGTAACACATTTCTAAGCCATTATAATCTTTGTATCCACATTGATTTCTTTCGTTTCTCCTTCCAGGTTTAGGCTATGTAAATAGCACTCTGGCCCCTCTATTGCCAAATCCTTATTTGCCCACTTGTCACTAAGTGAAAATCATAGCTATTTGACTTTTAATTTTCTTGGATGCTCATTTCGTTTCTGAGGTAATATAATTATTTTTTTCATCTACTAACAGGGTTCACTTCATGTGCTGAAAACAGCTCCCTTTGCCCCTTTAATACTGTAAATAAAGGACAATGAGTGCCTGATATTTGAAAGCATTGTGAATACTTGCAGTATTTTCTCTGTATTTCTATAAAGGAGGAACAAACTAACACAAAAACTGGTTACTCATTCTCGTTCTAATAACTTTTACAAACTTCATTTCTCAAAAAAGCGTGTTTTTCATCTTCTGTTTTTGATGGTTCATTCTCTGACAACATAAAGCTCCTTGGGTCAAAGCAGCTTATTTTCTTTGCTTGTAGATCTGAGAGCCCAATGAGGTTTGATCCCTCTAGGTAGCTTCCAATGCTTTTTTTCTCCCTTTTAACACCACGCCGTACGGACTTGAGACACTGACATTTAGTCAGCATATGGATTATCCCTGCTGTGCTGATATGTGTCATGTTGTCCCAGAGTGGAAAGAGAGAACAATTGTGTGTGTATGAGAGAAGACGAGCAGAGATAAAGACTTGTATGTGGAGCACAGAACAGTGGATGTATATTGATTGGCTGTTAGGTTTACTCACCTGAGAGTAGATAGTCTTTGAGACAACTTTTTACGTACATTCATCTGCTGTTTACTTTAGCTTCCAAAGGGTTCTGCTGCAATATAAGCATGGTGTGTTTTTTTCCTTTCTGCAGAGAAATGGCTTTTCAAGGCATGAACTAAATATCAGTAGAAAGATAGAACAACCTATAAAATGTAGGGATTAAATATGGAACATTTTTGTCATACCACAGTTACAGTATAAAGCCTCTTTTATGAAGATGCAAAGACTCACAGTAATCAGAGTTTTTCTCCTCATAGAGAAGGAGCTGTGAGCTTTCCCACCTGTTGTTTTACTAAGAGAAGTTCAACTCTTTGACTTTGCTTAGAGGAAGGACAAATTAGGCTATTTTGGAAATGTTTCTGCTCAGGAATAAAAGTGGAGTCTCAGTCATCAATGTTATGGAGCTGGCACAGTCTTTTACGTTAGGATGTTACAATATTTTTGTAGTTATTACATTCAATGACTTTAGCAAATACAGACACTGTGCCTTGATGATTTCCTAAGTTTGTTAAAAGTGTATATTCTCAATTTACAAAAACACGGATTTATATTTTGTATTCAAAGGACTAATTGAATATAATAAATTCCAGCTTCTTCAGCTACAGTCATTAATTTTGGCTGCAGGGGGATTTCATGGTGGTTTATATTGATTTCCCTGGGCTAGATAAAAATAGAACAGCAAGGCGTTTGTCACCCATCTGCCAGTGACTAACTCCAGTGTTATTTTGTGAGGCTCCTGTTGCTATAAGTTTAATTTTTTCCTGTTTTATCTGAGAATTACAGATAGGTTTAACAGGAATAGGGCTGTAGAAATGGCATTTGAAAGACCTAACATTAAGTGATGATTTTGGTGGACATAGCAACCTGAAGAATGAGATTTATGGTTGCAAAATTTCCTGGGTGGCTGAAACCCTTCATCTTCTGACAGTGAGTTAGGGAACATCCCAAGGAGTAGGAGAGGCCTGATGTCCTCTGACAGTCAAATGCTGTTTTACAGAGAAAATATAAGTCGAGCTTTTCCTCAGTTTGCCTGACTACAGTGCTTTGTATGGTCATCAGATTGATGAAATATAGCAATAATAGGACCTATAGGCTGGTTCATCATATAAAAATAGTATTATTCATGTATTCCCATTTTAAAAATCATATGGAAAATATTAAACAAGGAGATCAGCACACTGATGTCCTGTGATGGTAGCTGGTAGCTGGTGCAGCCATTCATGAGGAAAAGTTAATATCACCCCTGATGATTTCTTTATATACAAGGGTGATCTATTCAGCCTTTTGCAGACCAAGAATATCATCATTGCTGGTACCCTTTGGAAAACAGAGAATGAGTTATGGCCCTCCACCAAACAGCAATCAGAACTGTTGTCTTCCAGGATGTCAAAATGGAACACTGAGAATTAATAAGAGAAACCCCCACCAATGTTGGATTCCCTGCACTGCAAAAACTGGTGTGGGCATTGTTGATGTGCGGAAGGCAAAATGGAATTCTCTTCAGTATTACAAAAACACAAATTTGGTTTAGATATTTTGGGTCAGATGTGAAGGAACTGTTCAGTCATGTGAGGGGTCTGAATAAGGCTTAGTGTGGTGTTTTCAATAAACTGGATCTTGCAGAAATAAATGTCCATGTTCTCTCCCAGAGGCGTATTACCACTGAGATCCTACAATGGAAGTCTTTTGCAGTAACTGGGAGAGGAGCTTTGAGCTGAATATTTTAGAGGGTGACGGCCATCAAGGCAGATGGAACAAGGTGGTAATAAAAGCTATCAGGACTCAGAAGTGCTGCATACTCAAACAAGGAGGCTGTGCCAGGTGAGGAGAAGCTCCTCTAAAAATAAAACCTCTGAAAATTGCAGCAGATGCTGCAAAGTCATGTTTGTGAGCTCACAGGGCACAGAGAGGTGATCTGCATTTACTTCTATTGGTAAATAGATGTATTGGCCTTATTGTAAAAGAGCAAATGTTTAAAGGAATACAAATATTCTTGTTTTAGTATCTTTTTTTAGCCAACTTCTGCCACTTAGTTTGTGTGTTATCTGTTATGTAATTTCATATTTGTTTAATTTTATTACAATATTTTGGAAAACATATGAACACATTTGTATTCATACATAATTTGGTAATAGAGGATGTTGATTTATGGTAAAACATTGCGTTTTATTTTCATAAAATTAAAGAAAAATAATTGTATAGTGTCATATTTTCTTTTTAGTGATTGTTATTATAAGTTAAAGCTAAAGGATTAATACACTTTTCGCTGCAATTTGGGTGTGTAAAACATTGCTTAGCTGATTTAGTTTAGTTTCATTTTAGATGTGAACTTACAAGGGGTATTAATAGAGTTTTAAATACAGGGGTGATAATGACTGGCCTGACGTAGTCCGACTCAATTCTAGTCAGAATATGAGTCTGATACTGCTCCATAGTAGAGATGTCCCGATCCAGGTTTTTGCACTTCCAATCCGATACCGATATTGTTTTTGGACTTCCGATCCGATACCGATACTGGCCGATACCAGCCTATCCGAGCATGTATTTAAGTTTAAGTTAAAGTATTTAGCCTTAGTTGTAAGACTCATGTTGAAAAGGGTTTTAGTACTCTTGATAACATCTAGCCAGCTAAATTAGGTGAGATTGAATAAAACACAATGCTTGGTAACAACAAACTTACCTGTTTATAAAGAGATAAACACAAACTGGACAAAATTATGAATAGCAATCTGAAATTGCACAGTGAGCAGTAAAACCGTAAACAGTTAAAGGTGCAAGTATTACTGTAAGTTTTAATAAAAATGCAAAACAAGGGAACACTGGCGCAAAATAGTGGAATGGATCGTTTCAATCGGCGAAACTGGAAAATACGGACCGGATTTTTTTTAAAAACTGGATCGGCAGTCTGGATCGGCATTTTACATGCTTTGCCGATAAGCATTTTTTTGCCAATATCGGCGTCCCGATCCGATACGTGGATCAGATCGGGACAAGCCTACTCCATAGAGCTGTGATTATGGGGCGTGTTTCGAACGAACCAGGAAAAAAAAATGCCTCTGCACTCAATTGGATAGACCTACAACCAATAAGAGCAACGGAGTGCGTGACGTATGTTAAGCGAGGCATAGTTGTTGTCCACAAAAATCAAAGCGTGCAGTTGCACTCCTATACTAAGAAGATGAGACTTGATGGCGTTTCTCTGTTCCTCTTTTGAAATTAATTTGCTGTCGATATCTTTCTAGAACAGACCTAATAGCAGAATCTACTCACCTAAACTCTCCAGCGGCAGCCATTATTGTTGTCACCCAAGCGCGCATTGATCACGTGATTACGTTACTGTTGGTCATCTGTCCATCATCGTATAAAGCCCACCCTGACAATTTGATTGGATCGCCTGACAGTGGGCGATAATACTCGCGCTACTATGGAGCAGAGCCAGACCGAACTTCCCGACCTCAAACTTTGTGGGCGGGACTAAGTTCGGAATGGCACCCAGGCTAGATAATGACCCCTTGTAGCCGTCTGGTTGTTACAGTTTAGAGGCTGTTTGAGTTTTATTGCTGTCTTTAAAAATACATGCTGTCAACTGTGAGCTGCAACAAAATATAATATGCTGCACTTGAAAGTACCCTCTCCTTCTTTCAAGACTTGCTAGGGGTATATGAAGCATCTGAAATGGTCCATGTCTGTCATTGAGGTACAGAGAAAGAGAGTTTTCTTGTCCACCATACACATTGCATCCATCTCAGGTTGTTGTGTTTGGAGTTTCATATGCACAGACCAGTCAGATTGGCTCATGCTGATCCAAAAGAAGCCAACAATGAGAACATCAGCACACTTTCAAAACACTGTGAAGCCGTTATATTTCAACCCAAGGTATGATAATTGATATGATAACTGTATATCAGCCCATGCTGACTTCTGTGTTTCTAAAAACATTTCTAATGGTTTTAATTCTAATTTCATTAGGTGATAGTGGATTAGGTTCCATGCTCTGAATTTACGAACCTTTATCCATACCTATGAGCACACGTAGAAAACCTTGATCTCTGAAATTGTGATCAGCTTTTAACTTCTGCAATGCAGTAAGGCTCCACAGCAGTGGTTATCATGTCAAGCTGATGTACTTTCACTTGCTTTTATGAAATGGTCACACATAGAGTGTGCTTGGAAGTAAATGATTATGCAGCATTTCCACAGACTGTTTGCCTGGGAGCAAAATCATAGAGAGCTGCACATGTGATTACCATGCATTCCTGCCTGAAAATGTGCCTTAGTATACATTCGTATGCTAAGAAATGAGTTTACCATGTGAATAGTCTTTTAATAGTCTACAATGGGTTTATTTTACATAAATTTATTTTAAATGAAGACAATCAAATGGTCAGACATGCATTATTTATAGGATTAATGGCGGATTCAAAACGTATTCGGTGGCTTGCTTTCTAAACAGTTTGCAAAGGTGAAGAAAGTTTTATACTTTGACATTTACATATAAACGACAGAAATTTAGCTGTTGAAAATTGCTTTCCTTTTGGATGCCCTGCAAAATACATAGACTTTATATCATGAAAAATATAATGACTACAAAGTATGTCATCTTCGAAGGTATAAATTGATGCTGAATATTTAATGAGAGTAAGATAAATATAAAATCTTTTAAGCATTATATAATGATATTATATTAGAATGTATATAAAGATCATTTATTTAGATTAGTAAAAAAAAAAAAAAAAAAACCTGTATTTTAAGGCTAATGTCGGGGATTGTAATTATGTAATGACGTATTTCGATATCTATCAAAGACTACTGTGAAAAAAAAGTTCCGGATCATCCTTTTACAGAGCTCAAGATACCTCTCACATATTACACCATAAAATTACCTGTTCTGTATCTACTTAAATCTTAGGACTGAGTGGGTTGCATCAACCTTCCTCCCACAATCCAACAACATGGCTATTAGGTTCATTTTTCATTTTAATTATCCCTTAAGTGTGTGTGTAAGTATTGACTGCTGCCTGTGCTGTCCTGTGGATTTTTGTTTGTTTGACCTGTCTATGTTGAACTCTGCCTATCGCCTAATAAATTCAGTGTATGTATGTACCGCTCAGGTTCATAATAAATACATGTGTTTTCTATATGTTTTACTTTATACTTTATAAAGTAAAACATATTTTTTTTTTTTATAAATGTGATGAAAAAAATTAGAAACTTTAAAAATTTAATGAAGTAAATAACTGTGTGCCACACATTGCAGAAATAGCACGTTTTGTTGGTGAATCTCCCCAGAGTGAGAAGAAATGTCAGTGCTTCAGCTGGGTCACTGCTCAACCACAACACTAATCTCTACAATCTCAAACAGCCCCTTTATTGCAAACAAAAATTAGATCAACAAAGACCACAAATACACATACAACCCAATGCACCTTGTCTTATTGAAGACGGTGCTCTTGACAACAGGATAAGTATTTTTTCAGCTATTTTAAATGCAAATTCAGCTTCTCTTTATTAATTTGAATTCTATTGCACTGCTAAGAAAAAAACATGTACAATAAAAGAAAATGTTTTTCAATAACTATAAATTATAATTGAATATATTTTTAAAACGTGATCACATATTTGAAAAAAACCATCTAAATTAATAGTTTATTCTAAACTTTGAAATAAGCATCTAGCAATATTTAGTATTGCTAGATAAATGAAATTAGTTTTGTATGGATTCCTTTTCCCAAGTATTTATACTTAAAATGAAAAACTTACAGTTGGTTTAATTTAAGAACTAGGAAAAACTGTTAATATAAGTAAATCTCAGTATCTTAATGGAAGTCTATACATATGTCTGTTGCATTTGACCCAAACAGCAGCTGTTCATTTTTCATGTTCTACTGTCTTTGTTCATAGAATTAAAATACTATGCATCTGTCTCTTTATCAGAGACTGGCTGTCATTTTGCGTGTGATAAGACCAAGCCAAGCTGAACATATAAACACAGGAACTTTCTAAAAAATCACCTTCAGTGACCATTGTAGGCTAAACCACAAAGAGCTCATTCAAACATTCCCCTCCAACTGCATCATTAACTTGTGGTAATGATTCATATTACAGTTGTGAAACAAAATCAAATACAAAGAAAGACGCACAAAAAAAAGATTAACGTTTCTTCGAAGCCATTTAAGGGTGTTGCATTTTATGTTAATAAATACAACTTGTTTTCTGTATTTGCTTGTCAACCATGGGCGTTATTTTGAGTGGGCATGTCCCCTGCATTTTTTCAAACGTCCGTTATGGTCCCCTGCATGTTTTGCTGTCCAAAAACAATATTACGCTACAGTACATAGACATTCATCGAGCACTAGGACCAAGCGGAAAACCGCAGCTCCAGCTAAAGCCCGCTGCCCTGAGTTTAGACTGCACACAAGCTGATGATTGGCTGTCCGTTCTTTCTTCTGTGATTGGCTGTCACCGCTCTCACTACTGAGGACCTCACTTTAAAATCATCTGATGTGCTACTGAATCGGGTCTGTGATTGGATAGTCAGACACGGTGAAGTTGGTAATGTTAAAAAATACTTGCCTCCCCCCTTTTCTGAAATCAAAATTTCGTCCATGGTGCCAAACACATCTCTGCCCGTGTTAGATGTTCCAACCTAAAGAAGGAAATCATTGGATAGAAACCCCTTTAAAAAAATAAAATGAAATAAAAAAATAGTGTACGGTTCTGAAGACTTGTGGAAATGACCATGGCATGTAGCTAAAGAAGTATTCTTGTCCCTGTAAAAGTAAAAATAAATAAATAAATCGGAGTGATTTCAACCAATCACCAAGTGTCTTTGACAAAGCACTGAGAAAGTAAATTAGGTAATTAGGTTCTACTTTCTGTCAGAAGTCTGCTCTATACCTTCCTTTAGTGATGGGTTCAGCAACACTGATGCTTTGACGCATGTGTTCAGCTCATGGAGCAAACCCTGGGTTAGTAAGCGTATCATTTCAAGAAAGTCACATGACCGATAAAGGAGCTGTTTTAAACTGACAGACGCACTTAACTCTTTTTATAAATGCGTCTGTCAATGGGATGCATCTGCCAAAATAATATTTTATGTTTTGCGGTTCATCATCAGATTCGTGAGGAAATATGGAGCAGCCTCAAGGCAAAAGAAAAGTTTTCATCTCATATTTGTTTTCATTTTTTTGTTGTGTCATCCTGTTCCTCTCAGTTATCGCTGCAGTTATCTGAATTTAAATTGGTTTTAAACTGACTCTTAATTTACTTTTCTTACTTTTAAATAGGTTAAAAAAATACTAGTCCACAGGCATCCTCATCCACATACAGTATTCACTTAAATTTTCTCCTTATGATATATGTTCACATTATTTATCTAAAAATATCAAATTTATTTTTAATTTTAACAAATATAAGAAATAATACAATATAACACACTGGCTTTAAATCATGCTAAAGGTCATCAGATCATCGCCAGTTGTCTGTCAAAGAGGCAGTCTGTTGGGATTTTAAAGGTCTAGCAGGTTTCAGTATTCAGTGACACAGCATCAGTACAGTTTGGCAATGTGTTGAAACACTTTGTGACACCCCATCAACTCATAACTACCCTTCTTAGTGCTAGAGTTTTTTATCCTATGGGTAGGTGGATTTTAAAAAGTGATGTTCAAAGAACTGCAGGCATGACACATAAAAATATTAATTGAAATATTATTGTGTAATACCACTTAGATCACTGACATTCATCTCTGTCAGTCCGTCCATCCATCCATCTTCTCCCACTTGTTCTGTCATGTTCATGGTGGGGCCATGCCCATCTCTGGCAGCCTATGGGCCTAAAGCGGGGTAAACCGGTTGCTAGTCTGTCGTAGGGCAACACAGAGACATACAAACATGCACACATGCAGTCACACCTAGGGACAGTTTGGACAAGCTATAGAGAACCCACATGGCATAGCGTTAGTTTTGTGCATGAGTGCCGTTCACTGAATACGTTCGTATTTTTAGTAAAGAGTGAACCAAACAGACCAGTTCTGAAGAAATGAATGCAAACAAGAGCAACATTAACTCTAAGAATAATGAGCGACACACACAGCTCACGTTTGCGTCCAATTGATAACGTCTCTCCATTTGGTAACGTCAGGTTATAATGCACTTATTACAGCAAACAGCATGACAGACCAGCATGTCTGCTGCTAGTACTAGTCTGCCTAATAAAGATTCATCTACTGGTATTTCTGATGCCAGTTTAGCAGAGCGGTTGGCAGAGTTTTATAAACTAACAAAAGAAGACTCAAACAGAAAAAAAAAACTAAACAAACAAGTCGGTACCGGTACATCAGCCACGTCAACTTAAAATTCAAAGCGACACGTAGAGTTAAAGCATCTGAGCTATCTTGGGAAATATCTGCTACTGAATGAAGAACGTAAGAAATCATTTTTAAAATACAGATCTTTTCTGCAGAACCTGAATGTATCTGTGTGTTTCTGAAGTTCTGTGTAATTTGGCTAAATAAAGGATTCACCACACATAGGGCCGGATTTATCAAGATCCAATTTTGTGTGCAGTAATTTGCGCTCGCAAACTGGAATTTTGCGTGAGGGGCTGAACCATGGTTTGCGGGTGATTTAACAAGAGCGATTGCGTAACTGGTGGCAGGTGCAAAACTGTTGGAGACGCCCTATTTAAATGATGGTTTTGCGCGTTTTGTGGTTTGCGGCAAAGTAGTTTGTAGTTTGTGCAAACTAGTGCATTAAGAAATTTTAATCTTACTGTGACACCCCCACCCCCCAAAAAAAAAAAAAAAAAAAAAAAAATATATATATATTTATATATAAATAAATATATATATATATATATATATATATATATATATATATATATATATATATATATATATATATTTATATATAAAAACTTTGGCAACCTTTATTCCCTAAGGTGGTATGTGGCTGAATTTCTACTTCACTGCAGTAAAAAAAACAAAAAAAAAAAAAAAAAAAAAACAGGTGTTTTGTATTGGCCTGTAGAAAAATGCACATACCAAATGGCTCACAATGGGACTGTGGATGAGATGACTACGAATCCCTGCAGCATTGGCATGTTGCTCCACAGGCGCAGAGGTCGGGGTTCTCCGGTAGGGCGTCAGGGCGACATGGCATTTAGAACGTCGGACAGCACTTCTGAAAAACGACATTGGGAGATCCCAGATGCAAAAAAGTGCAATGTTGCAAGGAGTTCTGTGATATCCGGGGTATTGCGTGGGTCCTCCTTGTGGCTGGCTCCAAATCCATTCCGAGTTCCCCCAACAGCTCCAAAATGGCAATGCTGGATAAACGATATGTTTTGATGATCGTTTCCTCGTTCATTCCAAAAATATTCACAAGGAGTGAAAAAATGCGTTCTCTGCGTCTCCTTGCTTCATTTCCATGTCTCCTTCTTGCGACAATAACCGCTGCCATGTGTGCGCAATTACGCATACAGACCATTTGCACCTTCTTTTGAAACGTGTTAAATATAGAGTCAGATACCCTTAGCAAAATTGCTTTCAGGTTTGATAAATCACTTTGCGAGTGCTAAATTAATATATTTACATGTTCTCCTCCCACAAGACGCACTTTTGCGTGTAAACGCCCCATATTGCATATTCATTGCAGAAAAAGTACTAAATGGATAAGAGGCGCTATTTAGCACATTTTAAAGACCAAATCCTTTTAGCACGCTGTTGATAGATCAGTTTGTACATTTTTTAGCGTGCGCAATGAAATAGCTCACGTTTTTATACACGCAAACCTTTGATAGATCCGGCCCATACAGTATAACTTGACTGCAACGAGAATTTTCAATTTTTTTCTATATATTATGATCACCCATTTACAGTAAAGGATGAAATATGAGGTGCTATTGTGGAGGATTAGGGCTCAATATACAAAAATAACTTGAACTAGTGAATTTATAGGTTTGTAAACTTAGTTAATTTTTGAAAACAAGATCTATGAACATGAGCTACTTCATTTTTATCTGTGTGAACTGAACTTTGATCTTATTCTTTTTTTATTATGAACTGGCACAACATTGCACCGGGAGAACATGCAAACTCCATGCAGAAAGAGCTGGGGTCTGGAATCGCACCCAGAACCTTCTAGCTGCAGGGCAACAGAAATACAAACAGCCCCACCATGCAGCCCTGTCTGTTCATATTTTTACATTTTCCCAACAAACAAAATTTAAACGAATTCTCTACAATCGCTAACGTCTCTAGAACATAGATATGTCTCTTATTCATTTTCATGCTCCCTGCTTGCCACTCGCTGTGGTCTTTTTAATTAGATGACCTGATTAGAAACCATTGGCAAAGGTTTAGTCGGTGTTAAGAGGGAAAAAAAAAGTGGGGATTAGTTGAGTCTTGGACTGAGGCAAACAGTGTTAACAGCTTGTGCAACCAAGCTTTATCATTTGCAGATCAGACTTTCTAACATCAGAGTATTACTAACTGTGCTTTTCTCCCCAACTGTGTGATAACCAAGGATTATGGAAGGTGTTGGGGCCACTGAACCAGGAAAAACTGTGTGATTTGGCCTACCATAGCTAATTAGTATACTGTTTACATGAATGATATAAATCAGGGATTAAGCTGTTGTTTTGACAGAGTGCCAAAAATTAGGATTTTTGTAAGTCGGTATGAAAAAATTATGTTTAAACATGCTGATATGCCGTTTTTGGTTTGTATATAAATGCAGCTTCAAGGTTCTTTGTTGTCAGGGAAATAGGAAATACTAAAACATAAACAACCTTCAGGATATGATTGGTAATCATACTGTAATGCAATAGCTAAGGTACACCGAGTACCACATAAATGATAAATTCTACCGGGCATTGAAAGAGAAATCATGTCCCTTAGATTTACCCGAATTCATTTTTTATGGGATTATACAAAAAGATTATAGGAACTCATAAAAGAATATGTTATGTAGAAAGTATGATCTGAGGATAAAAAAAAAACAAAAAAAACCAACCTAAAATCCGATAAGTGTGCTGTGCATTTGTATTTAACCCATTTGGGTCTGATATGAAATTGTGTTTAACCAACTGCATACAGCGTCAAGATATGAGGTTCACTATATGTGATGTATTCTTAGAGTAAATACAGCTGTGTGGAAAGGCCATAGAATCTTAGCTTGTTTATTGGTTTTGGAGACGTATAAAGCCCAAAGCCTGGCAGATACTGTAACTTGGCCTTCCTTGAGATGCCCTCATTCTCCAGCTTCCATTCCACCACCAGCTTCAGATCCACTGCTTTTTGCACAGACGTATTCTGCTGGGGTCTAAATGCCAAACACTTATTTTTTCTCATATCAATAAAACCTTGTACTTTCCGCTAATTATTCATGTCATTCATTCCAGGTTGAACTATAAAGTTTAAGCAGAATGGATTATTTTGCAAGGCACTGTGTAGGTTTAAATATATACAAACCAACGTTGCATTTTCCCACTTTCCCATTATTGACCACTATTGTATAAATAATTATCAAAGCTTAATTTACAAGCTGAATATTTAGCCTACTTGTGTATCCTGCATTCACGTGTTTCTATGTGTTCAGGCAATTTTAGGATCTTTGCTGAAAGAGCTTAATAATTGATGAAATGATTTATAATTCAATAAGGCAACCTTTATCAAGGTATGGCCTTTTAGTTCCTTTAGCTAAACACAATATGTTACATATGCATCAATGAATAATATATGAGAATATATAAGCTAACTTCTGGAGTCATGAAATTGCTGTTGGAATATTACCTAAAGTACACTGGTGTTGTTTCTTTCCTATTACCGTATTTTCACGACCATAAGGCGCACCGTACTAAAAGGCGCAGTCTCAGTTATGTGTGCCATTTCTGTATTTAACACACACATAAGGCGCACCGGACTATAGGGCGCGTTTTTTATATACAGGTACATGTCCTCTACTACCTTTAAATACCTCTACTGCGTATTTAAAAATACAGCGGGCCCAAAACTGAGTATGATTGTGCTTTATTCATGTATTTATTACAAAGTATTAATCAAACTTGGGAACTGGCCGTGAGACAGACACATCGCAGATGACAGCGCTGTGATCACTCCTAAATTAACTTAAAATCCTGAAACCTGCCGACGGAATATGTTCGCTTGTGGTGCCTGCAGTTTAAATTATTTAGATGAAAAACACCTGCCAGCCACTGCATGAACCCGGAGGCTACCCAGCCCAGAGGCTGCTGTTGAAGGGATTTCTACTGTCGGTGTACCGCTGGTATGTGGGGGTCTGAGCGCCTCCGACAGAAATAGATAATCTGGATGAACTGACTGCAATTATTAAGTTTTCAGGTGGACTTTCTCACTTAAAAACATATTAAAACTACTTTATTCCCACTGATCACAGCAAATATAGCTGCAAGATTTAGATTATTTTGTCATGAATCGCGGACAGATGGACCCAGTATTCAGGAGAGACAGTCAGTAGGAAAGTTCGAAAGGTTTATTAAAATAAAAACAAAACAAAAGCGGAGCTGTGGCTCGCGGACACTGCAGGCGGGGGGGCGGGGCACCACCCAATCTCAGACACTCTAGGGAGAAAACACAGGTAAGTGACCACGATAAACTGATGTATGATTATCTGGGTTGGTCACTTACCTGGTCTAACAGTCCAGACCACAAGTGTCCCCAGTGCTGCAGTCCCAGAGGTCATGCTGGAAGCTGATCCTGGTGAGGGATCCAGAACAGACAGGAACAGGCAGGATCCAGATCAGACAGGAACAGAGACAGGTGGCAGGATCCAGACTTCCAGGCATGCACAGGCTTCCAGGAGGGTTCAGAGTTTTACTGGGACCATAAGCATGACCAGGTGGTCACACACAGGAGCAGACAGGATCAGGTGCAGACAGGCAGGCACAGTGGAAGAGGGTAGCCGAGACATGACATAGGAACCGGAACTTGAAGCAGACTTTAAACTGGTCTCCTCCCTGGAGCCAGGCTTACTTTGATAAAAACTGAACCTCCCCCCATAATGAGCCAAAAACCCAGAGGACTCCGTGGGGGAGGAACAGTGGACGATCAGGAGACGAGACAAACACAAAAACCCTCTTTCCACTGGCAGCTAGGATCCAGGACAGGAAGCAAATAAAACTGGACAGACTAACAAAAAGGACAAGCAATGATCTGGCCCTGAATGCTCAGGCTGAACTGAATATAAACCAGAGGATACAGGTGAGGGGAATAAATTATAATTGAGGCAGGGAAGGAAGAGGGCAGGTGAGAGGAATTACTAATTAAATCATATCATGCCCAAATATGACCGGGTCCTTATTGTTGGAGATTGTAATATTCATGTGTGTTGCCCTGAAAGCCCTTTAGTGCGGGAATTTTTAAATATCATTGATTCTTTTAATCTTTTTCAGTCTGTACTCGGGCCTACACATGAACGTGGTCACACACTTGATCTTTTTTTTGTCTTATGGTTTGCCTGTTCTTAACCTGGAGGTCTGTGACGCTTTTTTCTCAGATCATATGCCTGTACTTTTTGAAGCTCCTGTTTGCTGTCACATAGTTAAATCTCACGCTGCTGCTCACAGATGCAGAGTGATTAACCCTTCCACTGCTGCTCACTTCTCCGCAGTGTACAGTCAGAACTGCGTTATTCCTGAGTCTTTGTATGAGGATACAGAGGCTCTTAACTCATGGTTTCTCGACACCTGTCAAACTGCCATAGACATTACAGCTCCATTAAAGATCAGGCAACAGAAAGCTAAATCAGAGCCTTGGTTGAATGAAACAACCAGGACTGCCAGACAGAATTGTCGAAGAGCTGAGCGAAAGTGGAAAAAGGACAAATTGCAAATATCTTTTCAATTACTGAGAGAGTGTTGGCGTCATTACCAATCCACTGTGAAAGAGGCTAAAAGAAGATATTTTTCCGATATTGTTCTTTTAAACTGTGGTAAGCCTTGTGTGTTGTTTAAAGTTATCAACTCTGCTCTGAATGCACCTCAGACTGTAATTGAGGCCTCCCCTGCTGTGTGTGAGAACTTTCTTCACTACTTTATTGATAAAGTCACTTCTACCAGAGCACTTATTTCACCTCCTGCTTCTGATCCTTCGGTGTTTGTCCCCTGCTCTGCTGTGTTTGACATGTTTGAACCTGTGACCCTGCCTTTTGTGCAGGAGATTGTGGGTCACTTGAAGCCTTCAGGGTCTCCAGATGATACTGTCCCACCCCGATTTTTTAAGGAGGTCTTTCCCACTATCGGGCCATCGTGTCTCACAATTATTAATAGCAGTCTGTCCTCTGGAGTAGTCCCTTTAAATCTTAAACATGCAGTCGTGCAGCCTTTATTAAAAAAACCTGGGCTGGATCCTACTGTTCTGTCGAATTTTAGGCCTATCTCTAAGTTGCCTTTCTTCTCAAAAATCTTAGAGAAGATTGTTTATTCTCAGCTCATGGACTTTTTAAATGAACAAAATGTTCTTGAGATTTTCCAATCTGGTTTTAAAACATTGCACAGCACAGAATCAGCGCTTTTAAGAGTTTTTAATGACATCTTTTTAGCTACTGACTCTGGACACTGTGTTGTCCTTGTACTTTTAGATTTGACTGCAGCATTTGATACAGTGGACCATGAAATCCTGATTGCTCGTTTGGAACAGTGGGTGGGCATCAGGGGCTTAGCACTGGAATGGTTCATGTCCTACCTGTCACATCGGACTTTCTGTGTCAGCCTTGATGACTCTGTGTCCTCCACTGCTCCTCTCTCATGTGGGGTCCCACAGGGCTCCGTGCTTGGCCCTCTTTTATTTTCTCTCTATCTACTCCCACTTGGCTCCATTCTCAGGAAACATGGCATTTCCTTTCACTGTTATGCTGATGACAGCCAGATTTATGTCCCCCTCAAAAAGGCTGATTCCTACTCTGTTGAACCACTGTTAAGGTGTTTACATGACCTTAAAGCTTGGATGTCTTTAAATTTTCTGAATTTTAATGAAGAAAAGACAGAAGTCATGGTCTTTGGTGGCACATCTGTGACCCCCTCCCTAGTTGATCTAGGTTCTCTATCGCAATACAGTAAACCAACTGTAAGAAACCTCGGGGTAAAAGTGGACTCAGACCTTAAATTTGACAGCCAGATAAAAGCTGTAATGAAATCTAGCTTTTTCCAGCTAAGGCAGCTGGCAAAGATCAAACCAGTCCTTCAGAGACGGCACTTTGAGACAGTAATCCACGCCTTTGTGACCACTCGGCTGGATTACTGTAATGCACTTTATGTGGGGATTGCTGGGTCCTCAATTGCTCGTCTTCAACTTGTTCAAAATGCTGCTGCACGTCTTTTAACTGGCACACGCAAGTACGAGCACATTTCACCTGTTTTAGCTTCACTCCACTGGCTGCCCATCCATTTTAGGATTAATTTTAAAATTCTTTTATTTACTTTTAAAGCCTTGAATGGCCTTGCCCCAATTTACCTCTCTGAGCTTCTGCACCCCTACACTCCCAGCCGATCTCTCAGGTCAGCTGATCAGCTGCTCCTGACAGTGCCTAAAGCAAGGCTTAAGCTCAGAGGGGATCGAGCGTTTTCTGTTGCAGCTCCAAAACTCTGGAATGCATTGCCGCTGCACATTAGGCAGGCCACCTCTCTGTCTCATTTTAAAACTCTTCTTAAAACCCACCTCTTTTCTTTGGCTTTTAACACCATGTAGAGTGTTGATTTTATGTACACATGTTGATTTTATGTACACATGTTGATTTTATGTATACACATGCATTTTTTTATCCTGTGCGGGCAGTGCTTTTATTTTATTTTATTTTATTACTTTTATTTATTTTAGTTATTTTATCTTTTTGTGCAGCACTTTGGAAACCTTGTGTTTATTTAAACCGTGCTATATAAATAAAGTGGATTGGATTGGATTGGATAATTAAGGGTGAGCAAACAGGCCAGATCATGACATATTTAGATGAAAAAACACCTGCCAGCCGCCAGGGTGAACCCGGAGGAAACGCGGCCCAGAGGCTGCTGTTGAATTAAGTTTTCAGGTAGAAAAATAGAGTGGGAGCAAAACTGAGTATGATTGTGCTTTATTCATGTATTTATTACAAAGTATTAATCAAACCCATCAAAGTCATCATCCTCTGTTTCTGAATTAAACAACTGCGCTAAATCAGACATGCCAATTTCCCCTTCTTCGCTGTCAGAGTCACTTTCCGTGCTGGGCGGCTCCTCAGAAATAATGCTGGCTTTTGCAAAAGCTTGAACAACAGAGCCAGCAGACACGTTAGTCCAAGCATCTACAATCCATCCGCAAACGGTGGCGTAACTTGCCCGGCGCTGCCTTCCACTTATCCTGAAACTGTGGTCTCCGTCTGTCATCCATCGCTCCCACGCCGCTCGCAGCCTTACTTTGAAAGGCCGGTTCACACCGATGTCGAGCGGTTGAAGTTCCTTTGTCAGACCCCCGAGATAACGGCGAGCACAGCGTTTATTTTTTTTCACCATGTTTTTCACATCGGCTGTGAGATGGGCACGCAGCGATGGTGATGCATGGAAAAAAACACCTGTTCTCCTCACATACCTGCCTCAGCCAAGCTTTCATCATCTCCTCATCCATCCAGCCCTTTCCATTTGCCTTAATATGTCATCAGAGCGCTGTGTCTGTCTCGCTGTCAGCTCCCAGATCAGCTTCTCTGATTGGTTGATGCGGCGCTTCCAGCAGCAAAACTTCAATTTTTTCCATCTCGAGCAGCAGCAGCGGGTTGGCGGCGCGCTCCCGAAGCGCTGCGCCTGCTGCTCAAAATGCGCTGCGGGACCTTTTGCTGCGCCTGTACGCTCGTCAACCGTTGACTTTGCATGTAAACTCACTGCTTCTGCTGCACCTGCTGCGTCCGGTTCACAGCGAGCGCATTAATTTGTTTCACCATGTTTTTCACATCAGCTGTGAGATGGGCACGCATGGAGTCAGATTAACAGCGATGGTGTGGTGATGAGTGAAAAAAAAAACACCTGGTCTCCTTACATTCAGCCACTCTTTCATCATCTCCTCAATGAGGTGGTCTCAAAAGTCGCAGTTGCAACACACATAGGGCGCACCGCACCAAAGGGCGCACCGCACATTTTGAGGGAAAAAAAAAGACGTTTATGTGCGCCTTATAGTCGTGAAAATACGGTAACTCTAAAGATGTCAGCGCAATAAAGAAGTCTCTACTGTGGTATCAAAAGGTTTTCCAGTTTTAGAGAAACTCTGTAATTCTTTCACATGGTTAGAATGTTGTCTGCTATGTGGATCAAACTGAAGTCTGGGCCTTCATGGATTTATTTTTTTCTCTTAGAACGTGGAAGAATAAAATGTAAATACTGTTTTCGGAAGAAAATGTTCTTTTTCACGTTTCCCTTTCAACACTTTCATCTAAATACGTTAAAGCTTCATCTTTTTTTCAAATAATATTAGAATAGAAAATATAAAAATAATGGAGGCATGTATTAAGTTAGTTTAGGTGTAACTTAAGTTATTGGATTTGGAGCTAAAAACATTGTTACCTTCCTAACATGGTAGAAATAATTCCCTTAGAGTCTTGCAGAAGGGGTTATCTAGATCAGTGTTTCCCAACCGGAGGTACGCGTACCCCTAGTGGTCCACCAGTGCATTGCAAGGGGTACATGAAAATATTTTATTTCTTAGCAGGTAAAATAAAATAGGGTTGGGATCTGTTTTGCTCTGTGGAGACCCAATTAAAATGTTAGACAATAAAAAATTTTGTTTTTCTTGAAAGTTTGAGTGATAAGCTGTGACATCTGACGCACATTAAAACTAAGCAGAGGAACAGACTGGATGTAAAGAACAGTCTGGGATCAGCTGTTTTTCACACTTAGCTATCGGACCTCATCAAGAAGCTCAGATGTCTTGATGAAAACAGGTAAACTAATTAAGTCAGTCTGATTTTTGTTCAGTCTGATTTCTGTTTGTATGTTGTTCCCAATTAAAATTGGACTCTAATAAGGGAGTTACACAGAGTAGTTCCAGTTTTATAAATACAGGTTCATATTATGATTTCATTCTGTATTTATTTCAATTACTTACTAACTTCGAGGCAACATATTAATGATGTGTTTTCTATTTGAGATGGGAAGAATAACATTCCTAGGAATTAAATGCTCAAATTAAAAGATTAAGTAGAATAGTCTTTATTTTATAATCAGTTATTATACGTCCCTCTTTTGGGAAGTTTTCAATAGTTTTGACTGAGAGGGGTACTCATGGTACGAAAAAATGCCCATAGGGGTACACAAGTCAAAAACGGTTGAAAAAAAAACTGTTCTTGATGCAGAACTTTGTTTGCAGTGTATGAGAGGATGAAATAGAGACACCAGCAGTATGTTTGTAATAAAGAAATCAAATTGTCCTAAATTTAAAAATAATTTTTTGATGAATTGACAGTTTCTGTGACTGTTTGCTCCCTTTTATCTTGTTGTTCTCTTATCAGCCTTTGTACATCTTTTCAATGTTCTTAATCATCACGTTTAAGGTTCCTACCATGATCTTATTCTAGAATCCAAATTTGAGTTGCTATAAGATTCTAAATGTATCTTTTTACACAAAATTCAAAATAATGATGGATGACAATGTGAACCTTCCTCCCAGACTCACAATCTTTTCATGTTGATGCTATTAGGCCAGATCTATTTATATTTGTAATTCAGCCTGAATCTTACTTCATTAATCTTATTCATCCTCATTTATATGTGCAAGTGTTTGGCTGTTGGTTCTATTTTTAGATACACTATTTATTCATTTAGTTATTCAGCTTTATTATTATGATTTAGTGAAAACTGCAAAGCAAAGATATCTGAGTCTGCAGACGAAAATATTGCAGCAGCATTTGCTCTCTTTTTTTTTTCCTTTTACCCTCTGCCATGTTCTTGCTTCCAGCCTCTGGCCTGGTTTGGGCTCAGAAAACCCCACAGCAGATAAGCTCTAGCTTTAGCTGTGGTTCTGACATCAAAGGTGCTGGGAGAGAGCAGGGAACAGCAGAGGAGCGGACACACAGGACAGCAAACGCTGGCATCAGTGTGGAGGAGGTGGATGGGTTTCAAGGAAAAACATGAAATGAGATTAAGATGAGACAGATGCAGGAGCTGTATGAACGACAGGGCAGCTGAGACTGAGGGAAATTATGCTTGATTATTATTAAAGATACGCCAATTAGAACCCATTATGATTTCTCTTTAAAATGTTTATTTTAAAAAGATGAGGAAATGCATTCAAAACATCTTTTCCAGCCTTCCTGTTATAGGTAGCCATTTATCATTTATACTGGGAGTAGGGATAACGTCAATCAGGATTTAGCCAAATTCCATTTCAAATGTTATATTTATTTTAAATAAACTATCTTTTACCCTTTGTGAGGTGTCCAATCACATGGTTTATAGAATCAATGTGAATGGGCCAGTTGAAAATGTACCTACATTTTCAGGGAATTTGTTTTTTCAGTAGCTTCTAAACAACATTTTATCTGCAACCACTTTTTTTCTATCAGAGCTAGAAAAGAGATTAAAACTTTTATGATAAAAATATTTGATTTGTGATGGTTTGTTAGATAAAAATCAGTTTCACCAGATTAATTGATAATATTTGCTTCGAATACATTTATTTTACTGTTTAAGTGTTGCTGCCGTCCTCTGGAGGATTTCACTGTTGATTATTAAATTGACCCTCAATTGTATTTGCAGGACAAGTAATACTAGAGTGGAAGCATGCAAGATCAGAAACATGAATTTATCTGGGATTATACTCGCCGTTTAACGGTGAAAAAGATGCAGAATGCAATTTAACTGTTCATTTTGTAAATGTTAACAATCGATAAACTCCTTAAGTTTTTACCCGAATAGTGTCCATTTACCTGTGCTGCATGGCAGAGCAGCATTGAGTTCTTTGGTGTGCTTGGAAGGCCAGAATTTAAGAATAGAATAGTTGAGGACATTACTGAAACCGTTAAGGCTGCACAATTCAGAGAAAAATGTAAATGACATTTTTTTTTTATTCCAGCAAATAATTTCACAAATAAACAATTAACAAAAAAAAAAAAGGCAATAGGTAGAGCAAGTTAAAGCATGTGTTTGCCAAGAGCGTTGTTGGAGCACTTCTTTTAAGAGAGTTAATCATCTTCCAAAATGGTGTTGATAGGGTGTTTATTGGGGCCTACGTTTGGCGATGTGGTACGTGATGGTTTAATGATTTCCTCAGGTCTGTTGGAGTTTGAGGTATGCCATTGTGTTGTACAAGGTTCCCGTTATGTAGCTTTGTTTGGGTTTCTCGTTCTGTATGACTTTATCGTACTGTATTTGTGGTGTTGTTTGAGGTGACTGAAGAAATTTGTAATATTGCCTTGCAGTGCTGCAACCTTGGCAAGGCACACTTTACAATGTAACTTGTGCCGTGTCTCATCATGTGGTTTATAATCACATTATTTCCATATAGCCACAGTTGAATGTCACCCACCTGGTACCTGAATGTCATGCCACCTGGTAGATTTTTATCCTCCATATTACCTCCTAACCAGCTGCACACTCCACCATTTCAACTTGTCTCTTTAAAAAAAAAACCAGATAACTGCAGGTCGGCTAGCTCCACTGTTGTAAAGATGCTTTATTATTAGTTCGGGGAGTGGGAAAGGAAAGGTAGTGCTGTTTTTGAGGACACTTATTTGTGATCAACTCGTGATTAGCTTGTTATTAGAATCGTTGAGGGTAGAAATTAGATTACAAGTGTGCGTGAATTGAGATTGCAATGTTTTTAACGATGAATCATGCAGCGCTAGTTTGTTTTTTACATGCTAGCAATTAGTACTCTAGACAGGGAAGGCTTTTTTGTACTGTATTAATGCATCCATTAATGCATCAATGTAATATTCACTTATGAGATGTGTAATATCAAAAGTACAAATTGAGAAATTCTATGATGGTCCAAGTTTTGATATGTACTACATGTTTTGCTCAGTTTTCCTTCTATCACCTTTTTCTTGTCATCTCTCTCTAACATGATGTAGAGATGTGGTCTCCAACCCTGGTCCTCAAAAGCTACTGTCCTGCAGGTCTTAGAAGCATCCCTACTCATCAAATAAAAGGCCTCATTACCAGGGCTTTGCCAAACTCGATGGCATACTGAAGAAGTAACTCAGTGATTGGGATTAGTTGTGTTGGAACAGAAAAAACATCTAATTCTGCAGGACAGTGGATCTTTAAGGTTGGACACCATTGATGTAGAGAATACTGAGATCTTTCAAATGTCTGTCCGTGATGACTTTAACCTAATCATATAGCATCTCACTGATACTAACAATAGACAACATAGTCCCAACATGAAACTCAGAAAATATCAGTGATGAAGGACTTTAAAGAATGGATTTCTCTTTGCTTAAAGCGATATTCTATTGTTTCTATAGCTGCCAGATGAAATTATCAATCATCCAAAAACATTAACACAAAATGAAGATAAAACATACACTATATTGCCAAAAGTATTTGCTCACCTGCCTTGACTCACATATGAGCTTAAGTGACATCCCGTTCCTAATCCATAGGGTTCAATATGACGTCGGTCCACCCTTTGCAGCTAGAACAGCTTCAACTCTTCTGGGAAGGCTGTCCACAAGGTTTAGGAGTGTGTTTATGGGAATTTTTGACCATTCTTCCAGAAGCGCATTTGTGAGGTCGCACACTGATGTTGGACGAGAAGGCCTGGCTCTCAGTCTCCGCTCTAATTCATCCCAAAGGTGTTCTATCGGGTTGAGGTCAGGACTCTGTGCAGGCCAGTCAAGTTCATCCACACCAGACTCTGTCATCCATGTCTTTATGGACCTTGCTTTGTGCACTGGTGCACAGTCATGTTGGAAGAGGAAGGGGCCAGCTCCAAACTGTTCCCACAAAGTTGGGAGCATGGAATTGTCCAAAATGTCTTGGTATGCTGAAGCATTCAGAGTTCCTTTCACTGGAACTAAGGGGCCAAGCCCAGCTCCTGAAAAACAACCTCACACCATAATCCCCCCTCCACCAAACTTTACACTCCTGGCAACCGCCAAACCCAGACCCGTCCATCAGATTGCCAGATGGAGAAGCGCGATTCGTCACTCCAGAGAACGCGTCTCCACTGCTCTAGAGTCCAGTGGCGGCGTGCTTTACACCACCGCATCCGACGCTTTGCATTGCACTTGGTGATATATGGCTTGGATGCAGCTGCTCGACCATGGAAACCCATTCCATGAAGCTCTCTGCGCACTGTTCTTGAGCTAATCTGAAGGCCACATGAAGTTTGGAGGTCTGTAGTGATTGACTCTGCAGAAAGTTGGCGACCTCTTCGCACTATGCGCGTCAGCATCCGCTGACCCCGCTCCGTCAGTTTACGTGGCCTACCTCTTCGTGGCTGAGTTGCTGTCGTTCCCAAACACTTCCATTTTCTTATAATACAGCTGACAGTTGACTGTGGAATATTTAGGAGCGAGGAAATTTCACGACTGGATTTGTTGCACAGGTGGCATCCTATCACAGTTCCACGCTGGAATTCACTGAGCTCCTGAGAGCGACCCATTCTTTCACAAATGTTTGTAAAAACAGTCTGCATGCCTAGGTGCTTGAATTTATACACCTGTGGCCATGGAAGTGATTGGAACACCTGATTCCAATAATTTGGATGGGTGAGCAAATACTTTTGGCAATATAGTGTATGTCTGTTACAGTGTTTTCTTTCTTTCTTTTTTGCTAACAAATAAGCATGAGGAAATATGACTTGGGGATATTGAGCTCCTTATGTTCTTATAATTGCCACCATTGGAAGATTGATGACATACCATGCCACATCACTAGGCACGCCTGTTTACAGCTGTGTGTCGACCACGTGCCCATCAATCTGTAATAATTGTGTAGCTGAAGCATGACGTCATGAAATGCTTATCAGGCCAAGCAAATTCATTCCATTTGCTTCATTCTCATGGCATATGGTATGACTCCTTTAATTATATCTCAGTAAACAAGATGTAAACCCTTTGGAGGGCAAAATAGCTTTATCTGATTACTGTTGCTGACTTACTGTTAGGCTCTTAGGATCACACCAACAATCTGTCTTATTTAATCTAGAGTCAGAAATAGGGGAAAAAACAGAATGTTATAAACACTTCTAAATAGTGTTGTTTAAATAAAGAGTTTGCTCTCAACATCTATATTGTAAACATTTTAAGGCTCACCCTAACTTAGAAACAATGCTGGTTTTTCTTTGTTTTTTGAGTATAATTTACTTATTGTTTAAACTAAAACTAAGAAATAGCAAAAAAAAAATTAAGAGGAAAGCAGATCCCTTTTATGGAAGTAAGTCAATTAGCTACTGGGCAAAGAAACATTTAACCTTCATAATGAAAAATTTAATTTTCCATTTCTAGGGTCTTCAATTTTACCAGATTACAAAAATAATCATCAATGGTATTTAAATGTAGCCTCAGGATATAAAGCAGTGCCAGTATTGTTTATTAAACAAAACCGAAACAAAATTAATAAATTTTTTGAGAGGACATTAAACTCCAGACTTGAAAGAGATGTTTATTAATTTTTTTTTGCTCTGATGGTACATTGCTTTTAATTTGCTTTGTATAAATTATTTTCTTTGAGCTTTTGTTTTTTAAACACTTTGTGTTTTTTTAAAAACCTCATTGTTGGTTCTAGGCTCTGTAATTAACCAGTGTGCAGATGTTTTTCTAGCTACCATATACAGTTGTGGTCAAAAGTGTACCTACACTTGTAAAAAATCATAATGTTATGGCTGTCTTGAGTCTTCAATAAGTTCTACAACTCTTATTTTTCTGTGATAGAGTGATCGGAACACATACATGTTTGTCACAAAAAACAGTCATAAAATTTGGTTCTTTCATAAATTTATTATGGGTCTGCTGAAAATGTCACCAAATCTGCTGGGTCAAAAATATACATACAGCAACATTAGTATTTGGTTACATGTCCCTTGGCCATTTTCACGGCAACTAGGCACTTTTGGTAGCCATCCACAAGGTCCTGGCAAGCTTCAGGTCGAATGTTTGACCACTCTTCTTGACAGAATTGGTGCAGTTCAGCTAAATGTGATGGTTTTCTTGCATGAACCTGTTTCTTTAGCACTGTCCACATGTTCTCAATGGGGTTTAAGTCAGGACTTTGGGAAGGCCATTCTAAAACATTAATTCTAGCCTGGTTTAGCCATTCCTTTACCACTTTTGATGTGTGTTTTGGGTCATTGTCTTGTTGGAACACCCAACTGCGCCCAAGACCCAACCTTCGGGCTGATGGTTTTAAGTTTTCCTGCAGAATTTGGAGGTAATCCTCCTTCTTCATTATCCCATTTACTTTCTGCAAAGAACCAGTTCCACTGGCAGCAAAACATCCCCAGAGCATAATACTACCACCACCATGCTTGACAGTAGGCATGGTGTTCCTGGGATTAAAGGCCTCACCTTTTTTCCTCCAAACATATTGCTGGGTGTTGTGGCCAAACAGCTAAATTTTTGTTTCGTCTGACCAGAGAACTTTCCTCCAGAAGGTTTTATCTTTGTCCATGTGATCAGCAGCAAACTTCAGCCGAGTCTTAAGGTGCCTTTTCTGGAGCAAGGGCTTCTTTCTTGCACGGCAGCCTCTCAGTCCATGCCGATGTAAAACACGCTTGACTGTGGAGACTGACACCTGTGTTCCATCAGCTTCCAAATCCTTGCAGACCTGCTTCTTGGTGATTCTTGGTTGACTCTTGACCATCCTGACCAATCTCCTCTCGGCAGCATGTGATAGCTTGCGTTTTCTTCCTGATCGTGGCAGTGACACAACTGTTCCATGCACTTTATACTTGCGTATAATTGTCTGCACAGTTGCTCTTGGGACCTGTAGCTGCTTTGAAATGGCTCCAAGTGACTTCCCTGACTTGTTCAAGTCAATAATTCGCTTTTTCAGATCCACACTGAGTTCCTTTGACTTTCCCATTGTAGCTTTTGTAGCTGAGTCTAATCACTGGGTCAAATGAGCCCTATTTAAATGGGCTCATGAGAAGTCAACAGCTGTAGTCAATCAGAATCACTTAAAAGAAGTGAAGAGGCCATGACATGAAGCTAATTTGATTGACACAACTCGCTACATCACCAAAGTTGACAAATTTTGTTGCTGTATGTATATTTTTGACCCAGCAGATTTGGTGACATTTTCAGCAGACCCATAATAAATTTATGAAAGAACCAAATTTTATGACTGTTTTTTGTGACAAACATGTATGTGTTCCGATCACTCTATCACAGAAAAATAAGACTTGTAGAACTTATTGAAGACTCAAGAAAGCCATAACATTACGATTTTTTACAAGTGTAGGTACACTTTTGACCACAACTGTACCTGAACAATTACTTATTTTATGTTTTTTTTTTCATACAGTGTATTGGATATTATGTTGCTCATCTTTAATGCTCTTTATATTTCTATCACACGTTTTGCACAGACATGTATTCATGTATTTTGTTTTTTACCTTGCAGTGTAATAGTCTAAAATTTTAATATGATCTGGTGTTCCTGTGTTCAGTCTTGTATTACCTTTTTCTGTTAACGTTTTTCCCACAATCATATATTTCTTTACACAAACCAAAGACCAAATGAGCTGTGTGGGGAATTCCAACTATAACAGCACCATAGTGTTTTGGTCTCTATAGTTGTTCATTCCAAAGGTGTGAAGCTTTCATATCTATTAAATCTAATTTGATTGCATTTGGCAATGACCCATATTGAACTTTATCAATCTCACATTGGAGAAATTTACCGCTGCATTTAACCCATCCCCTCGGGGAACCGTGGGCTGCCATTGTACGGCACCCTGGGAGCAGTGTGGTGGTTAAGGGTCTTGCTCAGAGACCCATAGTGGCACACTGTTGGAGTGGGGCTCAAACTCAGAACCTCAGGGTTCCAAGCTTATACATATACACAAGATACGTGTTAATTTGGAAAAAAAATCAGCCTATTCCTCTTTAAACTGTATTCTCCCTGTGTAGTTTGTGTCTACCACCTTTGTTTGCTCATGTTTTAATTAGCGGGGTAAAAAGAGGAACAACATACATTTTTTACCATTTGTGTTAGTCAGGTGGAATTAAGTTAGTTGTATCATTCTTACTTCCCTAAGGCAGTTTTCTCTTTCACAGCCACACTTGTGTTCAGAGGAGTGACAAATTTGAGGCCAATTACAGAAAACTCATAGCTGCTCAGGATAGTTTGTGGTAGATCACAGTAAAAAAAGAGTGCTTTGGCAAGGGCGCACACAAGTGCTCCTAGACACAGGAAGAAAGACGAGGTATTCTGAATGTTTGTGGGGTTTTGTTCGGTTGTTAATAGGAAGGAGAAGTGAGATCATTCTTCTACCTGCAGCTCAATTATAAAGTCTAGTTTTATCCCCTTAATAAGGTAAAAGAAAAGTGGAGAGCTATTAAGTGGAGTTATCTAATCTTATATTGCTCATAACATTGTTGTTTCTTTCTCTCTTTCATTTTTGGTTAACATAAATGCTTCAAAATTATGGTTTTCTTTGTCCCTACATAGTTATTTTCGGTCCAATGACAGGGAGTTAATTTGTTTTTAACTTGAGACTAGAAATGAGATTTTCAGGCTGCCTTAATTATGACAAGAAATCGTCTTTTTATTCAAAATAGAAATGTAAAAACTTGGTTAATACACTCTGACGTAATTATATATATATATATATATATATTCTTTTTTTTATATAAATATATATACATGGCGGTAGTGGTTATCTCTTGAGAATCACAGATAATACATCTTTGTAATATTACAAGCTAATGTTCCCTGATCAGTTGCTGAAACATTTTACAAAGATTGTGAGCTTGCAGCCCACTTATTGGCTAACATCCATCCAGCCATCAATCCATCTTCTCTATCACGCTTATCCCAAGCAGGGTCACAAGGGGTGCTGGTGCCTAACTCCAGCTATCTATGGGCAAGAGGCAGGGAACACCCTGGACAGGTCGCTAGTCCATCGCAGAGCAACACATAGACACACAACCATTCACACACCCACTCACACCTAAGGACAATTAAGAGAAAGCAATTAACCTAACAGTCATGTTTTTGGACTGTGGGAGGAAGCCGGAGTACTGGGTGAGAACCAACGCATGCTCAGGGAGAACATGCTAACTCCATGCAGAAAGACCCCGGGCTGGGAAACGAACCCAGAACCTTCTTGCTGCAAGGCAGGAGTGCTATTGGCTAACAGGCTCCTTCAAATTGTTAAAACTGTCACTTTAACAACAAATTTAAATAAAAACATAAATTAATAATAAAAGTTGTTGGAGGGTGTTTTCGTGAAACATACGGTAGTCATTCCACTCAGCCACAAATCATCTTTCCCATAAGAGAGGGAAAAATGTATTTTATGTTTCTTAAATATATGTTGTTTAAGCAAATAAACAGCTTAGATATTTAAGAGGAAAACCTCTCGAGACATGTTCAGAAATTTTGCCATCATACTTCTAGTGTAATTTTTTATTTTCTTTTAACCTAAGCCTAATAATAACTAGACAAGTCTTCCCTTTAGGGTAGTGTCCCTCTCATTCACAGCAGTAACGTATTTTTTTATCCTCCTTAACTGTGTTACCTCAGGTTCAGCATCAGTCTCAGTGATGCTGATTGACAGCTAACACAAGGTCTCTGTCAAAGCCACTGTAATCACATCCACCCTGGTAAAGCTGATGCATGTTCTGTGATGCTCGACAGCACCAGAATGTTAACTGCATTTGACCTTAAATTTAGTAACTAGTTAAACGTAGTAGTTTCACTTGGCGTTAATCTGCCTCTGTACAATGCTTTAAGTAGATCTATAAGCTTCACAGTGCTGTAAATTCAGGAGTTCTGTTTTTAGGTATATTTCTGATAGCCTACAGTCATAATAAAAGCACTCTACTTTTTAAAACATTAAATAAGATGAAAGATCATGCCAAGTGACATACTGTGGATGAGGTAGACGGCTGTCAGTAAATGCAACTGCAAACTTTTTCAGCTGTACATATAAATCAGTGTAAATGTTTGTGACTTAAGCTTGGTGAATGCATATGTTATCCACTGTGGCAATGTGTTTATATGCAGAAATACAAACGAAAAAATAATTTTGTTGCTTCAGTTTGCAGACCTGATACAGTTTACAGCCAGATGGATTTAATTTATTTTCCAAAATCCCGCAACATTGGCTCTCTCCACATATTTAGCGAAGTGAAAACAGCTGTACTTAAGCAGAAATGTTAATGTTTTACTTTTAACATTTGCTAAGAAGCTTTTTCTATTAAGCAATGTTTGGCCAGAAGTATTTCCTATCAAACTCTCAAGTGCAAAGTTTTATTTTTTTTTTAAAAAAGAGGTCGGTAAACCTGCATGTTTTTGCAATCTTGGACAGGGTTGTCATTTTAACAATGTTAGCATTACTAAAGGGACTGTTTATCTCTCAGTAAGCATCTCTTAGAGTGTGTGTGTGTGTCTCAGGCTCTTAAAAGATTGAATAAATCAAGACTCATGTCATCAAGATTAGACATCCCGTCAGGGAATCGATTAATGCCATTTTCACTTTATGACTCAAAGCTATTTATCTAAATGGACATTTTAACACCAGTTTGACTGTCTGCTTTATATTACCTCCTTTCAGTTGTTAGATGGACATAAAACTGAACTTTGTCAATTGTGATATGTGTGTTTTGACATGAATTAGCAGATATTCCTTTTGAATTTTCAATTTGAAGCGAATAGAACTTAATTTTCTTCAATCACCATCTTAAATTCTCTTGCTAGTTTATGTCTACAAAATGGCCTACATTATACATTAATGACCAAATCTCCAGGGCTTTGCTGTCCAGGCAGTGACCACCCAGCTTAATGACATTGGCTATTAAAGCTTCATTAATCCAAAGTGAGGGAATGAGGATGAAGGTAGAGTCGGCCTACATATTGCAACCAATGCAGAGCTGCTTCTTTCGGTCGGTATTTACTGTTAGTTCTTTGGTTACACATGGCAATTAGATGTAACCTTATAACAGTAAAAAACAGTGGAAAATCCTGAAGCCCTGAATAAACATGGCTTAAATGTTTAAAAAAGGGTTTTTTCTGTCTCTCAGCATCATGTTCATAAGAAGCAATTTTTGTAAGTCACTGGTTTTAATTTAAAACAGAACTGACTTGCAGGAGTCAGGTTTAAAATCTTTAAAGGGGCAATAAGCAATAATTCATTATCTTAGATAAGAAGAACTAAAAATAGTGACTCGAAAAACTAAACCTACCTTTTTAGATAAAACATGGTATGACATCGCACACCATCCTTCTGTGTCATTCTCCACTCTCTTGTTTACAAGTTGGACCAGTAGAAGCAACTAACTTGGATCGCTTTTGCAGGATAAGTACTCATTGCATCTTCCATTCTAATATAATTATGTTACTCACTAAACAGTCTAATAACACCATTGGTTGCAAACTTATACCATTTGATGCTTTTGATTAAAAAATTTCATTGATGGCATAATTCATTTAAGCTTCCTCAAATTTAAGTTCTTTGGCATTAGCATTATATAGCTAAGATTTTCATGCTTATTTTTTTTACTTCCGTTCACACAAGGTAATATGTTTTGCTGTCTGTTTGCTGTGCCAGATAGCGTACAACAAAAGGGTTGTGCAAATGTTGAGATGTCCAAACTGACTTGGTTTTTCCAATTAAAAACTGAGATGGATAATGCTGATATTTATATATATATATATATATATATATATATATATATATATATATATATATATATATATATATATGTTCCAAGTTCGATCCCGGCCCAGGGTCTTTAAGCATGGAGTTTGCATGTTCTCCCTGAGCACTGAGCATGCGTGGGTTCTCTCCGGGTACTCCGGCTTCCTCCCATTGTCCAAAATCATGACTGTTAGGTTAACTGGCTTCTCTAAATTCTGCATGAATGGTTATTTGTACTGTTTGTCTCTGTGTTGCCCTGCGATGGACTGGTGACCTGTCCAAGGTGTACCCCGCTTTTCGCCTGTACACATCGGGTGATAGGCACCAGCACCCCTTGTGACTTCGCTTGGTATAAGGGTGACAGAAAATGGATGGAAAATGAATTAGAAAACATTATTGATATTGCAGCTTTTAGCCCATTTTAAAGATCTACAAACAAAACTAAAAGAAAATAAAACAACCATGCTTCTTTCGCCCCAAGCTTTTTGCAGGTTCTTTTGATAATATTTTTTTTTATAAACAGGCCATGATATTTAAAATTAGTAACTTTCTTTTCATTTGGTTTATTGAAATAAAGACTCTCTGTCATCCTGCCTTCTTAATCAATATTGTTCTACTATTGTAATTTCTGATGGCCCAAATTTTGAATCAGTCCAGGAATCTCTTTTGGATCAATCTCTGTCGTTCTGTACCAAATTTTTCAAAGTACCAAAAAAAACGTGCAAAATACAGCGAGTGAATTTCCAATTTGGAAAAAAATGTTATAAATGTTTACATTTGCATATCCTACACCTATGAATTTGCAAGGTTTTGTCATTAGAATATGGTGGGCATACCGACTAAAGCATGAAAAAAATGGTTTGCACAAGCTCTCTGTTTAATTGCGAACAAATATCACTCTGCAACTTCTTTAAAGATCTTCCCTTTGGGTACGAAGGCGTTTGTACGTTTTTCAGGTCACGCAAACCTTCTGAAGATCAGGCCCTAAATGTGATCACTGGTCCCCACAAGTATGTAAAGTCCTGACATACAGTAGTAGCATATTCCTAGCCTGCCCAGCCAGACTGACCTATGTCTTGTACAAGACATAGAAAGGAGCAGACTTAGGACTTATAGTTATTGCAAACAAGTCAGAAGCAATCAGATAATTACAGATGTGATGCAAAAACATCTTTTTAAAAAGCTCTCACAGATTCCAGTTATTGAAACCTTGAAGATATATCCAGCTCTTAAAGGGCATCAGGGAATCATTAAAACACAAGTCTATTGCAGCTGTTGTCTTTACTGCTATGGTTACAGAAAGGTACTGTTGCATTATGGGCCCATCCTCCATGTTGTGATTGGTCCAGAAATCTTGAGCCTTATCAGACTGACACGCCTTTTAAGTCAATCTGACCGGGCAGGCTAACATATTCCTGGGAAACTGACCTTTCACTCTCCCCACAAAGTAACAGAGAAATGTCCACGTTATGTTCCTGACTAACCCTCACTCATCCCTGCACACACACCAGAAAAAGCAACTTTAACTTGAGTTTACAACACTAACTCGAATTGCACTTATGTAAGATAAATGAATAATTTAAGACTCATATTCAACTTGTGCCCTAAAGATTTGAAACTTGCTTTAGACTCCTGGTTTGAAACTCGAGTCTTCTTAACAGCTTTTTTCTGATGAAATTAAAACTGAAAGAGAGTCAGGAGCAACAAACCGAAGTTGCTGCGAATGTTTAAATGTGAAAGGGTTCTCTTTATTGTTTTTATTGACACTGACTTTGGGGGATTATGGGGCGTTTGAGGCTCATGATATTCAATTCATGACAGCTGTAGCATTACACCAATGACAACATAGATATATCTACAAATGAAAGCTTTATTTAATGACTTTTTGTCATTTCATAACAAAATACGTAAAGCTGGATTATCTAATTGTTAAATTTATTGTTAAGCATTACAAGGATATTTCAGTCTGAAAATATATCAAAAAAGCCATTTTACATTCCATTTATTCCTAAGTTTATAACTCATTTAATGATGTGGTGCTCTTTTCATAATGTGATTTTTAGTTTAAACCCTATTATTATTTTTAACTAAAAGAATTGCCATTATTATATAAAAAAAAAATGAGCTTACAATAAAGAAATAAAAACGGTCAAAACCCCATTTACTGCAATATATTTAAATTGAGTTGAGCTTAATCCTTGTTTTAAGCTGAATAATAGCTGTTTGAATAAGAAATGGAGGTTTCAAATTAAATGTAAAACTTCTATGAGACAATATTTGGTTTAAAATCAATACAAGTTTGATGAGTATGTAGTTAACCTCAACTGAACTGCAGTTGCAGTATGCTTTTTGCAAATCAGTTTTTTTATTGTGAACAGCAACAATGAGGAAATAATGACAGGTCCAGAGAAATATTGCTTAGAGGCACAAGGTTTTTTTTTTTTCTTTTTTTTTTCATTTATTACCTGGAAGAGTCCTAAAACTTTTAAAGTAAAAAAAAAAAAAAAAAACTTTATTTGGAGGGTTATACAAAGACACGTGCAATAAAGATCAACAGGAACTCGTTAAAGTTTGTTGTATATTTTGTTTTCCATCACATATTTAGTATGCTGTATTGTGCTGTTCGTTCACAAAAATATTCAAAATCCCATATATCCTCATGTTACACATGCAAACTGCAGTGCACATCCATTCATTTCAGTTGAGCTCCCAGATAGCTCACTAATGGTTGTTTTTTATTGATACCTATGAAAGCAGAAGTGATGAATATCTCCCAGCTCAGGTGACAGGTGGGGTGAGGGGTCACTGCTGACTCAGGAGGAAGCAGATTGAGTTCTCTTAATTAGATGGTGCTTTTATGACAGATCTATCATGGTTATGTGAGATGTATAAATGAAAGCTCATCTCCTCTACCTTGAGGTGTTTTCCATCCTTGCTACTGCCACTTTAGTTGATTGATGACGTTAATATTTACCTGCTGTATCTCCTCAATGGCGCACAGGGTGATAATGCAGACTAAAGCAGAAACACAGAAAATAGGTTAATACCTTTTTAAAGCTGAATAAAATATATAGCAATAAAAAAGTATATGAGGGAATGCTATCTTGGTTAAATGGTTTTAGACTGGAAGACCAATAAAAGCTAATGGAAAGAGACATCAAGCTGCATCAGCGAGAGTGAATAGCTCCTCTTTGCGTTGTCTAATGGAAGAGAACTTTGAGGCTTAAGACTGCCCTATATAGTATGTCAGACATGTGAATGAAGATCAAAGATTGCTTTAACAGTTTTAGAATAAAATACTCCTACCAAAATAAATCTTTACTGTCAAGTTGGGATTTAATTGCATTAGCACTGGTAGAGGTTTGCTGCATTGCAAGTATTTACTTTGCTTTAAGATCCATTTTATTTTATATTAAAGTAAGCACTGCAGCTTTCCTGGGCACCTGGGCATATTATAAACCCTCAGAAGTTTTTTTTTTTCTTTTTTAGGTGCTTCATTTCAAATTTAGAATTATTTATCCATTTTTTACTGTAGCTATTATCTGAATATCATCTGAATGCTTGCAGGATCCCTTGACGCATCCAGTAACAGCAGAGACAACTGGACTCCGGTGAACTGTATAGAAATGTATTCCGTTATACATTCAGTTCATTTTAATCTATTTATATAGCAGCAATTCACAACATTGCATCTCCTGGCACTGTGCTGAGAAAAATCAGCCAGATCACTTCTTTAAAAGTTTCTATCTAAGGAAAACTAGCTGATTGCATTGAGTCATTGACCCGATGAGAAGATCATCAGGGCTCCTCTTCCCTCCATAAAAGACTTTTATGGAGGGAAGAGAGACTTGTATGCGTGTCCCGAGCCTGTAACATTATAAACGACCCTCACACCCCCACCATGGACTATTCTCCCTGATGCCCTCTGAGAAGAGGCTTCAAAGCGTTCAATACAGGTGCAGCAGATTCCAAAAACAGCCTCCTCCCCACTGCCATCAGACAGCTGAATGTTGAAAAAAAAACCCTGAAGATAAAAAAAAAACAATTTAAATTCCATAAGTTTCTGCGTCAAACTGACCATATCAATGCGTTTTTCTTTGCACCAGTTTTTTTCTTTTTTTTCTCCCAATGTTTACATTTGATCACTGCTGCACTTTAAGAAATTGAAATATCAGGAGAGCTGTTCAAAACAAAATTTCGTTTTGTTTACAGTCTGTGTATACAAAACGACAATAAAAGTTTGTCTGTTCCTGGATGAGGATGTGGTGCCAGTAGATTTTCGCTTGCATTTTATTGATGACTCTACAACAATCCCTCATACTAAGCGTACATGCAGTGACAGTGGAGAGGAAAAAAAACTCTCTTAACAGGAGGAAACCTTCAGCATAACCAGGCTCAGCGTGAGCGGCCTTCTGTCAATCCTGAATGTGGTTTCAAGGGGACTTGATTCTTATCTCAGAGAGGCAACTTAGGAGCCAGAGAGACGGTGTTAATTGCCACATTTACAAGAATGGTTCCATTTGCAATAGAGAGAAAATGGAAGGTTTTTGTGAACTAGAAATTAGGTAGATAATTATAATATCTGAACAAAGATTTGTCCAAATAAAATGTGCAGGTTTTGTAGCTTAATCTCTAAATAGTAATAATCATAACTGGGATTTTTCAACAATGAGCATAGAGAAGGGTGAAATCCAATGTCACTTGCACATCCTTTTGTAACATGCTTGTGTGCATGGTCAATGCAGGTGTAGTCTACAGTCATCCAAAAAGATATTATGAAAATTTTTTTTTTACTTGTCCTTTTACTTCATTCACATGTTTAAGCTGAGGGACATGTAAAAAATATATCTCATGAATAA
The DNA here is from genome assembly GCF_016077235.1 of Cyprinodon tularosa. Classification (NCBI taxonomy): domain Eukaryota; kingdom Metazoa; phylum Chordata; class Actinopteri; order Cyprinodontiformes; family Cyprinodontidae; genus Cyprinodon; species Cyprinodon tularosa. Next base: position 404,647 of record NW_024038862.1, on the reverse strand, counting down.
ACTGGAGAATTATTACATATAAAATCTTCTGCATTTAACCAATTTTTTTATTGCTCCTTACCGCTTTTTCTTCATAGATGATGCATCTATCCAAGGGCTTTTTATTTTTTTGTATACATAGCATACATTTCTGGGTTTAAACCATAGTGATTCAGGCTTAAGGACTTGAAATGGTAATGTGTCCATTTAAACATCCTCATGTTTTCTTTCAGTATAAGACCACCAGGAGAAAAATGTATTGGATATCCACTCCTGGGGGATTGGCAACTTAGACAGTTTTTACTAGTGCATAATCACACTCACTGTAGAATGACAGCTTCTAAATTGTTTGGAAATTGCATTGTAATGCTTTAGGGAACGATGGATGGCAACAATTGCCTCTCTTTGATTATAGCGAAAGACTTTCCTAACTGGAGCTCTACTTCACAAACCTGAATGCTCTTGAAAGACATACTGTTAAAAGCTCTGTTTTTAAAGGTGCATACTTACTAAGCAAGCACATTTAATATGTGCATTTTAGTTTCCTCATATTCTCTTAAATCAGTCAAAGAAATTTTGCAACCTTGTTGAAATAGTGTTAAAAGATGTCTTTTTCTTTGCTTTACAACCCCCCCCCCTTCTTTTTTTATTTAAGCCATTTTATAGAAAAATGGAACCAAAGTAGGGATATGTATCCCGTGTATTTAACCCATTTCTAGGGGCCAGTGAGTTACAACACATGTTCAAGTGAAGGAAGTTACTTAGGGAGCTACAGTGACAGTTTAAACTTCAAATCTGTGAAAATGCTGCCTCTCAAGGATAAAACACCCTTTCCCTTGCTCCCAACCAAGCATCAACAAGACTTGTATGTCTTTCTATCAGACCAGGAAGCTCCTTTGTGAACCCAAGTGCAAAACATCTCCACTGCCCAAAAGAAAAAATTTGTTGCTTTCTGCACATAAAAAGGAGTGTAACTTATAAAATTATCCAATGCATAATATTTGGGTTGTGATAATGAGATGCAATAGTTCAGAGGAAAACTTTTTCAACTAACTATCAAAAATATATATATAAAAAAGCAGACTATGTTTAAAAAAATCTGTAGCAAATGTAAAATAATCCAGCTTAAGTTTGGCCAGTTATCTATTCAGATATTTAGTCTTGTCTAATGTGGGGGTGGTAGTAGTGTCAAAAAAGAAACAGTACATTTTACAACAAAAGTCAACCACATCTTTTTCTAAATAGAAACTTTTCTCAATGTAGAGCTCTCAAGTTTAGATTTTAAAAGGGTTTAAATGCAGTCCAGGCAAATAAAAAAAGCTACTTTAGCTATTAGCAGCTAGTAGTTAGACATAGAGATTATCCAGGATGATGTCAACTTTTTGGCTGTTTGGATTGGTAATCAGCTTATTATAGTTTGAAAAATGGTTTGATTTTACACACTTTTTTGGCCACCACACTCAATTAATTGAATGTGTATCTTTTGGTGTTAGACAAAAAAAAAGAAGAGTTTCCAAATACAAAGTGTGTTTATTTCCGGGCATACCTAATATGAAGCTGTAGAAAACTGGACTAACAAAAAGAGGAGGATTAAAAGGAGCTTTAGCTGTAGAGGACGATTAATCCCTAATCTCTTTATAAAAGCTGTTAATTCAAATGTGTTTGTGAACACCTTCACTGAATAAAGAGCTTCATTCTTTTAAAAATGAGGAGAAATCTTTGACGAGCTAGGGATAGAATTAATATGTTGGTGACTTACTAATTAATTAGGAGACAAATTCATGGAGATGCATTCAGTAGAACTTGGAGAAACAATGAGAACAAAGGAGGATGAGAAGCAATGAAAACCTTTATGTTATATTGTTTGTGTTCGAGGTTGATGCTGAATGTATATAGTTTTTCCACAGCTGGTTTTTTGTGCATTTCTTGTGAACTTGGAACCCAGAAACACTACTGTTTTCCTTCCTTTATCAATATATAGCCAGGACTAGTGAGGGCTTCGATGTTGATTTACTCAAAGGAATTTGATGGAAGTACACTAGCATCTTAAAAAAAAAAATGTTTTACCCCACAACACAAAAATAGACACATCTATTGTATGTATTGTAAGCCATATACCCATTATAAAACTTTACTATAAACAAAAAAAAAGTTGATTCATTATATATTTTATACTCAACACACTAATTTCATTTTGCTTCTGCAAATGTTCCTATATGTTCAGATAAAAACATTATTGGTTTAATTAATTCTATGATTGCTTTCTCAAATTTCCCCTCCTTAAAACCACTGATGCAGTGGCCTTTTATGTGATTTCTATGATATTACAAACAAAATAATCCATCAATGTAAAGGAAAAACAAAGGTGTTCAGAATTTCTTTAAAGTGGGACATGCAGATGTATTTAGTCCCCTTTACTCACATACCTATGATAAAAATCACTGTAAGGATTTGCCTTAAGAGGTCACCACAATAGTTCATATGACTCATTTACCATCTGCATACTGTACATACGGCTGCTTTATCAAGCTATCAGCCCTATTATTGAAGTTTTTGTTGGCACAGTTGACAGGTCAGGAATAATCGGGACAATAGTTGTTTGAAATTTTTTAAAAGACTGAGAAAAATTTTCAACAGATTTAAAAACAAACAAAACATTGCACAACTAAAAGCCTACTGGGACATCTACCTACATTTAGGACATTGAGGTGGACCAGGAAGGACAGATACAGCAAAGGGAGACATCTTAACTGTAGATTCCATACAGAGGTCCACTTTTCAGATAGGGTGGTTGATAAAAGTGAAGTCATTAGGTGTGATGGAAAGCTAACACTCTCCATCACTCTCAACATGTTATCCCCATGGTAAGCAATGTTTAGCAGAGCATCATGCTGTGGGGACGCTTCCCTCTGCAGGGACAGGAAAGTTGTTCAGCGCCATTAGGAAGTTAGAGCAAGCTAAACACAGGTTAATCCTGGATGAACCCTGTTAGTGACAGGTGTGTAAGGTTTCCTAAATAAATGACCACCCAATTATAGCGAAAAATTTGAAGTAAGATCTGTTATTAAGATACTGTTTTAATTCTGTCAGTTCAAAGGTTTTCGCAAAGAATAGACAAAGATTTCATCCTCTAAAAGTACAAAGGAGGAAGAAAGGTAACTCTATAGATTTAATATGTGCCTTAATTTTATTTAATGACCATTTTGTGATCATCTCAGAATACTGGACACCAGTTTGGATACCAATGGTTGTGTTGAGTTATTTTGGAGTAACAGCAAATATTCTACAAGATTTACATTGGTCAAACTGTAGTGAAGAACCGTATAATATCATAAATGTTGTAAAATAAAGAAAAACTAAACATTGTATAGTTGGATGTGTGTATATATTATATAAAACTGTAACTGAAGCGTGTAACAAAAGTAATTTCCCTCTGGAATTATTAAAGTATTTCTGATTCTGATTCTGAAAAAATGTGAGGGGTTTTTACTTACTTTTATTAAATACTTTAAGTTTATCTTATTGTTCTACCATGACAAATTCTGAAAAAAGTGTATTTAGAAGCGTTCATAATAAAAGTGACCATTATGCCTACATTACTTTCCCAGTCGGCTCTAAATGAGACAGGGACAAACTCTTTCAGTTTAGTGGCCATTTTTAGGATTATAGGAAATCTGTGTTTAAAGCTAATGTATATTTACAAAGTCGTGTCCCCCTCAGCTCAGAGGAGAAAAATGTGACAAATAGTTGTATACATTTAAGCTCTAATTTCTAATTCCAATATTTTAGAATGCATTCTCTTTGTTTCTCATAATTCGATTTAACCAGATGAAAAGCTCTTTGAGATTTAAACCTCATGTCCAGGGTGACCTGAACAAGACCGCACCTCAAATGCAGGAAAATGGCACACATTGAAATACACTATATTGCCAAAAGTATTTGCTCACCCATCCAAATTATTGGAATCAGGTGTTCCAATCACTTCCATGGCCACAGGTGTATAAATTCAAGCACCTAGGCATGCAGACTGTTTTTACAAACATTTGTGAAAGAATGGGTCGCTCTCAGGAGCTCAGTGAATTCCAGCGTGGAACTGTGATAGGATGCCACCTGTGCAACAAATCCAGTCGTGAAATTTCCTCGCTCCTAAATATTCCACAGTCAACTGTCAGCTGTATTATAAGAAAATGGAAGTGTTTGGGAACGACAGCAACTCAGCCACGAAGTGGTAGGCCACGTAAACTGACGGAGCGGGGTCAGCGGATGCTGACGCGCATAGTGCGAAGAGGTCGCCAACTTTCTGCAGAGTCAATCACTACAGACCTCCAAACTTCATGTGGCCTTCAGATTAGCTCAAGAACAGTGCGCAGAGAGCTTCATGGAATGGGTTTCCATGGTCAAGCAGCTGCATCCAAGCCATACATCACCAAGTGCAATGCAAAGCGTCGGATGCGGTGGTGTAAAGCACGCCGCCACTGGACTCTAGAGCAGTGGAGACGCGTTCTCTGGAGTGACGAATCGCGCTTCTCCATCTGGCAATCTGATGGACGGGTCTGGGTTTGGCGGTTGCCAGGAGAACGGTACTTGTCTGACTGCATTGTGCCAAGTGTAAAGTTTGGTGGAGGGGGGATTATGGTGTGAGGTTGTTTTTCAGGAGCTGGGCTTGGCCCCTTAGTTCCAGTGAAAGGAACTCTGAATGCTTCAGCATACCAAGACATTTTGGACAATTCCATGCTCCCAACTTTGTGGGAACAGTTTGGAGCTGGCCCCTTCCTCTTCCAACATGACTGTGCACCAGTGCACAAAGCAAGGTCCATAAAGACATGGATGACAGAGTCTGGTGTGGATGAACTTGACTGGCCTGCACAGAGTCCTGACCTCAACCCGATAGAACACCTTTGGGATGAATTAGAGCGGAGACTGAGAGCCAGGCCTTCTCGTCCAACATCAGTGTGCGACCTCACAAATGCGCTTCTGGAAGAATGGTCAAAAATTCCCATAAACACACTCCTAAACCTTGTGGACAGCCTTCCCAGAAGAGTTGAAGCTGTTCTAGCTGCAAAGGGTGGACCGACGTCATATTGAACCCTATGGATTAGGAACGGGATGTCACTTAAGCTCATATGTGAGTCAAGGCAGGTGAGCAAATACTTTTGGCAATATAGTGTACATTACCTACAGTGAGATTACCAGTTTATATAGCACATTCATAAGATCCAATTGTGATTATTATTTTGTCTTTCAAAATAGATTTCAATTCCCTTAGCAGAAAAAAAAAATTCTAAATTTCAAGTCCTTTTCTGCATCTTTCCATGTTGATGGGACGTAGAACTGGAAAGCCATTCAACAGAGGCCCAGATACAGAGATCACTATCAAACCATGTTTGCAGTCTGGTTAGATTTTGTTCTTTGGAATCAGCTGCTTGTTGAATATTTGGTCCTTAACTTAATAGAAGAAAAGCAAACAATTGCATGTGTAATTTACATGCCATACCCACTGATATCTACATGAGCTCAAAATGGATTAAAGCTCATTTACCTAATTCTTCCTCTTTTGAGCTTACATATTTCAATTATTAAGCAAATTCCTAGAGTATGCACCCTGGATTAAATTTTTTTTTCCAAACAGATTTCAATCAGTTTTGCCTTTTAGATTTCCATCCTGTTCTGACATAAAATGTACTAAAGCTAGGCTATAACGCAGAGCAGCCTGTTGCCTCTTGCTGCACATTCCTCACCAGGCACCAACCTTCCTTGCAGCTTTCTTCTATCAAGCTTTCCAGCTATTTCAAAGTCATTTTGCTTGACGGCCTCGAAGTGCATGACTACTGGCTCCAAGATAAAGACCTGAATATTGGACTTTTTCATGCCAGTATTTGGCTTCTCAAAATGAGATATTGAAGAGAAAATGCATGTGAGCAGAAAGGAAAGGAGGTTTATCAATTTATTTTTTATTCCACTGTTCTTCTGTGAAAATAGTCACAATTAATTTGATCCATTCTGATAATACTTATAAGTCAGGTTTAGTTGTTTCAACAGGATTTACCGTTAAAGGAATTTTCTGTAATTTCCCCCCAGTGTCTTACCTTTGTGAAGTCTGTGGAACTTTTTTTTATCTGATGTTCTTTCTTTATGTGGAAGGCTGCCAGCTTGTTGTTTAGTGGGTAATGAGGAAAGAATCAATGGCGACTACCTGGAACGATAAGACTATTTAAGTAAATATGGGAGTAAAAGTAGCAGATAGATAGTAGAGTTGGCCATTACGATTAAAACATAAGTGTTTTGTTACTATCTACTAAATCCACAGTTTGCAGGTTTACTCACTCTTAGCCATTAGTGTTGAATTATTGGAAGTGCTTGATCTTTGAATGTTGCTTTTATCTTGTTCCTTCCTCCTTTCCAGGCTTAGGTAGGCTCTTTTACTCTCTATTTTCAGAAGTTCATGCTCCTCGAAATAAAGCAGTCTCCTGTTAAAGTTAATCTCATATTAGTTAGTCAGATTATAATTCACCCTAATACTTCTATCTGTATCAGTTTCAAATAATTTCCCTTATATTCTTGATTTAGATCTTTTCGATATATTAAGGCTCTACTCTTAAAATGTTAGAGCCTTGGGCTTTGCACTATAAAGACTAGCTCTCTGGCTATATCCTATACAGTACATTTATTTTAAAACAACAAAAATGTGCATGTTCCGACTCCATAGCCACAAAGACTTACAAGCCATTAAGCTTTATTATTGCCAGTCAGCTGCTTTTGCTAATGGGCTGCTGGTAAATCATGCATACATTTAATGACCACAAGGACCTCAATTAAAATCTTTATAAATATGGTAGTTCTTTAAGCTGTGTTAATGCAGACTAAAAACTACTTGTTGGTGGTGGTACTATATCCAGGTAAAAAAAAATAAAAATAAAATGTTATTGTTTTAGTGAAGAAGCAGTTTTTGGGGAAGCAACGTGTGCTGTCCACTGAAGTATGATGTCTTTTTTTTGTGTTTTTTGTGTCTATGCAAATGTAAGGTTTCACTTAGATTGTAGAGAATAAACACGGCAGCTGATTATTACAGTCAGAAATATTTAAAACAGATTTCATGGCCCATGTGTTGGCCCACATTAACCTGCATTGATTATCATTGATTTTAAATCCTTTTCTTTGTTGGCTAAATGATGCCTGCTCTAAAATTTGCACATTTATTGAATATGTGCAAAAATGTAATTATCTGGGCATGGTGAACTTCTACATTTGAATGTTTGTAAGTAGGATGAAATAAATGTGCTCTCTAATCTGTCTTTGAGGCAGTCAAGCCTCAGCTATTCCTTTCGTATGGCTCCTTCATTAAAGTTGAGATGCATACAGTTTTCTGCTGTTTCTATTAGGGGTGTAAATCACATCCATCATGGCGATTCGATTCAGTATCGATTTCCTGACCCAACGATTCGATTATTTTCGATACTCAAGAATACACCACGATTCGATTCGAATCGATTAATCGTTTTTTTTTTTTTTTATTATTTTTTTTTTTACACCTTACAGGCTAAACAAAGTTTCAAGTTTGAAATAAATCAATGAAAGCTGTAATATCATTATGCATTTTCTTTAGAAACAACAGCAAATAACAGAAGTAGAAAAGTTGCATCAAAAAATACTGCAAAAATACTGCACAATATCAGTGTAATGAGTTCAATGCAATACCTCGGCTCCAGAGAAACTGTCCAACATATTTTTTTAGAATGTAATAAATATACTCAGGAAAGAGAGATGTTGCTTAGAGAGTTAGACAGGAATAAAAATAAACTACATATAAGGGAATTGTTTCAAAGGTCATCTGGGGATGTAGTTTTTGGTAGTATTTTTAATTTTCTAAGATGAACGGGTATTTTAGGGAGAATATAATAGTTTGTCTGGTCCATACTCCATTCTGGAAGGTGGCGGTAATGCACCTATAAGTTGTTTGCCAACCGCCATTAAAAAAAAGAAGAAGAAGAAGGCTTCAGAGTGTTGACGTCACCGCCCACTTGAGAGACGCTCCGCTGCTCCTCTCCCAGATTGTAGCTGACCGCAAACAGTGCAGCAGACAGGAAGCCGGCTTGTTTTGTTTTTATGACCGAAATTGCGGAAAACAACTCGTGAAGTTTGACCCGCTAGAAGAGCGAGGTGCATGAGAAAGCTGGGACCCTTTTTCCAGCTGAATCTCCACTCTTTTTGCCCTCATGTCCCTTCGTCGTCGGACTAAACTCGTCCCCACTTCCTCACCGCCTCGGCCGTATCTAGACCCACAGTGTGTAGCTCAGACCACGCTTCAATACTGAGCATAATTTAAAAATGTCTGTGTGAAGCTTGCTGCAACAAACTGCTGTAAGAGTATAACCAGGAAGCGCGGTAGGAGGGCAAAATAGGTTTAGCGGCACCGCAGCACGGGAAGAAGAATTACGCCCAGGAGCAAATGGATAAAAATAGACCGGAGGGAAAAAAAACATGAATCGATTATCTTGCGGACGTGTCGATGCATCGGATCGTCGGCTTTTGGATCGATGCATCGATACAAAACGATTATTATTTACACCCCTAGTTTCTATCTACCATGTCTGAAAGATGTGCCTGTACTACATCAGCCTTTTGTATTATTAAGCGCTGGAGAGTAATTTCAGCACCTTTGGAATAAACAAAATAAGGTTCATCATGAAAGACCTTGGCTTTATTGGAAACCTATAGAACAGTGGCAGCTGCTGCTCTCTGAAACAGGGGAGGCTAAATGGTGTTAATTAAATCCAAACGTCAAGTATTGCATTAACAAATGTTGAAACACCTAAAATACATGACAACAATTGGGGAAAAATAGCAGTTGTGAAGCGCTCTGAGATAATGAAATCCAAAAATCCTCGCAAGAGTTCACCACTGGTTCGAACGACCACTTGTGAGGAAAATCATGTCGTTCAATAATCATAAAGTATGTTTGCCAATCAGCATCGAGCAGCCAATTTTATGAGCCGCCTCTTCTCCATAGACCCCGTAAGAGGTTTAGCATTACTGGAAATGATGTATTTTAGCATCTTATCCAATCAGGGCTCTACTTTCTTGCTGCTTACCTCAATAGAGCAAGACTCAAACCTCAACAGGGATTTTTCATAGAGGCTGACTGGCAGCGTCCTGCTGCTCCAGAACGAAGGGTAGATAACGTCCAAGAGATGAATAAACAGCTGATTAATGCCCTACATCCTCATGAAATCAGGCACATTTTCATGCATATTTAATGCAGTTTAATGACTACATTTATGAAGTTTGACAATGCATATTTAACCAATAATTTTCTGAAAGTTACAGGGAAGGTTTAACCTCCCTTGTATTCAATGAGAAATCGCTACTGGCATATAATCAATTTAATTAAACTATTCCCAGGAGTGCTCAGGACCTTCCACCTGCAGGGTTACAGAGAGCCAACTTTGTTACTTTTGACTTTTTAACCTTTTTCTTTTTTAAGAGAAAATAATTCTTTCAACAGAAACATATCAACCTTAAGACATTTGAATGTATCCAGAAAGTATGAAAATAAAGTCAAAAGAGAGGGAAAGGTATCAATTATTAACAAATTACCTCCTGTGTTGAGATCTTTTCTTTCTCCTGTTTGAAAATAACCTTTAAAAAAGTTTCTCACTATAATTTAAGTTGTTGCACCAGTGATTCTAAAGCCTTTGTAATTCATGGACTAACCTAGCACTCCTGGAACAATCCCTGCTTTCAAGGTGACAAAGTGATGTTGCATATGACTGGCATAGTAATCACTTGGAGCTTAGACAAAATACTGAAACACAAACAGGGGGACATCCTCATAACCTCTCCTTATTAAGTTTTCAGCAAACATAGTGCTTGTTGAGAAATGTCCTTGATTCCTGCAGAGCTAAAACGTGACTTTTGAATCAGATATTTAAAACAGTAGGAATTAAGTGGTTCGGAATAAACACTGCGTAATGAAACAGATAAACAAAAGACAACCTGGGGAAATGAAATCATGTATATATTAGCAGTGAGTACAAAGCAGGTAGGATCCCGTTTCAAATATGAAACATCTTAATTAGTTGGAACAGACCAAAGTCTATGAGAAATTAAAATGTAATACAAAGAAATGTGCTGTGTTTGAATGAAGAGACGGCTAGTTTTTTGCATCAATACACAAAACGTATTACCTTATATTCTGCTTATAAAGATTTTAGCATAATCATGCAAATTGTAATCAAAACAGACTTGCACACAACAACCTCTAATGCTTTAATCCAAACACCCCAATATAGTTATTTCAGGATGCCAAGATGTCAGGGGAGCACAACAGAGAAGTGTGTTTGGGGGAGAAGTGACAGTGTGCCAGGTTCAATATCATTAGCATGGTTTCACCTGTCTCCTCACACACTGCATCATGCCGGAGTCACTTTGAAAACGTCCCTGCTCATCCGCACAAGTCCCACAGTGAGGGAAATAATAAAATAAAAAGGAGAGGTTCTAACTTTGTATGACTACCAAACTTAAACTGACATATTTTTCAATTATTAAGGTCACCAAAACCACTGTATTAAATCCTAGCTTAATGGTCATTTTGTGGAGTTTTACCTTGTTTTGAGTACTTACAGGATGGGGGGTAATAGTGACATGTTTGAATGATGGAATTACTGCTTTCAGACGCATTTTAGTGATAGTCCTGGCAGGTATTTTATTTTACTAACATATGAAATGAAACCATATTGCTATACAGTATGTCTCAGCTGCCTCGCAGAGCCACAAATTGATGGTTTCTTTGCACCCCTTTTCTGTCTCTTTATATCTCCAGCCTCATGAAGCGAGAATTGTAATGTCCCAGTAATCAGCCCAAGGATATTATTGGAGTTTGTTTACTGTTGTGTTTGATAGATCTACATGGAGCACTCACTTATCACAGCTGCTTTTAAGTATGACCTTGGAAACTCATTTGTTTTTCCTCTGTTAACCACCTATCGAATTCTGCCCGCAGATGATTGTGATTACAGGGAGACACACGTTTGATGTTGTCATCTGATTGTTGGTGTGTTTGTCTGTGTTTATCTGCCTGGGAGGTAATAACGGCCAATGATGCTGTCTATATGATGGGTGTGATGGATATTAACTAAAGGGTAAAGGACTCTGGAATGGAGTGCAACAATGCCAGTATTTTTGTTTGACTGCTTTAGTCAAGCAAGTCATTTCTACCTCTGTGGGTCATCTCTGTGAATGTGATCCAAGCTATTAGGAATTTCCCATATCCATATTAGTGCTGTTGAATACTAATTTGTATTAGTGAATGTCTCCTATTCCCTGACTTTTAAGGTAGAAATTATCTTGACGTTAGGATTTCTTCTGCATCATTACACAAGTGAGCCTAACATCCAGCATATTCATTCCCTAACTTAATTGGTTAATTATGATGTTCCCTCTGATCCTGTTATTTGTAGTTAAGAATGAAACAAGATCTTGGTTAATTGATTACAAATTTCATTTTCCAAATAGAATTAAATATGCCTTCATTTTTTATTTATTTTTTGTCTTAACCCAGTGGTACACTGTGGTACACTGCCATGTATTTATATTCACTGAATACAATAGATTCAGTGAATGCACTGAGTTGCCGCCATGTGTTTGGCTGCTTAGAAATTAAGTGTTAACGAGCAGTTGGACAGGTGTACCTAATAAAGTACCTAATATATATATATATATATATATATATATATATATATATATATATATATATATATATATATATATATATATATATATATATATATATATATATATATATATATATATATATATCTCCAAAGATAGAGATATAGATATGTATATATACAGTACATAGAGATGCAGATATAGAATAGAATAGAATTCAACTTTGTCGTTACACTGTCACAAGTACAAAGCAATAAAATTCAATCTGCATTTAATCCATCCTTGAGCAGTGGGGAGCAGTGGGCTGCCATTGTGCGTACCCGGGGAGCAGTGTGGGGCTTAAGGGTCTTGCTTAGGGACCCAGAGTGGCAGTCCATGGGAACCTCAAGCACAGTGCCCTTACCACTAGGCCACCACTCCCAGATATAGATTTCCAAATATATTTGTAAAAGTTTGAGTAACAGGGAAGCATAAGATAGGTCTTTTGATAATAATATAGTTTACTCCTGGTTTATTGTGCCTTGATTGATGGGCAGTTGTTAACAAATCTCACTACTTTTTATCCAGAAAAGAAAAATAGTTAAAGGGAAACCATAAGATTTCATTCAAAACAACAGTTGACATTGTTTGCTGTATTGCTAAAGAATATCTGAATTACATGAATGTCCTTCATTTCTGACGTGTTGGCTGGATATATTTAAACCGGAACTTTACTGAGAAAATATCAGAGAAGAATACAACCACAGCATCCATTTTGTTAAGTGTAACACAGCTGGTTGTGGATTTAAGCATTATTGATTAGTCTGGCTTGTTAAACATGTGCTTATCCCTAACCCTGAGAACAAGCCTTGTGGTTTTTGGATTGCTCCTTTTACGCTGATAAATTGCCGTGACCACAGGGAGCCTTTTAGAAAGCGATGAAGAGATGAAAAAGTTAAAAATGCAGAACAATGATAGAGGAAAAGATGAAGCATGTTCTTCCCAAAAGCGTGTTCTTCCCAAAAGGAAATATCTTTTAATCAGTGTCCTATTATATGTTCTATGAGGGGAGAATATGTTTTGTGGGAAGAGGAAGAAAGAAATCTCTCAGAAGATTTAGCAACCCCTTTTGATGGGGCCAAAGGTCTGCCCATGAATAACACATGAGTACTGAAAGAGGAGGAAGAAGAGACATATTGGCTCTGTTGAACCAGTGAGGGTGCAGTTAGTGTAGACATGTTGACTTTGATAGGTCTGTAACTTTTTTCTATTCTGCACTTCTCTTAAGGAAAAAAAAAAAAAGGAAATAGTGAGACCAAATTACCCTTAAGGCTTCTTGTTATTTTTTGGCCTCATCCTCTGAGGCAAGATTAGGTCGACCTTTATTATCCGAATTATAGATTTTGTTTAAAGAAATATGTAACAAGGATTAGGGTGTTATGAATGTTGCAGGAGTGGTTCATTTGAACCCCTTTTCTGTTTTTTGTTGGGCTATGGTTACATCTGAAGGTCACTGCGACATATCCATTTCCTTAATACTGCTGCTGTGGACTTAAGAGTCTCCCACAGTGATTTGCTTTGCCCCATAAAGGGGCAATGTTCTCTTTGAAAAAAAGCATTTGTGGACAGCAGGACAAAGAGTAGCAGGCAGAAACAGCGTTTTACTAGCTGCACATTTATGACTCTAAAAGTTGCTGTTGGTGTGATAGTTTGAGTGTTTTAATTTACATGCTCATCTGGATATACAAGCATATGCAGTAATTCATATGATCTCATTAAAATGTCAAAAGTTTTGGCTTTAGAGTCACAGTGACCCCAAGGTCTGCTGCAAGCACCAGTTTCTGCATACTGAGCAGAGAGCTCTGATTGATCTCCCTAAGTGAGAGCAATTATTGGGAAATGTTCTGTACAAAGAAACTTGCACCCTTTCTTTAAAAACAAGCAAAACACCCACTCGGCAATCCCTGCTTGATCATCATGCGGTTTATATGAACAAACATTAAAAAAATATATTTAAAAGACTTTGATCTTGATTTGGTGCTGGTGCCCCTTGGCTTTTAAACTCTATCCTCCACTGATTATGCATAGAATAATTTGACCCCTTGGCCTTTGAATAGAGAACAGCAGACATGAAATGAACAATATGGAATAGAAGATAGACTTCTCAAAAGAATCTCAAAAGTTTGTTAAATAGAATCAGTATGGTAATCTTGTTCTAAAATCCTTAAATTAGTTTGAAGTTAAGTCACAAAAGATAAAAAGGGAAAATGCATCTGCACTTAATTTGAAAAATTGACAGATAAACGTTTGCATCTGGCTCTGTAGTTTATTTTGGGCTTTATGTGCCACGAATGTGATGCTTTGTTTTGTATGAAGATAAAGATATCCTTAAGCAGACATGTTAACAAGGAAAATTTATAAAGGAAATAAAGGGCTAATCAGAGTAAAACAAAATATCATATAAACGAACACATTCGAAAATTGTGATCAGATTCAACTAAGATCCCATCTAACCTTGCACTGCGCAAGCTGGATTGTCACGAGATCTGAGTTTTCAGTCTCACAGCAAATACATCTTGTAACAATGAGCGAGTCGGACCAATGGCATACCAGCAGTGTTTTTGGGGCGGGACAATTAGGAATGGCGATAGCCAAAACGGCCTCGCAGGGGCATTACAAACATGGCTATACTTGAGGAGTCACCATTTGATTCCACAATTGGTCCAGTTTTAGCTAAAATAGTGACAATTTCTTGTTTAGAATAGGACCAAAGAGAAGAACTTTGCGCATTTGTAGATGGGAAAGATGTCTGTGCTTTTCTTCCGATAGGATTTGGAAAATCTTTGATTTACTTACTCTGCTAGATGTGAAAACACTCAAAAAGCTGCAAATTAATCCTATCGTGATCATTGTGTCTCCATTGGTGGCTCTCATGGACGACCAAGTTGCCGAAGCCACACTAGTAGCCATTGAAAATTTCCCCACTTTCCTTGATGGGCCCTTAGCTAGTCCTTGGCCGTGTCCCTGAAAATTAGTTTTTAAACATAAATCTTTGTAGTAAAATATTCTTTCTGTCATGATTTGTGGACATTAAGATCTAAATTCAACCATTACCTCTTGTTCAGACCCTGTAATTCATTGAAAGGCCAGAGTCAGAGAAAAAAAATATGCACGCTCAGGAGAAGGACGGGGTCAGTCCAGTGGCTGGAAGTTGGAGGGGATTTTGCTGGGAGATGCAGGGAAGTCGGCTGCCGTTTCGCTGGTGTTTGACTGGGAAGGGCCATTTTGAATGGCTGCTACCTTATTAAGCTGTGTACTTCTGCCATGAAGCTGGGTGACAATGATGGCGAACTCCTGGTTGGCTGAAAACATATTATGGAAGATGTGTACTAGCTGGCACATCAGCTAATCTGCCCGAAGTATTGTACTCATGTCCGTCCTTTTCACAGACAGACTGAACGGCAGCCATCCCAGATTGATAATGTAGAACTTAACTCACTTCTACATATATCAATCTGGCTGCTGCCAGGTTAAATCCCAACAGCTTTCTGATAATGTCATTTGCATTGGGGCCCTGGGTGTACATGGGTTTATAGGGCAGCGCAGTAGTGCTGGGCAGCACAAAATGTTAAGAGATGTTCATTTTGTTGTCCCACCATGCCATTCTTAAATGCAGGGGCAGCGACAGCATGGGCCACTGAGCCTGCAGCTTAATTAAGGAAAGCAATAATGCCTCAACTGCACTTAGAATCTAGGTTAGGCCTGTTATGGATGCTCAGCATTTGCTATTCTTCCACTCAGGCAGAAGTAAAAACACGTCTTCTGCAGTTATTTTAGGGATGTATGACAGCTGCACATGCCACAGTGGTTCTATTCCAAAACAAAAGCCTGGTACAAGTAAACACATGTCATTTAACCAAATTCAAAAATATTTTTTGATCCCAAAATGACAAAATTGTTTAAATAATTACATTATCCGATTTTGGGCCCATAGAAATATTTTTTGCCTATTTTTCATTGAGATATGTAGCTAATAACTTTTTGGTGCCTATAAACAGTTGTTATTTGGCTGGGTTGGATCTGTTCATTCTTGCATAGTTCAATACTTAGTCCTAAAGCTTATGTGCAATACATAACCTACACACTTCTGGATAACCTTGTCTTCCCCAACATTAATTTTCTTCGACAGTCATCAAAGGTCAGATTGAAGAGCTCTGGGACCTTAAAATGGAAACTTATTTAGCTCTGCTCTCTTGAGACAGTTTCAGCACTGAATCTGATATAGTCAGGCAAAAAGAAATTGTTGAACTAGCCAAGGCACACTTCATGGGACCTGTCATTGTGTTAGACATTTTGTGTTTGTATCCTAGGTTCCCTTTTACACATAGCTTGAAATTTATTAACAAAAAATGGGAGATGAAGGGCAAAACATCAAGAAAGAATGATAATTTCAAGGTTTCTTAATTCAAGCTATATCACTCTATCACCTTATCCACACTCCTTTATCATCCACCTATGTTTGCCTTAGGAAACAGGCTAAATTTATATCTGTACTGTTAATGTGGTTCCATTCGATTTCAAATAGCTTCATTTACTGCTTTATAACTGCAAGATGTTGTGGCCTTACCTCTATTCAAAGCAAATATGGGTGGATTGGGACTCAAACTACCCTTAATGTTTCATAGAACCAGACTCAACACCAACTATTGTATACCTTATCTGCCTGCTTTTCTTAAATGATAAATCATCCCTTAAGGAAATGACACAAAGCACTACCATTCTAAATTAAGACCAAAGTACATAACCTAAACACCCTTTTCTTTTTGATTTTATATAAATATTGCAAAATTCAGTCTAAAAAAATACATTTTCTTTTTTTCTATAAGTAACATCATCTGTGAAATTTAACTGTAAAGTTACACACTGATATTTTGCATGTTTTACCAAGAGATTTTGAATATATTCATATCTAGAACTGGAATTTCAAATCAAGAGTAAAACCAAGTAATAAATGTTAGCTAAATGATTATAACTGACATTTCTGCTCAAATAACAGGGGTTATTAAAACTGCTTACCTTGGTATTTAGGCATTTTGGAGCAGCTGTTAAATGTCTTCTATGTGTTCCCCATTAGTTAATATCAATAATTTTAGTAAAAATGTATTAGAGTTATTCATAATTAACCACAGGGGAATTATTTTTCTCAGTCTATTGAAGTTGTTAACTCAAATGAAATAGATCCAGCTCTTAGAGACAATCATTCACTGCTGTACAAATAATCACAGATAACCACAATTAAAACAAAGGGGGTGCTTTTATGAATGCTTATAATCCCTTTGACAGTATTACTATATTTAAAAAAAACGATGCAATAAGCACAGGGTAGGTAAAACAAGTAAACATAATTAGTTTAAATGAGTCCTTCAGGTAGAGTTTTTGGTCATCTTCAGTTCATTAGCTCAGCTGTTCTGATGCACTGTGGGAGTGTCCATCAGATTAGCAGCATAAATGATATACAGGAAACGGATGTTTAACAGTTGTGTTTGGTAATGGTCATATCAATCGAGTTTAAGCTAATCCACAGCTAGCAACAGCTAACAGACAGGCCACAAACACAATCCTGCAATCAGGTTAATTTTTGTATATTAGCAGCTAGGCCAGGATGGTAACCACAGGATAAGAACCATACGTCAGACTGGGCTGACACCTTCATAATATAAATATGAGGTCATAAAACTCGCTGTCATTCACAAGATGGCCAACACACAGACGCATTGGAGTGGGGAGCTCTCTTCGCAAAGCATTCCAGGATATATCTGCTTGTCTAGTGACCATGAATGATCACTACTGTTCAAGGTGCATTACAACTTTTTCTGCCATTAGACGTTCAGACACTCATTATAAATGGTGTAACCACTATATAGTGCCCTATATAATGATTAAGGCAGACATGATCTAACTTAAAGATGGTCCAAACTAAAGTGTAAAGAAGAAATAAATCCTTGTTCCACAGTCTCAAACATTTCTCTGCTAAAAATGCACAATCTAATCTTGAAGGATTTTTATTTATCTATCTTTTCTCTATATGCTTTTTTACTGGCTCCATATGAAGCACTCTCATATTTTTTTAAACTGTTATGGGCCTACCTTGGTTACAATGTTTTGCATCAGGCCGGGGATGTGAAGAACTTGACAGAGGTAAATACGGCTGTTTAGAGTTGCAGGCTGTCAGGCACAAGCAACTTATCCAACTTTTATGATCGATATAATAACTTTAAGATTTTTATTTTCCTTCTCTTTAAAATGTTTTTTCAATTGTGTCAGAATTATTATGTGTGTTATTTCTCTTTATCTAATTTTGCATTACAGCCCCAAGCTATGAATTTTCTTATTGCTACCTTGCTCCTCCAAACCGCTAGTAGTAGACACAATTTCTTCATTAAACTTCTCATATTTGTTGATAATCCTTTGATCATTTGTTTTAGAGTTAATTCTTCTAAGCATCCATTAGGAGCAAGAGATGAGCTAAAAAGAGACAAGATGTGATTAAGACAGGTTGAATTAAAAAAATCCATTTAAGCAGTACATGAAAGGTGGGATAAACAGAGGAGATCTTACAGGTGTGTGGCCGTGATCTCAGTTATGTCCTGATAATTTTTAAAGTAGAAATATTAAACACAATTCAGTTTATTTATATAGCGCCAATTCACAACACATGTGATCTCAAAGCACTTTACCATACAACCAGGTCATACAGTCAAATTGACTCCAAGTTTTCTATCTGAGGAAAACCAGTTGATTGCATTGACTCATTGACCCAAAGGCAATACCTTACACTAAGCATGCTTGTAGTGACAGTGGAGAGGAAAAAACTCCCTTTTAACATCTCCAGCAGAACCAGACTCAGTGTGAGCAGCCATCTGCCCGAGGCCGACTGGGGTTTAAGCAGACATACAGTAAGAAGCAGAAATACAAAAGGCAACTGAAACCAGCTCCACAGGCGGCCCCGTCCAGGAAACACACAGCCAGGCAGACAAGCTCTGAGCCAGCTCCCATTTCAGGGGATAAAGAGAGCACATCCAGCCGGTCCCAGTCAGAGAAACAGGACTAGGCTGAGAAATAGGTGGAGCTCCAACATCTATAAACAAAGGTGTTGATGGCAGCAGCACAGCCGATATTTCTCTCCAGGATGGTGTCACAGCCAAACAGGAACAGACCAGATGAAGCTACTAGGAGAAAATGCAGACAGAGCATAACGTTAGAGATTGAACTAACAATTTCTGTAGAGACGGATAATAGAGATATTATATTAATATTATTATTAAATTATGACAATAAGATGAGATGGTCTTTACATCAGCCATTCAAAGCAGTGCTAGTGTATTATACCCTATTATACCCATTCTGATTAAAAAACAGTTAGAATAAAATTTCCTAAAATATATCTGATCTAAGCATATTTATGAAAGTATATGAATATGAATGATAATGTATGGATAATGTCAATAGTACCAAAGGAAATACTGTACTATTTATCTTGAATCCCAGTCATACACATGCCTCAACGCTTTGCTGTAAATACAAAATATGTGAATATGAAAATATGCTTTTATTGCATCTCCAAGCTTGTTTTGATCCTTCTTCTGATAAAACCTGATATGTCCCCAATTGACTTTCCTTTTAACAGCCGAAGAAGTACCTAGTAAGCAACAGGCCTCATTATAATACAGATTAGCAGGCATTTTAATTATTTGTAATGTATAATTCACCACTATATCTCAAAAGCAATAAAATATATTGCCTTCTTTGCAAATTATAGAGCTGTTTTTGCTTTTTTTTTTTATTTGATTCACAGTTTAATTAAAAGTTGTTAATGTGAAGACTACTCTTAGGTGCCAAATAGTCACATTGATAGCTCTTCTTAGAGCAGCATGTTAAAATCTCTAAATGTACTGCATTCTTATTTACTTTGCTGTTTAATTAATGATAATAAACAAAGTAATTATTGAGGTAGACTGGTGGGTCCTGCCAATGCTTAGATAAATCAGGTGCTATTAGACCTGTCTACATACAAAGCGTATTGGATTGCATAATTGCCATTTGTTACAAAACAAAAAAACACACACATGAACATTTCCATGGTAATTTAAATTGAAGAGGATTGGGTAAAAAGTGGCTTAAAGTGAGCAAGGGTAACCTACCAGATTTATCTGATTTGTGTTTTTAATTTGTCATTTATTTTGTGTGAAAACAGGATAACTGCAGTGAAGATGTGACCTATTCTTATACAGGTTTAGTTTTACTAACCCATAGGCTGTGCTGATATTTTCTTTTCTCTCTGTTTGCAGGTTTACTGGTCCAAACCTTCCCTCACCTATCATTAGCAGCAAGAACTGGCTTCGACTTCACTTTACATCAGATGGCAACCACAGGTTGAGAGGCTTCAGTGCTAATTACCAGGGTAAGATCAAGTGCTCCACAATGTTTAAAAATATTGCATTAGCAATTATCCTACACATATTCCTAACTGTTGGTAGGATATTCAACCTAATAAATGAACTATTTAGAATAAGTCATTGTTCATCTTGGTGGTTGATAGGTGGGGTTTTTTTGGTAGGTTCCAGATTTCAGAGTTCCAGTTTTTCAAAGACCTGAAGATATAGGTCCTTAATTGTTCAAATTTTTAGAATTTTGTTATAAAATATCAAACAAGTAAGAATAAACTCTGTTACGCACTGTAAGTGTTTAATGAAGGGCCAACCGTAAATATATTTTACATTTTGAGCAACGGTTATCAGAAACCTTCTGCCTTTATTTGTGTAAATACAACTTGAGAGGCAAAAGGTGTTTGATTAAAAAACAAATATAAATGAAATATTAAGTATTTTTTGCTATAAAAAGTTTTTTTTTTTTTTGAAAGTAGCATAGTTGAGGATAGTCAATATTTCCTAGATTGACCTAAAAAATAGTTAAAATGACAGATTTTAGAAAAAAAAAACAGTGCTGATTTACAGTTCTACATTGATTAATCATTTCTTAGATTATTGTTGTGTAAAAATATTTATTTTTCAGGAACCATCACCAACTTGCAATCTTAAAGAACTAAATTATTACTTTGTACATGGTAAACTTAATCATACTGGTAGCAAAGTTTTGGGTTTACATAGTGAATTAAACCTGAGCACACCACCCTTTAGATATAAGCTTTATCTTAGTAAACTTGGCAAAAAACATCAATCCAAAATGGACATCTTTCTTTGTTTAGTAGCCTTTTAACCATCGCTACTCCATTTATATATATATATATATATATATATATATATATATATATATATATATATATATATATATATATATATATATATATATATAAATATATATATCTGCTATATATATATCTGCTAGTTACACAGATATATATATATCCTTATAACTATATATATATATATATATATATATATATATATATATATATATATATATATATATATATATATATATATATATATAGTTATAAGGATATATATATCTGTGTAACTAGCAGGGGGCACCACTGAGAAGGGATGAGCTCTGAGATTTTCTATTCTTAGGATCTTACCTACAACCATCCACCACTGAGATAATCGGAAGGGGCCAGAAGAGAACTATAATAACAGAAATGAGAAACAACCAGAATGTAACCTACTGTACATGATCCAAGCTTTTTCAGTTGTAGGTTGAATATTTGATAAATGAATAAAAAAAAATTTACAAGACTAAACACAGGCAGAAAAATAAGGAATTTTACTATTGTAGTTTAAATACATAAAATAAAACAAAGCCACAAATAAGTTTAAGTCTCTGAAAAAACCTGGAAGCTTTAATTAAAATATGAATAAGCTATTAAAATTTTTTGAGACCTAAGTTCATGCACTGCTTTTGCATGACCTCAAAATATTTTCTGAACTCATTTATATGTTATTTTAGTTAATAGAAGATATCTGTAAGCTTGGAACTGAAATATGTTAACTCAGTAAAAACTCCCTCTTTGTGAAATCTAGCTTTACACATAAATTAATGGGTTTACTGTTTAAAGTCCTACCTGAAAGATCTCACATAACTGTCTCTATATTTCTTAAATTGGGAATTGTCATATTCAAACTCTGAGAAATTAGGAATGT
Organism: Cyprinodon tularosa; assembly: GCF_016077235.1. Taxonomy (NCBI): domain Eukaryota; kingdom Metazoa; phylum Chordata; class Actinopteri; order Cyprinodontiformes; family Cyprinodontidae; genus Cyprinodon; species Cyprinodon tularosa. The sequence continues at coordinate 382,862 of NW_024038862.1, read as the reverse complement.
GCTAATGTCAAATGTTTCCTGTAAGGTTCTTATGTGCCCTGAAGAATTGAACAATGACATTTGAAATAATCTTTGTGGATACGGCAGGTGTGGACATAAAATAAATACTGAGGCAAAAAATATGCCATCCATCCATCCATCCATCCATCCATCCATCCATCCATCCATCCATCCATCCATCCATCAATCCATCCAGTAGTCTAGTTGTAAAAAATAAAGAAGGGTGGTGGATTTTTTTTTTTTGGGCAGACATAGCCTAATTAGTATAGTTTATTAAACTAAAGCAATAAACCTATATCCAATAATCCCATACAATCCAAACTAAACCAGACAATTACAATCATCTTTATGCCACTTAGGCCAAGAATTAAGCGAAATAAAGGTAAATAAAGGGGTGGAGTGGCTGCCAGCAGTGTCACCCAATCAACAGGTAGTGCACACTGCAGCATAACTCTGCACCATATTAAAACACGTTTAGTCACTTTTAAATCCAAACAAAACACAGAGTAATTCTTGACTGCAATTCTGGAGAGAGTAGTGTGGTTTTGTGTGCTCTATGGAGTCTGGATGTCACAGCTTCTGAGTCTAATTTAAACTGATAAAAATATATGATTTTGATTGGCATTTTAATCAAATGATTAGCAGTTCAATTTGCTGTCATTAGGTTTGTCTTTTAAATCAGGTGGTTACAGTAGTTTACATTAAATGAGGTGAAATTGAGTATATAGTAAGATCCTTTATTATATATTTAATAAAATTCAAAATATTCCCCGTAGTTTTATGTGTACATGGTAAGTCTCAGTGCTCCAAACCAGAGGCAAAGACACACATGCAAAAAGAAGCAGCATAAAAAATGTCTCATAAAATCGATTTGTTTACATAAATCATTTTCATACACTCTGTTTCTATTTTGATTTATTTTGACAATCTACAGTTATGTTACTCAAACATCCTTAAAAACATTTTCTACTGTTGAAGTTGGTTAAAATGAACATGAAATTTATCAAAGACGTCTGTTTTTTTTCCTCATGAATCAGTTATGTTAATTCAACAAGTTTGTCTTTCATTAGTTAATATGTTCAGCACAAATCAACATCATCTCTAATTTAAATGTTTCACTTTCTCATCCTTGTTGTTCTGGCCATTAAAATTGATTTATAAATCTAAAAGAAAAATGTTGCTTATCAGTTCCAATACATGTTTAAGAGTGAGTTAAAAGTTTGACTGAACTAAAAGTTTGCATGCTTTAAATATTCACTCTCCTTTAGACCTTTATTCCTTTACTTGGGACTTGGATTAACAAAAGTGTTGATCCAACCTATGATTTACATTAAATTAAAGGAAAACATTTATTTACATTCTTTATGATGAATTTAGAAAGGATTTGACGTTGTTCAAAATTAATTTTTTGTTTCTTATAGAATATTTTTAAACACCATGGCCATTTTGTTTCCCATGGTGTTTAAGGGACAACATGATAGTGTCTCTGTTTAAATGTAAACAATGTCCAATAATCTAATACTAAAACTGATTACTGCATTTCTGCCTTTGGCCACTTCAAATTATGTTTTTTATTCATGATAGTTAAGATTAAATACACAAGATTTTTGCAAAAACACAAGTGTTGAAATAAAATCAATGGGACTTCTTCTTTCTGCTGTCAGAAACTATGCACATTGCTTCAAAGCCTGAATCAGTCGTCACAATTTAGACACCAAAATACCAGTAACAAGCTGTGTTGTTAAGAGAACAAATCTTTCTAATTGCCATATCTTTTATCAAAGACATCTTAAACTGACTTTTTGACACATGACCTAGATTCATCTGGATAAGATTCAGTTGAAATGAGGCAAGGAATAAAAAATAAAAAAACACCCTTAATTCCACTGTCACAGAAAGTCAAAGTCATTTATTAGGGTCTTTGATAATGCTGAAAGTGTATTTTCACTAAGGAATAAATGTTAGCTTTTTATTCTACCATGATAACTTATCTTTTAATCTTGCTGCAGTTATAAAAAGACTCCCCTCTTAAACTACATCTTTTCTTTGTACGAAACCTGAGTTATTTTTATTCCTAATATGCTCTTCTGGTCTTTCATATCCTATCTTAGCTGAATAAATCTGTTTCAGTAAAGGATCCCCAAGAAGCACAAAGAACTTTAAGAATTCCCTACTTTGTTAGTTATTGTAAAATTATTATGTCCAAAAGTGGAAACAAAGTTAGGTTGCTCAGTGAGGCAGTGGGTAGCACTGCTGCCTTGCAGCAAGAAGGTTATGGGTTCGATTCCCAAGGTCTTATTGAATGAAGTTTGTATGTTCTCCCTGTGCATGCCTGGGTTCTCTCGGGGTACTCCGGCTTCCTCCCACAGTCCAAAATTAATGCTAGGTGAATTGGTTTCTCTAAATTCGGTGTGAGTTTGTGCATGAACGGTTGTTGTCTTGTGTATTGCCCTGCGATGCACTGCCGACCTGTCCAGGGTGTACCCCGCCCCTCACTGGTAGACAGCTGGAGATGGGCACCAGCACCCCTCGCGACCCCACTTGGGATAAGCGTGACGGAAAATGAATTGATGTATAGAAAAAAAATGCATCTTTGTATTCATTTTCTTATTGTTCACAATTAGACAATTATTTGACAGGTTTATAAATTAATTTGTTATAAATCAATGTAAACATAACCCAGTGGGTAGTGCCATAATCAACAAATTCAATGAATGTGTTGCAGACATTGAGCAGTTGATGGGTCTCATTTTCCAACTCTTTCTTCTCCCATTTGTCTTTGTCTTGTTTTCTCAACAGTGAAGAAGATGACAGAACTTAAATCTCGAGGTGTAAAGATGCTGCCAAGCAAAGATAACCACCATAAGATATCCGTGTGTAAGTTCTAACTTTTACTTACAAAATGTTTACTTAATATGAGCTACATAATTGCCATAAAGTGAATTGTATCTTTTGATTATCTATCTGTATTTAGCATCATTTTCATAAATAATAATCAGTCCCAATGCCATCTATACACCTGGAAAGTCTGTATGATAGGAATTGCCACTTTCTACCAGTCAGAGTTTTCTTTCACAATACATTTTGGCAAACAAACCTGACCTTTTGAGTCATGTAATCCCCAGAGGATGTGTTGAAAGTGGCAGGAATGGCATCTTGCTCTTCATTACAAGGACTCTTGTCCTTTTTCTCTCCTTAGCTCTTAGAAGAGACATTAATAAAGGAAACATTTAAACAACAACATATAACTTCAATCAAATCAAACTTCAGTGAAATTAAACTGTCCAATTAGGCAGCAACACTGATAGACAATCAATTACATTTGCTATTATACAAATGGACTAGACAGTAGGTGGAAATTATTGTCCATTAGCAAAACTTAATCAATATAGGAGTGGTTCTGCAGGTGGGGACCACAGATTCCTTCTTAATACCATTGCTTTCTGGCTGATGTTTTGGTCACTTTTGAATTCAAACTCATGGTAGCATGAAACGGACTCTACAACCCACACAAGTGGCTCGGTAGTGCAGCTCATTCAGGATGGCACATCAATGCAAGGCAAGCTGTAGCAAGAAGGTTTGCTGTGTCTGTAAGCGTGGTGTCCAGAGGCTAGAGGCGCTTCGAGGAGAGAGGCCAGACCACCAGGAGTCGTGGAGGAGGCCATAGGAGGGTAACAACCCCCGAAAAAGTTTACCTATTATCTGATGGGTCACCGCCTCTTGTCCGGGAGTGATTAATCATCCTCAGGCTTGCTGACAGAATCTGAACTGCTTCCTACCGACCAATCCTCATCTTCGGTCTCTTCATCTCCACCCAAATTGCATACATTAATATTTTTAAGCATTTCTAAAGCCTCGCTGTAAGATTTCTTCATAAAGCCATTTTTCCGTATTAGTCAAGGAGTTCTGGAGTTTTCTAGGAAGAATGTTGGTTGCTATGCCACAGTACCAGCTGTCAATCAATCTCATTTTCATGGGGGCTTAAGACTTTTAAAACAAAGACAAATTTATCACTCTGACACACACTTGCTGTTTTATATCATCAGTAAATTACTGTAATTTATGGTAAAAAAAAAAGACAAATCACATTGCATTTTCAGTTTGTGGTCTATAACATACAAATCCATCACAACAAAATCAATATGTTTGTGGAGCATAATAATACTGTAGTCAGAGATTAAGAATATTACACATGCACACACACCCACATTATCTGATGATCTGCCAAAAGTGCTAAATTGATTAGGTACATGTAAAATAGAGGTATTGATTACATTGTTATGGTAATGAGATTAAATTACAGGCCTTTTTATAGCACGAGTCCGAGAAAGTGTGGAGTACCAAGATGGCAGCAGGTGACTTCAGTTTTTTAGTCTATCAGTAATCCATTGAATGAACAGAGATTTTGTAAAACACTAGAAGTATCAGCTGGACTATTGTATGACATCACATCTCATCTATTTGATTTTCTCCAGTCTCTTGTGTACGCAGTCGTGCCAGCTGTGAATGCATGTGAATTGCTGCAATTTAGGGCTTAGCCCCTCCCTGCTCATAAAATGTCACTTCCAGGCATAAAATGGCGGAAAGCCCACAGACTGGATCAAACCTTTCTCTAGCTACCAGCATTATAAAGTTTTAACTTACTTACTTTTCCATGTTACCCTGATAGGCAGTAATATTTTTGCTGTGTATTTGTCTTTTGAAAATATACGCAAAACAGCTGAGGTGTCCGAAGGGAGGGTAAAATCTTTGCAGGGTTGCAGCCAGAGTGGAGGTAGAGAGAGGCATGGCTTGATACATACAGATAATCCTCAGACAGTGATCAAAGCCCCACCTAGGGGTGAAAATAACCTTATTGCTCCTTTAACAATATTTATTTTAGCTTGAATATTTCTAATTGGCCTTTTGAAATAAATGAACTTAATTGATCTCACATTGGAGAAATTTACCTCTGCATTTAACCCACTCCCTTGGGGAGCAGTGGGCTGCCATTGTGGTGCGCACGGGGAGCAGTGTGATATTAAGGTTCTTAGTCTTACTAAGACTCAGAGACCTACAGTGGCAGTCTGTGGGAGTGGGGCTCCAACTCAGAACCTCAGGATTCCAAGCTAAGCCAAGCTCTATGCCTTAACCACCAGGCCGCCACTCACCACAGTACTGTCAGCTCTCATCCTAGTAATCAATGCATACATACAATGATATCAAACTGGATTGGTCCACAAATTGAAAAGTTGTACAGCAATCTCTTCCATTGCTATCAGCAAATCAATATCAGCAGGTTTAATGCTAACAGGCTCATTGGTGTATTAATGGTAAAGCCAAATATACCTTAAATAAAAAACCTTCGCCACACACCAGTGGCCTTAAACTGCTACCAGAGGACAGGTGGTTCTGCACATTACCCAAAAAATACCACACTAAAAATCGATGTTTTGCAGTGGACAGCATCATGCTTGGAACAGCATGTGTTCTAGCAGATTTCATAAAATGAGTGGAAAAAAATACATTGTTGTTAAGAATATAAAAATAAAATGGGTCAAAAATCAAAGTGAAAAACTCCCACTTAAGAAAATTAAACCGCTTATCAGGAGGTAAAGTAAGATTTGTTTTATGGAATGGACTGAAGGTCGGAAGGACCCCAGAACTTTAAATTCATTTAGACAATTTGTGTGTGAGAATATGTCAAAATCAGTGCTGAGCTATGAATGTGACAAATTCTTCATACTGGAGATGCATTAAGTTTTACAGAACCAAAAAAACATTTTTCAAGAAAGCCTTTTCTGTGAGACATTTCTGTACATGTGTTAAATACTTATTTCAAGTGTCATTTCAATATATTGCCCATAATCAAACCTGTGGACTAAATAGCTTTATGTTTCTTTGCATGTTTGGATTAATTAGTATTTACCAACATGTTTTAAGTTTTGTCACAGACTTTATTGTAAATATTGAAATTAAGAGAAATATTTGCATCTTTAATGTTAAAATAGGCAGTGTTCTGCTTAATTAGAGATATTTAACCTTAATAATCAAGCACAGCTATTATAAAGGCTAAAAAAAAGGTTTTTGTCATTAAGAAATATGTAAAGTTGTCTTGAGAGTAAACTGATTACAATAATGTCCTCAACACTACATAGATGAATTAAAAATTTATAGCATGATTCAAGTAATTACATATAATGAAGTGTTATATAATTAAAAGGTTATTAAAATGTTAAATCATATGGGCTGTTTTGACCATCAAAAATATTTTTACTTTTTAGTGTTTGATGAACAGTATTTAAGACTGTACCTGAATGAATGGGTTTTAATTGATTTAGTCTATCTATCTATCTATCTATCTATCTATCTATCTATCTATCTATCTATCTATCTATCTATCTATCTATCTATCTATCTATCTATCTATCTATCTATCTATCTATCTATCTATCTATCTATCTATCTATCTATCTATCTCTCTCTCATCAAAATCAATGTATATTATATAGAATATTCAGTTATAAATTAACTATTTTTCAAAGGTGAATTTGCAGGCACATGCAGATTTGTGACTGTTTGCAAATTATAATTAGTGCCTATGGGAGCATAAAGACCTACAGGTTAGGGCTCATAACTGCACTCCACTAATCTGCAAACACAGGTGCAAGCAGCACATTTTAATAATGGACCAAGTCGTCTAGAAGGAGCAGGACAAATTAGAGCAAATCACAAACAGGAGTGTGTGATTTAATGACACTTATCTTGGTAATGGCTCATATAAACATAATTAGCTGTTTAGGTATTCCAGATCTCCCCTTTGATAGAAGTAACGCATCTACCTGGGTAAGTATAGTGGTAGTGTAAGAATAATAAGTTACAAAATAATGGAAGGGCTGTTAATTTAAGTGTATTGCTGCTAATGAGTAATCCCAGATCATTTTAGTCCCTCTCCAGATAATGATGGGTTTCTGTGTATTCAACAAACTTCTAGTCGGGTAGGGAGTCCCATCCAGATGAGGCACCACTGAAACCAACATTTGAAACCTTTTCTACTGGTGCAAAAGTTGTAAGGTTCCATCATTGGGAAAAACATCATTTCAAAGTAGAATTGGTAGCTAGTCATGTGTGTTCATATACATACACTCACCGGCCACTTTATTAGGTACACCTGTCCAACTGCTCGTTAACACTTAATTTCTAAGCAGCCAATCACATGGCGGCAACTCAGTGCATTTAGGCATGTAGACATGGTCAAGACAATCTCCTGCAGTTCAAAGCGAGCATCAGTATGGGGAAGAAAGGTGATTTGAGTGACTTTGAACGTGGCATGATTGTTGGTGCCAGAAGGGCTGGTCTGAGTATTTCAGAAACTGCTGATCTACGGGGATTTTCACTCACAACCATCTCTAGGGTTTACAGAGAATGGTCCGAAAAAGAAAAAACATCCAGTGAGCGGCAGTTCTGTGGGCGGAAATGCCTTGTTGATGCCAGAGCTCAGAGGAGAATGGCCAGACTGGTTCGAGCTGATAGAAGGGCAACAGTGACTCAAATAACCACCCGTTACAACCAAGGTGGGCAGAAGAGCATCTCTGAACGCACAGTACGTGGAACTTTGAGGCAGATGGGCTACAGCAGCAGAAGACCACACCGGGTGCCGCTCCTTTCAGCTAAGAACAGGAAACTGAGGCTACAATTTGCACAAGCTCATGGAAATTGGACAATAGAAGATTGGAAAAACGTTGCCTGGTCTGATGAGTCTCGATTTCTGCTGCGACATTCGGATGGTAGGGTCAGAATTTGGCGTCTACAACATGAAAGCATGGATCCATCCTGCCTTGTATCAACGGTTCAGGCTGGTGGTGGTGGTGTCATGGTTTGGGGAATATTTTCTTGGCACTCTTTGGGCCCCTTGGTACCAATTGAGCATCGTTGCAACGCCGCAGCCTACCTGAGTATTGTTGCTGACCATGTCCATCCCTTTATGACCACAATGTACCCAACTTCTGATGGCTACTTTCAGCAGGATAATGCGCCTTGTCATAAAGCTGGAATCATCTCAGACTGGTTTCTTGAACATGACAATGAGTTCACTGTACTCAAATGGCCTCCACAGTCACCAGATCTCAATCCAATAGAGCATCTTTGGGATGTGGTGGAACGGGAGATTCGCATCATGGATGTGCAGCCGACAAATCTGCGGCAACTGTGTGATGCCATCATGTCAATATGGACCAAACTCCCTGAGGAATGCTTCCAGCACCTTGTTGAATCTATGCCACCAAGAATTGAGGCAGTTCTGAAGGCAAAAGGGGGTCCAACCCGTTACTAGCATGGGGTACCTAATAAAGTGGCCGGTTAGTGTACACTATAATGCCAAATATACTGAGCTGAATCCAAGCCTTAATTCCGAGCGCAAATCTCTTCCATTGGCTAGTGGTGTATGCATTTATGAGTCTCAGGCGATTGTGTGGACAAACATTTGTAAAGGAGCGGGATGATGTCAAGAGCTCAGTCACTTCCAGTGTTTTTCTTTGTGATAAGAAGTCACCTTTGCAATGAGTCTGGTTGTAAAGTTTCCTCTTCATTTCCTTTTTCATGGACTTTAAGGAAGTTGAGACTGGTTCTCTAGAGTCACTAATTCTTCCTCTCAGTTATGCCTACTGTATAATAGTTTCCTTCCTGTTTCAACATGACTGGATGCATTGCTGCACACCAGTTGAAAAGGTGAAGTCCATAAAAATAAGGATGGGCAAATTCAGTGTTTGGGAACTTGAGTGACCTGCGAAGAATTCCAACCTGAACCACACAGAACACCTTTGAGATGAGTTAGAGAGGAGACTACAAGCCAAGCCGCCATGTCTAACATGAGTGTGTGACATCAAAAAGGTGTTCCTGGAAAAAAATCCAATAAGCAGAATCCTCAAACTTCTGAGAGCTTTCTAAGAAACACTGAAGCTGGTATAGCAGCAAAGATGGACTGAAATCACATTAAACCTTGTGGTTTAGATATGGAACTAAACTGAGCTTTGTAGGTATGGAGGCAGATAAACAAATGTTGCTGCTACTGGGAACACTTTTCCATTTTACTTTCAGAACTTTATTGCTAAAAAATTATGCCTTTGATTTGACAGTAAAATGGTTGAGTACAAAGTTTCGTGAGGGTATGTGCATAGAAACTCTGCTTATTAATGATTTAGGTCTTATCAAACATGACCATGCACAAGAATCAGTAGTTCAGTGCTGCTGTTTGTGAAAACTAAATAAAAGCAGTCAGATATTGCACCAATGGGACATTGCCAAAGGCACAAGACCTTAGTAAGCTGCTGCTAGACCTATTAAAAATGTGTATGTTTTGAAATGCAGCCTTCAAGCTATAAAATCCAGCTTTTTCAAAATGATGAATAATGTTTAAATTGCATTTATCTTGTTTTGAAAAATGGGAAAATCAGTTTCCTCTTATTAAGCTTGAAGAAAACTGGGTTATAGCCAACTTTCTTAGCCTGATTCATTCAGTATGTATTACTTATTTCCACACTGGCAAGCTCTGCTGACATTACCAAGACTTGTTTGGAATTTATAGTAGTCTTGCTTTAGTCTGCGACTCGTGCCAAAGAGCAAGTGTCCCATTGATTGGACCCCTCAGAACTCTGACCCCTGGCAGTCAGTCAGGCTTTACCCACTTTGCAAAGTTTACCTGACCCCTCTTGACACCTCACCTTCACCGTTTTGAACTCACTGACATGATTAGACAGAGGTTCCCAGGTATTTAGGTTGAAAAATATTTATTTAGAAAATGGGATTGTGACTGTCTTGTATTTAGGTAAGTTTGCAAGTATAAAGCTTTTCCAAGATTTTAATACTTTTTCGGCTTTATTTTAGCAAATCCTTTAAAATACAACGAAATGAGGCAGATAAGAAAAACATAATGTATAAATTGTTTAAAAAACAAGACAAACAGCTGTAGATTTAATTTACATTGATTTAAGGCTGAAACAATTAAACAGGTTAATCGTGATTAATCCATTATTGACATAATCCAACTAATTTAGTAACAGATTAATCTTTAACTGGGGTATAGAGACTCTAAAACATGGATTTAGAGTCCACCTTGAGCAGCAATTATGCCAAAATTGTAAAAAAAAAAACAGTATATAAACATGCTGTATTTAAGATAAAAAAAACTTTTTCATCCCTCAATATGCTCTAATCCTTTTACTATTTTGTTAAAAGTCGTCTTTAAGGAATCTTTTGTTATCTGATTATTAATCGATCATTCAGAAAAACAATGGACAGATTCATCGATTTGCAAAATAATCATTAGTTGCTACTGTGGCGTTAAAAGCTTTATTCAGCTTTTAATGGAAAGATATTAGAAACATTCAAAAATCTGAGACTAAATTAGTTAAAGAAATAAATTGGAATATTGGAGGAGTTCAATAATGCATGGAAGTTCTCCTTCATTATAATAGCACAAGACATGGATTAAAATGTAAAGTAATAAAATAACAACAACAGTAACTACAACAAAATCATTTAAAATCATTGTTACCTTATGCAGATTTTTTTATATATATCAGTTCAGCATTTATTTTGAAACTTTGCTGTGTTCTGCATTAAAAATTTTTTATTTAAGCAATTGTATCAAAAAACCAACAAACAAAAAAATGAATATTTATTTGTTAATCTTATGATTAAAGTATATTTTGTACATGTTTTCTCTGTCACTAGTGTCACAGATGGGTGTAGCACAAGGACACAACATGTGCCCAGATCCTGGGATTCCAGATCGGGGGAAAAGAAAGGGCTCCGACTTCAGGTAAAGCAGAGTAACAATGAAAGCAGCAGGACGATTAATATTACCGGTACCTTTCATTGTTTAAACAACAAAAAAAAAAAAATGAAGGGATAATTTTTTTTTTTGGTTTTTCAGCACCATATCTGGTTTTGAACCTTCTGTTGTTTATATCAAAATCTGTGCCAGCATAATGCTTTTAATGTTGACCTTTTGTAAAATAAACTAAAACCGGCTAATATCTAAGCTTAAGTTAATACAGGAACCCTACTACTTTTGCCGAAGCACAGCGATAGACTTCTTCTGGAACATATTGATATTACCATAAGGGCTATTGAAACTTGTTTCCTGTCAAAGCTATTGTCTGTATCAGTGGTCACCTGTAACACAGACAAATGGGAGTCATCTGTATCCAGCAATCGTGCCATTTTTGTAAATCATGGCTGTAGGGATAGGAAAATAGTTAGTTTTTTTTCTCCCCAGTGAATATATTTTCCTCTTTCTCCTATTTTTTCACTTGCTTATTTTATATTTTATTCGACTGCAGGCGAGGAGCTACAGTGCATTTTTCCTGTGACGAGGGTTATGAACTGCAGGGTTCAAAGAGTATCAGCTGTCTCAGAGTGACAGACAGCTATGTGGGCTGGAGTGATGACCGGCCCATCTGTAGAGGTAAGCTTTAACATGTCACGTCTTTGCACGTATGTAATAGAAGTAAACTTAAAATGACCTCTATTCATACTGTTGTACTTGGTTGCTGAGCTCATGTTTGCTCCTAAGGCTGCTGTTATTTAGTGTGGGTGTATCGTCCATTTCTTTTCTCTAAATATGCAGTTTTCACCACTTCGATCCAACTGGCCTGATTTTGACCTTTATGCAGCATTATTTAGGGTTGCTTAGCCATGCATGTACACTATATTGCCAAAAGTATTTGCTCACCTGCCTTGACTCACATATGAGCTTAAGTGACATCCCGTTCCTAATCCATAGGGTTCAATATGACGTCGGTCCACCCTTTGCAGCTAGAACAGCTTCAACTCTTCTGGGAAGGCTGTCCACAAGGTTTAGGAGTGTGTTTATGGGAATTTTTTACCATTCTTCCAGAAGCGCATTTGTGAGGTCGCACACTGATGTTGGACGAGAAGGCCTGGCTCTCAGTCTCCGCTCTAATTCATCCCAAAGGTGTTCTATCGGGTTGAGGTCAGGACTCTGTGCAGGCCAGTCAAGTTCATCCACACCAGACTCTGTCATCCATGTCTTTATGGACCTTGCTTTGTGCACTGGTGCACAGTCATGTTGGAAGAGGAAGGGGCCAGCTCCAAACTGTTCCCACAAAGTTGGGAGCATGGAATTGTCCAAAATGTCTTGGTATGCTGAAGCATTCAGAGTTCCTTTCACTGGAACTAAGGGGCCAAGCCCAGCTCCTGAAAAACAACCCCACACCATAATCCCCCCTCCAACAAACTTTACACTTGGCACAATGCAGTCAGACAAGTACCGTTCTCCTGGCAACCGCCAAACCCAGACCCGTCCATCAGATTGCCAGATGGAGAAGCGCGATTCGTCACTCCAGAGAACGCGTCTCCACTGCTCTAGAGTCCAGTGGCGGCGTGCTTTACACCACCGCATCCGACGCTTTGCATTGCACTTGGTGATGTATGGCTTGGATGCAGCTGCTCGACCATGGAAACCCATTCCATGAAGCTCTCTGCGCACTGTTCTTGAGCTAATCTGAAGGCCACATGAAGTTTGGAGGTCTGTAGTGATTGACTCTGCAGAAAGTTGGCGACCTCTTCGCACTATGCGCGTCAGCATCCGCTGACCCCGCTCCGTCAGTTTACGTGGCCTACCACTTCGTGGCTGAGTTGCTGTCGTTCCCAAACACTTCCATTTTCTTATAATACAGCTGACAGTTGACTGTGGAATATTTAGGAGCGAGGAAATTTCACGACTGGATTTGTTGCACAGGTGGCATCCTATCACAGTTCCACGCTGGAATTCACTGAGCTCCTGAGAGCGACCCATTCTTTCACAAATGTTTGTAAAAACAGTCTGCATGCCTAGGTGCTTGAATTTATACACCTGTGGCCATGGAAGTGATTGGAACACCTGATTCCAATAATTTGGATGGGTGAGCAAATACTTTTGGCAATATAGTGTATATTGAATGCTAATCAATCACGTATTTTCCCTTTTGACCTTTAGGTAACTGGTATTTTATGTTAATTACAAGTATTTTTGGCATCTATGCAATTTTTCTCAGTATCTAGTCTTTAATACATTCTTTCTAAGTATTAAGTATTTAAGAATTTAATGTTTTGAATTATATCATTATATTTAGTAGCTAAAAAGCTTGAATCATATCAGTCCAGTTTATTCCTTCAATTTCATGTATGCAGTCTGAAAAAAGAGGAGATCATAACATATTTCAGGCATGTAAAAATAGATTAGAATGTCTATAGTTAATGTCGTCCCCGATCCATCCATCCATCCATCCATCCATCCATCCATCCATCCATCCATCCATCCATCCATCCATCCATCCATCCATCCATCCATCCATCCATTTGTCCCTTATCTATACTTTTCTCCCTCTTTCCAATCTCATTCCCACTTTATTTGGATGGTTTCACATCTTAATCCGACTGTAGAAGACATATTTGTAATAAATCTTTTATTATTGTTTATATATACAGTGCTGCTTGAAAGTTTGTGAACTAGTTGAGTAGTTTAGATTTTTTTTTTTTTTACCCTGATTTTCTTATTTTTTCATCACCAGTTTTTGTATATGAAATGTCAGGTTTATGTTCATCAATTCCATTCATTTGTTTTGAGGAAAATGTGGGAGTTGAAAGCAAACTAAATGAAAAACAGAATCAGAGCATCTGCAAAAGTAAATGAACCACAGCTGCACTGGTAAAGACAATCAGGTAAAAGACTCAGTTGAAGCACATGTTAGTGCTTGAGTAATCAATTAAGCAGACCAATCAAATGAGACGTCCTTGGGAAAAGTTTGGAGGTGCACTGGTTAAAAGGGAGACGAAACCAAACAAACCACTGTTGTGTCAAGGCATAAAGACCAGATCAACAATGCCGAGACGAAGGGAGACATCTGAAGACGTCAGGAAGAAGGTGGTGACAGCCCATCAGACTGGGGAAAGCTATAAGACCATCTCCAAAAGATTCCAGCTTCATCCATCCACTGTAAAACAAATCATTTACAAATGGAGGGCACTAGGCATCACTACAACTCTGCCCAGATGTGGACGGCCGTCAAAACTTTCACAAAGAAGCACCAGAAAAATAATGATGCAGGTAAAGGCCAACCCACGCATTACCTCCAGAGAATTGCAGACCTCTCTGTCAGCGTCTGGGATAAATGTACATGCGTCTACAATCAGGCGAAATATCAATAGACATGGCATTCATGGGAGAGTTGCTAGAAGGAAGCCTCTGCTCTCAAGAAAGAACAAAACTGCACATTTAAAGTTTGCCAGAGAACACTTGGACAAACCAGAGGCTTTCTGGAAGTCCATTCTCTGGACGGATGAGTCCAAAATTGAATTATTTGGCCACAATCACAGGCGCCATGTTTGGAGAAAAGTAAACACTGACTTTAAAGAGAAGAACCTCCTCCCAACAGTGAAGCACGGTGGTGGAAATGTGAAAGTCTGGGCCTGCTTTTCTGCCTCTGGACCTGGACGACTCCATATTATCCAGGGAACCGTCAATTCCCAGGGCTATCAACAAATTCTTGATCAGAATCTCTTGCCATCAGTCAGGGAGTTGAAGCTGGGACGGAAATGGATTATGCAACAAGACAATGACCCAAAGCATTCCAGCAAAAGTACCAAAGAAGGGCTTAAGAGAAAGAAGATTTGCACTCTGGATTGGCCCAGTCAAAGTCCAGACCTCAATCCCATAGAAATGCTGTGGCAAGATCTGAAACGGGCAGTACATGCCAGATGTCCCTCCAACATCTCTCAACTGGCAGAGTTCTGCAAGGAGGAGTTGACAAAAATCCCAAAAAGCAGATGTGAGACACTTGTTTGTGGTTACAGAAGACGTTTAGTCGAAGTAATGGCTGCAAAAGGCGGTGCCACAAGGTACTAACTGAAAGAGTTCACATACTTTTGCACTTGGCATATTTTCTGTCTTTGACAGATAAAATACTTTTGTTGAATAAATAATAAAAAGATGCATCTTTTTTGTCTTTGTGTTCCTTATCTGGAAGGTCCGCATTACAATTTGAGCTTTGGATGTACATTTTACATGATTATTATAACTTTTCTTTAGAAAACAATGGCCATGTTTGGATGGTTCACAAACTTTCAAGCAGCACTGTATCTTATATTTTCATACCTGATCTCAAATGGACTAAGAAGTCAGTTTGGGCTTAAAACTTTGGAATATTTCAGAGACAAATATGGGAAAAGTATGTTGATGAAATATAATGAAGTATGAAGTATTTACCAATTATGAAGTATAATGAGTAAAGAGAATCAGTTTTACATCCGGCTTCTTCTTTCAGCCTGCGGCAACAAACAAACGCCTTTCAAAGATCAACTCTTGTTTTTCCTAGCGCACAATCTGTTTGAAATTTTCTCTTTTAAGCCTCCTCAGAAGGTTTAAAATTTTTCCTTGCCTCAGCCATAACCAGTAGTCGAGTATGAGGAAAAATAGTAGACTATGGCCCCGTCCACACGAAGTCAAAACGAACACGAAACGCTAATATTTTCCAGAACGTTTCTCGTACAGACGGAGACATAAAATAAATGTGATCGACCACACGAATGCATGAAAACGCTGCAAAATGTATGCCAGGCCTGTAAGTGGCGCTGTGGTGCCAAAGCAAAAATAGGCAAAAACAGGCAATGAAATGTTGGGCATGCGCAGTACTATTTATACAACAACCAAACCAGAAAACCCCTGCGGGTCCATTTTTGTGGTTCAGTCAAATTCAGGTGCTGAACTATGTCGTCGATATTGCTCTGTTCTTTTCTGGAGATATTCCAGAAGAAGAAGATTCTGTTGTAAGCCTGACAGCAGGGTGAGTAGCATTAGCAGCAACCATTCAACACAGTACGGCGCCATTGTTGTTGTGATACTGTGTCGCGCATGCGTGTTTAGAGGCGATGCTATGACGCATGCGTGTAAGAAAAACAATGCGGTTAGAGCTTAAAGATGGAAACGCGAAAACAGCGTTTCAAAATCTTCCCACTCTGAAGGCTTAATAAAAAAAAGATTGTTTACAGACCCCCGAAACGCCGGCTTCGTATGGATGAGAGGCTGGTTTGGTGGAAAATTTGTGTGTTTAGGCCAGGGTTTGACTTGGTGTGGACTATGTAGGATTCTGTGGCCGCAAAATATGTTCTTCTAGGTCACATGACCTGGCCAAAGATGGTGCGTCAACTCCCAACTAACATAATGAGTATTTCAAAAGGGGAACCACGCTTTCAGCATTGATAGTGTCAAGCGCTGAATATTGTCCTGAGGAATAATTTAAAATAACTCATATGCGTCAACTCTTTAGGTCACAAAGTTAGCAGTGTTCCTTTAAAGATAGAAAAAAAAGCAAAGTAAGGCTTTGATTACTTGGATCAAGTTATAGGAATACGTTTTTTTTTTTTTTTTATCTAAATTTCCAGGTCGAAATAGCCTTGTGGATCTGAAAGTTCATGTTTATACTGAAAAACTTCCAAACTGATTAAAAAGAAAATTGATTTTTTTATAAAGTAATTAAGGGTAGAATCCATACATTCACATAATGCATTTGGTTTTACATTTGAGAAAGCCATATACAGTAGCAGCCATTCATTTTCAATCTCTCAAATATTAAACAAATCAAAAGTTGTTTGTCTCTTTGAAACTATTCAACTAAATTGTTTTTTATTGTACTGATGAAAAATGAACAATATTTTTTAATATTTCTCTCAAATATAGTTATGGTTTACACAGTCGCTGCAAATGTTCCTGAGCTTCTTGGATCTCAATGGTAAAATCATTATTATAATTGGCTTCTAATTAGCCCTGGTCCCATCTGAGTTGTTTTCACTTGCATTTCAGAAAATAGTCAAATTTAGTGATTTTATAGAAAGGAATATCCTGCACTGGCAGGTTTTCATTCTTCCTCATTCTGAATGCAGGAGAAATTCATGAAGGATATCTTATTTCAGCATTCAGCAATCCATTATAGAGCCTTTCATGCTGCACCTTTGTTCAACCTCACAATGTTTAAATAAAGATAAAACATTCCAAGAAGTAATTGAAGATCAGTATCCTAAATTAGCACCAGACTTTATAACACTTAAAAGGGCTATCATTAACACCATAGGATAAGATGGTAACAAATACATTTTTCCTGCCTGTCAGTAGACTCATGCAGAAGGTGTGTTGGAGAAAGTAATTAGAACACAAACAAACAAACATAAAATACCCTAACTTTCTCATTAACATTTTTATCATCCTATGTTTAATCATCCCATGGGGAGTGTTGGCCTAGTGGGTTAGAGCAGTGCGCTTGTGAGAAGGTTGCTCCCCAAGGTTCTGCACAGTGGCAGCCCACTGCTTCCCAAGGGGATGGATCAAAATGCAGAGAACAATTTTCCCCATTGTGGCACAATAAAGGGATTTATAAGTTCATGCCAATTGTCAACAATATATGCAAGCGTTTGATATACCTTTTAAAAATGTGGTGCTGTATGAGGGATTAGGCATTGAACTCATTTATGGTTCTCCAACACCCTAAAGATCTCTTTTAATCTAATTTATTAAAGTTATGTTAACTTCTTCAGTTATTTCCCAATAAAATCAGACTTTGCCCTTGTTCACAAACAGAGGACCTTTTAAAGAGCTTTGTTTTCTTCTGAATACGAATATTAACAGTTCTGCCTTTCACCCTCAGGCCTCTGTAAGAAAAGTCACCTTGTCCTTTTTTTTCTGGTTTGGTAATTTCCATAAAAACATAAGGGGTAGAACCAATTTGTTTTCACATTGCATTAAACTGAAATCTAAGTGTGAACTTTACTTGTTAAACCCATTTATATTGAACAGATTAGTTGAAAATATTTAAGGTTTACAAACAGATTATCTTGCAAACTTGTTTTATTTACTTTAGTTGTAATCATATGTCTGTAATATTCACTAAGGAACTAATCTTTAAATTTCTTTAAAAACCTGTTTGAACAAGGAGTTGAATATCATCATGACAGAAAATCTTCAAGAACTGTTTAGTCATTTAAAATTTCTTAGTATATAGAGTTTTCAACTACGAACTCGGTCACATTTTTTTCATATTACAACAATCTTTAAACTTAAAAGCTCAATACATTTTTTCATTTATTTCATAACATATTGCTTTTCATGCTGGGTATAGTATGTAAAAGGTAATGTTAAGTGATTGTGTTTTGCATATTTGCTAAAAGGTTCATTCATGGTCGTGTTGAGCAGACCTTTTTCATGCTGTCTTCCATAAATGGCTTCAGGCAAGCTCAGAAAGGTAGTTTTTATCATTTCTTTTTAACAATAGCTTCATTCTTGTCACTTTTACATAAAAGCTAGACAAGAGGTCAGACAAGAGCAGCCAAGAGGCCTGCTCTTCCCTGATTTATACTCTTCTTCCTGGACCTGTCACTTTAGGCAAATAGTCATACCTCGATACGTCTGCAGCTGTGCCACAACCTATCCATTGTGGGATGATCGGTTGAGCAGTGCTCCATGCTATGCTATAATCTTGGGAATTTGTCTTATAATCCTATACTTACAATAACCCCAAAAAATCTTCCTCAATTTTATTCTTAAACTGTCTGCTTCTTAAACTGTCTGCTGTTCTTTGTTTGAGTTGATGCGGCTTAATTGCAGCTGTTTTCAACAAACCCACATGGGCTTCCCAAAACAACAGAATATTTACAGCTCCGTTAAGTATTTATGGGACTTCTGAAGGTGGCTTGCTGTGATGTTTCTTGTTTTTCAGAATAAATTAAGCTAAATTTAAATGCAAACCCCACTTTTCTTACTGTTTCTGAATAGCTTTGAGAAGTTTTTATTTTTCAGTTTTGTGACTTTGAGTTAGTCTATCAGAAAACTATTTATGAAATACATTGACATTTATGGTTGCAACGTGAAAAACTGTGAAAAAGGGTTCACATTGAGTTTAAATATGTTGTAAGGTTCGGTATTATGATTACTTCTGGTGTTCCTGTTCTTGGTGCCATTGCTCTAGTATGGTTCTCCATATGCTCCCTCTAAGACTCCAGTGAGTTATAAAGCTGAAGGTTGGAACACACTGTGCCTTCACAAAAATTGCTAAGGAACCAAACCAAAAGTAACTCATTTATAACAGCTCGTATGGGAGATTCCATAATGTTATTGCAGCAGGTTTCCATCTGACATATCGGTCCATCAGTTGTTTGAGAGCAAATCAAAGAAGTTATAACATTTAGTGTTACTTTGAAAAGAGTGCAAGAGGAGGGAGAGAATTATGGAGGCATTCATACATAGTTAATAGAAGAGCCACAGTAATCATGGCAGCTGTCACACTGCATGTATTTTTTAAGACGATAATTATGGATTGAATTTAATGGGGATGAATACAATTATTGGCCAAATATGTTCCTTTACAATAAGCTTTAGATTGAATTAGAAAATATTCACACATTGTGAACTCGGCTTTCGGAGCTCGAACTGAGGAATTAAGGATGATTTTTTACTGCAAGTATTTGTCACACTTTGAGGGGAGGTACTACAGGTATAGATCATATCTATACTGAGTTCGAATTCAGGGGCTGCGTCTTCCAAAGGCCAGATTACGTCGTAGCGCTATGCTGAGGCCTTTTCGGATTGGAAGACTCCTCGTTATGCGGCCGGCAAATGCATCCTTCTTTTAGCCCGTTTTGAAGGACGTGTATCCTACGTAGCCTTGGGTATCCCCTGATTCATTGCGAGTCCAAGCAAGCCAGCTGCTCCATGTTCAGAGGAAAAAGGTAAAGGGCACCGAACAGTGGTGAATATAGGAAGTGCAGTTTAATATAAGGAAAGTGTGTGAATAGTTACGTCTTAAATTAATAAAAATATTTGTTTATAATGGTAATTGAGTCAAATATATTGCGGGTAATGTTTGGTGTATTGAAAAGTTTTATCTGTCTCTGTGTAAATGGGTTTGGCTGACATTTAAGGACAGATTCTAATATCTCTGAAGCGCGGAGACTATAAAGCTAATATCCGCGATGACGGTGATGCTGCTAAGGCTCCTCAAAAATGTTATTAGCACCCAGAACAGCAGTGAGAGGTTCGGTATCCATTCTTTGCCTGCTTTGTGTGTCAACTTTCACAGTTGCTAGGCGACAGAGCCTATGGGCGGGGAAAGCCGGAGAAGGCTGGACCTGTTTAAATCCATTGCCAAAACTCGGCCTCCTTATGTTCACGTTTTTTTTGTTTGTTTTTTGTTTACATTTGATCACTGCTGCACTTTAAGGAATGGAAAATTATGAAAGCTTTACAAAACAAAATAAGAGTTGTCTAAGTCTGAGTCTCTAATTCTATAAGTCTTATTGAGACTATAATCATTTTCCAAAAATACATTTTATGTAGACATAATGAGGAGCAGATACCAGAGCTAGAGCAGCTTCAGCTGGTTATTTATTCCTCATGTAAATTGTTTCTTTTTTTTTATTAGTAGGTGACCTTATTTTTATGATTTCCCCAATACTATAATCAAGCAACTTTTGTTTGAAAACAACCTGTAGCTTTAATAGAAATGTGGAATTCACATGCAACGCATGCCTTGTCATTGCCTATATACTTATATAATTTGTGCACATCCCTTATAATACGGTGCTTTTCCTGTCTGTTTATATACCATTTACAGAATTTGTTGTCATTTGGAGTATAGACTGTTTAAATATATTTTTTTTTATTATATTGTGTGTTTGAACAAATTGTTAACCAACATTTGTCCCTTTGTGTCTGTTGTCTTTTAGCTCCAATGTGTGGCGGCCAGTTAAAAGGACCCAGTGGTGTCATCACATCTCCTAATTATCCTGTTCAGTATGACAACAATGCCAACTGCACTTGGATCATCACAGCGACAGACATGTCAAAGGTAATTTTCGCTTAACATGAGATACACATGGAAATCTGTTGAGATTTTAATAGATTATTGGCTTTAAAAAAAAAAAAAACATCCACTAACTGTTTCTAGCTGACAGAAGGCAGAGAGAGGAAGCAGAGAGATTGTGAAAGACATTTAACTGAACCTTTTTGAGCAGAGGATGCAGTTTTCTGCCCTGGAAGACTCGTTTTAGGCTCTTGAGAATTGTTACAGGACACTTTTGGGGCTGTTAAGCACGCCATATGATATAGTGAAACGTAGGAGATAAAAAAATTAAAGGAGGAAAGGACTGGATGGGAGCCAGCAACAGACCGAGCACGTAGTTAGAATTACCTGTGGCGGCACAAAGAGGGGGAATTGGACAGCAGAATAATGGAAAGGTTTTAAAAGCATGCTTAGAGGAGAACATGAAAGTCTCATAGCCCTTCTGTTTAGACTATTGACTTTGGAGTTGTGTTCAAGGCCATTCATCTGCTCTTCTGCCAAATATCTCTCTATAAATCAAACAATGTAGTTTTAGAAATCGGTTCCCCCTTTTCACAGCAATGAGTGAGAGAGGCTATGTGTGTGAGGGGCAAGTCGGAAACAATACACTTCCACCAATGTGGCTATAAAAACACTCGGTACACCCAGCAGGCTGCACACCGGAACGGATCCTGGTACTTTAGGCAGTTTCTTACTTTGTGTTGTTTGGATGAGGATGGAACTAGGCTGTTCTTTCTGTTTACGAATGTAATGAGTTTCTATTCCTGTCCGCCTGCATAGACCTAGCCAGAGGAGGTGCTAGCTGAGGTAAAGCAGAGGGACTGGAATAGGACATGACAATGATACCTCTAAGGCCATATTCAATTTCCATACATCTTGACACATGTGTTGTGGTTGATTGACTTGAAAACAGTGAACAGTCTTTCTGAGGTGTTAATGATATTGATAAGTCAATAGCAAGGATCCAGTGTTTTTTTTTTTTTTTTTTTTTTTTTTTTTTCATTCTGATATGACTTAACTGTTGCACCCACCTTTAGAGACTTTATGCAATGGAAAGTTTTCTTTTTTCTTGGAAAGAAAATTGAAGTTTCAAGGACTTGTTTGTTTTTGGCAGGGTAAATATGACCAGCTATCTTTTTGCTTTCAAAGCTTCTGTTTAGTATAAAATCAAACTTGCAGTAAAAATGTGAAAGGTGTAGCTCTAATACTTTGGTGCTTATGTAGAATTATACAAAGAAGGACATACTGTATGGAGAGATTCTTTGAAAGGCCTTTGAATTTCTCTCTAGTTTTTACTGAAATGTCAAGTTAGATTTCAATAAAAAATAACAAGTTTGAAGCTTTAAAGTGATTTTCAAGACTCGTAACAGAGAGAACCAGTATCCAGGCAAGACAGACAGTGAGATAACCTTAAAAGCTTTTATTAAAGCAAATAACGAACATCCAATCAGATGGAGGAAGTCAGGATGATCCAGAGGGCGAAGTCAAGAGGCAGATCCAGGTTCAGTCCACAGTAGAATTCAACAGAATCTGAAGACAGGTCAGGCAAACAGCTCAGAACAAGGGGAAGCAGGCTCAAAGGTCCAAAGACAGAAACAGGTCAGGATCAGGCATCACTATAAGTACAGCTAGAAAACTGATACCAAAGACTCAAGAATAATCTGGCACTGATGACAGGGACCAAGCGGTTTAAATAGAAGCTGGAGTAGGTTGATCAGATTAACAGTGATGAGAAAACCGAGCATTAGAGGACAGGTGAATGAAATTAACAATTAAGCCAGTCATTGGCGTCAAGTTCATGACAGTGATAAAATATGGAAAAGTTGAACATTTTTAAAAGCCCTTTAAGAGGGTCTATTTTTAGTGTTTGTGTTGAGACTCGCTGTAAAACACTGCATAGGGGTTTGACTATTAAAAAAAACAGACATGCACATGATCCTCTTCACCTGTTCATTTAATGCTGCTTTTCATAACAGTCTCATAGTGCAGTTGTTAAGTGTTTTGTTTTTTCTTTTGATGTTTTTCTCCCCCTTTGACTTCACTTGTTGGCTGACAGATATGAGATATGTTTGTAGTAAGAAACTCTATTTATCGAGCGATCTGACCTATTTTGACAACACATCATCAATCTTTTCTCTCCACCTTGGCAATTTTCATTAGGCACAAGGTTTAACATAGTACAGAATGCAATTTGCATTTATATAAGCTTTTTCATTAGGCCTTGCTCTCTCAGCCCTCTGAAAATGTTATGAATTTGTCGGAAATCAGTGGCACCCAATATAATCTTGGAGGGAAAAAAATATTGCTCTGTTTTAGTGATATCCTCCCTATCAGCTTTATTATTCTCTCATTTATTACTGGTTTTAATTGTTGATTAATTGACACGTTTATCTTTGCTTATTAGAAATTTGTTACTTTGAATGTGGTGTTTGAAAGATGACCCCCTAATTCTTTACATATTTTCAGACTTTTAATAACTTTTTATTGAATGTAAAGTGCCTGGATAAATAGTCTTACTTCTTCCACATTTTTTATAGTTTATATATTTTTATTGAGGTTTTACTGGATAAACTAAGACAAAGTAGATTATATTATCTTGTCAGTGATACAGTATAGATGGTTTCCCACATTTATTTTTTACAAATGACATTTTTGGGGGGGATTGCACCCCATGATACAGCACTACCCATCACCTGAATCCTTCTGAAAAACAGTCTTAGCCCTGCCAAAGAAAAGCATACCTGCAATATGGTGCACCCTCCATGTTTAACCATGGGTATTTGTGTTGTTAATTACCTCTAGATTTTGTATTTGTTGACAGGGAAGTCTCTTGTTTTACTGTGGACTGATGGATAAAACATATTAAAATCCTGGCATTAGTTTAATGACTCTTTAGGATTTTCCTCAACATAAGAAGTGACTTGACTGATGTTTCTTGGCCTTCAGCACATTATTTATTCATTAATGATTTTCAACTTTACTCTTACACAGTGACACAAGTTTTGTATTTTAACTGTGTTTACATTGTGCAGGGGGTTAGGGTCAACTTATCAGGTGACTTTGTAATTATCAGAACAGATAGACCCAGAATTCAAACCAGACAACCAGTGTGAAAACTTAACACAGTTTATTGAAGCGAAACTGCTGCAGGTGGTGTCAGCGACTAGGGCAGGAACCTCTGGGAACTGAGACTGAAGACCAGATTAGATTTACAATGTGCATCAATCACAAATGTAATGCTTACTAACCTTCTCTTAGTCCTCAGTCTGGAAATACCACAATTAGATTCGAGCTGGTTGACAACAGCGCTGATGTTGCTGTCACTGGTCAGGAAGTCCCAGAGAATGACTCCATCTCAATTAGGATGATCTGTGGTCAGCAGAGGGTCAGAACCATGAAGACGATGTAGGCAGGAGGAACAAGAGGACAAAACAGAATCCATAGTCAGAGGCATAGTCCAGGGTCAGAGCTAGGTGATCAGAAGTCTAATGTAGTGCCAGAGGGAAATCTAGCAGGAAGTCAAAAAACAGTTCCTGGTTAGGCAACGGGGCAAGCAGAAAAACAAATCAGGCTCAGGCAGAAAAGGTAAACAGTCAGTTAAGACAGGGATCAGGCAGGTTCAGAAACAGGGCCAGATCAGGTCAGGCAGAGAGGCAGGAAGTCAGGAATCAGAACGCTGGAATAGATCTCCCCAATGGCTCCAAATAATCTGGCAATGATTTTGGTCTGAAGGCTGGTTATATACTGATAGGTGCAGGTGGGTCAGATTGGTAGTAATCAGAGCTGAGAAGGTGTGACTTGTGAGGAATCACCAGCATCAGTGTTGAGATCATTATAGATTTTTGAGTCAAAGTCGTCATTTTAGATTTTGATTAGTGTGGTACTGTAAGTATTTATTTCATTAAATGCATAACACATTTTTCCCATATCGAAGTAACACACCACGTTGCCTTGGTCTCATAAGTTATTAACTGAAAACATAGCATTTTGTGGGATAATTAAAAAGAAATTAAGAATAGTATAAAGAGAATGCATACTGTATATTTATTTTCTGACAATATAAATATGTGAATGCATTTTTTAAAATTCTGCTTTAAGTATTTTTAAGTCTGAAAATGTTCTGCCTAAATACATGTCTCTATCTGCCTTCTGTTTTCATGGTTTCATTCAAATGAGGGCTAGAAGAGCATATTTACTGAGTCATGCAGTCATATTAAAAACTGTTTCTCTATTTTACAAACGTAAGAGACAAATACAAAATCCAACTATTCTCAAAAAAGAAGAAAATTGGTTAAGAAAAGTAAAGCTGTATATGCAAGTTTGAAGCTGCCTCATAAGTTTCTCTTGAAAAGTGTCTGAAAAATATTCAAATGAGAGTCTTGAATGATGGACTGATGGACAGGGGCATCGGGAATCACAGATGGAAGGAGGTCTCTTCTTTGCACCTGATCTCCGGTTCATTCAAGCATCTGTCAGTTACGCTTCTCTGGGCGATTTCTCTGCTGTTGTCTAGGTGATCAAGCTGACATTTGAGGATTTTGACCTGGAGAGAGGGTACGACACCCTGACGGTGGGAGACGGTGAGCTTGTGGGAGACCAGAAGACCATTTTCCATGTGTGAGTGCCTTCTTTTTGACCTTCATCGTTTTTTCCTCAAAATGTTTCCTTTGCCCATTGGGATGCCAGTTATTTCAGTTCTGCCAAATATGTTCCAATGCCGTTCCCTCTTCATTTTGACTCTGTGTTGTAGCTCTTACTATTAGTTTTCCTCTACCTCCTCAGACCCAGCAGTAGCCCACTCTCTTCCTTTTGCCCTGAGCCCTTATTTTTCATCGGTACAGTTTCCCTTTTATTTCATCAGAACCTCATGCAGTTGGGTATTAAAAATAGATGTCAGACTGCATTGTCAATCAGGGATCTTTCCAGTTATGAAAAAGCACAACAGCTGTGTGATGCAGCATTGCAAACGGCATACTGGTGCACTATAATATTGTTTGGACTAACAGATACTAAACTTACAGATTATTATAATATATGACAAAATATACCATATTAACAAAGTCTGTATAGATCTTTTTTTGTTACCCGAATGTTGCGAGTCAGGGGGATAAATGTGGCTGAATTTTATGAAGAAGGGATTTTCACAGAAGTAGCTTCCAAAGTTTAATATTTTTGTTAAAATAGGCATATAGTTAGAACACAAACATAAAACTGCTCTTAGCCCACTAACACTAAGAGAATCAGCTGTTCAAGTAATGATCCATACTCATTGACAGAACCCTTAAAGCACAAAAGCCCAATTAGTAAATTAGTCATGGTATTCTTGCCAACA
The DNA here is from genome assembly GCF_016077235.1 of Cyprinodon tularosa. Taxonomy (NCBI): domain Eukaryota; kingdom Metazoa; phylum Chordata; class Actinopteri; order Cyprinodontiformes; family Cyprinodontidae; genus Cyprinodon; species Cyprinodon tularosa. The sequence continues at coordinate 356,663 of NW_024038862.1, read as the reverse complement.
AATGAAAAGAGAGTGAATTGTTGGTGCAGCTGTAGGTGTTTTTAAACCCTTTAAGCCTACAAGCATTTGTGAAGTTGTTGTTTGATTTCTCCAATAAAGCAGACTGGACAGTCTAAATGTAAAACGAGCAACTACATAAACACATTACACAGCACAGGAGAGGAAGAAGCTCTGGGCAATATATTGCTGTATAGTTTTACCTCAAGTACAAAGGACCCATCTTTGAGAAACAGAATGTTGAGATTTTGGACAGAGAGGATAGATGGTTTGAAAGAGAGTTGGAGGCAGCCATCTTAGATAAAAGAAAAATAAGCCATCATTTAACAGAGAAGGATTGCAGGTTCAGATTCCAAGCAATTTAGTCATGGAACTCAATCCAAAAAAGTTACACAAGAAAGATTTTACATAATCACACTCCATGATTGAAAGGTCTGAACACAAAATCCATACAGAACAAAAAACTTCAACAACCCAGGAGAACAGCAGGTGTATATATCTGTCTTGGGGTTTGGAAAGTTAGAGTTCCATGTTGCTTAAAAAATCAAACTAAAGATTGTTATAGTGTGAGCCGGCAAAATTGACTCTTGCATCAGTGTCAAAACCGTCTGTAGAAATCCTGAGCAGTTGTCCGGTTGCCTCCTATTTGAGCCTGTTTTGTGGTTTCCATAACTAGGATGAATTTAAACAAGCAAACTTTAACATACAATATGAAAAAGTTAATAACATATATGTCTTTATTGTTTAATAAATGTTTTTTTGTTTTGTTTTTTGTTTAAAGCATTCTAAAGAAATACAATGGAAGGTTCATTGTTATTCTAAAGCAATAAAGCTAAAGAAAATAATAAGCAAACCAGGGTTGCCTTTTTTATTGTGTATGTAATTCAATTTCCCCAACTAAAAGAATGATGTATTTTAAAATATGCATTTACCCTTAATGAACCCATAGCAGAGTGAGTCACAGCTAAGACTTAGCCAATGTCTTTGCTGAACTTCAAATGGCAGCATGATTGTTACTACCGTGTAATATCTAAAAAAGTAGCACCAAATGTATTTTTCTTTCACATGCACATGTATTCAACTTCTACTTATTCAGCTTTGTATCACACTCGTTTTCAGTTGTATTCATTTGTGGAATTATGGAAATTGTCTAAATCAATAAGGGGCTCCATCTCACAATTGATAAACCTCCTCTTGTTCCGAGGGATTTTTATTTTAACACTCCCTATGAATATTACATCCTACAGGTTAGGAAATTAGTACTGATAATAAAATTGAGATCTCACTTAAAAGAAGAATAAAAATCCACACTATCCCTTTAATGGGGAAACTTTAAAGATAATAGATTGTTAATTGATAATTGGGATTGCACCTGAGGCTGTTACAGAAAAATTAGTTTTAAATGTATCAGTTATCAAGAAACCAGTAAAAATAATTGCTTTCTACCTTTATACAGCTGAAGTCGTGCAACCTGAACTGATAATACATTTAGTGCTTAGTTCAGGAAAAATAAAATGAAAGAGCAATAGGCTGGGAGTTGCATAGTCATCCTTATTTTCTATGAGCAGTTAAGTACTTTGTTCCACACCTACATACTAACAAAAAATATGACAGGAAAATATATATTTTAAAGTGGTGAAAATTATGTTACAAATTCAACTTTGCCAGCCACAACCAGCTATTTCTCTATCCTTAATATTCAACCACTAAAATTAGAGCTGTTAGTCTCTTACTCTGCAGCTATACGCTTCCTAATTAGAGTTGGGTGGAATTACTATTCAAATAGGATTAAATTACTGCTGTGACATTGACTGATCTTTCCTTCATTTTCCACTTTCTTGTCCCTTGCTGTTTAGCATAACGGCTTTGAAATTTTTCAGGTTTGAGCTTCTAATAAGAGCTTAAATGTTCAGTTGTTTTTCATTTTTCTTTAACCATATCTTTCATGTTTTCCATTTGCAGTCAAAAGAATGCAGGGGAAGAAAAAATTATTTTACAGTAACAACAACTTGATAGTAAACAAAAGTCAGTAAACACATCACTCTGTAGAACATTGTACCTCTGACTTAACTATACATATATATGTATGAATCATTTTGCAGACTGTCTGGTACGACAACTCCAGACCTCGTGGTGAGCACCAGTCACCAGATGTGGCTAAACTTCAAAACAGATGATACCAGTGGCTCCCTTGGATTTAAAGTCACCTATGAGGGTAAGAATGAAAACCATCGATTAACATTTGATTTACACCAGATTTGATGCCAATATTATTTTGAATGATGTCTTACTTATCAACAAAATGGGTATTAGTTTAAACAAGCCAACGTAATCTGTGACCATTCAAATAGTTTCTTTTTTTTGTTTGATATTTATTGCCAATCTTTAAAGAACCACACTAATGACTTTAGAATAAGTATTGTAGGTGCTCATGGATCAAGAAATGGATTTGTTGCATCTTTAAACCATTTAAAGTCCAGGATCTTATTTTTAGAAATAATATTACCAGTAAAAAGACTTAAAGATAGGACTGTTTTCCCTTGAAAATCACCTGAATGTCTGAAGTAATTATTTAAAACAACTACACCTCAGTTGTGGGAGTCTCAACTAGGATGTTAGATGTCTCTATTCCTTTACATACAATAAAAAAAAAAACAACAGAATTATGATACAATGTGTTACCAATTTGAGCTGCACAATTATTCCCATATAGAGAACAATCATATTGTACAATACAAAAAAAAGAAAAAAGAATTGATCCCAAAGGGAAATTAAGTAGGTTATTGTAATGTTCTATTCAAATTCTAGACCTTAACCTGACCTTAACGTGCTGCTGTGGGACCTTCAGACAGCTTTTCTTAAATAATTGTTATAAATCTTAACAAGATGCGGATATTTTTTTTCTGCTTTGGAGGCTGATAGAGGCATATGGAACCCACTGCTTCAATTTATATACACTACAAGCTTTTGAGGTGCAGGGCCATTTCAGAGACCATTGGAAGCCAGGGTGGACATGTGTTACCTGAAAGGAGTTAAAGCTTCCATCGTTGCTACTCTGATCTGCTACATACAGCAGTGACAGCCTCAGAATGGCTGTGGCAGCAAAGGGTTTGGCTCTTGGCAGCTGGGGGAACGGTTCCTTGGCCGACCCAGCGCTCCTGGAGGCAGTCCCAACAGTGTGGTTGGGTTTGGGGGACTCAGTACCCTGCATCTTTTGCTGTGCTTCCTTATCCTGGGGATGTTTAAGTTGCTGGCGACCTAATTCAGTATGGGGCATGTGGCTGCCTTGGATTAAAGCTTTGAGTGTGGCAGCTTTAGACTCCTGGGGTGGTTCTAACTGCACCTTACTGCTCTTAGTGAATGGTGGGCATTCTACCATTGTAGGTTTCAAACTTGCTCACAGAACGACAAACACATTCATTCCTTTACATATGTTTAAATACCCACAAACACAAAACCATTCCACATGGTTGAAAGTAAAAAAAAAAAAAAAGAAAAAAAGACTTCATTAAGATTTTAGTGGTCAGATTACTTTCGTGCTGAATTGAATCTGGATTTAATAAAGTTGTTCAAATAATTAGGATCCTATGTTGAGTTATTCTTTTTGTAGAGAAAAACTACCCAAGCACATGTAAGCAGCCATCTGCTCCATATGGTCTTCCTGTAATACTGCAACAGGACATGTATGAAATATAAATATATATAAATACAAAATTAATAAATAAGTTAGTGTTTCTCTCTTTATATGTAGAAAGTTTTTTTTTTCTTTATGAAAAAAGCTATTTTCTATCCATCTATCACCTGCATTACCACTTTTAGAAACTGATTTGAATATGCAGTTCCAAAATCTGATGTCATTTTATTCAAGTTCACAAGCTTGATTGAGTTTTGTAACAAAGGTCCAACGCATGTTTTAGGGTTTAACATTTACTGGCAATTATTAGATATGAACTGTTCCATTATTAGCATCATATTTCATGTATTGTATATTAATGATGATATTTACCCCAAACCTTAAGTATAGTGCATTGTTTAATAATGACATGCATGCTTATTAGAGGTGTAATGTAAAATAATTACATATATAAGTTAATATGGATTAGTTTATGTGAGAAATTGAGTATGCACTGTCACTGAGTCTGTTTTTTTTTCTTCTTTTTTTTTAAACAATCTTCTTTGTGTCGGTCTGCTGTTCTTTCTGAGGCACAGCAAGCATTTTCCCTTGGCCAAATGTTTGTGTTTTATCACTAAAAATACCAGAGAAAGTGGAGCAGCATGTTGAACAAAAGTGTAATTAAAACAATGAGTTCTACTTAATGAAGGGGGAAGAAACACTTTGGAACACTTCACCTCCAAGATAGGAGCAGCCAACATCTAATTTGCATTTTCAATTACTTGCATTTTAAGCCTGATCACCAAGTTTAGTTTCCATTATGGTTAAACCAGTGCTTACAAGTTTTTTTTACCTTTTAGTCAAGGTCAAAGACTTTTAGTACTGCCCTTCTATGGAAAGGTATTAACACAAGTAAGCAGGTCTATGGGAGAGTCAGTAACTTCAGAACTCTGTGATAACAGTGAGGAAGAGTGTTTAAACAAGGGGTATTTATGTAAACCGAGTAAATTCATGTACCATGCAGTATGTATTTAACTTCAGGAGCCCATCATTTTGTCCTTCATACATTCATGCCTCTAAAACACCTTCTGCATATTGATATCATGTTAAAAATCTAGCCAAATATTTATTTATGCTAACATTAGTGCTGTTGTTAGCTGATTTTGAATTGTTTTAACATTGACTTTATATTTAATATAGCAGATCGTAGTTTAAATAGACTCTAACATAATCTTTTGGTTCATAAATATAGCTCCAACATTTCTGTGTGCTCTTTTTTATTTCATTTGATTTATGCAATAATAGCGCAACCTGTCACATTAAAGTGCTGCCCAGATTAATTACGTATAAATCTCTCAGAACAAATTTAAAAGGAAAATGGTCAACAGTAAAAAAGAATGAGGACCTAAAAAATTTTTTTTTAAACCAATAAGCGGTGAGAAATGAGCCAGCCATCAAAACAATTAAAAATCAGTAAACTATATTATGTCTAGCATGCGGTGCAGAAAGGCTACAGTATTTGAAGAAATGTGCTTTGAATGTTTTTCCATATATAGAACAGAACTGTGATCCTGACTCCTGAGCGGATTTAACTTGAAATGTGACACAGTCTCAGGGTTTGAGGCTGTGACTAAAAATCCCTATCTTTGTTATTTTTACCTTGGATGCTGATACTACTTCAATCAGGTCCTCAGCTTTTTTTTTCTTTCTATGTTTTAAATACTGTGAGGATGATAAAATTTAAGGAGTAGCTGTTGAAAACATATTGACTTATTTAATGCATTCTCAGGGTTCTTAGCATAAACCAGGACAAAACACATTCTTTTTTTAATGGAGATTGCAGCATATTTGTTAACGGTAGGTTGATTTAACTAACAATAACAGCAAAACTGTCTCTTATCTTTGCATTTTCATCATTTGTTGGCTTTTTAATTAATTTCTCTTGCCATGCACATACATTTAAATGCATATAAAATAAGACATATTCACCAATAGTTTTATAACCACACTAAAACAGGTAAATTTTTAAGAACTTCATATTACTTGAAGTTGTGAAGTTTATGTATGTGTGACTTTTTTGTATAGTTATGTGAAATAATATATCACACGGTTAGGTTCTGTCGGCACTTTACCTGAAAAAAGTCTTAAAATATATTCCCATCAAGGCTCTTTGTAGAAATTACCATCATACTCTCCTTTAAATGAGGCCAGCTAAACCCTCAAACAGCAACACACTTTATATTCTAAATGATGATCAACATTAGGCCTCCGTATGGATTTATTACCAGAACTACTCCTGGTGCAATTTAAAATCATATTAGGTCCCCGCCACCTCTCCCTGGATGGATGTGCTTATTACCTCCATGTTAAGATGCTTTGATGGGAATCCTCAGCATCCTATTGAGGCATCACTAGCAAACGCGGACCCTCTTTACACAGTTCTCCACTACAGGAGAATAGAGGGAATAGTGAGTGAATACAGGGTTGATGCATTGTTTTGATGATGCAATTTGCATAGAGGTCTGTTGAAAAAGGGTTGGATGTTTTTGTGTCTTGGTCAAGAAGTGCTCACATCAACTTCCCAATAGAGGTGAGAACATTCATCACTCAGTTACATGTTTCACCCACAATCAGCTAAGAATGTAGAGGGAAATTGGATTTTAATGAGAACAACATTTCAATGATTTAAGAGTGTTTTCATTAATATATACATGTATACATTTTTATTTCAAGGCGCAACGTTTCAGAGTAGAAATATTTCCCTTTCCAGTAAAGCTGGGCAAGTTGAAGGTATTTTAGTAAATAACTTAGTTTGATCTTTAAACAATTATTTGACGCAAATTACTGTAATGTCAGTATCATCAAAACAAATGTTTAGATTTAGTGTTGGAAATTTTCTTTATATAAAAGAGGATGCCTTTGCACACTGTTAAAATAACCAAAACATTTGTTTAACTCCTTTAAGTAGATTTTCTCTAAAAGAAGCATCACATTTGATGTTTTAATTATCCTTGAATAAATATTTGTTTTCATTTTAATAGCAAAATCTATTTCAAAGATTGACACTATTTTTTTCAAAAATACAGAGATAGACCAAGGCAGTTGCGGAGATCCTGGAATCCCTGCCTATGGCAAGCGGGAAGGGACTGGCTTTCGTCATGGGGACAGGCTGTACTTTGAGTGTCTGCCTGCCTTTGAGCTCGTGGGAAAGAAGAACATCACCTGTCAGAAGAACAACCAGTGGTCCGCTAAGAAACCAAGCTGTGTTTGTAAGTTATTCTTTTGTCAGCTCTATGAGTCCTATATGCTATTTACTAAATGTTGTTGTGGGTGAATACATTTTGTGTAGTTAAGTACAGGGACAGCTGCATTATAAAGGATGCGATTATCCTCACAGTTTGTCTCACAGAGGCTTTGGATTTAGAAACAATAGGGAAAATTTTGGGATTTAGAAACTATTATTAGCTAATTAACTCAATACACAACAAACAAAAAGGATAGTTCAATAATTAGGGGTGTAGGAATAAGAATATAGATGGCTGACTGTGCAGCAATTGTTCCCTGTTGTTTAATGAAATGGACAAAAGCTCTGATATTTATCCCTAAAATTAAGACAATGATGCTGAAACAAATTTAATCGGGCTTAGAATTTAAAGTATTTTGTTAAAATCTAATCATCAAATACTTGTATTTATGGGATAAAAGCATTTAGTTCAGGATGTGAAATTATTTATGACACAAAGCAAGTGGGTGCATCTACAGTATGAAGAAATCGTACAAAATAAAAGTAAAGGGACAGGACTTAAAAAACAAAACAAAAAAAAAACATTTAAATTCTGAAAAGCTTTTTCATTTACCCACCCTGAGTCAGAGTTGTTGTATAACCACTTTTCACTGCAGTTATAACAGCAACAATTCCAGAGAAAAGTCTTTTGCGTTTTGAGGGACTTAGGTTACCTTTTATTTTTTTTATTTTTTTGAGAGATGGCTGAAGCTTAGTCAGATTAGAAAGAGTGCACCCGTTACTCAATCAGAATTTTTCTCGACATTCGGACCATTCCAACAGATTAATATGCTTTCAGTTCCAATGTTGCTTTATGTTTAGGGTTGCTGTCCTGCTGGAAGCAAACCCTGCACCCCTTTTTTAGTGTTTAAAAGCTTTTCTTCTGTAACTCCCCTGTACTGCATTTAGCTCAATCCGTCCTCCCAACCACTCTGAGTAACCTCACTTTTCCTTTCTAAAAAAAATAGCCTCCCCACAGTTTAATGTGGTCCCTATAAAGTTTTACCAGATGGGCTTGTGTTTACAGGGATGTGTAATGTAGGTTGTCCACTAGTCCTTTGTGAAATGTTCATAGCTTCAAATATTATTTTATAACTTTATAGCTCTAAGCACCTGCATGTTTTATTCCCTGAGCTGGGTGCCGTGTTCTTGGATGGCTATTTATGCTCCCGGTTTGCTAACAATCTCAAACAAATACTGTACAAGCCTTTTAAACAAGGGCTGTATTTATAGAGGAACAGATAACATGCGGTTTGGTGCTGTTTACTTATGACAATGTCACTGTTGAAAGTGATTGCAGGCACAGAATTTAGTCACATAAATCTATTAGAAAGAGGGGAGTGCTAAATACAAATGCACACAAAACTTTCCAGCTTTTGAGAACATTTGCGTTTTCTATTTAAACAAGGGGGTCAATATTTCCCCCACCACATAATAGATACAACTATGTGTGGGGAAATATGTCATGATTGGTAGCTTTGAAAGTGCAAAATAATTGTGAGGGGTATACTTGCGTTCACAAGGCACTGTGTGTCCATTTTGAGCTTAGGTGGTTAATTAACTAAAAAAATAAATAAATAAAAAAAGTCCAACAATCATTATTATCTCCACCTGGTGTAGATACCACTGAGGCATAATTGCGAAAGCTCTTTTCTAACTATTTATCACACCAAGTTATGGTGTGCTCTTATTAATAAAGGGTTGATAATCTTTGATGATATAGTAATAATCATAGATTTAATTTTACAGCGAGGATACAAATTAGGGTATAAACGAGTTATTATCTGTCCAAGTCGACTATTGGACAGTAGAAGTCAAAGTGGAGTCGATGCACCGTTCAAGTATGATGTTATCGCATTAAATCAGGGTGGACAGGGGGATACAGGGCAGGTTGGGGCCAAAAAGCAACATTCAATATGTCCAGATGTGAGTCCAAAATGTCAGAATTAGTGTTGAGGTCAAGGCTTTATAGAGTGGACCAGAACAAAGCCTTGTTATGGTTTAGAAAAAATGCAAATTGAACCGGACGGACAGGTTCACCCCTTAGTAATGGGGAGTCGTTAAGGTCTTTGTTTGCCTCCAATACTCAATACTGGCCTATGCCGCTGAAAAGGGAGTCATTAGGGTGACCTAGCTGACAAGGCGAGATGTTTTGGTCCCCTGCATGGCAATGAGGATTGAGATGATAGCGGGAAGGAATCAACTCTATCGCTGCATTGTAGTCCATCCCCTCTGTTTAAGGTTGGTTTTTCTCTCTTAACATAAATGGCTTCCTTCACACCGCTTTCAAACCACCTGTCTTTGTCCAAAATCTGAACATTCTGGTCCTGAAATCTTGGAACACAAAAAAAGCTTCCTGGATGGGAAGCGAAACGTTTTAAAACTTCAAACAAAGTCCAGTGGATTGTTTTTTAAACTTTTTTAGAGTGGGTGTGACCTGGATGACTGAGAATCTTTACCAGCAAAATACCCTTATACAAACGTATCACAGCTCCCTCTGGTCCAGTTGGTGTGTCATCGATCTAGACACGTCACCCACATTGCGCAGCATTGTTTGTTAGGGGGCCAGGTTTGCTAGTGTGCCCCAGGGCAGTGGTGGCTACAGCCACCATCAGCCTGTAAATGAGTGAATGACTGAATGTATGTCAAAGTGATTCAGAGTCCTCTGATTTGAAAAGGTGCCATTTTTGTACAGGCCTTTTGTCTTCTGTGATTTTATTCAACTGTGACAAACATTTTCTGGTTTTATTTGATTTATTTTGTTGTTTTCTTCTTATGCTACAATGCAAAACAAAAAAATAAATAAATACATTTTTGGTGTTTGTCACTGAGTTTAAAATTGATTTTCTGCTCTAAATTGTTCAGTCGTCAGTATCTTCAAGTGAATTTCCACAAATTCACTTTAGTGAATCGAATTATATTGTCTCCCCATCAGAGAAAGTAATTGGAATTTGCCGAATATTTTTGGTGTCCTTGGTTATTGTGTTTTGACTCTTTCTTTCTGCTTCTTTTGTTTGTGTCTTTATGCCATTTCTAGTTTCCTGCTTCTTTAACTTCACCACTCCATCTGGGGTGCTACTTTCCCCCAACTACCCCCAGGAATATGGAAACAACATGCACTGTGTTTGGCTCATCATCACCAACCCTGAGAGCAGAATCAACCTGGCCTTCAATGACCTTAGCATGGAGAAACAGTTTGACTTCCTCTCCATTAAGGATGGTGGAAAGGTTCTGCTCAATTATGTTTTATTTGCCTCACTTACTTTTAATAGCTCTTGGCATCACTTTTTGTTATCTATAGATTTGTCATTGTCTTTAAATCTATCCGTACTATCACTACAAGGCCAACTGCTCTGACTGAATATTTGAAACAAAATGTTCTTATCTTTTTCTTCTCTACAAACTGAAAATCTTTCATCTCATCAGCAAATGTTCTGTCCTTTTTCAGGCTGAATCTCCTATCCTTGGCACGTTCTCTGGAGATGCCCTACCTCCTCCCATAACAACAAGCGGTCACGTGGCGCGACTTGAATTCCTGACAGACCATACATACACAGACAGAGGCTTTAATATAACTTTTACAAGTAAGATTCCTGTAAAAAAGGATGTATATGTTTATTTGTGGAGCACTTTTACACAGTTAACAACTGAAAATAAAGTGCTGAACGTAGCTAATAACAATAAAAAACTATTAAAGAATAAAATACAACATAATAAGATTTTTTTAGGCTAAATAAACAAGGTAACAGCGACTAATTCTGGATGTAATTTGTCTCATAAATCATTCCTCATATCCCTTTTCCCTGTCTCTAAATAAACTGCTTCTACGTTGAAACACACAAACATTGTACAATACATTAAATGTAAATGTAAATAAAGAATAATATTTTCACCTGACATTTTGTGACAGTGCTCACACTCATCCATTTTAACTGCCACCTTTTGAGGAAATACCACATGATTTTTATAGCCTGACAAAGCAAACACTGGGTGCTTGCTGGTAAACCTATTTCATGGTTGTACTACACTGTGAGAATTATCATTTTTGCTGTCGATGCACTGTTGTGCAGAGATCCTGATTTCTAAATTTGCACGCACCCAAAGAAATATAAAACATACAAAGATTCATGCAAAACACTTCTTATAGACACTTCACTTCATCACCTACATGAATTCTGAGTCATGATATAAACCACAGCCAATGTTTTTTATGATTTTAAACATGAAAAGAACATCTAACCAAATTTAAATTCCCACACAATTGTTTTTTAGTACTAAAGTAACTAATTTTAAATTGATATTGACTAATATGGTTTTAGCTAAAGAGGCTTCTTCTCTCAACATCCCGGAAACTTCAATCATGTCTGGCAGCTTCTGCATCCAACGAATAAAAGTTTAATTCAAAGCTGATTTTCTTTTTTAGAAATTAAAATAAACCTTTTAATGTTTTTGTTGGTCGGTAAACTGCTGCTAAAATTCGATTCTCTGTTGCGCATGTGCGAGCATGTGTATTAGAGCAATGTATGCCATTCTGACCGTATATGCTGTCAGAATGAAAATAGACAAGTGGAAATAGGACAATGACGCTACTCTATACATGGCATGAAAAATGTGTCCCTCTTATTGCTGCTGAATTAAATCCCTATGCCACAGTTTATAGATTTTTATTTGGAATGATGACAAAATGTGAAAAAAATTAGTAATGACCGAAGAATGCTTTTGAACTCTGGCTCCAATTTAACCAAATCCAGGTATTCTTGTTAAGACATGATGATGATAACAAATGGTTGGTAATACATGATTTAGATGGCCATCAAAGTAAAGTCATTGTAGCATGATGGAAAAATATCAGGAGATGTTAATTGAAAACGACATTCTGTTCCTGTGAATAGTGTCATCTAACTGCAAGACAGTTTTTAAGAGGTCATAGGTCTGGGTACACTGCTTCCATCATTCTTGTGAATTAAGGACATGCCAACCTGCACTGAGGCAATTTCTGGTACACTAATAAATATGATATAAGTGATTGATGAAGAGTAGTTGGCACTCTGTTTGGGTCCATTGGATAGCAAAGATGGATTCATCAACACTTGCATGTGTCACTGGATGCTGTGTACACAAGAGTGAAAAAGACTGAGTGAGAGATAGTGGGGCAAGTAATATATTTGCTTACATTCCTTTTTGAGCGGTGATATGTCTTCTTTTAGAGCAACACGTTTTCATGTTTTTTTTCCTTATCTCAGATATTTTTATTAATATCATCTGGAGTAGATAACCTGCAAGGCAGTGTGGTTAGAGTTAATGCAGGACAGTGAATCATTGGGACTTAAGTAAAATAAAATTCCCTCTAGTCTTAGGTAGACTTGTAGTCATGCTTCTATATACTTCATTAAGAAAGGGGGGATAGACTTTGCAATGAAACCTTCATCATTGTTTTGTGGTCTTAGAACAGAAACTGATCATCTCAATTGTGGCAAATATGTTTAATTTATCAAATCAAAAAGATAAACTAGAGAAGGTTATGGTATGCTTTGTTCTGCCTGTTTTTATCATTAAATTTCACCTTTATTAGCCAGCAGGTTATTTAATATTGAACACAAAAATAAATTGCAGGTATTGGGAGAATGCTGCAATAAATGATTTTCTATATGCCCCCTTTTGAACTAAAATAAGCAAACAACACAGTCTTTAAAGTACACAGCCTCATTGTTGTTATGTGCAAATTTTATGCCTCCTTTTCCATGAGTTGTTGGTGTTTCAAATTAAGTTAATTAGAAAAAAAAGTGGAAATCTGACACCAAACTTGCATATATGTGGATAAAATCGTGCAGAATTCATGTGATTATTTGTTAAACCTTTTTTGATAAAGAAAAGTTTTATTTTTTTCCACTAAATGCTGCATTAAAAATGTAAAAGGCAGCAGAACTCTTCTTATACTTCTGTTTGTGCCACAAATTAACCAGCTCCTTGTTTGAATTTTTCAAAAGCATTTCGCCACAACGAGTGCCCAGATCCAGGGGTGCCAGTTAATGGAAAGCGTTTTGGTGAAAGCCTTCAGCTTGGCAGTTCCATTTCATTCCTTTGTGAAGAGGGCTTTGTGAAGACCCATGGCTCTCAGACTATATCCTGCATTCTGAAGGATGGCAACGTTGTATGGGACAATGCTGTTCCCCGTTGTGAAGGTGAGTGAGGGAATCCCAGCTTCAGAATACATTCTTTTTGCTTAGTGTGTGAGAAATGCTTTGGATGACGAGTGAATGCTAGAAGCCATTTCAATGTCAAACACCAGCAGCGCATCACGCCAAAGAAACTGCCAACATTCAAGAACACACATGCAAATGTCATTGTTTTCATATAAACCTCTTACACGTTTTGTTATGAAAAGTTTGGGAATCAATGATAAAGCAGACAATCCAAGCCAGACGTGATGCATTTATGTCATAAATTTTGGAATACAAACCTTTTAACTTCCGTTCTTCACGGTCCATTCACAAAAAATGTGTTTTATCCAGATTTATTGAACTTAGCGATACTAAAACCCAAAAAGGGTGAGGGTGAGTGTACATGTCAATTCAAACATGTCTAGCCTACTCCATCTTTCACCGCATACAGTTGTGGTCAAAAGTGTACATACACTTGTAAAAAATCATAATGTTATGGCTGTCTTGAGTCTTCAATAAGTTCTACAACTCTTATTTTTCTGTGATAGAGTGATCGGAACACATACATGTTTGTCACAAAAAACAGTCATAAAATTTGGTTCTTTCATAAATTTATTATGGGTCTGCTGAAAATGTCACCAAATCTGCTGGGTCAAAAATATACATACAGCAACATTAGTATTTGGTTACATGTCCCTTGGCCATTTTCACGGCAACTAGGCGCTTTTGGTAGCCATCCACAAGGTCCTGGCAAGCTTCAGGTCGAATGTTTGACCACTCTTCTTGACAGAATTGGTGCAGTTCAGCTAAATGTGATGGTTTTCTTGCATGAACCTGTTTCTTTAGCACTGTCCACATGTTCTCAATGGGGTTTAAGTCAGGACTTTGGGAAGGCCATTCTAAAACATTAATTCTAGCCTGGTTTAGCCATTCCTTTACCACTTTTTATGTGTGTTTTGGGTCATTGTCTTGTTGGAACACCCAACTGCGCCCAAGACCCAACCTTCGGGCTGATGGTTTTAAGTTTTCCTGCAGAATTTGGAGGTAATCCTCCTTCTTCATTATCTCATTTACTTTCTGCAAAGAACCAGTTCCACTGGCAGCAAAACATCCCCAGAGCATAATACTACCACCACCATGCTTGACAGTAGGCATGGTGTTCCTGGGATTAAAGGCCTCACCTTTTCTCCTCCAAACATATTGCTGGGTGTTGTGGCCAAACAGCTCAATTTTTGTTTCGTCTGACCAGAGAACTTTCCTCCAGAAGGTTTTATCTTTGTCCATGTGATCAGCAGCAAACTTCAGCCGAGTCTTAAGGTGCCTTTTCTGGAGCAAGGGCTTCTTTCTTGCACGGCAGCCTCTCAGTCCATGCCGATGTAAAACACGCTTGACTGTGGAGACTGACACCTGTGTTCCATCAGCTTCCAAATCCTTGCAGACCTGCTTCTTGGTGATTCTTGGTTGACTCTTAACCATCCTGACCAATCTCCTCTCGGCAGCATGTGATAGCTTGCGTTTTCTTCCTGATCGTGGCAGTGACACAACTGTTCCATGCACTTTATACTTGCGTATAATTGTCTGCACAGTTGCTCTTGGGACCTGTAGCTGCTTTGAAATGGCTCCAAGTGACTTCCCTGACTTGTTCAAGTCAATAATTCGCTTTTTCAGATCCACACTGAGTTCCTTTGACTTTCCCATTGTAGCTTTTGTAGCTGAGTCTAATCACTGGGTCAAATGAGCCCTATTTAAATGGGCTCATGAGAAGTCAACAGCTGTAGTCAATCAGAATCACTTAGAAGAAGTGAAGAGGCCATGACATGAAGCTAATTTGATTGACACAACTCGCTACATCACCAAAGTTGACAAATTTTGTTGCTGTATGTATATTTTTGACTCAGCAGATTTGGTGACATTTTCAGCAGACCCATAATAAATTTATGAAAGAACCAAATTTTATGACTGTTTTTTGTGACAAACATGTATGTGTTCCGATCACTCTATCACAGAAAAATAAGAGTTGTAGAACTTATTGAAGACTCAAGACAGCCATAACATTATGATTTTTTACAAGTGTATGTACACTTTTGACCACAACTGTATATGCTCTGTCACCTAGCAACCCTGACAGTTGACACACAAAGCAGGCAAATAATTGACATTGAACTTCTCACTGCTGTCCTGGGTGCTAATAACATTATTAAAGAGCTTCAGCTGCAGAACTGTTGTCATATCATATTTATAGTCTCCACACTGCAGACATATTGGAATCTGAGCTTAAATGTCAACCCAAACCCATTTGCACAAGGACAGAAAATTATTCAATAAAACAAACATTATCCGCCACATATCTGACTCAATAACTATTTAAAACTACTATTTTCATTCAGTTCAGACAGAGCTATTTACATACTTGTATTATAATAAACTTCACTTCCAATATTCAGCACTGTTCAGTGCCTTTTACCTTTTTCCCTTGAGCACAGAGCAGCCAGCTTGCTTGGACTCGCAATGAATCACAGGATACCCTAGGCTACGTAGGACACACCGGACCAGTCCTTCAAAGCAGGCAGGAAGAGACTGCATTTGTCGGCCGCATAACGAGATTTCTGATCCAAACAGACCTGTGACGTAATTAGCCAATCTGGCGATTCTAGGACACAGCCGCTGAATTTGAACTCAGCAACAAAACATTGGAGAAAAATAAGAGCAGAATAAAAGCAGGTAGTAAAGCAAATAAAACAGTTGGATCATAAGCTTACACCATTAATTATTCACTTAACCCTTTGAAGCCTGAACCATGAAATAATTGACAGAACATTAAAATTGTTCAAAATTACAATGTCTTTGAACCTACTGAAACATTTTGTATAAGTTAAATTAGATCATTTAATGCCATCAATTTTGATACATGAGGCATTTCTGTTATACAGAAATGCCTCATGGCATATGGCATATGTTTTCTGTTCACTACATTTGTCTAAATGTTTAAATTAGTGTTCAAGAACAACAAACATCACACTGATGATGCAGACATTTCCAAAACTCATGTATCAAATATGATACACTTGGTTTTAAAGGGTTGACAGTTTAATTTTAACTGCAAAGGCAGCTCTAAACAGAGAGGTTTTTACTTTGACTTAAAAAAACTCAGACTTTCAGCACTTTTTCAGTCTTCTGGGAGTTTGTTCCAGATAAGTGGAGCATAAGAACTAAATGTTGCTTCTCCATGTTTGGTTCTAGTTCTGGGTCTACAGAGAATGCTTGAACTATAAGACCTGAGTGGTCTGGGTGGTACACTGCCAACAAAACTCTTATGTATTGAGGTGCTAAATAATTCAGTGATTAATAGACTAACAGAAGGACTTTTAAGTCTGTTCTCTATATGAGCAGAAGGAATCATATTAAGCTTTTTTTGGACATAAAGGGATATCTTTTTCCTATATATTGATTTCTTATTATGTAACATTTAAATACAATATTTTTCAAACAAAACCCTAACCCAGTATTTTACTATAAATGGTCCTTATACTACGATTAAAAGTGTTAATCCTGTACATTTAAGTTTATGTGATGATGTAACCGAAGATTATCAAGAGGCTTTCCCCCCCCCCCAAGTCTCTGAATCAGCAGACAAGCTGTGCTTATGTAGAGATTGCTGATCTTTCAAATTACCCCTCCCTGGGTTTATAATCAATAAACTGTTTGCAGCAAACCAGAAAAGGACCAGTACAGCTGGCAAAGCTTGAATAAACCTTAGCATTTGCCAAGGTTTTTTTGGACATCCGCAACAAATCAATGTAATTGCATACATGACAGAAATTCTTAGAGAGCTAATCAAATTCACTATCTGGGATATGCAAAAAGAAAATTGAGTATTAAAACATGTCATTCCCTCCTCCTCTATATTTCTCAGCATGCTTGATATTCCTTTGAGACTATCTATCATACGCCTGCATTTGTAGCATAATGCGTTTCTTAGATGTCCTTCAGTATGTTGAGCCGACTGATTAAATCATTCCACTTTGGAGAGAGAGCAGGAAGCTGGTACTGTACAAATAATTGAACCATTTTTGCAATGTGTAGTTAAGGTCATGCAGTTATAGAGATGCCCGGTAAAGTGAGAGCTAACAAAGATGAGAAATAAGAAGAGGCTTGTGCTCTTAAGGGTTTTGTTGTTGTTTTTGTGCAAGTCATCAAAGTCATCTGTTCCATACCTGATAGAGATAACACCTTTCACCTTTGTGTAATACATTTTGCAATGTATTTAAATCAAGAGTGTGGTAAAAGCGTGATATGCATAATACAAACAGATAATGCATGCTATTAAAGACAGATGCATATGGAGTGGTAAGCATATTTGCAAGAGACCTGGTTAACCTTGAAATGTGCCATCACCAGTTTACATTAAATATAGCGTGGCAGTAAAGGAAATGGGAGGAGCCCCAGCTAAAGCCAGAAATCATCAATAGACCTTGTCATATATCACCTGGGACAGACATGCATAATTAAGTCTCTGTCTTTTTTTTTTCTCTCTTCATTTCTTCTTTCCTGCTGTTAGCCCCATGTGGAGGAGATCTGAAGGCTCCCAGTGGGATCATTCTCTCTCCTGGCTGGCCAGAACTATACAAGGAGGCCCTCAACTGTGAATGGATCATTGAGGCTCCTCCAGGCTATCCCATCAAGATCATCTTCGACAAGTGAGCCACATAGT
This sequence comes from Cyprinodon tularosa, assembly GCF_016077235.1. Lineage (NCBI taxonomy): Eukaryota > Metazoa > Chordata > Actinopteri > Cyprinodontiformes > Cyprinodontidae > Cyprinodon > Cyprinodon tularosa. The sequence continues at coordinate 338,898 of NW_024038862.1, read as the reverse complement.
TAGCAAATGTTTTGTTCTTAGATGTTAAAACTGCTTTAAACATTGCTGGATGTCTCATTTCTAACATCTTATTTTGCATTTATCTCTATGTTTATTCTCTTTCGCTGTTCTTAGTAGTTTTAAAGTGACTGATGAATACACAAACCAACCGTGGGGACCGAAATATTTAAATCTACTGCTAATACATAATCACACAGAAAGAACACAATTCAGCGAACATAAATAGCTAAGCTGAAAGTGTGCATCTCTAACTTGTGACAAGAGGGATTTTTTGCAAAAAAGCAATGTTAAGCCATAAACACACCAAATCTGATTTTGTGTGTGATCTGACAGAAAATCCGACGAGGTCGGGGCGTTTGGCGCTTATTGAAAGTAAAACGCGATGAACACTCCTGACACTATTTTCTGTAAGAAGGCTTGCATAGCTATGACTGAGATAGATCCCAGGTCGTAGTTACAAAGTAAAACGCATCCACTTTGGGGGAAAATAACAAAAAAAATCATCTGTCTGTCTTTGATACTTCATGATTTACAGTATTCTGATTTAAAATTGTTACTGTTTTTTTTTTTTTTTATTCTTAGGAAGCACCCATTTTGCTTTTCCCCTTGGAATTCTGTCCAGACTTGTCTGCTTCATATGTGAATGTTGTAAGAACATTGTTACAGATTTTTACGTTTCTGCAATGTTCTAACATTTCTCCTAAAAAGCATGTATGTCATGTTGGGTCTAAGGAGCTTAACCCAAATGCAGAACACCACCTTCTTTGCCTTGACCTGGTTCTGGCTTGAAGTCTATTGTCCAGACGAATAGTTAGCCTGATTAAATCTTCCAGACTAGTTGGTTCATCGAGTGTGGCAAGTTCGTCCTTGATATCTTCATTTAAAGCCATAAAATAGGCGCTCTTAAGCGCGCATTCATTCCATCCAGAAGCTGCGGCTTTGACCCGGAAGTTAATAGAAAAATCTGCCACAGTCTGATTTCCTTGTCTTAGACTGAGTAGAGCTCGAGAGTCAATGGATTGATCCGAATCTTGGTTAAAGACTTGTGAAAACTCATTTAAAAATTGCTCAAACGTGCACTGAAAACGGGATTCTAAGGCAAACCTAGCCTCTGCCCATTCAAGAGCTCTTCCGGTAAGTTGAGAAAGAATAAAGGCAATCTTTCTCTTATCGTTAGAAAAACTGGAAGGTGAGTGTTCAAAAATTAATCTGCACTGGAACAAAAATCCTTTACATTTGTTTGGAATACCTGAGAATTTCTCTGGAAGTGACGGACGGAATTCCGGAAGTGACGAGACAGGCTCTGACCTTTGAGGCGGACTTGGCTCCGGAACCGGAAGTTGAGCAGGCGCAGCGTTAGCATTTCTCACATAGCCTGCAAATTCCTGAAAAGTTTGATTGTGATGTTCAAAACGTGTGTTTAACTCACGGAGGGTTAGTTCGTGTCCTTGGATTTGAGTTGCTTGTTCCTCAATCATCCTCCGGAGGTGATCTGCTGGGTTTTGTTTTAGGCCAGAGTGTTCTGTCATGTGGGGTCTAAGGAGCTCAACCCAAATGCAGAACACCACGGAGACAGAGTAAAAGTTAACAACTGTTTATTGAGAGATTCACACAATAAAGTTATTTGCACTGATACTGGAACAGGTCCGGGATGGAATCACAGGGCTCTCTGCAGAGAGGGACAGTTTGATTAGCCAAGTAGCAGAGGAGTCTTGACAGAACTTGTAACTGATCTGTACCTGATGGTAGTTCAGACTGAGCGTTGGAGAGAGGGAACCAGAAGGGTCCAGAGACTGAGGGTTCAGCAGAGGGTTATGCAGCGGCAGGGCTTGACTTCAGACTTGAGAGGTTCAGACCTTGAGTTGATCTCCTAGTTCTCTCCTGAGAACTAGCTTGCAGATAAAGACTGTTGATCTTCAGGTTTGGCTTCACAGAGCAGGCAGGCAGGTCTTTGAATGTGAGCTCCTGAGTCAATAAGGTCTTCCTAGGAAGGTAGAGAGGACAAAGGCAGGTTAGAATCAGGTTGGCTTTCAAAGCAGTCAGAGATTCAGGCAACAGGTTTGGCTCAGGCTTGCTAACCATAACTGTTTAACACTCTGGCACTGAAGGGAAGTTTGGCCGCTTCTTATAAAGCTGGTCTCCTGATGAGATGATCAGCCGCAGGTGTGCTGGTGGCTTCAGCTCAGGAGACCCAGGGACGCCCTCTGCTGGAGAAAGGTTGCAGATCTCCAGATCCCAACAATGTAGCTCAAACATTCATTTCTTAATGACAACGAAAGGTTGTCAATTAAAAACACATTTTAGGTTGAGTATACAGGAACGTCCAACCATTGATGTTTTCCTCTTTTTTCCTCTTTTATCCATTTACTGCACCTTTGTGATAAACTCATTGATGATTCAGCTTTTTGCATGTTTTCATTTCCAGTTATGTGAATCATGTTTAACTTTACTTACATGACATTCATGTTCAGTTTTAATAACCTGACTACTCATTAATGACCAGCGTTTTGCATTTAATTTGTTTGAATCAGGAATCTTCCACATGACTGAATGATGAGCTTTGGGTTGGCATGTCTATCATGCTGTAGAAATCATTACAGATTCCCTTTTACTGTGGCCATTCATTTAAAGAGAACACAGCCACTTGAATTTTTGAAGAGAAAATAAACTGATTTGTTGGATCAAGAGGAAACACGTCGTTCCGATGTCAAAGAAAAGAAAGACAGACAGATGAAGGATTAAAGACTGATTAAATGTTTTAAGTGAAACTCATCCTTTCACAGCCATCTCATCCATGCTCCTGCAGCGATAGGAACCCATTCATAACAAATCTTCTATAAATGTTTGGTGCTCTTTAATTTTTATGTCACATCAATAAAATATCACAAACCGTTTCATTCAGATGACATGGTTCTACAACCAGGCTATTTATTCATGGCTTTGAAGATGAAGTGGCTGCGGCAACAAAGCCTGAAATGCAAACCCCCCCCCACCCGCCTACATCCGCCCTCAGACTCTACATATACACACAACAAACACCACACCACACACATGCCACAGTTCCACTTTTCAGATGCAATAAAATAGAGTTGAAAAGAAAGATAAAATGTTAAGATCCTCTCTAAGTGCTTTGAACAAAATGTCGTTATTTTCTTTTCCTTTGCTTGGTTATTTTTCTAAAAAGAAAATACCCAGTTCTAAAGTATACCACAGATAGGCTTTTATCTGTGTTACTATACAAAATATAGCTCCACTAAATCCGGAACTGTGTGTTTAAGTCGGAATGACATGTATGTTTTATTCAGACTACTGTAGGTCAAAGGCTAGTTTCATTCTGGGAAAAAATATGTGTTATCTTTTCTGAATAAGACATTTCATATTATCCTCAGCTTTATTTACTAGTTACGATAACATCATCAGTGACCCCTCACAGCCCCACCATGGACTGCTTTCCCTGCTGCCCTCTGGGAAGAGGCTTCGCAGCATTCGCTGCAGCCCTGCAGGTTCTGCAACAGCTTTTCCCCCGCTGCCATCAGACTATTTAAGTGTTGATACTTTTATCATGACACTAATCATGACTTTGCATCACACTTGTACACATCATATTGTACTGCCAACGTGGCTGTTTTTTTCATAATCCCTTTAAATAGAACACAACTCAATGTTCTGCAGCATTTTGCACCATAATTATTTATTTTGCACTGCACTGAACCTTTACATATCAATGCCTTTTGCAACATGACTTTAAACAGGTTTATTTTTTCCTACACTGTCTACATTCTGATCACTTTATAACTGGAAATGTTCATTTCACCGTTGTAAGCTGTTTATTCACTGTTGAAAAGCTGTATGCATCGAAATTTCATGTTGTATATAATTAAGTATGTCTAAGTCATACAGTAAGACAGGGGTTTGATTAAAATTTCAGAATGAATATAAGGCCACTGATTTAACTTCTATGTTTATGAAAATTTACAAAGTGGGTTTAAAAAAATCTAACCAAGCACCGTACAGGATCAATGTTTGTATATTTCATAAAACAATATGTTTTTTATCCTATTAAATAGGTTTTTCACATATAAATACGGTTTAACTATAGAGTTTTCATACCAGAAAAAAAAATCTAACCTTTTACCAATCTGCTTACACTGCTTTACTCAGTGTATGACACTGTAGGCCTGCAACTTTGCACAAAATTGCCCATACTGGGACAAATAAAAGCTACTGAACTGAACTGAACAACTTTAAACTTTCTTCCAAAGCTGGATTTAGGTAGATCTTGCTTTTTTTTTTTTTTTTCTTTTTAGTTTTTTTCCTTCTTAAATATTCCTTTTTCAAAGCTCAATAAATTCTTTTTCAATGTTTTTGTTGGTTTGGTTTTATACTCTGTTTAATACTTGTCGTCTTTTTTTTCAGATTTCGTACTGAGGTCAACTATGATGTTCTTGAGGTGCGGGATGGACGATTTCCTTCCTCACCTCTGATTGGAAGTTACCAGGGCACCCAGGTTCCCCAATTTCTCATCAGCACCTCAAATTACCTGTTCCTCCTCTTTACCACCGACAAGAGCCACTCTGACATCGGCTTCCGTATACGTTATGAGAGTAAGGGTCAATCCAGTTCAATACAATAAAGTCCAATACACATTCAGAAAAAAACAAGGATGTTAGTTTTTCACCATTTTATCATCACTGTCTATGTGAATTAATCCTTTGCAGAAGCCCAATTTGAAGGCAGTTCCTTTTATTCTTTCCGCTACTTATTTTTGGCTATAATAATGATTCTCTGGTCTCATTTTTACCTAAAAACCCTTCTTAACAAAACAACTATAATTTAGATGGAAATGGCTTAAGACAATTCTGTGAATTATGCCTACATTAACACAGACACACACACAGACAAAAATCAAACTAAAGTGTCTCCTATGCGTACTATTAAACTTTTTACTCTTAAACCAGCCTTTTCTAATCATGTAATTTAGTTCTCTCTGCAATCTTACTCGTGTCTCTATATTAATGGCACCACTGGTAACATTTAAAGCTTTCTCTACGGGAAAATCTCTGTCCAGCTTCAAATAATTACTTTAAGCCTTGGAATACCACAGGATATGAAAACCGGGGGGGGGGCATGGCTTAAGAGTTCTTGTTGGTTAATGGATATTAAGGGCTATATATATTTATTTGAATTATTTATAAAGGTTTTAAAAAAGGGGATTTGGGCATCATAAGGCAAGGATTTTTTTTTCCCAGCTGTTTTCATTTGGATTGTTTATTTATCATATTTTATTTTCCTGTGGCCTTTTATTCCAGCTTTGCAGCTGCAGTCGGACCACTGTGTGGATCCTGGCATACCTGTGAACGGCCAACGACATGGCAATGACTTCTATGTGGGCGCGTTGGTGACATTTAGCTGCGACGCCGGCTACACACTAAGTGATGCTCAGCCTTTAGAGTGTGAACCCAATTTCCAGTGGAGTCGCCCCCTGCCTAGCTGTGATGGTACGTTCCATAATATTGACCTAGAAACAATTATTAGCTGGAATTTCTTCTTTTTTTTTCTCTCCCACTCGTAAATGGGATTAAAGAAGAATACCTTGTGTGCTTTTTATGAATGAATACATAATTTCAGCATTTTCTTTATCATATTAATATATATTAGCAAGTCGTTAGAAAATATTTAAAAAAAGAGCTCCTTAAAGGTTACTAGTTTTACATATTTGTTTAGAAATGTTTTGTATTTCTATAATAACCCTTAATGTTCTTCTTATCAATAAGAAACTTTGTATATAAAGAATGTATTGATGTCAATATTCTCTACTACTGATGTTAATGCTAAAATCTTCTGTTTAACTTTTACCCGAAAGATTAGTCTGCTTAATCGTTATTTTTTTCAGAAAACTTGAGTTCTTTTCTCATCTTCTTGTTTTCCCTTCTGCTTCTACTTCTCTCTGTTGTCAGCACTGTGTGGCGGCTATATCCAGGGCAACACTGGAACCATCCTTTCTCCTGGCTTTCCTGATTTCTACCCACACAACTTAAACTGCACATGGACAATCGAGACCTCCCACGGAAAAGGTTAGCACAGGAAACCCGTGTCAAAACATGCCGCAGTCAAATTCAAGTCCCGTTACAATGTCATTTCCCCCTACTGAGTGGCCTTTTTATTTTGCCGGACTAGCTGTCTTTGTCATAGTAGATTGCTGAGAGGCTGGCCTGAGGCTGCGCCGCCATGAGATGACTCTCCAGTCATGTCCCCTTTGACCGAGCTCTCACATCAATTTGACACAGCCTCATTTGCAGATGCTCCATCTCTCAGAGAGTGTCTGATAAATAATTAGCAAAGAAGATACAGGAGAGTAGCTTCTTATCCAAAAAACATTTTGAAAAGCTTAGCATATTGTTCATTATACTCACCACAGTAAATGTCAAATTATTACACTAATGGAATAATACATTATTTAAAAAATGTGATATAATTTTTACATTACCTAGAATAAAAAAAAGACTAGATTTGTATTTAACCCATAGGAAAATAATAAATGTTTATGCAATGTTTTTTTTGTCTTTTAATTCAGGTGTACAGTTCACCTTCCACACCTTCCACCTTGAGAGTCCTCATGACCATTTGTTGGTGACGGAGAATGGCAGTTTCTCTCAGCCCCTCTGGAGACTGACTGGCTCCACTTTGCCTCCTCCTTTAAGCGCGGGCCTGTTTGGGAACTACACAGCACAGATCCGCTTTCTCTCTGACTTTTCTGTTTCTTATGAGGGATTTAACATCACATTCTCAGGTGAGTTTTTACCTGCAATTGCAGAAGAAACTGGGAGACTGTGTTTAGCCATGCAAATTTTGCAGAGTCAAATTGGAAGGTAAACTGAGGAACCTGAACTAAAATATTGCTCCATAACAAGAGAACTGAATTAACATTCAACAGCTTAACCTGGGAAAACACAGAAAATCTAGCTGTTGCTGAGGTCCTTTGCAGAATCTCAAAGTAGTCACTTACCAAATTCATTGAGGTCAGCCAGCTAACGAAGTGTGGATTTTACTTACAGGCTTTCAAAATATCCAATTTGTTATTAAGAAAACAAAGTCTATGTTTTCTCCTCCAGTTTGGATTGATAGAATCACAGAAAGCCCAATAATTAAACCTTTTAATTTTCCATTAGATATAGGAAATGTTACAGAAGAGAAACATTCTTGACAGATTTATATTTTGAGGTGTTAAATAAAGATGCAATACCAGGCTCAGATATTGACTAATTAGCTGAATGGGATATTTGGAATTGATACCGGAGATCCAATCAAATACATTTCACTTGGAACTGTTATTTATTTATTTATTCTGCTGCTTATTTTTTTATGTAATAATGCAAAGTACATTTATATCTGTGTAAATTTGTTAAAGTTCTTTAACAATGTTTACGTCAAGGCTAAAACCTTCTCTCACATAAGATGTATGGTTCATTCTTTCACCAGTTGAATGTGAATGGATGTCAGCCGATACGCTCTGCACAAGGATCAGTATCAGATTGAAACAGAAAAAAAACTGAAGCGATGCATCGCTAGTATTAAAGTGACAATTACATTTTCTAGCTGCCAAAGTAAAGGGAGACAGTGTCAATGATCATAAAGAATACTTCAACATCCTAAAGAGTGTCATGATTTTCCAGTGCTGTAAATTAGATGCACTCTGAAGTCGTAACACTTCAGCTTACACAAGGTCTGTCCATCTGCCAAGCAAAAGGGTTTATTTCTTAGTTTTTCATTTTATCGTTGACAAAAGTAGAGCTAATGTAGGATTGGGCTCACTATATCTGTTAACCTAAATTTCTTTTTCTTTTTTTCTTTTTTTGCAGCAAATGATGCTGTGGTTCAGCAGGAAATGTTTTATGAGATTTTAAACCATTTGACTTGAAGAAGACTTTGGCTCAAATTAATATTTAAAGATTTTCTTTAATCATAAGATCTGGGCTGTGTCTGAACATCCACCCCAACCCCTAAATCCCTCAAGCACTATATAGAGCAGCTACTATATAGTGGACTTGATAGCAAGCTCAGTTAACTTACCATTCGGATCACTACTTTTCGCTCCCCGTTGGCCACATAACTCCACCACATGGTGTCTGCTCCATCTTTATTATTAGTCGCCGCTGTCTAGGGATGGGAATCGAAAACCGGTTCCTGTTAAGAACCGGTTCCGTATATTCCGATTCCATGGCATCGTTTGGCAGCTCTCTGAACGATTCTTTATTCGTTTCCCGCAGCACCAGAGCCTAGAGCGCCGGCTCTGGGGAGCACGACTTACGTCACGTTTTTTACGCAAGTTACGCAAGTTGGAAGAACTATTCGAAGAGGAAGACCACGAGCTGAGGTCACTTTGTGAATCAAAGCCCCGTCTTTTCTTAGCCCAGAGGGTAGATCAGGAAAAGCTTGCCCTCCATCCCCTGCAGGGATAGCGCCACACTGTGGTGGTGGAACAAGCAAGATACGCTGCCCTTGCTATCTGGACTGGCTGAAAACTACCTCAGTGTGCAGGCTTCCTCCACCCCATCTGAGAGGGTGTTCTCCACGGCTGGAGACACCATAAGCCTTGAAAGATCCCGTATCCTTCCAGAAAAGCAGATATGCTCATCTTTCTGCAAAAGAAGTGTTAATTTTCCCTACTACTGTTTTATAATTAGTATTTTTTGTTATTTAAAATAGGTTATTATCCCATCATTTGTTATTAGACATTGTTGGTTATTAAGTTTGTTCTTGTATTCATTTTTCATTTAAACACAAATGTTACTCCAGTTTCACATTTCCTGTGGACATCTTGATCTTGTTGAGTTTGTAAGATTGTGCAATAGTTAAGTAAACAAAGTTGATTCTGATAATCAAACTGTTTGTTCTCCTTTTTCCCCCAAATTGGAATCGAAAAAATAATCGACAAAGAATCGAATCGTTTCATAGAATCGAAAAGGGAATCGGAATCATGAAAATCTTTTCAATTCCCAACCCTACCGCTGTCGCTACCCAACAGTGGGCAGCCGTGACCACTAATCCCATAATGCTTTGCGGAGAGAGTTTTTGCGAAGCATCCTAGGATATATCTGCTCGTTTAGTGACAAGAGACGATCACTACTTTTCAAGTAGCATTGTGTGAAATTTCAAGTCAACTACTTTTTCATCCACTAGACCTTTGGACTAAAATGGAATAACCACTATAAATTGCTCTACTTAGTAATTAGGGTGGACATTTGGACACACCCCTGGTTTGCTCTCCTCTTATTTAAAAATGGGTCTCGAATTATTTGCTGCAGCTTTACACAATGCAAAATCCTTTGAAAGAATCTGAATAAAACATGATTCCTTCATGGCCCTGCAATAAATCGTACTGACCTTATATTTGTTTATATTTCCCAGAGTATGATTTGGAGCCCTGTGAGGATCCTGGAATCCCGCCATACAGCACCAGAAAAGGTCTCCAGTATGGGGTTGGGGATGCCCTCATCTTTTCCTGTTTCCCTGGTTATCGACTAGAGGGTCCTGCGAGGGTGGTCTGCTTAGGGGGCAGAAGGCGAGTGTGGAGCTCCCCTCTGCCAAGGTGTGTTGGTAGGTGGTCAACTGCTTTCCTTTTTTTATTTCACCACACTCCCAGTCCTAGCTAGTCCATTCACAAAGTCCTACAAATGAGAAAATTTAGTAAACTACAATTATACCAGAAAAGGAGACATTTTATTTGAGTGTTCTCCTCATTAGCAGCTCTTTTCACACAGGTTTTGTCTCTTTGTTGGATGGCTTCCCAGACACAGTTTGTGTGACTCTGTCCAAATTATATAGGGCAGAAGTTTTAATGAGGATGGCTTCAAAAAGCTGAAATGTGTTAATTATTGATGTGACTTGTTTTTTAATGCAAAGGGAAATGACAGGTCAAGATATAGGTCAGTTTATTTGTTTTATGACACAACAAACATTTACTGCTACATTTATCTGTTAATATGAAAATGAATTTGATCCCAGTGGCCATAATTAGTGGTAAATCACACATCAGAGATGTCATTGACCTCCTCGTGGTCATCGTTTTACTGAAGCTCTGCTAAAATGCTTTACATATTAATTAAGTTTAGCTACCTTGCAAAAAAAAAAAGAAAAAAAAATACTTATGATTATAGCTTCCTTTTCTGCTGCTGTTAATCCGTCTGTAGCATCAAATTGCTTGTTTTGGGGTTCTTGCTTTCTTTGCCCCTAGTTGAATCCGAGCCTTTGAAAGCTGACAGTGAGGAGACATTCAGGCATTTTCATACCTCTGTCGCTGTCTGCCCTATTTTAGAAACTTCCCACTTCTCCATCAATACAGTCTAATCCACTTACCTTATTATACCTAGCTGCATTCCCCTGAGTTAAAAGCCAGGGTACATTAGTGGGCATTTTAAAATCCTGCAGCAATTTTGCTGTAGAAAATGTTGTCCTTTTTTGACTCTGGACCTGATGTGAAGCATGAATAGCAATTTTCAGATAGAGCTGAAATTACAGTTAATCATATTCAGATTTCAGCGCGATTATGATGATGTCTTGCTGGACATTCAGGTATAGGTAGTCACCATATTTTTCTCCATATGAACTCGCCCATTGCCCTGTGCATGACAACGGCAATGAATACCTCGTGAGTTTCAAGCATATAGCGATTGACATGTCCTCTGTTCCCTTCTGTCTCTGCCTGGATCTCTGCTCCCTCTCCTTTTTTTCTAGCTGAATGCGGCTCATCCGTGACCGGCATGCAAGGGGTGCTTCTCTCACCCAACTACCCTGGTTACTACGGCAACAACCACGAATGTATCTACTCTATCCAGACACAGCCTGGCAAAGGCATCCAGCTAAGAGCACGGGACTTTCGGCTGGAGGATGATGACGTTCTCAAAGTGAGGGGGTGGTGGGAGTAGCATCTTCCACTACTCCATGCTCAGCCTTGTTTGCATATCTGAGTGTGCACACCTGATGCTGCCTCCCACTCATGAACTACTTTCTTCCCTTCTTCCTATCCTCCAGGTCTTTGACGGCAGCAGTAATAAGGCTCGTCTCCTGGGAGTGTTTACAGAAAACGAGTTGCTAGATGTAACCTTGAACTCCACCTCCAGCTCCATGTGGCTGGAGTTCCTCAGCAATGCTGAGAACACCAGTAAAGGATTTGAACTGCACTTCACCAGTAAGAAACAACCCGCTTTAAAACAAATAAAGAGCTTCTTAACCTCTAGAATTGCCAACATTAGATTTTTATTCCCTTTTTATTTCTTTTTTTGCCTTCATGCCCTTAAAAAGTAAAAGTAACACTTGAAATGTTTCACAAATTTTCATGTTTCGACTACCAGAGTTAAAAATCAACGCTGCACTGTGAATACATAGTAAAGCAGCATGATGGACCTAAAATATCCCTTTGCTTAAAGAAAATCGATTAAAGGTTAAGAGGTCTAACACACAGAAGTACTAAAAGGCCGAAGCTACAAGGAAATATCACTGAAATGACAGTTATGTTAGTTAGTCCAAATCCAATTGGGGGTCTTTAACAACTTTTAAAAAACTGATTTTTATCTATACAGTCTGTTCATTCTCACATATCTTTGGAATTTTTTTTTTTACAAAAAACAAGCAAAAATAAAACTGGTCTCCTTGTAAATCTAATAAATATAAAGGCAATACTTTTTGTGGTTTTATTTAGAATACAGGTAGAATACTTTAAGCGTGTGGTTGTCCTGGGAAACACTTTGAAGGGTGTGAATACTTTTTCAGCATACTTTGAAAATGATTTATTTTCTCTTTACTACTTTTTTAATTTTTGGCTTTTCTTCTGTTTCTGTGTGAAGGTTTTGAGCTGGTGAAATGCGAAGATCCAGGTGTCCCTCAGTTTGGCTATAAACGTGAAGACAAAGGTCATTTCGCAGGAAGCACTGTGTCGTACAGCTGCGACCCAGGCTACACCTTAAAAGGTCCTGAGGTGCTGACCTGCCTCAGGGGTGAGAGGAGAGCCTGGGACAGCCCACTCCCCCTCTGTGTTGGTGAGTTATGTCTTACATTACCGATTTGTGCCTGTTTTGCAAAAAAAAAGAACTTTTTTCTTAAAACAGTTGCATTTTTTCTTGAATTGAGGAGGCGAGTGAGACACTTTGCCAATGGAACAAGATAATTTACTTTAGAATAAGTGAAAAACAATTGCATTGTCTTATTTGAAGTGCATATTATCTAATTATTTTACTTTAAGAGTTAAAACACTCATCGCATTGGCAAATCATCTTATTTACCTACTCAATTTAAGGGTAAATACACTTAATTTAAGAAATGTTGACTTATTTTTAGATCGTTTTTGCAGTTTGTGCTGCTCACAAGGGGATTAAGCTCACATTTACTAAAAAAACAAAAAAAAAGTTGTTTAACAATTACTTTACCAATTATAATCATATTTCTTTTTCTTGGTAATTTAGAATGTCATTGCTATGCTGAAACCGACTAAAGCAACACGTGACAAAATAAAGCTCACCTCATGCTATCAAACCAGACAGGAAATGTTGCATATTCCTTTTTAAGCTATCTAGCTGCTATACCTCTTATTGCAACAAAGCCATGTCATATCATTCTTAAGTAACATGAATTCCAAAGGTTCTCCACACTTTGCATGGCCAAGTGCACTATTACCTTTTCTTACATCAGTACTATTTATATTTTACATTGTGTTTCGTCACTGACCCAGTTCTTCCTCTTAGTTACATGAATGCTGCAGTTTTGGTTTTATTTCTTTAAACAGGCTTTTTAAAATCCCTTACATTGAAGGGACATCAATTTATTTTAATGCTTTCCCAGCAGCTTACACAGTATTTACTTCTATTCATCTTTTTTTATTATTTATATTGCATTGTGATTACAATTTTGCTTTAAATTAAATATGTTTTCTCCTGTTCAAGAATAGCAATATAACATTTTGCTTGTCAACATAAAGCAAGAACATAATTCTGAGGTTCTTTCGAGGCGCTTTGGTTGTAAATTGTTCAAACTGCAGTTAAATAAAAGGGCCACCGATACATTTATAGCAAGTTTCTATAGTGCTCAGCTAACATTATGGTGATGCTAAAGCCGCCAACTGAAACATGCTGGCAGTCTTTCAGAAAGCACCCAGAAGAGTGGGATAAAAAACAACTTGTCAGGTGTTCCTTGACACATCGACCAGTGTGATTAGAATACTATTGCTCAGCTCTCCTTTCAGCCCATACTGACAGGTAATTTCATGTCTGGGTGTAAAAAACATTCAGCAAACTGTGTATCCCTGAAAACATTTATCCTTGGCATGACTTCAGTGGAGGTGATACTTTAACAGGTAAGGTGAATTCTGGGGCAGATTATAGACTATTTTTCATTGCGGGGGACTTTTTAGCAGTCAGACAGGACACACACACAAAAAAAAAAACTCAGAGTAAAGTAAAGCAGCCGACCAAAGCAGATAGAAGGAGGTTGCATACAGACAAATCTGAGTCTCGACAGGAAAAGCTGTGATTTATAAAGTTAGGTGCACTTTAATGGGAGGGCATATGCAGTGGTCTCCAATATTCATATCAACTTCAACCTCCTTTTTAAAATTGCTAAAAGTCTTTAATGACATATATCTATTAGAGATTTTTTGTTCTGTGCTTTTATTCAAATTTCAAGACTTGGAGAAGATCAAAAGCTTTGCAGTATCCCATTTGTATAAAAAGGAAAAATTCAAATAGACATTATTTTTAACATTTTTGTAAAGATTTTGAAAACATATTTTATACTTGTACTTTATGAAATATTAATAAGATACACAGGCATTAAAAAAAAATAACAATACTGTACACTGAAAATGTTATATTTCAGATATCAAATATTGTTATTAATATTTCTGCTTATCTTTACTATCATTTTTAAATTGCCTAAATAGATTGTGTTAAAAAATATAGTTAAGAAAAACCAAACTACTATGAGGAAAAATGCAAAACAAAAATAAGATCATACATTGTGTGAATAGTGAACGTTTTCCTGTTTCTATATTTCCTCCATTTGTTTCTTAAAAATTTTATTTATTTTATTTTACCTTTATTTTACCAGGAAGTCCCCTGAGATAAAATCTCTTTTTCGAGGGAGACCTGGCCAAGAGGCAGCAGTATAATAAGACATATAAAAACACATAAAAACAACATAATAAAATCAATCATAAACTAGACTCTAGAATAACAGTTACAATTCTCTGTGCAAGCGGTTTTCAATAGTGATTTAAAATGCTGTAGCGGAATAAGAAAATAAAATAAAACCCTAAAAAATAAATATGGTTATTTTAACCTCGATCTCCCACAGCAGTCATTTTGACAGCTCTATTATTTGCATTGCAAATTTTTCCCGTTTGTCTTTCTACCGTTGCCTAGCGACTAAAATTCTAACTAGAAATTTCTGGAACTCTTTGGCTAATATGTAAAAAAATGGCTTTTCAAAGAAAGCTAACAGCAAAACAGCTTTTAGAATTGCTTCAAAATATTGATGACACATGCGCTACAGAGAGCCACACATTACCGACCCCTCCCCCACAGAAGATCCATTCCCAGGTGTGTCAAATGAAATTGTAATTTCAAAATTTGAACCTATGTATTAAAACAGTCTTATTTATTTTACTGATTTATTTTTAAAACAAATTTTTGACTGTATATAATAGCATATGCTGTAATTCAACCTTTAAAAAAGTATATTAGACCTGTTTTAAGGTCTTCATATCCACAATGGGTTTACAATGCACACTATATCCATTTCAGTCAATGACACCATTACTACTTTTGCATTTCAATGGAAAAAAATGCTACCCATCAAACTGACTGTCAGTGGGAGTTCTAGTGTTAAAACCTTGGTAATAAAGCTCACAACACAAAGGCTTAAAGTGTGTCTGTTGCTCGATACACAGAAAATAACTATTCATTTGCAGCTTATCTAATGGCAGGTTATGACTTAAAGCTAGAGAAGAAATAAGGATATTTTCCCCTTTGTTCCTCAGCTTATGAATGTAGCAGGATGAGGTCAGGGTTCTCACAGTGGTCTGGTTTCTTCCAACTGTAATCTCACAGTGTTTATTGAACTGATGCTTGCCACCTCATCATTCAACTTGCAGACAAGTATTTGGAAAGCTTCACATCTGCGTCACTGACTACTGCGTCAATAAGTATAAACTGATTGTGTGTAATTTCCTGGAAGTGGAAGCTGTTGTTTTTCTTACTTTAAGTGTGCGATTGTTGCACGATTTATTCCTCCTTTTTAACCGTGCCTATTGATTTTCTCATCTTGCTTTCTGTCCTCCTTTTAGCGGAGTGTGGGGGCACAATCAAAGAGGAGCCTTCTGGTCGGATTCTGTCTCCAGGATACCCTGCTCCATATGAGCACAACCTGCACTGTGTGTGGACCATCGAAGCTGCTCCTGGAAGCACTATTAGGTCTGAAAAATAACCTTACTCTTGTTGACTTTTGTTTTCTGCTTCAGCTCTTTGATTCTTCTCTATATAGATTTTCTCTCTCACATATTGCTATATAATCAACTTCAGTAGGAAATTAGAGCAGGGGTGCCCTGGTTTGAATCGTACCTCACTGGCTGATCATTCAAAGTATCCTGGCTTGGTTAATCTCCTGCAGTGCACCATCTCGCCACAGGTTCAGCACTGGGACTCCTTCTCCTTGCCATATACACCACAACCCTTGGCCACATCATTCAGTCACATGGTTTCTCATACCACAAAACTGAATGGGTTGTTTTCCCAGCCAAACCTACCAAACCCCACAATATTCACATCCAGATTGGATCCCTATCTCTGACTCCATCAGAGGCAGCAAGAAACGTAGGTGTCATGATTGATGACCAATCAGCCCAAAAAGTCACATCACCCCTGTTTTCATTGACCTTCACTGGTAACTCCTGGCTGCCCGCTTCAAATTCAAGTCCCTGATGTTAGCCAACAAAGTGCTTAAGTGTACGGCTCCCATCTAGTTGAACCCTCTTGCAAAGCCTTATGTCACAACTCAGTCACTCTGGTCAGCAATGGATTGTCGTCTAGCAGTGCCTACCCCACGCCTAAGACAATCCAGACTGTTTCCATGTGTTGTTCCGAGATGGGAGAGAGACCTAGTACATAGCGCTACAAGAACAGCAGCATCCCTTCCTATCATTAGGAAACTCATTAACCAACCTCACAAAAAGAACATCTCTTATCCTAACTCTTATGCATAGCTCTATACCCCTCTACTACTCTTTATGTACTTCCTTTTGTTTCTTGTTTCTTGAAGTCCCTGCAATTCTGAAATAAACAGATTTATCTCTGGAACATTATTTGTTGATGCAGGGGCAGTGGGGGAATAATAACTTGGGAGAAATTACTGTTGGGAAAAAAAATTTAAATGTTAGACACAAGTAAAAGTATTTGTCTTTTAATAAGCATCTCTCTTCTTTCCTTTTTGAAATCATAGTAAGTAGGATCCAGTCTTGGCAGTGACCTGTACTATTAAAATTAGGTGAAACAAAATGTTCTCTTAATAAACAGGTGAATTAATACTCAAAATCATGTTCCTCTTGCTGAGAATGGATATTCTTTGTCATTTGAGACAAAAATAATTATTTTTAGATCATTCCCCATACTGCTAACTTTTTTTTTTCATCTTTAAAACCCGCTAAGCCCTTTACTAAAAAAAACTATTTCATATGCTTAATTAAAATACTCAATACTGCATTTCAGCGGATGAAAAAAAAGAAAAAGTTTTTCATCATTTTGAACTGTTGTTCATAAAATAGCATATTGGTTAAAATTCATGACTTTTTTTAACAGAGATTACTTTAAACTTCCATCGGATTGAAGTTCAGTTCACCGATACCAATGTCAAAGTAAAAACATTGAAAGTTAATCTAATATAGCTGCTTTATTTGCGTTCCGCACACAAGTGTTCCTGAAATGCTCCATATCTGTCATTTGACAACTCTAATGTTATTAAGTATTCCATAATTAAATCTAATAAGTATATATATATATATATATATTTTTTTTTTTTTTTTTTTTTTATCATTCTCTATACCTAATGCTTAATAGTAATGTAAATCAATTTTCTGCTCATAAACTCTTCAAATTTTTGAATATAACTTCAACTTTTTAGGCATAGCTAATATTAATGGTGTATTAGCATTTCAATATATTTAAGTTCTAAACTTTTTTCCCAAAGCCATATCCTGACTACTTAATTCCCTTAATTTTTTGGTGTAATTTGTATTTTAGACCTGTCAGCGCCTGACCATAAAATAAATGTACCAACTGTTTTACTACAATATCTGTGCATTAAGTGGAATAAGATGTTTGTCCAGTCATCTCCATTTTTGTGTATGTTTTTTTTTTTTTAAGGTATTCTATTAAAATCCCGCGTTTCTCAAGAGAAAAAAACTTTTCCCTGACAACCTTCCAAAAAAGCAATTTCTACCTTTTTGTGTTCCCTAAGCTTTAGAACTATATATCCCGGCCAAGGCTTGTAGAGCAGAACATGAAAAAAAGCAAATAGAGGTTGCTTTAATCCTCTACACGATCATGGCAGGATAATGTATTTTTTTAAAAACATGTTTCTCTATTAAAACATGCTTATATTTGGAGGAGAGTATACCTACTTAAATATGTAAATTAGATATATTTGTTTAACCGTTTTAGAAGAAATGCTATGCCACCTTGCACATTGCTATAAAGATAAGGATGCCCTTAGGGACATGTCGGCTGCCTCTTGTTTATCAGCTACTAAATGGATAACACTGTTCAAAAGAGTATTAAAATAAATAATATAAGAACTGAAAATCCAGATACTTAAAGAAATTGCACTCATGGTCCTGATTTGTTCAAGGAGTATTATCAAATGGCTTGCAGATGAGAAGAGGGAGAGAGGAGACCAAACATTTCAGCTGAAAACCCCACAGAATATTTCTGTTTATTTGATTCACTTTCCGTGAAGGTCCCTTGATTTTTTATAATGTAATTGTATTTTCATATTTAATATTTCTTGCTATCCTCTAGTATTTGTTTTTCAATGCAGGCATATAGCTGCACGATATATATTTTTTTTAAGAAAGAACAATCATTTGGGAAATCAGATCACTCTATATTCTGGTAACATGCAGTGCTTTTCCTTTATCCATGCAAACTGGATTCATTTATTATTAGTTTCTGTGCTTAAAGTCCAGAGATTTCCCCTTATTTAAATCTATTGTTTACACCTGTTGTGTGATTCTGTGCTTTATTTATATATTTTTTTCTAATCTATTTGTACAAACAAGATGCTTTACTAAGCATCATGTTTGCTTTACTACATCTTAGTTTTATCGTTTCCTTTTTTTGACAGACACGATGTGAGTGGATTTTAAACATTTGTTGCTGTCCGTCACGCTTCCCACTCTTACCTATAAACAACTTGTCTTACTGTTTGCCAAACCCAAGGAGGCATACATATCACCGCCTCTCCTCCCCCGCATGGCTCAGTTCAAAACCTGGTTCACTACCAGCATGTGTACAAACTTCTTATACACAGAGACATAACTGTGATACTCAGTGAAGAGATGGTCTGAGTAGACTGAGAAAACTCTGAAGGACTATGTCAGCTCTACTGTGTAGGAAAGCCTGTGTGCTCCTCATACGGAGCTTAATCAATGCTCTGTTTTTTATAAAGTGATGATGTTTCTCCAATAGCAAAACCTTGATTAACCCCAAAATAAAGGCTGTCCTCAAGGGAAGAAAAGAGTCTTTAGAGCAGAAAAGAATGAGGAGCTGAGAGCCCTGCAGAAGGAACTGAGAGAGTATTTGAAAAATGAAACAACATCAACAGAAAGAAGATAAAGGGCCTGCCAAACTACAGTAGCAGCCATTCAAAATACCCCTTTCCAGTCAAATGCCAGCAGAAAGGCAGCCCGCTTCCGGGCAACTCCCAGCAAAGTCCTGGGCGTGCATATTTTCCACCCTTTCACTGAATTACAGGGTCCATTCAGGAAATGATGCTTTTCTTTAGTTATGAATGTCCACAAATCATAACAGAAATAATATTTTAGTACAAATATTGATGTTTAAAAAGGAATTGTAGGGGACCAGCCAAGGACCACCCAAGGGCCCATTAAGGAAAGTGGACAAAGTTTGAATGGCTACTACTGTATTTCTGGTTACAATCCGAAAAACATGATTGGAGATTCAGCACTACCTCCCTGTGGGGTCATGTCTCCCCAATTCTAGATACATGAAGCTGCAGAGCAACTTAAAAACACTTCACGGAAAAGACTATTACATCCTATAAGCACAAAATGATCATCATCATAAGTCCTTCCCACCAGCAGCTGTTAGACTTTTTAATGATTATGTTGCTTCAAGCTACAATCAAAGGTGGTTATTCTTGCTGTGCTTTGTAAAGTTGTATAATTTATTTTTCAAAACAATGTTTTTTTTTTTTTTTTTTTTATACACTCATACCATATCAATGCCTGTGTTTTTGTTTTAAGTTGTCCAACTTAATTGCTTTCCAACTTTCTGTTTTTATATTTCCTCTTTATTTTATTTTGTATTATAGTAT
This sequence comes from Cyprinodon tularosa, assembly GCF_016077235.1. Lineage (NCBI taxonomy): Eukaryota > Metazoa > Chordata > Actinopteri > Cyprinodontiformes > Cyprinodontidae > Cyprinodon > Cyprinodon tularosa. The sequence goes on along the minus strand of NW_024038862.1, from coordinate 319,302 downwards.
AATATAATAAAGGTAGGGTAGCACATTCACTCTAACTTGGTCTATGGCGTTTCACTGCAAATAATTCTTCATTTTCAGTCCTTTGATCCTACGCATTCCATTTATAATTGAAAATAATCTACCATGCATTAGCTCAGGGATTCCTTAGGTATTAAGGGATGCAGCTCAAGATGGGAAGAATAGCACTGTACAGGAAACCACCACTTTCATGTGCAACGCCACAGCCTGCTAGAAAGCTCAGTGTTGTGACTGCAGGCATCAGAAAATCTTAATGACGCATTTGTTAGAAGGTAGGTGACTCTAGAAAGACGGAAGAGAGTGGAAGAATTTTGGACGGAAATAATATAAACATACAAAATAGTGATGATGAAGGAGACAATAAGCTGTTTCGCTAATTTGAATTCCACTGGTTGCTGCTGTATATATTAAAGAATCTGGATGATTAAGGTATAATACTGGAAAAAAAAGTAGAAATTAGGAGCTCTTCTATTGTTTTAATAAAATTCTTTAATATTTTTATCATGCCATATTTCAACTAGAGATGCACTGATTAGTAGTTTGTGGCTTATTTATCCTCTATCTAACCTCCTTGTGTCCATTTTTCTAACACATTTATTTTTGTGTTTAAAACTCCATTTAAGAAAAAAATTAAAAATATATCTCTGTAATGCAAGATTAGGAGAATAGCTAATGGCAAACAGAGAAAGTATTTGCTCTAAAAGCATACATTTTTACTGTGTAAGCTTTTTAAGTTTAAGACGTTCTTCTGTATCTTATATTAGTGATTAGTTTGATAAGCATAACTTTGTGTGAATATCAGGCTCTCTGTGTATTTCCTGGAAAATCCTTTCCTTAACATACTGTAGATTTCCAAAACGCTGCTAACATTTCCAAATCCCACATGTTGTATGACAAACAAAGATTCAAAGTCTGAGGTTTAAACTGGGCCACTTTATCATATTTTTAGACTTGCTGTTATCTGAGGTTGGCTCCGGGTCCCTAGCCAGTTTATTTAGAAACAAAAAGAATCAAGTCCTTATTATGCAACTAGCTTTCCTTTTAATTAGTAACCTGACTTAAGAGTGGAAATCATCCAAAAAGATGCACATTTACATCTGGTCGTTTCCTTTGACTTCACTTTTAACGAGACAGCTGCTGAAAACAGCAAACTTTTAATCTTTGTGTCTCAAGAAAAGCTTCCACACAGGAAGGTGCTGTCAATGGCCCATTGTAATGCCAACAAGAATGTGTTTAATGGTTGGAAATTTAAAGGAGAGCTCTGTGTTTACCCCTTGAAGCTTTCTCTCCCCAGTTCTCTTCCTGACAAGAGATCACTCGGGACAAACTCTTTAAATAACCCTTCACAATGTAAATGTATTAAATAACCATGAGACATGACAATAGATTTTGATAAAAATTGTAATCTCACTCAGCCCACAGAAGTTGCCTAGACTTACAGAAGGCAGAGCCTACCAACTTTTTTACTGAAGTTGACCCTGAACTACAGTTAAAGAAGCATTTTGTACAACTCCACTATGCCACATCATCACATCATTACATCATACATGTTTGGAGATGAGGAGACATCCATGGCTTCAGCTATTTCAAACTACTACCGGGTGTCTCAGATAAAAACACAGAAGTCGCTGTTAAGAATCATCCACTCAGTCTGTGCCACCATTTCCTTCCTATATCTGTTATGTACAAAATGAACATGATAACTGTATAGCCTGACAGATGAACAGTCTACCTGGGAAAACATTAGTTCCGACATGCAACAGGCAGGTATTATTAGGGTTTAAGTGACTCACACATCATAATCCTAACAGAAAAATATTAGGTTTTTGAGTTTCCAATCAGGTTGTCACTAGTTAGGACTTTACTTCAGGCTACGCTTGGAGAAAACATGTCTATTTCTCTCATTCATGTAGCAAATAAAAAAAGTACCTATGCTTAAAGGCACACTGTATAAATTTTTGGCCACTTGGGGTGGTAGACCTGTAACTGCCCATATTTTGTTTCTATAAAACATAAACAATAATAACTAAGAGATATATGCTGTATACTAGGAGGTAGGTTTTAACTTACCAATCTAATAATAAAGTGGAGAAAAGAGAATCGGTTTTACATCCGGCTTCTTTCAACCTGTTCCAGTGAACAAACTCCTTTCCATGATCGACTCTTGTTTTTGTTCTTGCACAGGATCCCTTTCACTTTTTCCCTTTTTAGCCTCCTAAAAAGGTTATAAACTTCTTCCTTGCCTCAACTATGACCAGTAGTCGAGCAGGCGAAAAAATAGTAGAGCAAAAGCATTAGCTCCATGACTATATAAGAGCCTGTGGCCATAAAGCGGTACGTTCTTCCAGGTCACATGACCCGGCCAAGAGTCACTGTCTTCTCCTAAGGTCACATGATCTTAGGAGAAGAGAGTGCATGTTCTCCTAACTTACATAGTCAGTATATAAATAGGGGAGCCCTGCTTGTAGCACTGATGGTGTCAAGCATTGTATATTTCCTTGAGGAATGATTTAAAATACTGCAAATGTGTCGAATCTTTAGGTCACAAAGTCTGCAGTGTGGCTTTAAACCCTGGGGATAATTAGAGGTCATCAGGAGCAAATCACACCCCTGCAAATGAAATTCAGCAACAACAAAAATTCACCAATCTAAAGATTTAGCATTTTATTTATACTATAAAAAGTATTCTTCCGAATGTACATCTGACTATTAAAACTGACAGGAGATCCATACCTCCTAACAGGATCAGTAAGTTTTTTTCTAAGTAGTCCCATAGTTTCTATGCAAACAATTATTTATACATTTTCATTTATGATGATTTAGCTATATAACTCTCTTTTACTATTAGTACTTTATTTGTTTTAGTTTTTTTCTGTTTTCAGTGCAAACGACTTCTGTCTTTATTGATACTTTAGGGATCTTCATATCTTTTGTAGATAAAATAATCAACTTATTCAGTTGTCCTGAACTAAGATAGACTCTGTCTCTGTACATGACACTGTCTTTTGGTGAAAATGGAAATTATCAGTTGTGTTTCTTTCTACTGTTCCTTTATATGACAACGGCACATTTTCTGTGACAGGTACACCATTTGAGAACAAGTTCCAACCTGTAATAGTTAGAGAACATGCTTGTGTCCAGTATGGTGTAGACAGAAAAAAAGTGAGTGGAAGCCCTAGCACATTTACAGTTTCACCAAAATAACTGAATTTAATGTGCACAGAAGCTGCAAACAATGTCTGAAATCAATAGAAGATTAATATAATTATCTAACACAATGGCAGATTGCAGAGTACTAAGTTGTGCTGATAACTCTTTTGAATATAACAATGGCTCTCCAACAAAGTGCTTATTTTCTCACCCTGCTTTTACGTTTCAAAGAATATACTACAAAGTTGTGTCACAGTGGAGGTATTACACCATTTTCATGTTCCTACTATTACTGTTTGTAGGTATAATGTGTTTAAAAGGCTGTCATGTGTTAACAGATAAGTAAAATATATCTTTTTTGAATGGATGATTTTTGGTTAAAAGGGTCAAAGCAATAAAACAGTGGCTTTGACTATCCATCATCCATCCATCATACTTTATGAATACTTATAGGGGTCTCCCCTAACCAATGCTTTCATTTTACAACTCTGCTGTTTCGCACCCTCTGTTGCTTTTAGAACAGATGCAGGCTTATTTTTCCTAGAATTACATATATTACATTGTTATTGCGTCATTGACGTCACAGCAAATGGACTGGAAAAAATTGCTTTGACCACTGTTCAGGCTTGGCCAGGTGTCAGATCAGCTCAGATGCATCAGTCATTTGTCTTTCAAAGCTTTTTCCATGGATGTTTCTGCATCCAGATGATCCACAGAGCGAGTCACTCATACTGATGTGGTCTGCTCCCACTGTGACATTTCAAACCATCTCAATTAGTTTGGAAATTTCTTGAAGCTGCAAGACCGTATTTATAGTGTCTCTTTTATACAGTACCACACACATCAATACACACCCCCACTTACTTAATTATTTATCATCTTAGGCAAATACACGCCTACTCAGAAGAGGAATCCTGATTGCAGCAATACTGTTTTGTATTCATGTGAGAGAGCCTCAGCAGTCCCTATTCCTTTCTCCATTTCTCTCATATGAATACAAAATAGTTAAGGCGGACTCAAAAGAGATCCTTAAGATCTTTTTCATCTCTCTCTTCTCCATCACATCTCCTCACGGCGATTTCTTTGACACTTGATTGAACAATATTATCTTGTTAACAGGCGACCAATTGCAAAAGGAGAGCCCTCAGATGTAAACTCCAAAACATTTTCCTATGAGTCCTCAGAATGTTAGCTGCATGAAGAAAGCAACATTTTCCTCTTCGTCTTCAGTCTGAAGTAAAGTAGATGTATTGCCTTATGAGAGAACTTTAACTATACTCCTCTAACTTTTTCAAAGCTTTATTACAATAGATCAATAAGCTTAAATGTATACAACAAATGACAAGGAGTTCACATGACAAGATAATTGTAGTAATTTCTACCCTAACTTTTGTTGCTTGACCTTTCGACCAGAGTGAAATATCCAAATCATCCTCCTTTGGTGTCTTTATTTCAGTGTAGACGACATTCTTGCATGCTTTAAAATAGTCGTCATCAGGTCAAGCTTGAGTAAATTTGCTCATTAAAATAAATAGATAATATGTTATTAAGTATTAAGAATAACTTTAATTCATGCCATAACTCTTTTTGTGATACTTGGCTGCTATTTGGGTATTTATACAGTACCTGTGCCCATAGCCATTAAATAATACCGCATAATATTTTTTCCTGTATAGCTAAACTGATCTGACTCTCATCTGTACATATACCCTTTAGTTACTAAAAAAGTACAAACTTGAAACTATATACATGAATATATGTTTCTTTTAGATTTGGCAAAATTTCTCAATCGAGCCCTAAATGTTCTGAGTGAAATGGGCTCGTTTTTGGTGGGATGTGCTTATTTTGTGGCTGCAGAGAAGATGCCTTATGACCAGAACTTATCCATCCCTAATTTGTATTATTATATGTGGTGTCTTCTAAGTTTTGAAATATTACCTGACTATTTAAAAATCTTGCACTGTGAACCAGCTTTAAAGCAGTATGCAGTATGTTGGTGGCAGACCAACAGTGAGATATAAATAATATGAAATATGTAGTATATGCAATTATATTTAGCTCAATTTACTTAAATGTCACAATATAAAAAAAATCAGTGCAACCAGGTGCCTTCAGTAATTACCTAATTAGTAAATGGAGACAAATTGCCAGAGATTTATTCCCAGCATAAATTCAGCAAAAGGTCACATACCGGTAGATATTTTTTTTTGAATATCAGTGAAAAAAATATCAGTGAACAAGCAGAGATTACACAGGATATGTTTATTTACGTTATTTCAGTAAAGTTTTGCTTTTTAAGTCAAAGTATAGGCATAGACATAATATTTCATATATATATATATATATATATATATATATATATATATATACATATATATCACTTTTATTGCATTTGGCACTTCGGGGTATTCATTTGGTGTGACATATAACTTTTTTTCTTGCTGCTTTTTTATTTTCAGCCCAGAAGAAAGACAATCAGCTCCTCCAACATGGTATCTTGGCACTTCTAGCCAATATGCTCTTTTTTATAAAGGCTGACCAAAATCTGAAACCTCTTGCAGCCATAAAACAAGTTTTTTTCAATGGTTTCTTGTAGACAAAAGCTAAAAAAAAAAAAACAATTAACAGTGGCTGTCACTGTGCAGGTTAGGTTCTAAAAGAGCCATTTCATTTCATCTGATCTGAGGAAATGATTGCGTTATTTTCTGGGCAGGCACAACGCGAGCAGGTTAGTTACTTCCTGGAGAACTACCTCACTGATGGTCACTCATTTTCCAGGATAGGGAGGGGTCTACTGCTCAGAGAGCAGAGGATTATTCAGCCATGCATGAATAAAGGGTTTGGATATTTGGGTATGATTATGATGAAATTACCATTAAAACATGGTCAGAAAAAGCTAAAAAAAAAAAAAAAAGGCCCTTTAATACCTGGAGCAAACAGTTGTCATGAATCAGCCACTCAAAATTTAGTGAATTTTATTCACTCAAATTTAACTGAACCTCTGCAGAGGCAACAGTGTTTGGAAAACAAATCCGGAGACTAGGGCAAAGCAGCCTTAATCTCTGCTTTTTACATTTAAATATACAAATACTCTCAATGAATATTTTAAAATAAAAGCAGCTTAAGAAACGGTAAACTTCAATAGATTTAATTTGTTCAGTAGTCCTGAAAGTATAAAAATAATCTTTTAACCTTTAAAAAAAAAAAAAAAGGGGGACCAGGGATTTTACTTCTGGGTGCGTTTGAGTAGAAACATATCTTAAGTTAACCTTTCCTGCTCAAACAAAAGTTTTTTCATGATCTTAAATGCTTTAAAGAATTTAAGAAAAAATGGAAATGTCAACAGGAGTGTTAAATGGAACAAAAGAATATTATGTTTTACATATGTATGTTTTATAGAACTTAGTAACTAAGGATTTAGAATGTAAATTTGTGCCAATGTCTTCACTAATCCACCTTCAACTCTTCTACCTTTTTTTCTGTACCAACTTCTTTCTACTACAGTATATAGCTGTTCCACACTTCATCTTAACTGTATGTTTTTTTAAATACTGTACAAAAAGAACAAATTACAGTAACATGTAACCCATATTGTCCCAAACCTGATGTCCCCTTAGCCTTTAACCATACATCTTGAGTTTCTCCTGGTCTGCATCATCTCTTATCCTCCTCCTCTCATCCTTTTCTGTCAGATGTATGGCAGTGATCAACACTGTTTTCTCTTTTCATTACCTTGCTCACCTCTTGCTTTTATTCAACGTGTTTCACCTATTTCATCCACCCTTTTATCTACCTTCAAACGTATAAATCAGTCAGCAGAGTATGATGACTTTCAAAGCTCAACAGTGCTGAGAGTTAAAGTAGAGTGCAGGACTTATGAGCACACAGACACTGAACCATCACATAACTTGTCCTTGAGACCAACTCTCCTCAAGCAGATCACCTCACTTATCTGTATTCACACATATTATACACATGTACATTAATTTCAATTTAATTTTTTGCTTAATTTGTGCACATTTTGTAAATAAAATATAAGTGCAAGGGCTAGTATAATAAGAGATAAAGACATATTGATGATTTGCTCTACCTGCTTCAAATACATGAATAGTTGTCAACCCATATAGAGGAGTAGAACTCCAAAATTACACTGCACATTAATGGGAATATATGCCTTTGTTTCCATGTGCCTCTGTTTGCTTTATGAGCACTTCATTTATAGGCGTTATGACAGGACTGTTCTGGAGGGTGAGATACACTGCAAAGGTACTCTATTGTTAAGCAGCCGAGGGCTACTGCTAACAAATCAGAGAATCAGAGTCTGACACCAATTATGCAGAAATGGTGGTAACTTGTTGCTTAAAGACATCACTGGGTTACTGTTGCCTCTCTGCCATCTATAGCTCAAGGCTAACAGGCTGTGGGTGGATAATATGTTGTGGATACTAAAGGGACCAGGATTTCTTTTTGCAATCTCTGAATTCATTACCCATGACCTGAATAGATTTGGTTGTCGGTCTAAAGCTTCAGGACAATAACAATACAATAAGTTCAACAGTACAGATTGAACTACAGGATATTGTGATGAGTTTATCTTGAATGGCCCCACGTTAAACCTGTAAAACATAAGAAACCATGAAAATAAGACAGTTAGGAAAACCATTATTTAATCATACACTTACTATTAGCTTCTTCTTAGCTTGCTTTGCACCACAGTTAAAACTTTTTTTTTACTTTATTGTCATTACATTATCACAAGTACAAAGCAACGAAATTCACTCTCTTCATTTAACCCATTCCTTTGGGAATCAGTGGCCTGCCATTGTGCGGCGCCCAGGGAGCACTGTGGGGTTAACCCAGAGTGGCAGTCTGTGGGAGTGGAGCTTGAACTCATAACCTCTGGGATCCAAACGCAATGCCCTTACCGCTAGATCACCACTCCCCTCCGTATAGTCGAGGAAGCTCTTTTTGCGGTTGGATCATCAAAATAATTGGTCCTCTTAGTAATTGGTCAGTCATTCTGGTGATATAGTTACGTAAGGCCATGCTACGTGATCGTACCCATTTTCCCCTACCGTTTTGAGTCTGTCATAGTGGAAAAAATGCAAATCTTCTTTTGGACACTAAGCTTGTATAAGCAATGCAAACAGCTACTTTTAAACAGAGCGTGCACTAGGAGAAATTGGCTCATGCTCTTGCACACATTTGATAGGGGTTCCCTATGAAGAGCGGGTACAGCATTGTGCATGTGCATATTTTTTTTTAAAGAGGAGAGGGTGAGTCTTTTCAAAAATTCACGAAAATCCTCCAATATACCTTTAACACTGGAAACGATCAAAAATTTATTTAGCTGTAAATCTTTCCCTTACTTTGCCAGACCTCTAACCTTTGTTGGTTTCCTTTTTGGAAAGCTTATCCTAGGGTGTGCTGCTGGATGGGTCACTGTTCAGATGGTCTAGCCAGTAGACCTTTATGGTAGCCTGATTCTGGGTCAGAGTCTGGGATTTTGTTAGTATCTTTGTTAGTTAATATTAAGAGACATTTGGTGAAATATAGTGTCCAATTATGGAGTTTTGGCCAAGGGGTTAGGGCAGTGCGCTTGTGGTCTGACAAGGTTGCAAGTACCCGGTTTGCTGTCCACAGCCTGCACTCTGGGTCTATGAGCAACATTCTTAACCCCACACTGCTCCCCAAGGGGAGGGTTAAATGCAGAGGTTAATTTCTCCAGTGTGGGATTAATAAAGTTCAAAATTGATAATTAATTCAACGAGGTCGTACTAGATTTTATTTAGGTATATCACAGTAAGAAGGTGATAAATGTATAACCTGATAAGGCAGACTTTGAGAGGTTTTGTTTGTAAAGAATTTTGAAAACTGTGTTTTTTTTCTAAATCCTACTAGAATCCATACGAAGTTGGAACAAAATTAGAAAATAGTTATAGTGAATACCCTTTACAAGTTACAGCACTGCATAGTGTAAATCCCTTACTTTGGCATCCACATAATTGATATAGGCAATGAGGCTTCACCAGTCGGTTTATCTGTTGTCATTTTTTTTTAGAGATGATATAATAAAAACAGTCAAAGCTAAAATTCGTATGAGTTTTCATGAACTTTTCCACTTTTATAATTAGTTGTAGGTATTGTTGACATCTGCTTTGAATGCTTTTTTTCAAATAGGCTCCTACGAAAGATATATAAAATCTATTTTTCTCTAATATGTGACCACAGCTTACTTTAAAATGCTCCAACGAATCCCTAAGCAGAATCTTACTATGAATGTACGGTTTTTATGCTAGTGCACCTGCACAACCCCACACACATACAGCGCAACACAGGATTTTTTTTGTATATGCATTGGACCAGCAGCTGGCTGACAGCTGTCTAGACCAGATTGAAGAGAAGATTTCTGACAGCATCAGCAGCAAAGCTGATTTTAAATTACTGCTGCATACCTTTAGGTTTAACTGACACTGTGAAATTGATATTGACTGCTCCTGATCTGACTTTTATGATTCTCCTTAAAATGGTATTTCTTTTCTACATTTGTTCTAAACATACAGTACTGTTAACTGGTTTTCTTTCTTTCTAAGGTTTTTGTGCACATTCATGTTGCTTGATCTTTCTTGGTTGCATGGCTACAGAGTTATCTTCTCAGTACTATCGGAAGCTAAAACTTTGCCCCAGTCTCAAGTTATCTGCAGTTAATGTTTTTCTACCAAGAAAAACCTTTAGCTATAATATACAAGCCCACTATTCCAGCCCAAACAGGCATGTCCGCAGGAAGGTCGTGCTATCACAATAATTATAAGTGAAGATGGGGATGTTCAGGGTCCGTTTTCCATGATGTTTTTTAGGCTAAATAGCCAAATGCTTTCACCAGATGTCTGTCCATGTTTTCTGCCTCTCTTGTAGACCATGTGTCAAACTGCAAACTTGCTCTTCTATAGCTTTGCTTGTGCTTCTCTTCCATGTGTTGTTTTTTAGTTCTGCTTATTGATTAACAAAACCAATCTCAATCACACTTTAAAAGAATATTTTCCAAAGTGTGATTACTACCTTAATTATTAAAAGATTTTAGATTTCGAGAAATTACATTTCTCCGCCTTATTTTTCTCTCTACTAACTCTTATTTTTCATCCAATATAAGCGTTTAATTTGTTTTAAAGTCATGTAAATAATGACAAATGGACAAATTCAATGTTATTGCCATTAGTTAATCATAAGCATTTTTTCTTTTGATGCTTTTGTAAATTTCTTTAATTTAATTTGGCCATTGCCGTATCTTTTTTGTGCTTCTTTTTAGTCTCCATTTCCTAGTTTTCCACACGGAGGAGGTCCATGACGTGCTTCGAATTTGGGATGGTCCTCAGGATGGAGGAGTCCTGCTGAGGGAACTGAGCGGCTCAGCTCTGCCTCCGGATGCTCACAGCACTTTTAATACAATTACCCTGCAGTTCACAACAGACTTTTTTACAAGCAAGCAAGGCTTTGCTTTGCAATTTTCTGGTAAGCATAAATGTATAGAAACTGTAATGGGAAGGTTGGGAACTCAGAACATAACTGGGTGGGATTTAGTTTATCACTGATGGCTCAGCTGTAGAAATCAACACAGACTACTTTCTACACTGTAACACGTTAGTCTTTTGATGCTGTTTCTATGTTTCCCTTCTTGCTCTTTCAGTCTCTACTGCAACCTCCTGCAATGACCCGGGCATGCCGACTAATGGTACCCGCAGCGGTGACAGCAGGGAGCCCGGGGACCATGTGGTGTTCCAGTGTGATCCTGGTTACATCTTACAGGGGGCCAACAGAATCACATGCACAGAGATCAATGGTCGCTTCTTCTGGCAACCAGACCCTCCAACATGCACAGGTACTCTGCAAACACAGCACGCAGTCTTTAGTTATGCTTAACTTATCTTACTTGACATTAACAATCAAGATGTTACCTTCATACATTTTCTTCACTCTTAATTATCCCCTTGAAAAATTCTGTGATACAAAATGTTTTATTTTTAAAGTCGTATTTTATGACAAAAACTCTTTGTGTGTGCTTCGCTGTTAAAATCATTAAGTGGCAAAAGCAGATTGTTTAGTTTCCTGAACTCTTTCTGTTAATATAATTTCTCACATCAGGAAAAAATACTGAGCTCAATATCTTGAGTTTTATATATACTGAAAATCACTTTTACTCCATACATCAAATCATGAGTTAATAATAATGTAAGTAGCTCCCTTGCTTAAGCTTTGCTATTTCAATAAGACAAGATTATTATATGAGGTTGAACTTTACTCACATTTTACTGTTGGGATGAGAGTTTGACTCTCAGTTGAAATGTCTTTATAATCTCACCCTTATTATCTCCTGCTGTGATGTAAGATATTACATGTCAAAGGATAAAAAAAATATTCAGATGAAACAATTTAGCAGTTTTACTCTACTAATGGCTACAGTATGTCCATATTTAAACCATTTGCTATTGATAGTGTTATTTTATATTCAATGCTGATCCAGGTTGGATACAATATTAATGTAGATAATAACTGTTATATTCAATTTCAAGCCAGCTGGGAATTCATATTTTTTGATACTTTAAGATGTTTATTGCCCTCCCCGGTAGGGGTAGTAAATATCTTATTTAATCAGATATTATTTGGGCTGTTATATATTGTTTATGAACACACGCCCTATTAGCTGTGTGTTAGAACAAGAAATGAAAGATTGAATCGAGCTCAAATCATGTTCAAAAAGATAATTCTGCACATACCGTACTTGTTGCACAGGCCTTACAGCTGTTTATGAGCCAAAATTGCATCTTCTTCTCTGGTCATCATGTCAAGATGAAATATGGACGCTGGTTCCCAATGTCCAAAACCATTGCATATGGCACTACAATAGCGAGGTCGCAAAAAATTGCAAATATAGAGAAAAAAAGCTTTTTCTCTTTCTTAGGGTAAAATCAATTGGTCTATGATAAAACACGTAATCATACTTTAGATAGATGTTAAAATCGATTGCCCTTTTCCACATTCAAACTGAAGGACACATTCTCAACTTTAAAAGATTTATTATTTTTGCTACGTTTTATTTTTGTAGGGGTGGCGGGGATCCTTCATACAAGAAAAAAATAAAAGTATTTGACTTTTAATTATTTATCACCTTTTGGTACAACTTAGTTGTTCTCAGACGGGAATGGCCAGTATAGAACTGCTTAGGTGTAATTTGTAATGTGTAATTTTATTTATTTATTTTTACCAGTGACTTCATAAGAGGATCACTAACTACTGCATTTTCATTTTAGAATATTATGAAATACAGGTATTTCCCTACTTAGAGATGTGGTCTGGTGATGAATCTTCTTTAATGTATGCTGAGTGTTTATTTCTGTTTTTGTGGGGTATTTGTAAGATTTAGACCACAGATACTCTAATCACGCATAAAATATTTTACCCAGGCTCTAAAATGGCATTTTTTTCACCATTTTTTAATTCTAAAATCTTTTTGTTTGGATACTACTGAAAGTGCTCTCACCCTGCTGCCGCTGAGCGCTGCTGATCAGCTGGCAGGAGAAAACGGGCACAAAACCTTTCTAACACTTAAAAGACAAAGTTATTATGCATTTTAGAAACCCTAACAATCTGGGGTGTGAAATAACAAATCTTCAATCATCACTCTTGGAAAAAATTATTATTGATGATTTAGTAAACTGCAGCCAATTAGCTAAGAGTTGTAATAACAACTGGATTTTGTGTTTTTTTTAACATCATAAGCTGCATTATTAAAACACTTGCAAAGGTTACTATTCCCTTTGCAATAAAAGCAGTTAGACCACGTGTTATAATTTTCTTTTAGGCCATTGTGGTAATGCTAGGATAGAGTTAAAGAGGTGCGTTTCCACTTAAAGTTACAATACCTTGAGATGCTCATTCTTACCCATTCAACTGAGACTGTGCATACTGAGACTATTTTGGTAAATACTGCAGGGGTAGGTTTATTTTCAGTGATTTGTAAAGCATTTATCTCTCTTCATAGCTCCATGTGGAGGGAACCTAACAGGTCCAAGTGGGTTGATTCTGTCGCCAGACTATCCTGAGCCTTACCCACATGGAAGAGAGTGTGACTGGAGGGTTACTGTCACACAAGACTATGTCATTTCTCTCAGCTTTAACCAGTAAGTTTTTGTAGTACAGAAAAATTGTTATTGCATGATATCATATTAATATAAAAAGTTGTTAAGTGTTGAATTGAATAAATGTTTCTTGTGTGCTCTCATTTACTCCAAAGTTACATATAAGAATGTTGTGGTGTTGCTTGCTGCTCATCCATGCAGCAGATATCCTGATTCCTATTTAATGTGATTGTCTCCAACCAGCTTTAGCCTGGAGCCCAGTTATGACTTCTTGCATATCTATGATGGGCCTGACTCCCTGAGCCCCTTGTTGGGTAGTTTCTATGGCACTGACGTTCCGGATCGCATTGAGAGTAGCTCCAACACACTCTTCATGGCGTTCCGCAGTGACGCTTCTCTCAGCAGTAATGGATTTGTGCTGCAGTATACAGGTACAGTACAAACTTTTGGCTCAAGGCTAATTCAACAGAGGTGTGAATCTGATGGGCCTGTTTCTTTATGACATTTTTGTATCTTATTTTGCTTTTATTTTAATGGTCTTAAAATTACTGTTAATTTTAAACATGAGGTGTAGCCTTAATCCCTGTCCAATCCATAGTTAAGTTACTTTGGCATAGTGAGGTATTATTTTTTCTCATTTTTTCCCTATATTTTTTCTTGTCTAAAATAACTGAAGGCTGGTATTCAAAACCTATAGTTCTTATGAAGTCCACAAAATTATATAGAAATAAGGATTATAAGTTAGAAATTTCTCAAGTCTATTCACCTCTCTTTTTGTTCAAAAGTTGCATTTTACCGATCTTTCCTCCTCAAGTCCATCTTGCCTATCTCTTCCATTCTTATGCTCTTTCCTGCATTCCTGCCTCTCTACAGTAATTGCAGGTTTTCAGATTTAAACTCTCACATGAAATTTAATTAGTAAATGTAGAAAATAGTTAAAGTGCATTTTAGCTGCAAAATTATGACATTTAATGTGTAAGCTTTCTTGGCATTGTCTGCCTACTGGTGGTGTTATTGATGCATGAAGTCCAGTAGCCTACTAAGACAAAGAATTATGAAAATTAAAAGTTGACAGTTTGCATGGTTAAGCTCTTTTTGATCAGCGCAGCTGCACAAAAGGCCCCTAATAAATTAAAGCCAACAGCATTTTGTTGTCCTATGTCAGAGCTTGGCTGACTGCAGCACATTGTTTGGGGAGGTCTAGATTTATGTGCTCTTGTAAAGCATCCTGAGCTGCTTATCTATTGCAAGATTATCACAGGAGTCCTTGAAAGAGGGTCCATGTCAGTCTAACATAACATAGCACATGAGTGTTGTAGAGTTTTTTTTTTCTCATAGGTACAGAAGAAATGACTTAGTTTCTGAATAGTAAAAGCTGAAAAAGCTTTAAATCAGATAAGTGTTATTTTTTATGCTATCCTTGCTTAAGGGGGTAGAGGTAAATCTTCTTAAATCTCGCTGTTTCAATTAGAGCTGTTTAAGGTATCAGACATTTAACCAATTACAAATCGACCCTAGGTTCTCTGCTCGCTTGCTGCTGTTCAGTTATATTTTGGTTGTTTTTTTTTTGTAGAAAGAGAGATTTCATAATGTTGTGTGTTTGAGCAACAACCACTCCCCCAACCCAGAAAAAAAGACAGCAACTGTTACAGAGCTTGCTTTTTAACTCAGTCCCAGTGATATTCGCTGCATTATGTGATACAGTGTGTGATTATTGTATGGCCAATCTGGAAGAGCAGATGGACCCAGTGTGTTGCTCAGAGAAAAAACCTCCTTCACCCCACTTCCAATTCTCCACACTAATGAACCATAACCAAATAATCCATAAATTATCTCTCCTCATTTTCAGAGAAACAACATGGCACAAAGAAATGTTTGGCTCTGGTATTTGGGTCAGTTTGGAGAGAGAACAACAAGTTAATGCTTTGGCTCAGTCAGTTATTAGTCAAGCCACCATTACAACATTATCAAAGACTCTGTTTGGTCATATCTCATCAATTCTGGCCGTTTCTCAATAAGTGTACTTGCGTTTTCTAATGTGCTTGTGGCACGTCATCACCTTCAGCCCTAGTACTGTTCCAATTCACAAGAATAAGAAGACTGAGAACTGACATAGTCCCCGGATGTTGTTCTCGTCCCTCCGTCTTTACCAAGTATGCATCAGAGCAGACTTCTCCATTCTTGGGATTGACAGCTGTCCCAGCATGCACTGCAGCCGCAGCAGCTTCCAGAGGAGCGCTCACAGAGCTCAGAGTATTAAGTTACTCTTATTAAGTCACTAGTACACTTCTGTTCCAATTGACCCATATCTATGCTCCCTTCTCCCATTCTCCCTGAGTCCATACTTTCCTGTGTTCTTCTTTGGAATATACTTGGCAAGGACACGAGTCCGTACTCACATTCTTGTGAATTGAGAAACGGCCTCTGTTTGCCCATTTTTGTCACAGTTGAATATATTTGGAGACTTTAAAACATGACTAAGAATTTATTGGGAAAATGTAATTGTAGCTTGAGCAGTCTGAATGTGGCCACCATTTCTTTTAAAAAGGGAACCTCTACTTTAGTCTCAGCTCTCACCTACCTCCCAGCTTTTGGCCAAATAAACTGTACAACAGCATACTAGTGCTTCCAGATTTTGAAGATGTGAATAGGATTTTTTTTATATATATATTTTTTAATCATGTAACAAAAATGCACTACTCTAATACAACCTATCACATTAAAGGAAAATTATATACATATATGATTGTGGTTTTAGCATGAAAAACACCAACATGGGGCAAATGCAAAATTTAGTAAATGCTATTCTAATCCACACCGACAGTCCTGCGATGGTTTACTATCTAACCTATATGTTGTTAATTTGAAGCTCTTGTCAAGTTATTGACTGACTGTTCTGCATCCTTGTCAGATGGTAGGTTTTAACTTAAAAAATGTCTGACTGTTGAAAAGTTTTGACTCACCTTCCCATTTGTCTGTCAAGTTATCACATATGCAAGTTTGCTTTAATAAGAGAATATGCTGTGTTTAGGAGTGAGCTGAATGACTCCAGGCAGCTTTCCTATGTTTATCTTGGCTTTAAAGGTGTTAAGAGTGCCAAATTGACAGGCTGCATCTCACATGCACATTTTCCACCTTGAACAATGCTCTGCTAAATGAAGCAAGACATCTATCTTACGACCTTATGGTCGGTGATTGATATGTGGGTAGAAGCAGAGCGTGTACGAGTGGGGTGTGTAGGGCTGTGTGGCGGGGGTGTTTGATAAAGAAAGCTTGCGTATGTGCATTGTCTTCTCAAGTTAAGAGCACAGAGAAATGCTGCTTGAGAGGCGGTTATGTACAGTCAGCAGACCTTGGGCCAGAGCCATGCCACTTTCAATCAGCTGCCTGTCTGTTTTCACAACCATACATACCCCAGTAGCCACAGATGAGAGGCCACTGACAGGGGCTGTAGAGAAAGTGGCAGTCATTGAGATATATTTACTGAGAACCGGACAGCACAGAGTTGCAGAAAACTGGAAAAGAGGGGAAAAAAAGCAAAAAAAAACACAAAAAAACACCCAATAAGAAAGGAGTTAAAAATTGTGTATCAATAACCTCGGGCACATAACATTTTATATTCCAGCATATAGAGCAGAGCTTTGCAAAAAAATCTTTTCTATTGAAAACCACATGCTTCCATCTGTCACAGAATAACCACTCTGTTTCTACTCTCCACAGAAAACCCCAGGGAATCTTGCTTCGAACCTGGCCTTGTGCGTAATGGGACGCGGATGGGCTCCGATCTCAAGCTGGGCTCCACTGTCAGCTACCACTGCGACAGCGGCTATACTCTAGAGGGAGATGCGACGCTCACTTGCATCATGGGGGGAGATGGCAAGCCGAGCTGGAACAAACCCAAACCCATCTGCATGGGTAAACACTGACATCTGGAGTTGATTGTTTGGAGCACAAACCATGTCTGAGTTTATAGATTTATCATACGTAAACATTCATGTGGTTAAATCATCATATGTTGCTTTTCTACTGAGATATGTCCTGCAGGTACATATTTGCAGAGCTGTGTGGGGTTTATTATTTTTTTTATACACATGGAGTATAATTTAATCTGAGGTTTCAGATGAGCACCCTGTTTTGCATATCTTATCTTCCATTCAGAGAAACTCTGCATCGCTCCCTGATATTTATGTGACACCACTACCACATGCAGTTTGCAAGTCCCTGGAAAGCTGGTTAAAGATACCTGACAGCAGAAACCCTGCTTCTGATTCTGTGCGTTACTTCCTTATAGCACAAAAAAGAAAAACACACCCATGGAGATGCACATGAAATAAATTAGAGCATCAAAGACAAGTTATATTGTGTCAAGTTAGAAACAGTTAAGCATATTAACTGAAACACACCAGATCATTTTTGGTATCGATAAAATGCTGTAAACAGGTATAATACAAAAGGGGGGGAAATAGCTGTATGTCTGTAATACACATAGTATACTGTTTATCTCTGTTAGCATTGATTATGTGGTTTTGAGCTGATAAATATCCATTATGCAGTTTTACATAAAAATTAGCATATTCCCTAGAATCATTGGGAAATATTTTTACCGAGAATAATTAATATGTAACTACAAAGTAGTTGAATCTCTGAGTAGAAATAGAATAACTTGAACATGTGGTTTGCATGTTAAAATTTGTATTCCAAAGAACATTTTCCCATTGAAAATGCTAGAAATAAGAAATGGTAGTTTAGCATTAATCATGTCTAAGTAATTTGCTGGGAGAATGTTGTAGAGTTGAAAATCATTACTGTAATTTCTTACATTTAAAAAAAAAAAAAATATTATCTGTGGATTACTTGAGTGCCTGCTGAAAACTAAAGTGTATTTTATGACGATTGCCCCATTCTGAAAGTTTACTGTATTTTCCATACTTTAGAATGCACTTCACTATAAGCTGTACGGGGCTATAAGCCGCTCATATCTACTGAACTGTTTCTCACATAACCTGTAGGGGGAGCTTTACCTAGGCTGTACATAGTAGGCATGAAGAAGAATGCTAGCTCCAGTTAGCTTGTTGGCTCCTAGCAGTAAGAGCTTCTACTGAAAGATGGGGCTTTGTCGGCTCTTTATTTCAGCTCTCCAGTAGTTGAGCCCAGTCTCTTCATTGCTTCGGCAGCTTTAATGAGGCAAATAAATGTCGAAATGTGTGAATTTGGGACATTTGTTCTCCACCATGCCTGTTGCTAGCATGTTCTTGTGCTAAATGTAAATTAGCCCCTTATTCTTTCATTTCCACCTTGACCCCCCCCCCCCGCCCCCGGCAGTTAGAAAAAAATTCACGGAAAAGCTGCACATTTTATAAGTTGCATGATTCAAAGCGTGGGGGGAAATGTAGCGGTTTATTGACCAGGAAAACACAATAAACAGACAGCAATGATGACCTTTTCTATACTTCATTCACTCTTAAGGAAGGACAAAGAGCCGCTTATAACAAACAGGAAGGGGAAAAACCTAATACAGGACAACAGGAGAAACTTTTCAAAATGAATGCCATCCCTCACAAGCACTTAGCTCACTATCCGCGGTGTTCATTAAAAAATAAATTACACTGTAATAACGATCTAGAAATAAGTACAATAATTCTCAAATTAAGTGTATTTTCCATTAATTTTGAGTAGGTAAATAAGATGATTTGCAAATGTGTTTAGTATTTTTACTCTTACTTGAAATAAGACAACGCAATTGTGTTTTCTTATTTTAAATGTAAATAGTCTTGTTCCATTGGAAACA
The DNA here is from genome assembly GCF_016077235.1 of Cyprinodon tularosa. Lineage (NCBI taxonomy): Eukaryota > Metazoa > Chordata > Actinopteri > Cyprinodontiformes > Cyprinodontidae > Cyprinodon > Cyprinodon tularosa. The sequence continues at coordinate 300,213 of NW_024038862.1, read as the reverse complement.
TGTCTCTTTTACCTCCTCAATTCAAGAACAAATGCACTTATTTTAATAAAAAATGACTTATCTAGATTTTGATTTTTTCCAGTGTAGTTTATGGGTATTTCTGCCAACTTCAGTCAGGTTTCCCTACCTTTTTGCCTGGACATCTTATTTTGCAAGAAGAGAATACCGCTGCATTTGGCTGCATTTGCTACCAAACACAGTACAAGCAGCAAAACAACACAGGAAAAAGTTTGCAACTATAGCTGCAGCAGACAAAGCCTGCAGTATGCTGACACTGACCCAACAAGGCGAGGTCCTAATGATTGTTTAGTAGTCTTGCTTTCGCTCTGCTAGTGGCATCCCAGAGATTTGTATTTGAAGGAAAGTTCTATTTATTATTTGAGTTTCATAGCTGAAGTAAATTAACCTTTTGAAGATGTTTCCATTTATTGAAATGCACCTGTACAGCATTCCAACAAAGCTCCAGGCTCTCACAGAGGGTTTTCAGGGGCTTAAACTTGAGAGAGGAAACTCTCATCACAACCAGGCTAACCCAGATGGACACTTGGAAAACATGGCAATTTCACTGTTGCAACCACCAGAGACATCTTCCATCCAAAGCCCAATCGCACAGGAAAAGTAATTTAGGAACGGTGGAATGGAGAGCATGGGGAGAGGGAGGAGAAATGGAACCGCCCCCGGTTACCTTTAGACCTTCCTTTTGTGTCTTGTTCTACTTCATGGTTTCTCTTTATGTCCCATTTTTATGTTCCTCTGCAGCACCATGTGGTGGACAGTACACTGGATTAGAGGGAGTAGTCCTGTCTCCTGGTTACCCTGGCAACTATTCCAGCTCTCGAACCTGCATGTACTCCGTGGTTGTTCCCAAGGATTACGGTAAGCACAATTACAAGCACATTTTTAATTGTTTTTCAGTCAGTCAAGTTTATTATTATTACTAAAAATAGATTAATTCAGTAGGCCCCTAGAAGCGGTGAACTGCAGTTCACTAAGCTAAATTTAACTTACTGACTTTCATCTTTTCTCACAGCTAAAAACGAAAAGAACAGATGAAAACATTGTTTTCCCAAAGTATCTGAAAATACAGTGTAAGAGGAAAAGCAGAAAGCAATCTTGTGTTAAACTGTTAGAAGCTCAGCGAGTCACTTGTCTTTTCACTTCCAATCAAGCATCTACTCCTGGGAGGGCTGTGGAATGCATATATCCCATTTTATTCTACTCATGGTGAAATCACACAGTAACTGACAAACACATTTCCACAGGAATTATAGCTGTTTGTTTTTTTTTAACTGTAGACTGGTAGAGCATTTTAATCATCATATATTTACTATTTTTATCACATACACACCTACACACACAAAGGAAAATATAATTGCCGCCTGGAAGATTCATATTTTCTCGAGTTTCACTGCTTTTTTGCCATTTCCATCTTAAAGGTCATCCTTTCCTTTCATTATCTGATCGGATACTACAGCGGCATCAAATTATTCAGAAGGCAAAACAATGCAGAATCCAGCTCAAACGAGTACATTCGAAATGTCCTTCACTTCCATCGAAGGCAACTCTCTGCTACACTTTTCTCTAACCAGCTGTTGGCATTTTCTGTGTTTTTATCTCCTGCTACTTTTTCCTCTTAGCACCAGGTTTTTAATGAGTTATCAGCATCGTGTCTCTTTTGGGAAAAGCTCCTGTCATGGTTAAATTACCCCAAATAGCATCAGCTCCTGTTTGATTTTGACTTTATTTCATTCCAGTCTTCTGAATTTTTTTTTTTTTTTGCATCCATACACCTCTCTTGAACCAAGTCATCTACATATTTCGCTCAGTTAGGTCATAGTGAGAAAAAATTGAAATGATTAAAATTGACATTTGCATTTTCCTGGATAATGACGGCTAAGCCCAAGGCAGCTCACTTTGTCGTGCAGAGAAGCAAAAGCTTTTTTTCCTTCATTCTACCAGCTTCTCATTAGGTGCATGCACCAAGCTAATAACAGGGTATTTCACTCAGTGCAGATGACTTAGTGGGTGTCATAGTGACCAATGGTTTTAACTTATTGACAACAATTCAAGAAATGTTGAAGTAAACACAGATATTAAACTAGAAAAAGATCCTCATAGCAATATCCTGTTGAAAAATAACTTATTAGGTTTATCAGACCCTATAAAAAGTGGGTAGTAGTGCAATCTTTTAAATCTGCAGCGTTAATCAGAAAAAAAAAAAAAAAAAAAAATTAGTTCTCATCTACTATTAAAATAAAACCAGATAAGCATCTTGGTTGAAACAATGAATGTCACCTAGAGGAGTTTAGCTACACATCATATGACAGACTGGCTGTCATGTTCTGACATGCCATCAGGTCTAGACAGGTGTTCTAATCCCCCCTTGTAATGTCAGTTTTTGGTTTTATTATTATACCTGCCAGCATTATCCACGATGTTTAAGGAGAGCAGCTTGATTGAAATTGTTTTTGATATCCCTTTCTTAAATCTTTATAAACCAGAGCTCTATTTTTATGGATACTTTAGCTCATTTTAGATCAACTCAAAAGAGTATCCCGTTGTTTTATTTCCTCATTGTTTCCCTGCTCTTTTTTTGTGCTTCTTTCCCAGTGGTCTTCAGCCAGTTTGCCTTCTTCCAGACTGCTCTGAATGATATAGTGGAGGTATACGATGGACCGACACAACATTCCCGTGTTCTCAGCTCACTTTCTGGAGCACACACAGGTATTAAAACATGCAGTCTTACCTTGCAGGTTTTGGTAGGAATTATGAAGACTAATAAAGAATAGTGTAGGATTTTACAAAGAAAGATAAATGTGTGATATGCCAATCTATTATAATGTATGCTGACAGATTATTTTGTCTATTCAAACAGTTAGATTGGATGCATCCTTGTGCCCCTTTAGCAATACCCTTTTGAGACCATGCTGAGACCAGTCCGAGCACAAACTGAGATAACTGTTGAGTGTAAATGGCATGCAAACTGAACTGGACTGTGCCAGACACAACAGAACCACGCTAAACTGGTACTAATTCAACCGTAGGGGTTAGCACGATTCAGTTCTTCAGATTCGTTTATCAGATAACATAGAGCACATTAGCAGACCGTGTCACCTCCTTACAGTCAGCCTCCGTAATCATGACATTTCAGACATTCAAAAAATTACTAGCGTCCCTACCATGCCACATGACTTCTAGTGATGATTCGGCTTAGTAGTGTGACGAACCTCAACGTCTGTCATTGTTTCCAGCGTCTCTAAGCCCTGATTAGACTATTGTTTGTCGTTTCCACTTCCCAAAAGCTGACTCTGTCACGTAAATCCACCAAAGGCTGCCTTCTTTGCCTGACTCTCTGCAAACAATGAAATATCACAATTATAACCAAACATAACTTCCTGAATGTTATGGGTGTCGCCATTCTAATTTGCTTGATTCGCTCCTGCAGTCCTAGACAGCAGTAGTACCTCAGATCGTCACTAGGAGGCGAGGAACCGTGCTAGCGTGGTGGAACCAGGCTCGGCACGGTTAACTGATCCAAGCCCGGTCTTAACTTGGCACGGATCAGTTTTAGACGGGTAGAGTAAATGGGGCCATAGAGTGACCATTTATTTTCAGGGTTGCGGCAAATTCTCAGCTGGATTCAGGTCGAAATTTAACTCGACCATTAGAATACATGGATATGCTCTGTTCTATCTGTTTGTTTTTAAGTGTTATGTTTGAAGTAATTTTCCACTCAAAGATGAACAGGTTTTCCTCATCTTAGCAAGTATTAATCTTCACACATCTTTTCATTCAGTCTGACCGGCACCCCTGTGTCAGCTTAAGTAAACCATCCCCATAGCATGCTGCTACCACCAACATGTTATCTTTTGTGTTTGAGCAAGAAAGTTAAATATAGGTCTTATCTGAGCAGAGCAGCTTCTTTAACCTTCATTGTGTCTTTCGTGGCTTTTGGCAAACTGTAGATTGGATTTATTACGGGTTCCATTCAAAAATGATTTTATTTGTTGCACTATGTCATTGAGGCTACATTTTTGTAACACTTGAGTACTAGTTTTCCTCCCAACAGATTCACCTACCTGAATACACAGATCTACAATCAATCATTTGACTGAATCTCTGATTTATAATCTCCTTGTCCAGCATGTCATTAGATATGGAGACCGGATTATCCATGCACAGATAAGCAGGAATAGCTTGTGCAGTGCTCCATGAAATGTTCAGTGCCCGTGACATTCTTCATCAATATAACCTTGGCTGAAACTTCTCTGGAGTTTATACCCAGACCTGTTTGATGTTCAATGAAATATATAAATATATATTTAAAAACAAATCTATATTTTATTCTAACTAACACAGTTTACCTGAACTCCATGTAAGTCTCAGAAAAAAATAGTTTTTTTTTTTTCCATTTAAATCCCTGACTGAAAAGCACTGCTGTGTAAAAGATCAGGGATAATGATCAATAATCTGCAGGTAGAAGCTATGTTAGACATTAAACACCGGGGCTTTTGGGTTTATTCCTGGCTTCAAAAACATGGCTATCAGAAAAAAAAGGTGTTATAGTATATTGATACTGCTGAAGGTAGGTATGTTGAATCAAGGCTTGTCTTAACATGTAAACCTCTGTATTAAATGGCATGCTGTACAGATTATGTTAATTTCAGAAATCCTGATAGAGAGATAACGTTTTTTTAAACTACAGTTCAACAAATCTTGTCTCATTTGTTTCACCAGCTCAAAAAAGGTCGCTTTAAACCTCACAACTAAATACATTTTCGAGTCATTGGTTGGATGTCAGCAATTATTGGCATGACTGGGAATTAAATATCTTTTCCTGGTTTTATCCATTTTAAAAAAGGATACCTAGAAACCTAAACAAACTGCTGACACAGGCAGAACTATAGGTGTTCTCCAGTGATCTGGCAAAGATCTGCACACACGTATTTCTGTCTCTTCTTGTTAGATATCATTATAAAGCTGTTCTTGACAATTTTTCACCTTGGGGGGATTTCTTTTCCAGATATAAAGTGACTTTTAACCTCAACCTACTGAAGCACAGAGATGATTCTCAGCTTTTTTTAAATGTTTCACTTTCTCTATCATTTGGTAATGGAATCCGTTTCACCCACTTTAATGTTGCACATAATGCGCTGATAGCTAATTATAAGATTCTTTTTTATCCTTATCCGGTTTTCTTATTACACTTTAGAAGGGTTTCTCACAGTTTTCTGAATCTGTTGTCATGGTTCAGAGGAGACATTCACTTAACCAATTAACAATGTAGTGACTTGTTTCATTAGTTAGAATGATCTGTGTGGCTGTTTATAGGTGCTGTTAACATGTGTTTGGACTGATTTTGTGTCTGTAATTTAGGGAAGAGACAGAAAGCTAACAGTTGTTTGGTTTGCATTGTGGCAAGCCTGTGGACATTTAAAGTGTGCACACTGAAGGACTGGTGTGGACATGTCCCCACCAATAATTTCAATACATAGACTTTGACAATATGTGGGACAAATTTCTAAATTTGATTTTGCTGCTTTTGAAGGAGGATATTCACTAATGTAGCTGAAACAAAAAGCATCAGTCAATCAGTCCACATTTTTCTTGATGGATTGATGAATGGATGAATGAAACTGAAATTGTGTACATACTAGGGAGGCATGATATATTGCGGTTTGCATTGGAATTGGCTGTAATTCATCCTTTTTTTAAATACATTATTGTCTAACTACCTATAAATATAAATATCAATGTATTTTGGTTCTTTTGTGTTCTCAACAATAGGAAAGCATTCAGTAAATATATGTTTCAGCAAATCTTTGGAAATTACAAACCCTATTGAAAGTGTTGGTGTCGAGTAACTGTAGGCACATCAGCCCCCCCTCTCTAAGAGTTTCCCCACCAACTTTTATCACAAAGTTATACCCTTGAAAGTTTGCATCAACTTGTGTAAATATTTGCACCAATATAGACGTAAATTCACTTTACTGTGAGTAGAGTGAGTTGTCTCTTGTTTTTCCACTTCCATTTCTGTTTAAGATTTCTAAGAAAAGCTCTGTCTCCAATTTCACTCCCTTTATTCAAAGTTTGCAAATCAGCCTTTTCATGCTGTTGTTGTATATCTTGGTGAGCAAGACTTTATAGAAATGTCCTGAGCCACACGGATGTAAAATAGTGCATTTAGACTTAGACTTTTACATTAAATCTACCTGGATTACTTAAAATTGGAAAGAACTCCGTGTCCTGGCACTAATCTGGCTTTTAAACATACATCCATGAAAAAAGAGGAAAATTAGACCATAGTTTGTCGTCAGTTTTGTTTTAAGGTCCAGTATAACTAAAGGAAAATTGGTTTTGGACAAATATAATGATTACAGCAAAGGTAGCCCATTAGATTTTAATTAAAGAGCTGAAATCTAACCATTTTTTTTCCCCGTCTTGATAATGACCATAATCAGTTACGGTTTTACATCAATAGTTATGGCATTGTACTAAAAACAAATGCTTTTAGGTATTCCATGTTTTCTTTGTGTATATTTTATTCACATATACACACAGGAGTTGGCAGCTGACTGCATTACCATTGATTATGGTGAAAAAAACGATTCAACTTGTCCATACACTTTCTTTTTCTGCTTAATCAATCCCAAAATTTGTCCTAATGTGTTTTTAAGATAATCGTCCGTTGGAACAACCAAATATGTCCAATTCTAAATTGTCAATGTCATATACACTGATTTGGTTGATTGCTCGAAAAAAACATCCAGATCAGGAAAAATCTGCTTCAGAACTATTTCCCTTACAAACAACTGTGATTTACAGCTGCTGACGTGGATAAGCCAAATGCCTAACTGAAAAAATCTTTATCACCAGGCAAGGCAAAGATTGATGTATTTAACAGGAATGTTTGAAAGTGTCAAGGTAAAGCTTTCTGAACACTGTTTCAGCTTTTCCAGCATGGTGGACTCAACATCGAGCTATTGCATGACCCTCTTTCACTGTTACACATGTATTGCGAAATTAAAAAAGACCTCTAATTTCTTTAAATTTGAGTTCAGATCAACATCTAGTTGACAATATCAGATGCTCCAACAGAGCAATGATATCAAACACATCAGGACTGATGCTCCCAACTAGGGCTGGGCGATATGGAAAAAAAACTATATCACGATATGGATTATTTTATATCACGATAACGATATATATCACGATATACCACAACTGATGTTGCATTTTATGTTTTCATAGTCCGTCAGATGGACAGGGTTGAAAAAAATCTTTCATCGCCTATTTTTTACCCATCATCTTGTTTCCTAATATGAGAATCCCAACCCCAAACCAAGAACACCAGTTATGCAATTTGCGGCCATGACAGTGAACAGTATAGAATCTTGGCTATTGCGCTGCAGTAATTAATCATTTAATATTCGTTTGTTATTGACATTTTATAAAATTCCAAGGCCAGGTTTTTCTCGTCTTTCACTTACCTTGTTTTCCACTAGGAGGGTCCAGTCCTTGATGAAATGGATGGTGAGACTCATATAAGGCTGTGTTGCTCTACTCATCCACATGTCCGTAGTCAACGCATAATGCGTCGCACCACTGCGTACCTCTCTCTCCACTTCAGCCCGACAACTAGCATATAAGCCAGGCAGCTCCACTTTACTGAAATGTTTTCGACTAGGCATCACATATCTGGGATCGATGGTACGGACGAGGTCCCGAAAGCTGTCTTTCTCGACTATGTAAACGGGGCCATGCCTTTACAGATATAGCGTGAAATAGCACCTGTGATCTGCTTGTGTCGCTGAGACGTCTTCTCATATTGTGATCCTTGGGCGAATGCTTCCTTAAGCTTCGGCTGTGAGAATTTCTTTCCAGTGCTTCCTGTATTTTCATCCCTTGTTTGTTTTGATCGGAGTGGTTGTAGTTTCCCGTGTTCTTGTTCATGATTTTTCTTTAGGTGGTAAAAGAGGCCGGAAGTATTTGCATCAGCCGCTGGAACGGCTTTGCTGCACAGTTTACATATCGGCTGCATTTGTTCTTTATCAGATGGCTGAAATCCGAAATATAACCAAACAACCGAGCTGCCTCCCCTTTTGGGCAAAAGTGGTGTTTGTTGTTTCTGTGACCTGGCAACTGTTTCGGACTCTGTAACCGCTGCTGTGGTAACATCTTCTTGGGTGTCCATCATTCATTTTTTTTCAAGCCAGAAAGAAATTTCGCGGGCTCTCTCCGTCAGTAATGTCGCAAACGTATGGTGCAAAGCCGCGTGACGTAAAGCGGTGTAGTGTCGCAAAACCACGTTCTCTTCACATTATCTTTTTATTCTCTTTTTTTTTCGTTATATACACTTAGAGTTTGCATAGCAAAAACGCAAAATGTTATATTAACAAATTATATTAAAATGTATATTAGCAGTAATAATAATAATAAAAAAGTTTATCACGATAGAAAAAATAGAGGAGAAAGGTCACGATAGACATGTTTCTCTCGTCCTCACGATATATATCGCCATATCGCCCAGCTCTACTCCCAACAGTATTGAAAGTACATAGACTATATAAAATATGGTTCTGTTACATAGATTTGAAGCTTTTTGAATTAGCCATACTGAAGCTGCACTAATAAGATAAACATTTCTTTTGTTATCAGTTCAAAACTTCAAAAGAATAATAATGTCACCCATTAAACAAGGATGGTAAAAATGCATCATTAGAGGCATTCAAAGAATATATAATTAATGTCAATATTGAAGAATATTCTGATTAATACTCTAACCTCAAATACCTGGTTTTAGTAAACAAAGTGACTTAATTCCTACTAGAACCTACATTTAATATGACACGGATTATATTAAAGTACACATAACTATTTATGTTATGATTTAGCAAACTGCAAACCAAAAATGTGTGTCCTGTTTAAGGTTTTACCACAGCATACAGCTAATGAAATAAATAATGTGTTCCATTTTAAGGTTCATAACTAGGCAGGCAATTAGACGATTCTTCATGAGAACTGAGACGATAAAGGTTAACAGCTTGAGAGCTAATTATTTGTTTTATTTGTGAAGAAATGATAAATATTCCAGTTGTCAAAATGTGCTACTGTACAAACGAAACAGCTGAGAGGTTTAACCTTTCAAGATCTGTTAAGTGAGACAGTTTTCCTGTTTGGTTGAGCTCTCTAGCTTTGGGAGTCTACAAAAGCAAAATAAATTCTTTGATTTTAGTTTAACAAAGCCTTAGAAAAGCCAGTTTATAGCTCAATAAACAAGATAGTGTAATAACTGAGCTCTTTGTTTGAAAGGTTCACTGTGTTATTTAACAAGACATAGCAGATCTGATCCACTTTATCCAGAAAACAGAAACATCTGCGCGGCACTAGCTGCTGTGTACCTGGCATTTAATCAGGTATAAACCAATGTTGTAACCCCTTTTAAATTTATGTGCTGATACCTAGAGATAAAGTTACACAGATCTTACAAATCCCACTTTATGTCAATATCTATTAAGTGTTATGAGCCCGTTTTTCTTTTGTTTTTTTTACTTCTTTTTGTTTTTACTGAATATTGATGTAGTATTTGTCAGGCTGAGTAAATTACAGTAATCAAAACACAAGCCAATTCTCTGTGATTAGTTAACCTTAGAAAGCACTTATTCAGACTAATGCATTCAACAATATGTTAGTTTTTCTTAAATGTCTATGAAAGCCAATCTTTGAGAAGAAAAGGCAATGATTGTGAATTATTTGGGACAAACAGAATAAAAGAAGAAAGGGAAAGAAGAATAAATGAACAATAAAAGGTGGGAATTAGAAAAGGCGACAGCATGTAGGCAAGATTGGATGAAAAGACTGAATAAAGAAATCAAGAAGACTTATCTAAATGCAAATGTTGCAAACTCATTGGGAAAAAAAAGCAATTTCCACCCTCGTGGTCATCTAACATGGGGGACTGAGGAGTCTATTAAAGTTTGACCAGTTATATTGCCAGTGTGCATTTGCTGTTTCAGTTTCACTGGTAGCATGCTGCTAATTTAATTCAGACCTTTGTTTCTAGAAAATGTAAAATCTGCTTCCTGTAGCTCCCACGGGGCTTCCTTCTTTCTACACCAAAGCTGATAGAGTTGATGCAACAGCTGGAGCCATAATTTCCCGCATTATTCTTTGCAATGACAGTATCTGAATCAACTCCCATTGAATTTCCATAAACGACTTCCAGCCAAAGTCAACTCTGTCCTTGTCAGCCGTACATATGCCAAAGTGGAAAATAATTTAAGGCAAAACTGGTTCGGAGCTGGAAGGTAGCCACAAGTCTAATGAGTTACATGCTGACATGTGTTTGGTGTGTATGTAGGAATACCTACCATGCACAGCAAATTATCAAGCACCATCCCAATGACAATCTTTTGAAAGTGCTTCTTCTAATAAACCAACTAGCACACCTCAGCAGCTCTGTGCAGAAAATGGAGCAGTTCCAATAAGGATACTTGACCAGCTCTATGAGCTAGGGACCAAGTGCATTCTATTAAATTTGCAGAAACAAAATGTAAGCAAGACTTATGCACACAAATATAGACTCACTAGTTCACACATATGTGGCCTCTGGGGTTAAGCATGTCTGCCTCCCACTAGAGTGTGACAGCAAGCAGACATAGAGTAATGAGATTCGCTGCAGAGAGCCAGTCAGCAGCTCAAAGAGAAGAAGGCAGAGAGGCGGGGATTTAGATTCCCACACTTCATATCATGTTTGTTGTCATTTAACAATTTCTCCACCACAAGTGCTGGATTTGCTGTGAGTAATTACACTTTGCTATTGAGGAAGAAGCGTCATATCAAGGCGTACAATAAAACCATATTTTCTAACTATGTTTTTATCAATTGTTAGAACTCTGATATCTGTTTTTAAAAAGTGCCTTGTCAAAGTATTAATGACCCGAGATAGTTTAAACTTCCCCTATTAAGCACAAAGTATTTCAAAGCTGTGGAGTGTAAGAAAAAGTAAAGCCATATTTCAATAGCCTTTAATGAAGCTTTTTTTACAAAGACTAGTTGTGTGGAATGCACTGCTAAATATGTCCATTCAGATTCTTCAACCTGAGGTCTGGATCTTTGTTTCTACCATTAATTTACCTTTGGCCTCTTGGCTGCTTATCTGGTCAATGCTTTACTGTCTGGCTGGTCAGGTTAAGCGAACAGCCATGTTTTGGGGGTAAGTTTCACATCTTTCAGATGATAGCTTGACTAACTCTGTTTTAAATCTCTCTTCAGCTTAACTTGACCAGAAAAACTGCTAAATACTGACACCCTAATTTGTTATCAATTTGTTTTAAAATTAGTTTGCAGTTAAACTTTTCTTTCTCTTAGCTTATTATCTTTTTGTTATAATCATTTTGATCATTGTTTTATACTCTCTAATGAAAACGACTCAAAATCATTGTTTTTATTTTTAAAAAATGACTAGATTTTCACAATGTTAGAAAACTTAGCAAACTACATTAGCTCATCCAGACTGGTCTATATGCACATTTCATTAATCTTGGTCAGTTTGCTTTCAGTTTTATATATTTTTTTCCTCAACTCTGCTGATCATTTAATGTTTCATTGTGTAGTGCTACAAGCAGGAGGTAAAGATATATTTATAAGAAAAAAAAAATCACTCTTGATCTTGTTTGCATGGAAGAGAAGTATAGCCAACGATGTGGTCCCTTCATTCAGGTCTTGAGTTTCTGCCCACATTACTAAATCAGATGCAGATACTTCAGATATAATGTCAACAAATACAAGGAATTTCACCTGACATTAGTTATTGATCTGATTTTACAAAAGCAGGACAGAGTTAGGTGCATGTCACAAATTCTTAATATCAAGAAAACATTTGGCAGTTAGGCTTAACTGGAAGTCTGGGTAATACACCAGCAAGGTTTATATTGCAAAATCAGTCTTAATTGTGTTTTCTTTAGTTCTCAACTAGACAATTAGATAGGATTTAATGAAAAAAAAAATGCAATACAAAAATGAAGAAAACTAAATTATATTAATTTGATGTCTGAAACTTCTGTGCAACTTCACAATACTATCTAATAAAGATTTGCAATATTTTTTTATGTAAATAGAAGAAGAGTATGCAACTTGGTTTGAGTTCAACAATTTATTATTATTTTTTAATAAAATGGAGAGGTGGTTCCCTAGTAGTTAGAGCATAGAGCTTAGAATCTTTAGGTTCTGAGTTTGAGCCCCACAGATTGCCACTCAGGTTCCCTGAGCCAGATTCTTAACCCCAGGCAATTCCTCTGCCGATGCACAGTGGCAGCCAAAACAAAACAAACAAACAAAAATAATAGCTTGCCTGCGTGAATTGTGTCCTAGTGGGTGGAGCAGTGCGTTTGTGCTTTGAGAAGGTTGCAAGCAGCCAGTTCGATCCCGACAGCTGGCACTCTGGGTCCCTGAGCAAGACCCTTAACCCCTGATTGCTCGCCAGCCACCGCACAGTGGCAGCCGCATCTTAAACCATGGAGTGAATTTCTCCATTGTGAGATCAATGATGTTCAGATATTAATCATTAATTAAAATAGTTGAACATTTCACTAATGATTATCTTCTTTTCGCCATTAAATGTGTTTTAAATAATCTAAAATTAGAATAAAGTATCCAATTCGAGAATCAACTTTTCCATTTAGGATACATTTTCTGACATTCCTGAATCTAAGGTTTGTCGAGAAAAAAAAAAAAAAAAGAAAGAATTTGAATCTTTGTTGTACTCCTACTTGTATTCTGCTTCATCTGGGAAAAGGTCGCAGGGGCAACAGTCCCAACAGAGATTCCCAGACTTCCCTCTCCCCAGACACCTCCTCCAGCTCTGCTGGGGGGAAGCCTGTGGCACTCCATGGTCAGGCAAAAGGCCTAGTCCCTCCAGCATGTCGTGGTTCAGCCCTATCCCCTGTCTCCTCCTGGTTGGACAGCCTGGAGTGTCAAGGTATCCAGGGGGCATCCAGAAAAGATGTTTGTGCCATCTTACCAGACTTCTATCGATGTGGAGGAGAAACGACTCTACTCTGAGCCGCTCCCAAATGACCAAGCTCCTCACCCTGCACAGAAAGCTAATTTCAGCTGCTTGTATTTGGGATCTCATTATTTTTATCGTGATCCAGATTTCATGACCATGGGTTAGGGATATAAACATAGACGGACTAGTAGATCGAGAGCTTTGTCTTTTTGTTCAGCTCTCTCTTCATCATGACAGACCTGGGGAAAACTCCTGCTCTGCATGTACAGATACCTGATAGACCAGTGTATAGGTCTACCGACTAACAGGCCACCGGGAGGCACACAGTCAAATACCTTCTCCAGGTTCACAAAACACATATGGACCAAATGGGCAAAGTCCCAAACACCCTCAATAACCCTGCAGAGGGTGTAGAGCTGGTCCACTGTTGCACAGCCAGGACGAAAATTCACACTGCTCCTCCTGAAGCCGAGGTTTGGCAATCAGTCAGACTCTCCTCTCCAGGACCCTAGCATAGGCTTTCCTGAGAGTATATTTTTGGAACACACCCTCCAGTTTCCCCTTCTTATGCAGAGGAACCCCCACTGCGTTCTGCCATTCCAGAAGTACTGCTTGTGAACTCCAAGTTATGTTGATGAGATGCGTCAGCCGTAACAGACAAACAAAATTCAGAGCTCTATGGTACTCGGGGCGACTCCCATCCACAGCAGAAGCCTTGCCGTTGTGGAGTTTTTGACCACCTTGGTGACTTCAGCCGGTGTAATGCACAAATCCAGCCCTGGGCACCATGTATTTTTTTACACAAAGTATTCCTTCCACTCTCCAAATATATCCTCGTTCAAGGTTGGCAGCTCTCCAATTATACTGAAAACGGTGTTAGCAAAGCACTGCTTCCCCCTCCGGGGGTGCTGGTTTAAAGAATCGCATTGAGGCAGCCAATAATCTTTCCCCATGGCCTCTCCAAACTTCTCCAAGGCCCAGGTTTTTGCCTCTGCTACAACAAGTGAAATGAGATGCCTGGCCTTACGGTACATGCTTGCTACCTCAGGAGTCCCACAAATCAAACAGGCTTCTTCATCTTGAGCCACACCAGATGTTCCCAGCAGACCCTCACTACTCGTTGGACCTGCCAAGTCTGTACATCCTCTACCACAGTATCCAGCTCACCACCAACATACGACTACAAAGTCTATCATCGACCTCCTGCGTGGGGTGTCCTGGTGCCAAGTGAACTGATGGCTTTTGCCTGAACATAGTTCTCATTATAGATAATCTGTGACTTGCACAGAAGTCCATTAATGAAAAAAATTTAGAGTCAGATCTGGGGGTCTGTTCCTTCCAATCATGTGTATCCAGGTGTCACCCCAGCAGAATGTTTGAATCCCCTGGAGGGGTACTATTTCTCAAATGAAATAAACATTTTTATTTGATTTCTATAGTTTTTATTAATGAAGTCTATGCTTTTAAAACTATGAAAAAAAAAGACTTTAAGTGCAGCTTTACACAGAGATCAACTTTCTCTATTGCCTGTACGTTAAGCTAATTGTGGTAATTTCTTCGGTAGTTCCTTAATCATCTTTGTTTCATTTTTACACATGATATTTCCTGAAGGTTTTCTAAATGTTGTAACATAAATGTTAAAAAATTGGTTCGGGCTTCCTTAATGCTTTTGTTATTGGTTGTTTTCAACCAGTAAGACCAGCAGTTAAAAACGCAGGGCAGTATAAGACATCATTGCTGTCTTACTGATTTACAGTATAAGAGTCTTCAAAATGGAAGCAAAAGGTTTTTATGATTAAAGTGCTCACTTAAATGTAGTCTTAAAAATCATAAAGATAGACAGGTTACTGTCTCTCCCTCTAGGGAAGGAACAGACAAGCAGATGAGCTGCGAGGCAGTTTTTAATGTCAAAAAGGATGGAAGAGAGCATATAGAGTTAATTGCAGTAAAAGCTTAGCCCATAGCTCTGTCTAGAAGATAAACAGGGGTAAACAGTGAGAAACGGGCCTGACTCTATTATCTATAATTTAAGTTGTTGATGGCAGAATAGCTTCACCATTCAAAGCCACATGCTGGCAGTAAACAGGTAGCATTTCCCTGGGCTGTGTTTCCTTTGACGTATAATGTTGTGGGATTTTGATTCAGAAAGATCTCATAACATCTTGCCAGGTAGGACTGTACCACTGATTACTGATTATTTAGTCCCTATTCTCAAATAAAACATTGCCGAGAAGCCATACATTTCCCTTAGGTTTCAACAGTATCAACCTGCAAATCAGTACATAAAAAAATACATGAATTGGCAGTATTCTCCAAAGATATTAATGTTGTGATGCAGCAGCGTATGTTGCTTGAAACTGTTTTTCTTCCTCTTTCCTTGCAGAGCTCAGAGTGACTCATGCAGTATATCTACAAGATATACAAACTAATAACTCAATTTTTTATTTTTTTACTGTTTGTACCCATTATAAAATGGGTACAAAAAGGTTGCCCTTTTCTAAACACCTGCTTTCCCTCTCAGGTGAATCGTTGCCATTAGCGACCTCCAATCAAATCCTGATTCGCTTTACAGCCAAAGGCCAATCCAGCTCCAGAGGATTCCATCTGGTTTACCAGGGTAAGTGTGGCACTCCGTCATATAGCCTCTCTTCTGCTTTGGGAGACTTGTGAATCTTAACTGAATGAATTAACATCTGTCTTTGTTACTTGAGGGGGGAAAAAAAGAAAAATAGTATGGCTGAGAGGATCTCTATTTTCTTTTATTGTTTTCCTTAAACTATTTTCTGTAGCTGTATTGACATTTACAATGGGTATCTAAAGGCAAAGTCAACACTTGAGGAACTATGGTGAATAAATAATTCAGTCCAACATTTTTTATTCTAAGTAAAATAATGGACTTTTTGTTTTTTTTTATATTTTCCTGGGATCCTTGGATCATTCCCCGTATTCTTTTATATTAGTGTAAGAATTTTTAAAATGAAATGCCTAGTTTATTGTTGTTTATCTTAACATATTTACTAAAAGCCATGCCATCCCATCTTTCTTTTCTGTTCATAGCTGTGCCGAGGACTAGTGCCACCCAGTGCAGTTCGGTCCCTGAGCCGCGAAACGGACGGCGAATGGGCAACAACTTTGCTGTTGGAGCAGTTGTCCGATTTGAGTGCAGCCCAGGCTACGTACTGGAGGGATCAAGTGCCATCGAATGCTTAACAGTTCCCAATGCACTTGCACAATGGAACAGCTCCATACCAAGCTGCATTGGTAGGAAATCACTACAGCAAACAAGCACATGCGAGGGCAGATCAACCATTCTTACCAGTTAGCAGCCTCTGAATACTTATTGCAGTCTTTTTCTAAGATATTTTTGTTTGTTTTTTAACAAGCCTTATATCTTATGCAGTGTATTTGGGTATCATCGGATGCCCTTATAGTTCAGACCACATATGTTAACTACAGACAATCAGATTGAGTGATAAAGAGAGATTTAAACAGGAGGCGCACAGGTGCAGGCCACGGGTCAGAAATACACACAGATATAAACAGATGTGTTAACATGGACAGTATTTACAATGATACATGGTCCTCACAAGCAGGACATAAAAAAAGCAGATGTTGCCGCCAGATGTGTAACAAAAAGCCAGAAAGGCTAATCTTATCAATATGAATGACCCCTCAGTAGTAATGATGCTGGGTACACTCCACATCACACTTGTATGCTGATAAAATTAGGAAATTAGGAATGGTACCTAACATAGTTTGCTATTTTTTATAACTTTTCTTTATAAGTCTAAATGGGAAATTTAAGGATTAAAAAATTTTATTTAAGTCTTTTTTGTAGTAGTTGAAATTTACCGTACACATTAAATCCACAAATTTCAATATGTTTTATCTATTGGTATTATCCTGTTGGCACATAGGAACCAACAAGCAGACCAGTTAAGCATTAGAAATATGTTGTTTCCAAATTCTGGCCTACATTTGTATGAATTTTGTTTTACTATTATATATTGAGACAATAACCACTGCAATATTCTCCCTTGAAAAATGACCAAATCAATACTAAAAAAGAAGAACAAAGTCCATCTGTTAACCACTGTTCTCATTTAGGCCTTAGAGATTTGTTGGCAAATATTAATAAACTGTGTAATAAGGAATCAGCAAAAATATAAGTAAATAAAGTTATGGGGTCAGGCTTAGGTTATAAAAAATATCCCTAAGATTGTACCCAGCATTCCTCTATCAGCAGAAAATAGAGTGTAGTTCAACCATGAAAGCTGAAGAAAACTCTCCCACCATGAAACGTGGTGGCAGCATGATAGCATCATTCTGTGTTGATGCTATTCTTGAGCTTGGACAGGAACGGTGGATTGAGCCAAATGCATGGCAGTCCTTAGAGAAAACTGTCAAAGACTCAAAGATAAAGTAGAGAAGTCCCCCCTTAAGCTTTAAAACAAGAGTATGGTGCTAAACTTATAACCAGAGATACAACAATGTTTAATTCAAAACATATCCATGTGTTTAAATGACTGTCCAGAATTCAATTGATTTTGAAATATCCAACAAAATACAAAAAAATGCTTTTTATATGCTCTCCACCCAATTAAGAAGGAGCCTGAGCATTTTTCCAACTAAGGGGTTGAATCTACAGTGTCTGGAAGTGCAAAATTGCTCCAGATATAACCCTAAACATGTCATATAGTGTATACTGCATATAATGCATCACCTCCATTAAGTGTCAGACTATAATTATTCCTATAAGTATAAACTTCCTTTTGCTCTGAATGCAAATACTATATTTGGTCAATTAGACACACCTACTTTTACTTGCAATTTCAGTACTACTGATACTACTGTGCAGGAGGTCAAAGCACACAGGATATTTCGCATAGTGGTGGTTTAATGGATCTAGAGAAGCATTAACTTAAAAACCAGCATGTTATTTCAATAAACAGTGTTTACATTATTGCTGTGTTTTTAAATCATCCTTTCTTTCCACAGTTCCGTGCGGCGGAAATCTAACCCTTCGAACTGGCACCATCCTCTCACCTGGATACCCTGAACCTTACCTCAACAGCCTTAACTGTGTGTGGGAAATTACTGTCCCTGAAGGATCAGGGATCCAGGTTTGTTTTTTTTTTTTTTGGCTTATTTTCTTTGTATTTTCACACCTCTCTGAAGTCACTGGATTGTCATGCAAGGATAAAATGTGATGATTTCTAACAGCACAATATAAATGACAATAAATCAGAAATCTGCATTTATCTAGACTTCCTGTACGTAAAAGAGATAACCTTTACACGTAATAGAGATACTGTAATCATCATCTTTAATAATAAAAGGATGTACATTTTTGCCTCCTACTTTTCTATAGAATATTTATTTTTTGTGGATTGATCTGGTTTTTCTCCCTTAGTTCTCACAATGCCTGTCAAAAGTAAAAGGAGTTAGAAGTTATTAATACATATGAAGACATTTCAGAAAAAAACAGTATAAGCCTTTAATTGGATTTGTGGTTTGGTTTTCCGAAACCTTAATAATGAAGCTTTATGCCGTCAACTATTTCATTTTCTCTGGGAACAGCACAGTAATAACAAAGGAACCTTGTTCAAACTCAAAAAGTAATTCTAAAAATGTATTTGCCCGAAACCTGAGATTCCACAACTTTAAAATTATTTTCTATTTCAATGCTTCTTTAATTACATCACCTTTCTTATTTCGGTCAGTTTGCAAGTAGTGCTTGATGGGAACCTGCTGGAACTTGGGCTAGGTCCCAGCGGACGTGCCTAGAGGAAGGTTTTTTAGCCTATGTTTCAGCCTTTGTATTTAATGACCTCAGCGCTGTCCCCAAGCTATTAGCTCTTCCTTCTTAGCTCACTGTCCTTGCAGGTCAAATACACGACAGGCCACAGGTCCATTTAGCATGCTTCTTTCCGCACAAACTCTACTAGTGATTGGATTTTAAATGAATGAAAATTTAGAAAAGGTGAGCTACTTTATCTACAGTTTAGCAAATTAAATAGTCAATAAAAACATGATGAACTAAAAGTTGAACTTATAGGTTTATTCTGTTTCTTAAAACACAGGCTCCCTCTCCTTGGCTGCTCTTTTTACTTTACTTGCTTTGGGCTCTATCGCCACTGCTCTTTTCTACCATTTACCAGAAACGCATTAGATTGGAGTGTCTCGATCCGAAAGAGAACTTAGAGGAGCGAGGTGCCTTGTTGGCACATTTGCTGCGGCCCCCTAATGAAAGATCAATCTCTGATCTGCCTCGTCTCCCCAGAAACCCAGTTCTCCAGAGCCCCTGCAGCCCCTTTAATTGGCTCATATCCGATCTATAACCATCACAGGCAGCTGAGAAGGCAGAGGAATGGGTGTGTGAGAGGAACTGAAAGGGAGGCTTGGAGAAAGTGGAAAAATGAGGGATGACAGAGAATACTGCATGAGCGTATATATATTTTAAAGCAACGTCTAAGGGCAATGTTCCAGCCAAATTCCCTCATATGGTTTAGAATAAATTATTTCAATCTAATTTATCTGAACCTGTAGTTCTTACACAGATACTTGTTTTTCTTACTAACAAATTTTATGTGACAAACTTTTTTATTGTTAAACTAGTATTTACTTTGTTTTCATAGATCCAAGTGATCAGCTTCGTCACTGAGCAGAACTGGGACTCACTGGAGGTCTTTGATGGAGGTGACAACACTGACACACTGCTTGGAAGCTTCTCCGGTAAATATAATTCTACTTCTAATTCATGCAAGAGGCAATATATAGTGTCCCAGTCAGATTACATGAAGTAGAAGTAAACAGCCATCTGCATTTATGAAACATAGGAAGGGCTTTTTTGATTTCAGGGGATCTCGAAAGTCTTTCCTAATTCTTAAACATGCGGCTTACTCTGCCAAAAAGAGGCCTTGCTGCAAGAATTATGCTTCTAGAATGATGACAAAATTGAATCAATGAATTCGTCTAAATTAAAGAAGAGACTATTTTTTTACACATATTAAAATGTAGAGGGTTAAAGTAACATTAATTTGCTCCAACTGCTCCTTAAAATACTATTAATCATCTCACTCAGTCTCCTTGTACAGGTGCTGGTCATAAAATTAGAATATCATGAAAAAGTAGATTGATTTCAGTAATTCCATTTAAAAAGTGAAACTTGTATATTATATTCATACATTACATACAAACTCATATATTTCAGATGTTTATTTTGTTTAATTTTGATGATTACAAATGACAACAAATGAAAATCTCAAATTCATCATATCAGAAATTTAGAATATTACTGAAGACCAATAAAAACAAAGGATTTATAGAAATGTTGGCCAACTGAAAAGTATGAACATGAAAAGTATGAGCATGTACAGCACTCAGTATTTAGTTGGGCCTCCTTTGGCCTGTATTACTGCAGCAATGCGGCGTGGCATGGAGTCGATCAGTCTGTGGCACTGCTCAGGTGTTATGATAGCCCAGGTTGCTCTAATAGTGGCTTTTAGCTCTTCTGAATTGTTGGGTCTGGTGTATTGCATCTTCTTCTTCACAATACCCCATAGATTTTCTATGGGGTTAAGGTCAGGAGAGTTTGCTGGCCAATTAAGAACAGGGATACCATGGTCCTTCAACCAGGTACTGGTAGCTTTGGCACTGTGTGCAGGTGCCAAGTCCTGTTGGAAAATGAAATCTGCATCTCCAAAAAGTTGGTCAGCTGCAGGAAGCATGAAGTGCTCTAAAACTTCCTGGTATGTGGCTGCGTTGACCCTGGACCTCAGAAAACACAATGGACCAACACCAGCAGATGACATGGCACCCCAAACCATCACTGACTGTGGAAACTTTACACTGGACTTCAAGCAACGTGGATGAAGTGCCTCTCTTCTTTTCCTCCAGACTCTGGGACCTTGATTTCCAAAGGAAATGCAAAATTTACTTTCATCAGAGAACATGACTTTGGACCACTCACCAGCAGTCCAGTCCTGTTTCTCTTTAGACGCTTCTGACGCTGTCTGTGGTTCAAGAGTGGCTTGACACAAGGAATGCGACAGCAGAAACCCATGTCTTTCATACGTCTGTGTGTGGTGGTTCTTGAAGCACTCACTCCAGCTGCAGTCCACTCTTTGTGAATCTCCCCCACATTTTTGAATGGGTTTTGTTTCACAATCCTCTCCAGGGTGCGGTTATCTCTCTTGCTTGTACACTTTTTTCGACCACATCTTTTCCTTCCCTTCGCCTCTCTATTAATGTGCTTGGACACTGAGCTCTGTGAACAGCCAGCCTCTTTAGCGATGACCTTTTGTGTCTTGCCCTCCTTGTGCAAGGTGTCGATGGTCTTCTTTTGGACAACTGTCAAGTCAGCAGTCTTCCCCATGATTGTGTAGCCTATAGAACTAGACTGAAAGACCATTTAAAGGCTTTTGCAGGTGGTTTGAGTTAATTAGCTGATTAGAGTGTGGCACCAGGGGCCATCAATTTTGAACCTTTTCACAATATTCTAATTTTCTGATATGATGAATTTGAGATTTTCATTTGTTGTCATTTGTAATCATCAAAATTAAACAAAATAAACATCTGAAATATATGAGTTTGTATGTAATGTATGAATATAATATACAAGTTTCACTTTTTAAATGGAATTACTGAAATCAATCTACTTTTTCATGATATTCTAATTTTATGACCAGCACCTGTATACATTGGAATATCTCTATTGAGTCTCGATCAAAATACAATATACGGTAATTAAATCCCTTATTTACATATCTATATATATAATACAAAAAACTATTTTAGAGCACTATACAAAAGTTGCAAAAAAGGAAAAAATATATTAAAATAACTGAAGATAAATATAAAAAAATTATTATGATAAAACATGATAATGCAAGTAAAATATATACAATTTTGTAATCTAAAAATGTAAAAGAGTAAGAGGTATAAATACAAGATTGTCTGTATTCTATATGGTAATTGTTATGCATTTACATAAAAAAACTCTAAATGAAAGTGAACAAGTGTAGCTATTTTAGCTATTTTCCTTTGCCACATGCAGTTAACCATGGATGACATACCGCTAAACTTTACTATTAATCTTCTCTTTTAGGAACAACAGTGCCAGCACTCCTCAACAGCACCTCGAACCAACTCTACCTTCACTTCTTCTCAGATATTAGTGTGTCTGCTGCTGGATTCAGGCTGGAATACAAAAGTGAGTTAAAACACTCAATCATTTAGCTGACATCAAACATGAGTATGTATTGTAGAATACCAGCAGGTCTTTCACAAAAAAATGCATAAATGCTAGCATTGTTTCCTCTAAAACCTCATATGTTAATCATATTTCATTTTCTATCTGTATTTTCCTTGGTCTCATCAGCGGTGTCTCTGACCAGCTGCCCAGAACCTGTAGTTCCCATGAATGGTATCAAGATTGGGGAGCGTCTTCAGATGAATAATGTGGTTTCTTTTCACTGTGAACCTGGATATACTCTACAGGTAACACCTGCTGCTTTCAAACAGACTTCAGTCACAAATTACCTTAGAAACTACATTGCTGCTTTTGTGGTAGGTTCGGTATCATCCTTGTCAGCTTTGCTTTTCAGTTTTCCATGAAACTGCACTGATGTACAAGAATGTACAAGAGCTGCAGGAAATGATCTGTCATGTCTTGCTAAGGTTTATTACATTTTTGTTCCTTTTTATTTATCATTTTGTTCAATTTTAATGAAAGGTACTTTAATGATTATACATAGAATCCTGGTTAAAATCATCAATACATTCTAAGGTTTGTTATCTTAGAACCAAGGAAAAATTATTTTTTAGATTCTTAAATGAAGTAAGCTAACTCCATAAAAGAATGAGAGGGTGTCATATTTACCACTTTTAATGAACTAACTGGATAAAAAACATTTTTTTTTGTCTTATTTTTTATTTTATTTTTTTTAGTTTGCTGATTTTGTGCATTCTGCTTCGATTTGGGCACAACTCATTGATGGGGGGCTTCAACAATGATCCCTGAATCTAGGACAACCGACAAGCCCTGATATGGACTTTATGGACTTTTTCTTAGCAAAAAACAGTCAAAAACATCATGAGCTCATTTAATTGGAATAAAAAAAAAAAATGAGTCCCTCCATAATTTAGCAAAATAAGTCAGATTAATATGAGAGACCAAGCTATGGATCTTAGCTCTTTCAGAAAATATATTTGACATAAAATATCTACCAGATGTAAAGGCTTGCTGTAGAACCCTTAGCTGATTCTACACAGTAAGAAATAAAAGTCAGCTGATTTCTGTTTTATGTGTAAAATATGTTTACTTATGAAATGAAGTTGATATTTCACAAACTCATTTAACAGTTAGTTAGTTAGTTAGTTAGTTAGTTAGTTAGTTAGTAAGCAAGCATCACTTTAGTTGTGTGTGATTTTTAAATCTTTATTTGAAAAAGGATCTGATTTTTCAATATTTACTTGTGTATACCCAGGTTTTAACAGTGTCTGAATTGATATGTTTTACTAAAATAGAATTGTGTTTATCCTCTTCACTTTGGTTTCAAGGCAAGATTCAATAATACATCGCTATTTGCAGCAAGCAAACAGAAACATACAAAGGGAGTTATTTGCAATGAAGTAGCAGAGAAGAAGGTTGTACTAATTGTTGCCTTCACATAGGAAGAACTGCTGTGCACAAACACTTAAACAGTCATTTTAATAAAAAAGGTAGAAAAACACAGCCAATATTGAAAACCAAGGTAACTTATATCTTAACTAAACTAAACTGATTAATATATCTGAATAAAAGATTAATAAATAAATAAATATTCCCAACATCAGAGCCAAGTTTTACACTTTTCCATTTGCTTCATTATTAAGGAATAGATTCATTTAGTTTGTTTTATGTGTTTGTTTTTTAACCACCAGTTCTGTTAGAGATAATATTGGTAGACTAACCGGATGGTGAGTTCTGTGCATGATGCACAGGATGAGAAGAATGTTGCTCCTTTGTACCAAATATGTTCATGTTTCAAAAATCATCTCTCAATGGTTGAGGTTTTATTAGCTCCACATCCCCAGCAACACCGTGTTATATCTGGTGCTGAGAAACATGCTTACTTTTCTTTTCTGCTTTGAAGAGCTCACTTCCTTTCACTTCAATCATCATAGATTAGAAAGTCTTGGATGAATAGATTTCCTTGCCTTTGATTATAAACAGGTGAGTCTGATCTTAGTTATGGCAGAAGCTATAAATAGCTGAGATTAAGGTATTAAACCTCAAGCTCAAATTCCTCTGAAGATATTAGGACCTCTTCCAGCAGTAGACTCTGTTGAAAGAGATGTGAGAATAAGTATATTAAACAGTTCAAAGACTTCACACCAAAATCCATATGAGGTCTCAACCTTTTGTTTTATTATAACGAGAACTTCTCCATAGTATGAGTAAAAAAATATAATCAAAAAGGTAAGCTGAGTCCAGATCTTCTATAGGCAGAATATAGAGACAATTATGTAATTTTCCCTACATGATAATCCCATCTTAAAGCCACAATAATAAATGACAATGGATAAAATTGGTCATGTATCTATCATAGATGGTCATCCGGAGACAGTTTCTGGGCTTACACAATAACAGCAACAGATATGTTACCATAGTGCAGTTTATTTATTTCTTTATATTGTATCTCCATCTTTTAACCTGAGTTATCTTTGCAGGGAAATTCTCACATTACCTGTATGCCTGGAACTGTCAGACGATGGAACTATCCTCCTCCTCTCTGCATTGGTAAAACCTGTTCTCATTTATTTTAATATGTTTTCACCTAAGTACCACCTTTTTTTCTTTCATAAAGTAAATGTTACATGACATTGGCATGGCTTTACATTGTACAACTTTGTACATTTGTTTACTATACAGTGGATTGCTAAAATAGTTAGACTCCTTCATCTTGGTAGTTGCTAGTGTGGGGTACCTATCGAACGGGGGGATTTATTAAAATAGGAAATTGGGATTTAACCTTTCTGATTCTAGGTGCTATGGATGGGGGGGTGTACAATTCTATTAGGTTCACAAATACAGGTATGAATTCAAAATATTTGTCTACGCATATGAGCACCCACTGACACACCTACAGTATGCACCAACATGAGATCACTCCAAAAGATTAAAGATCCTGCAAACACTAAAGTAAAGCTGGATATAATGAAGATATTACACAGTTAGTACACCATAAAGACATATGCTTTTTGTAGAAAAACCTGTCCCAGCACATGTAGGCAACCATCTGCATGGTGGGAGGAGACAGGACATGTTCGAAGAAAAGAAGAAAATTGGGACTCAATTCCAAGTCACAGGGTTCAGTCCCACAATGCTGCCCTTAAGAGGCCCGCCCCACTGGGAAACATGCAAGTGAAAGACTCCTGCTGTGGGGATATATTTTCTAAAATCGAAACAGGAAAGTCTATCAAAGTGTTTGCCAAGATGGATGGAATTGAATATTGAGCACTCCTGGAAGAAAAATACCTAAGACCGGCAGAGATATTACACTGTGTGTGAGGCAATAGCAGTAAATATACATTTAGGACTGCACAGGAACTTTTTGGATCAAAATACTGATGGTGTCTACGGAAGCCTCCCTTCTGTCTTTGACACTTCATCTTGAATAATGCGGTAATCAAATGCCTACAGGTTCTATGTACCATCATATCTGCTTACATTTAAGTGCTTATTTTTTAATATTTACTTTTTACATTTGATTATGTGTTTCATTATTATCCAATGTAAGTCACATATTTAAAGCTGACTTAAACAGTGGATTTGGATATCAACTTATTGCATGTCACAATCCTCTGATAAATGTGCCAAAGATTATCTTCCACACACAGGCCTCTTCTTTTTCCTTTCCAAAATAAACCAAAAAATATATATATATTACAACTGGTTTGTTTCTTTTTGCATTTGTAGCTTTAAATGAATGTTTAACCTTGAAAACTAAGTGAATTCAAAGAAAGAAACTGTATAAGGTTTCAACTCTCATTTGTAAAGAGTTTCTGCCTGTGAAATAGCCTTGACAAATGAGCTGTGCTTTTTGGAACAACCTACTATTGCCTAATTAGTTCCATCTCAACACTGTGACTGGATGAAACGGGAGGAAGATTCATCGTGTTTACAGGCATCAGCAGTTTTCTGATTACAACTGGTTTCTACAGGACAGTGTTTAACCCCTCGCTTATTCACTTTCTTTTTTCATTAGTACAACTCCCCATTTCCCCCGTTTTGTCTTTATCCACCGACTTTATACCAGTGTATAATTTTGTATTTACCTCTTACTCTGTTTTTCTTTTTTCATACTTTCCCAGCAGCATGTTCCATGTCCTTATTTACTAAGTTTAATGTTTTACTGTTATTTACACTTTTCCTTTATTCATTAATAAATGTACTTTTCAATTTGGGGTCAGGATATTAGAACTGAAAAGATTCTGAAAAGTTTTTCATTGTTTCAAGTCTTTTACAGATGTTATTTAAAAACTCAAGTCATTTATGAAGGTGTTATTCTGTTTTAACTAAAGATAAACATCTATTTTGTGTAAATAAAAATCCTTTTTTATTTACTTTGGTTTTATGCATCTATACTCCACTCGCTTACATATAATCTCCTCCTTACAGTGAAGTTCCCAAGGTATTTAGGGGATTACTACGGTGTTTTGGTGTGTTCACGCCTAATACTTTTTCAGGATCAACAAAATGTCACTTTGGACACATGTGAACATACAGTAAAACCAAGACAGACACAGCTGTAGGAGCATTCCTGCTTTTTCTTGTTTTTTCTTTGAGGGTCTCTTGTGTAGACTGATGCAATTAAAAGAGCTTTATTTTGGCTTTATTTTCATTATTGAGTGGGGAAAAAGATTTTAACTTGTTCTTAAGATAAAAGAACCTCATAAAACAGTCATAAGTCAGTTAATCAAAATTATTCTCTTATTCTGTTGTTTAGCTGCAGACCCCTGTATACAGGTGGGAGATAGTGCTGTGAATTTTATGATTTCCCACTGCCATTTATAGCACCTAAACATAAATATGAAGCATTTTTTTAGGTTTTTGGTAAAAACTGTGAGTATCATGGCATAAACCTGAATATTCTTCACCATCAGTTCTTTTAGTAAATGTAGCTAATAATTAGCACTCTAATAAAATTAGAGCACTAAGGATCAAAGCAGTCTCATTTCACTTATACATAAAAATACCTTAAACACACACACACACACACAAACATATATATATATATATATATATATATATATATATATATATATATATATATATATATATATATATATATATATATATATATACATATATACATATATACATATATTTTATTTATTTTTTGTTTGTGGTTTTATGCTGACCTCTCTGAAGGAGGCGAGATCACGGCTCGGATGCTGTGTCGGTCTCCCTCCTAGGCAGCTACTGGATAAGCTTCTCTGATTGATCTACTCTTCGGACAACCTCCACGCTTTTAACACTTAAAGTGTGCTGCTCCAAATGCTCGAAACGCATTACAAGACCTCTTGAGGCACATCCACTCTAGACTTTGCATGTAAACCGGTCGCCCCGGGCTTTCAAAAACTAGTTTGTACTAAATGTAGCATAAGTTCCTGTATCTTTAGGACTATATTACCTCTGTAAACCTTTTCATCCATTCGTTTAATGTTACCCAGTATCCTTGTAGTTTCTTGATATACTGGAGAATGGTGGCGAGTGAGGACTCCCTTATGTTTCTGAGAAACTGCAGTGTCCATTTAGACAATAGTGTTACATGAATGGTCTTCCCAGGCTTGGATTCCCTAGTTTTATTTATGTACCTGTTGTTACCATAACCTAATCTCAGTTGAAAGGGAAAGACAAGGATCACATGTTGCATTTGTTTTAAAGTGTTTTATCTGAATCTTTATTTTTTTTTTCCACTGTGCCTTGGTTTTCAAAAAGCTTGGTGTGGTTACTTAGGTTTTATTTTGTACTATTTAATGTCTGTCTGTCTGTCTGTCTGTACATTTATTTAGTAAAAGCTAATTAAATGCTTTTTCTGCTAGCACAATGTGGTGGAATCCATGAGGAGATGGAGGGAATGATTCTCAGTCCTGGTTTCCCTGGTAACTACCCTAGCAACAGTGACTGCACCTGGAGAATATACCTGCCTGTTGGTTACGGTAGGCATCCTTACAGCCTTGCAGGAGATATTAAACTA
Source organism: Cyprinodon tularosa (assembly GCF_016077235.1). NCBI lineage: Eukaryota > Metazoa > Chordata > Actinopteri > Cyprinodontiformes > Cyprinodontidae > Cyprinodon > Cyprinodon tularosa. Next base: position 271,956 of record NW_024038862.1, on the reverse strand, counting down.
ACTATTCTGCAACTAATAGAAGACATTTCTTAATGTGGTTTACTACAAATTTACATTCAAACTCATGTGCAGGATTACTGGGTTTTAATTTCTAATTCACATTATTTTTATTATTTCCCACTTTTGTTTCAACTCTATGTGTCCCAGGAGCCCACATACAGTTCCTTAACTTCTCAACGGAGGCCAACCACGATTTCTTAGAGATACGAAATGGTCCCCTTGATACCAGTGCTGTGATTGGTCGATATAGTGGCCAGGATATCCCATCATCTCTTCTCACTACCTCCCACGAGACCACAGTTTATTTCCACAGTGATCACTCGCAGAACAAACCAGGTTTCAGATTTGAATATCAAGGTAAGATCACAAATGTTAAGAAATGTATGTAATCGCTGTCTAAGAAAATGACTATTTAAGGGAGTTACACTAACCCTTAATATAAGACGTTTATCAATCACCAACTGTTAAACCCAAAATAGTCATTAAAAAGTTTATATTGATATAGAGGAATCCACTTAGATTTATAAAGTCTTAATACCCTTTAAACCTTTGTAGATTTTGTGATGAACAAACTCCATCTAGTCTTTTATTTAGAGTATACAGGTGCTGGTCATAAAATTAGAATATCATGAAAAAGTAGATTGATTTCAGTAATTCCATTTAAAAAGTGAAACTTGTATATTATATTCATACATTACATACAAACTCATATATTTCAGATGTTTATTTTGTTTAATTTTGATGATTACAAATGACAACAAATGAAAATCTCAAATTCATCATATCAGAAAATTAGAATATTACTGAAGACCAATAAAAACAAAGGATTTATAGAAATGTTGGCCAACTGAAAAGTATGAACATGAAAAGTATGAGCATGTACAGCACTCAGTATTTAGTTGGGCCTCCTTTGGCCTGTATTACTGCAGCAATGCGGCGTGGCATGGAGTCGATCAGTCTGTGGCACTGCTCAGGTGTTATGATAGCCCAGGTTGCTCTAATAGTGGCTTTTAGCTCTTCTGAATTGTTGGGTCTGGTGTATTGCATCTTCTTCTTCACAATACCCCATAGATTTTCTATGGGGTTAAGGTCAGGAGAGTTTGCTGGCCAATTAAGAACAGGGATACCATGGTCCTTCAACCAGGTACTGGTAGCTTTGGCACTGTGTGCAGGTGCCAAGTCCTGTTGGAAAATGAAATCTGCATCTCCAAAAAGTTGGTCAGCTGCAGGAAGCATGAAGTGCTCTAAAACTTCCTGGTATGTGGCTGCGTTGACCCTGGACCTCAGAAAACACAATGGACCAACACCAGCAGATGACATGGCACCCCAAACCATCACTGACTGTGGAAACTTTACACTGGACTTCAAGCAACGTGGATGAAGTGCCTCTCTTCTTTTCCTCCAGACTCTGGGACCTTGATTTCCAAAGGAAATGCAAAATTTACTTTCATCAGAGAACATGACTTTGGACCACTCACCAGCAGTTCAGTCCTGTTTCTCTTTAGCCCAGGCAAGACGCTTCTGACGCTGTCTGTGGTTCAAGAGTGGCTTGACACAAGGAATGCGACAGCAGAAACCCATGTCTTTCATACGTCTGTGTGTGGTGGTTCTTGAAGCACTCACTCCAGCTGCAGTCCACTCTTTGTGAATCTCCCCCACATTTTTGAATGGGTTTTGTTTCACAATCCTCTCCAGGGTGCGGTTATCTCTCTTGCTTGTACACTTTTTTCGACCACATCTTTTCCTTCCCTTCGCCTCTCTATTAATGTGCTTGGACACTGAGCTCTGTGAACAGCCAGCCTCTTTAGCGATGACCTTTTGTGTCTTGCCCTCCTTGTGCAAGGTGTCGATGGTCGTCTTTTGGACAACTGTCAAGTCAGCAGTCTTCCCCATGATTGTGTAGCCTATAGAACTAGACTGAAAGACCATTTAAAGGCTTTTGCAGGTGGTTTGAGTTAATTAGCTGATTAGAGTGTGGCACCAGGGGCCATCAATTTTGAACCTTTTCACAATATTCTAATTTTCTGATATGATGAATTTGAGATTTTCATTTGTTGTCATTTGTAATCATCAAAATTAAACAAAATAAACATCTGAAATATATGAGTTTGTATGTAATGTATGAATATAATATACAAGTTTCACTTTTTAAATGGAATTACTGAAATCAATCTACTTTTTCATGATATTCTAATTTTATGACCAGCACCTGTATGTGATAGACTGGCACACAAAGTAGTGTATTATTAGAGTAAAGGAAAAAATTATGCTTAATTTCTAAATAATTATGCGAATAAATATATGCAAAGTCTGACCGGCACTTTTAATGTGTTCTCGTTTTTATATTTTATTGTGCAAGTGACCTTTATTCATTACTGTCTTGACGTAGTGAAAATGAACTGTTTTGAGAGCTACAGCCAATAGCCGAAATTAATATAGTGGTATATATATGTATTTTTTACCAAGCTTTTCCAGATCAGATGGAGAGCGCCTGTGAGCAGCAGGTTTCAAGTCTTTTTTGGTAGACGAGTAAATGTTAAATGTGTCATTCTCACACAAGTACTTGCATAGCTTTATGTTTTATGCTGCTGTCCTGCTGGAAGGTAGACATCTAGTCAGTCTCAACATTTTTTTCTGCGGGGTTCAGATTACCTGATTAACACAATCATAAAGGGTTTAGGTGTGTGTTGGTTTTTGTCACATATTTCAGCCTTGTTTATATCTTCTACATGTTGATTGTGCTTTTAAAATAACTGTTAAACAAGACTTTCTTCAGCAATGGCTATGGATTTGCCGATAATTTTCACTACATTTAAGGCTCCATATATGGAGCAGACTTTTAGTACCGTATATGTCCTGTCAGCAAAATCACCGATCTGATCTGTGGATGGCTGCAGCTCATCCAGGGTTGTGATGGTCCTCTTGGCTTCTTTTTAGAGTAATACTTTTCTGGGCCAACCTATACGTTTAGATGAATGTATGCTGGGGTATAACACTGCTTTTGTTCAGAGCATGAGGTATTTTTTTAACATTATAACCTGAACTGGACTCATTTGAGTGAGGGACTCCCAACACCAATAGGTTTAATACTTTAAGAGATTTTTTTTAATTTATAATGTTTTTTGACGTGTTTTTAGGTAGTGTAACATTATTGGTAAATTATTCTTCACGCTGACTCTAAAAAAAGAGAAAGGCTAATTGTCTATTTTTTTAGTATCTAAAGTAAGAACAGTTGAACCTGTGAACAGCGGTATCACGGTTTGTGAATTAATGGCTCTCACTTCATATCTTCATTAGGTAAATTACCCTTATCTAAATTTGAAACAGGCAACCAAAGTTTATATTTTAGTGATTCAACAAGCATGCCAACAACTGCAAAGGTAGTATTGTTCATTTGCATAATTATGGACAAATTAGCATATAAATCAAGCTTTGTATTTGCAAAATCCCCCTTTCTGCAGTATTTGCATGAGTTATCTTCCATAAAGGGAAACTGCGATCCATAGAAATCAAATCCTTTAGTCATTTTTATATCCCTTCCATCAAGGCTCACTGCCTGCTCTACTCATGTATCCTAAAGGGGAAAAAGTGAATTATTTACTCTCAGTACCTCTAGTAACTGCATCATACTCCAGCAGCACATTGCAAACGTGCCTCTAGTGGTTTTTCCCTTCAAACTGAATGAGTGGGAGGTGAAGGAAGACAGACTGGAACAACAGTGATATTTGGATGGGGAATAAGAGAACAGGCAATTTTTTATACATGAATTAAAGAAGCTTTCTAATCTGCTCATTAGATATGTATTGGCATTTATAGTCCAATCTTAACTGATTGTTGCAAAAGGAGTTAATTTTTATTTTTGCTGTACTATGATTGATGAAAACATTTTAGCTTACAGTAGTAGCCATTCAAAATTTCACTCTCCCCTACAATTCCTTTTTAAACATCAGTCTTTTTACTAAAATATTCTGTCATGACTTGTGGACATTAAGATCTAAAGAAAAGCGTCATTTCCTGGTCAGATCCTGTAATTCAGTGAAAGGCTTGAGTCAGAGTAAAAAAATATGCAAGAAAGGGTACCTCCAGTGGCTGGAAGTTGGAGGGGATTTCGCTGGGAGTTGGAGGGAAGTAGGCGTCCAATTCAGCTGGCGTTTGACTGGGAAGGGCCCTGTTGAATGGCTGCTGCTGTAACAACGTGAGAAAAGCTTCAAGAGGGTACAAATCATGATATTAAAACTAGTGCCTGGTAGGGGATTTTATTCCCATTATAGTGTCCTGTTAGTGTACAAGTAGACTAGAAAAAACAAATAACACCATGTTGAGGTTTTAATCTTAGGTTTGTATTTGGGGGCTGTGTGTTTTTGGTTAAAACTGTTAAAAGCGACAAGACGAGAAAAACATCTGTGCAATAAAAGCCATCTTAGAAAAATCTAGAATCAAGGGTCATTGCAGAGACACTGGTCTATGGGTTGCAGGATATTTTTTATTTCTTGGAGGAAAAAACATACCTTTCTCTAGTTTATGAGTCCAACTATTATATTTGAGAAAAATAATTAAAATAGGGATAAAAAAATAAGGTATGGGGTTTAATTTCTTTTGTTTAAGTAAGCATGGAAACAAATAAGTATGTATGAAAATATCATGGCATAAAAGATAACAAACTGAGTGGCAGAAAATTGCCATTTACAAATCTCCTACAGTTAAATCAAAAATGTGTTTGCTAAACAGATCTCAAATTGTTTGCATAAGACTGAAATAACAAAAACTTCACCAGAAGATGCAGCATTTTTAGATAATTAAATTTGAGGACCAGATTTGGATTTGTTTAAAGTAAACCAAGACACAGTGGTAGTCAAACGTTGTTTCTCTTGCTGATACTTCAGAGATCAGCTTCTACAAAAGATGAAAATATTCTAATGGGAATTATCTTCTTATGACTTCAAACACAAAATCCGTGTCTTTTAATTTGGTAGCGGTTATGTTAAGGTTTACTTTTAAATTGCTTCCAATAGGCAGGTTCATTCATCATGTTGTATGATTTGACTTACAGTGCAACAAATAGAGTGGATTTAGTAGTATGTCCAACAGTTTAATGGGAAATGCAATTCAGTGGCTTGGTTAATATTATGCAATTCAGCAAAGCACTACTAATATGACTGGAAAAATTACAGAGAGGTTATTCAAGGGCAAATGTAGAAAGTTGTAAACTGACACTACTTGGGTTGTGCAGTTTTTAATTTATAAAGACTCCTTTGAGTGTTTTGTTTTGTATAAAAGTAGCCATGGGTTATTGCATAATTAAATTGGGATATAAATAAATAATAGAATTTGCCTTTGATTTTCCTTCAGCGTATGAGCTACAGGAATGCCCAGATCCAGAACCGTTCCGTTATGGAGTAGTGGTTGGTGCAGGCTATAACGTGGGCCAGTCCATTTCCTTTGAGTGCTTGCCTGGTTACCAACTGATGGGAGATTCCATCCTGACCTGTGAACATGGCACAACCCGCAACTGGGACCATCCATTTCCTCGCTGTGAAGGTAGGTCACAACACCTTCCCTTCAATACCACACTAACATTGAAATATGTTGTATTTATAAGAATATTGGTAAAATAATTCCAGACATGCATGAATGCAAGACTAAACTCATTACATGATAACTTCCTGTTAGGAACTTATAGACCTTTTACATCATTATTGTAAAATGCAGCCATGAAGATAATGATTATCTATTATGAATAATGTAATTAAAGTGAGTTATTATCCCTCATTAATGAGGCAAAGTAGTCTTTAATGAAAATCAATGCTGCGCTAAAGAGGAGTGGAGACAAATAAAAGATGAATAAAAGAGGGCTTCAATTGAAAAGGAAAAGTAATGGGAGTTCTTTCTTTTGCCGTGTCCTTGACACACATTCTCACGCTCCAGCTGTCGATTATTCAATAAGGCAGTCAAAATTACAGAGGGAGGTGATGGCCGTGACAGTGAAATTCTGAATAGGGGAGCAGGGAGATAAATGGAGGAGAGGGAAGAAGCAACCTGCAAGAAAGCACGGGAGATAATTTATTTTTTAAGTTGTTTTCTTGTTTCAGGATTTTTTTTTTTTTCATCAAATTTTTCATTTTTCATGGATTTGTTTTTGTACGCAAACACAGAGTTTATTTTATTTTAGTTTTTTCTATTTTACGATAATACATTTACAGTCTAGGCACTTACAGAATGTGGATTACTTTGTTTCTTTTATGAGTCCCACTTGACCCTGTTGCAGTAAAACTGGATCTTTAGTCTCAGGCACTGCTGTATTATCATAGATTTCCTTTAAGGGGACACAAGTGCATTGATTTAGCCATCTGCGCTGCACTAACCTGCTTGTTCTTGCATTATTATTATACCATGTTGTATGTGCGGAGTTGACCTTTCACTCCTAAACTCCTCCTTTCTCACCACCTGTTTTTCTTCTCATTCATTTTAAAATTATAGCATAAAAGATTTGTGGGTGAAAATTCAACAACATGAGTGGATATTGTTTAGAGCATTACAATTTAGGTTCTTGTTCGTTGTCAGTAACTAGAAAGGTAGAAAGAAGTTGGAAGATAATGATAAAAGAAAATGAGCAGGCATATTGCATCATATCATTCCATATTTAATTAGTTATAAATTTATTCCCCCCAAAAAGTAATCTTAAAACATTTCTGCCTTCAGTATTCGTTTTATACTTTACCAGATATACCCTTTTCACATGTTAGGTTTCAGAGGCTTAGTACTCCATGGATCAGCCAGAGTGATAACTCTTCAAAGTATTTAGATTTTTATCTGTGAGTCTGATCAATAGTTCATTTAACAGGTGACTCAGAGGTTCAAGGTTAAGCCAAGTGGGCTAAAACAGCCAGCTGTGTGACGTGAACGCACATGAGCCGGGTGGGGGTTTGGGTTGGATTTTATACATGTAGCAATCCAAGAGTTTCCTGTTAAGCCCAATACCCTCGCCGGCTCTCTAGTAGCGCCTGCACTGCTGCGATTACTATTCCGCCTGAGTTTACCCTGCTCATCCACCGTGGGTATGAGCAGCACCAGGGGGAATGTCATGCGACTTTAAACCTCTCAGTTAGAACTTCCTGAATTTAAAAGGAATATTTAAAAAAATGCAAAATTCTTATGTTGTTTGGAGGCTGAGCGCAGTGATTTGAACTAGTTTGCAGTTGTTTTATACCCAAAGGTATCAGTCGTGTGTGCAACTAAAGATTCAAATGTTAGCAATCTAGAGATTCTTATTCTGTGACAGCTTTTCTTGTAAGTCTAAATTTATACATCCATGCACATCTACTCCTTAGATATATATTATGTACATACACACTCCTATAAACACGCATCAGGAGCCTGGTGCATGCTAACACCCCCTGCCTCATCCTGCACTCTTTTACTACAGCCTCAATGGAAAAGGGTTGAGCCCTTATCTTTGCAAAACACTCTATCCAACTCCCCTCTTACTAAAAGGCTTTGCTGGCTAATCTTAAGCTCATACAAGTGCCTGGGCAATAGAGGAAGAGTGAAGTGAAGAGAGAAAGACACCGAGAAGGAAAGCAAAAGAGGTGGAGAGTGAAAATCTCCCTTTTCTGTTTATGTGCATGTCTTGTACAGGATTCCTGAGCCACTGAATTATATATATTTTACTTAACTTTGTCCTTTCCTCCACATTCTCTTAGTGCCTTGTGGTGGCAACATCACGTCAGACAACGGGACCATCTTCTCCCCTGGATACCCAGAGGAATACCCAAACTCAGCTGACTGCACCTGGCTCATTTCAGTGGCTCCTGGCTTTGGAATCAAACTGAACTTCACTCTGCTTCAAGTTCATGGCCCACATGACTTCATAACAGTCTGGTAAGATATGCCAAGGATAAATTACATACTTAAACAAAATACCTTACATTAATGATATGTTGTGCACACCTTTGTTTAATATAGTTAGTCTAGCTAAATAAATGTTGATATTGTGGGCATTGTTTGTGTTTAGTACATGTCTGACCTATTGACAGAGGTTTGAAGCTATTTTCGTTTTCCTTTGCAAACTATAAATAGTTTTTATCAAAAGTGGTGGTAAAATATTTATATTGGGGGCAACTCTTAGCAGGTGTATAAGAAGGCAGTGACTGTGGAACTAGATTTTAATTATTTAAAACTAACACAGAATGGTTTATAGTTGACATTTAAACTTGTCTTTAGCCCCTCATATCAGCAAATAGCAGTTTTGGCACTGATTGCTGTAAAAGTTCCTGCCTCATCCCTAGGGAACACTGATCCTGTTTGTTTTTGTTTTGTTTTTTTATCTCTGAGATTCTTAAAAGGTCAGCTAACATTTCAAACGTTCGGGTTCCATTTCAAAAAATTGTTTGAAAGCTTAAAAAGACTAAACAGAGCAAGTTTACAGATATTTACATTCAACCACTGCTAAAGTTTGCACCAGGTAATTTCCAGTCAATGTTTGGAAAAATCTCTAAGGTATGCAAAAATGTAAATCCAAGAGCAAAAGATTATTATATATATATATATATATATATATATATATATATATATATATATATATATATATATATATATATATATATATATATATATATATATATATATATATATATATATATTAGTGCTGAAACAATTAATCTGATCAATCATGATAATTGATTATTGAAATAATAGTCAACTAATTTAGTAATCGATAAAGACTGTAAAGTATACCTTTGGCGCACAGAGAGACCCAATTAGAGCAATTAATTGTAAAAGATATACATAAATATTTTGCATTTAAGTTAAAAAATAAATATGTTTTCATCTGTCAATATGCTCTATCCAGAACCCCTCCAGTGGAAAAGTATTAGTTTCATCTGGTTTAGTTTTGCAAAAAAAATATCTTTAAGGAACTTTTTGCTATCTGATTATTAATCGAAAAAAGTACAACCTCTTTAGCAATAATGAACAGCCAACTTAGAAAAATACAATTTGTCCAAAATGTATCTATCCAATAGCTTTCTACTGCTTTTCTGAATATAATTTTTTTCATTCCTGATACTAAAAGTAACTCTAAGTTCTGTGGTAACAACTCAAAAAGTGTGATAATAAGCTCACCCTGGTAATGCATGGTGCATTTAATGACCATATAGAGATTGTAATTTTTAATCTCTCTCAGATGAAATCTTTTTATGAAGGCCTGAAGATCTCCAATTCCACCATCCAGTTTCTCATTTCACCTCAACTTGAAGTTGTTTTTTACATGCGGTCTTATTGTTGAAAATACTCAGCTTTGGCATGGCTTTCTTTGTTGCTCAATGGTTACATTATATTTGTTAAACCCTGGGAGAACAATAAGAGGAAGAAGTTATTTTTGGAATTTTGGACGACTATTTTGTGTCTTAATGGCTGGCTGATGTTCTGAGGGATGATGCTTCCTTTCATGGTTTACATATGGGTGGACCTGCCATATGTATAGCCAGAGACAGAATTTTACATGCGGAATGGTTTCCAGTTTCTTTTGATCCCTTGCTTTCCTAAGAAATCAGCCAAATGTATCAGCTCTCATTGATACCAGAGATGAGTCTGCCAGTCTCCTAGGCAACTGAAAGACCACACAAAATGTCGAAAATCTGTGGGCTGACAGCTGTGTTTTAGGGTTTTTTGATGACGGAGGATTTCATGTCAAACTCAAAGTAATACTCTAAATGACCATTCTCATTGTTCTGGGGCTTTGTCTTTCCTATGTCAGTAGTATCACTTGTGATCTTTTCGAATAAATTCCAGCACAGTCAAGATGTTGACTAAACATCTCACATTCCCCACTTTCAGTTAACATTGCTGTGAATCTATTCACCAAACCACTGAGCCAAGGAAATGGGCCCCATAATGGCAGCTTGGCTAGAGTGCTGTCAGACAGCAGTCCCCAGCCAGCCGTTTCCAGAGCTGCTTGTAATCTCCCATGCCCAGTATGACAGCCAAAGACAGATGGTTTCTAAGCTGAATGGTTGTGGCTGAAATCTGGGAGCTGGCTTAATTGGCCATGCCCCCACCAGGGGGACTGCCAAAGCAGGGCTTCCACTTCCAGAGACACTCCCTTTGGATGTCTGTTACCAGGAGCAACGCAATCCAGACCTGTCGTTCTGCTCTTAGCTGTAATTTCTACTTTATTCTGGCATATTAATATAAAGCAAGAGAGCAAAATGTGTTTGGGTTTAACGAGAAGAGAGGCTTCATGATGCAGGGGAATAGAAGCTTGATGACACATGTCATGCGTGTAGTGTAGTCTAGCTTAATTTTTAGAACCTTTCAGCATTTTTAAAGTAAAAGAACCTAAGATAGAGCAATACTTTGGGCTGGTATTAGCTTTTTTGTTGCATACGTGCATGCATTTTGGATTCATTAGTATATCCTGCAGCAAAGATTTGAGATAAGATGAAGAACATGCATTGCCACCTCTTCTATTTGCTAAACATTGTTCATGTTTTCTTTGATTTGCTATTAAAAATTATTATTTTTTTGTTTACATGGATGTTGCATTCAACAAGGCAGCACATACTGTACCATATCAGTTACTCATATCAAAGTAATTGTCATTGTTCCGTCATTGGATTGAAAAATACTGTGTTGGTCGATCTTCAAACATTACTAGTCAGTATATGATTAGTGAGAGTCACTTGCTCTGATGTTGTTTTAGATGGTTAGTTTACCTACAATATTTATACCCCTTAGGGACGGTCCACAGGAGACAACTCGAAAACTAGGTATCTTCACTGATGGAGAGCCCAATGACCCACCCCGTAGCACGTCCAATCAGGTGTTGATACGGTTCCGCAGCAACACAGAAAAGGGCGGATTATTCCAAATTAATTATCAAGGTATGTACCTCACTATCTTCTAGTATTTTTTTAATTTGTGTATATCTGTGTTTGACTCCTTTCATATCTAATACATTAAATTAAGCTTACAGACTTCAGTACTGCCTGCCCCCGCCCATCATTCCTAATGCCGAGATCCTGATGGCAAGCAAAGAATTTAAAATCGGTAGGTGGATATAGTCTCACATCAATTTCATAGAGTACACATACAGATTCAGACACACAACCACTGCTATTTAGACAATGCTCTTGTTTTATATTGGATTTTGTGCCATTGTGACTTGGGAAAGTGTTGCATGCTAAACCATTAATCCCAACAGGGAATTACATTCCGGTTTTGACAGTTTACATTGCTTTAGGTAGAGCAACACTTGCCATCATTTAAATTACATGGCAAAGAATGAGAGTAAGTAATCAGAAGAGAGACCATGGGACCACTGCTCATAACATATTTCTGTTGTCTTCTATAAAATAGACATGAAGTTTCCTCACTTCTTTATTTTCAACACTGTATGATCAGTTGCTATTATGAGCTACATTTCCACCATCCATTGGGAGTTTATTATTATGGTAATGTACTCTTTTTTTTCGGAGAGAGTCGAAAATTGCACATACATCTATGCTAGGAATCCATTTTACTGTTGCCACCACTGATTTGTCTCTGACTTTATCTCTTTCCACCTCTCTGATCAGGTGATATAGTTCGCTACAGATGTCTACCAGGCTACCAGCTAAGTGGAAATAGCATCTTGACATGTCGACTAGGAACACACTTAGAGTTTGAAGGCCCACCACCGTCATGTGATGGTAAGAGTTTATGTGCAACTCCCAAACAGAGTACTTCTTTGAAATATGTGTGGGAAATGATAAACTTGTAAACTACAACTTAGTTTGATTCTGTGTCATTTATTTTTTACTTAAAAAGAAACTCTTTATATATTCTAACATTGTCCAAATTTGCATGGGCTCGACTACCATGTTGAGGCATTGATCAACTACCGTCAAATCCTAAACAAAAGTTATTTTCACACTTGGCACTTTTCATGCACCATAGCTATCGTACAGGTAGCTACATCTGTTTAGCCACAGCATACAGATCAGATCACACAACACATGCAGAAAGGTAAACTACAATTCTCAATACAGTCTCTAACTCTGTAAATGTTAATGTAAACAATTTGAGTGTTATTGATTAATGGCGCAACTCCAATAATGCATCAATAGCAGGTATCAAGTTTGGTTTGGTCAGGAACTCTGATTATTTTTAAAAAGCTTACCAATACTTGGACTGGCATTGGTTATTTTTAATTTCTTAATATCCTAATGGAAGTGAATTTTCCTTTAGAATTTAATAAAGCATTATTGAATTAAATATTATAAATAAATGGCAGATTAACTGAAGTAATAGAAGATATGTTGGTAAAACACACACAAAATATAAATGGTTGTTTAAAAGCTAATCATTCACAAAAAAAAAAAGAAAAAGAATTTTAGCCTCAAACTGTATAGATGGGGTTTCTATATCTTTATTCTGAGCAGAGTTTTGTATTATTGGTCTAATTAATGTTTGGAGCATAAGCTGTGCTTTTCTTTCTTTCTGTCTTCTTAGTTGTTCTGTAGTCACAAAGCAGCATACCAGCCACAGTTTTTGTAGATAGGGTTCCATTTCGCTAAATTATGCTTGACTCTCAGGAGGTGAGGGATGGTACCTTTAAAGCATGCAACAGATATTGTTTTCCCAAAGGATTCCCCTTCTCCTTATACAGAGACTTAGATTGATACCATCTCTATAAAATTGGTCTCTGGCTGCATTGAAAGGTTTCCTCCCTTTTGATTGTCAGGAGACCAAAACTGCATACATCTTTCTTTAGTAGGTTTCAGACTTTAAGAGTTTCTTGTATATCCCTGCTGGGTAGTAGTGGAATAAAAGGGCGAATTTGATAATTGGTAGTTATTTAGAATGAGGGGATAGAAAACTATTCTTTTCAACTTGCATTAGGGGAAAAAATAGAAAAATAAAACAGATCTATATTGTTTTGTTTTCCCCAAATGTATTTGCAGCTACTTATGTAAAAAACGTAATCTTCGCCTTAAAAATATTTGACCCTGGCACAAAACGTGTATTAAGGCATGTATTGCTTTCTCAGTTTCCTGTCATTTCACATGCAATAGAACATTAATATTATTAATCCTCTCCATGATAAAGGGACAATGGGCCCATAAGGGTAACATCGTGAGGTAAGGGATTCTGGAAGTAGGAAATGAGGAGATAAAGAGGATCAAAGGAAATGGAAAGTATCAGAAGAATATGATCCAGCCCTGGATGAGGTGACTTTATAAATAAAAAGGCTGGTCTTTTCTAGAAAAGGTGGAGGAGTCACCATAAACCTAGTGAATGAGAAAAGAGTAGGACAAAAGTGTAAAGGTAGGTGAGGAAGAGGCCGGGAGACACTTAGTTGGAGGGCAGTGAAAAGGCGACATGCACAGCTCATTGAAATGCAGGGGACATGCTGGCTGCAGCTGCACCTATCAAATCACCACGTCTTGCTCTGACAGGCACAACCATTTCTGCTCATCTAGGGGCAGCCAACTACTCCACCCCCACAAACACGACCTCACAGATTTTACACACTATATTCTGCCGGCCTACACAGTGCATGTTATCATTCAGTGATAGTCTTTTAGATAACCAAAGCCAATTCTGCATTCTTAGCACTGGTATACCCACTCATCCTGACTCACAAGCATCAGACATCTGTTCTTGCATAACACGTACCCTTTGTTATATATTCTGTTTTCTTCGAAATTTGTCATTGTCAAAGCCTCTTATTTTGGTTTATTTGTTTTATATTTGACTTATTATGCAGGCAGATGTACTAAATCCACCTCAGCATAAGGCACTGCTTAGAAGCAGTAACCTTAAGGAAACTATTTGCAGTTATTCATTTTTCTATGAGTTCTTTGTACCACTTTAAGGCACTCCACAGACTTTGTTACCTAAAGAGTTGATGCATATGAGTTATTTTAAATGGCCAATATATATTCTTACTCTTAAAAAACCGACTATGTAAGTTCGGAGAAGACTGAAGACTGACCGTCTTTGGCCAGGTCATGTGACCTGGAAGAATGCATTGCTTTACAGCGACAGGCTCTTATACAGTCATGGAGCCAAGGCTATTGCTCTACTATTTTTCCACCTGCTCAAATACTGGTCATGGCTGAGGCAAGGAAAAAGTTGAAACCTTCTAAGGAAGCTAAAAAGAGAAAACGCGAAAGGGATCACGCCTGAGGGAAAGCATGATTCGATCATCGAAAGGCATTTGTTCGGTTTTGCAGGCTGAAAAAAGAAGCCAAATTTAAAACCAGTTTTCTTTTCTCAACTTTATTATTAGACTGACAAATTAACACTTTGCTCCTACTATACAGTCATACATTTTTTTATTATTTTCTGATGTTTATTAGAAGCAAAATACAGGCAGTTGCAGGTCTAGTACCCCAAGTGGCCAAAAGTTACACTGTAAGTCTTTAAAATGTTCCTTTATTTCTATAATTCAATTCATAGTAAAACTAGTACACCACAAAGATCAATATATCATGGGTGATAGATTTCAGCCATTTGCTTTTAACTTTCTTATTATCGCTTACAACTACTTAAAAGCCCAAAGTGTCAATTCCAATATTGGTGTTATCAACAGACGATCAACACGCAAACCAAGGTTTCCTTAACAGCCTAACTTTCAACAGGCTGTTGGCCTCCAGACCATGCTGCATTTCTGCAGTAATTCATGTGAAATAAGGCCATGAGTTTTACCTTCTGGATTGACTGACTAACATAAATCTCCATCACAAGTATAATTTAAAATTAACCTCCAATCTATAATGCTAATTATGTGCTATGACTTTTACCAACTTCATATACAGTAGTTACAAAGCTGTAACATAAGTACTAAGTATAGCTTTAGTCTGTTTAAAGACTCTTAGTTAATCATTCTAAGAATAATTGGTTAAAACCATCAATTGAAGGTTTTTTCCAATTGTTTTGCAATAGAATTAAAACTTTACCCCTAAATCAAGACTTTTTTTACCTCCGTATTTTAGTCATCAAATTGAATTAGTTTATTCTAATCCAGGCTAGTGTTGGATTTGTCATCCATACACACCGGTCAGCCTGTCATACTTCCTCAGCTTACCTTAAAGGTCACCATAAATGCACATCTAATGTGGTCCAATTACAGAATGCTTTTCTACAAGGAAGTTTCTTAATTAATTCTTAGGGAAAAAAAATCTAAATATCCATCAATTTCTGATCATATATGGATTATATATATATATATATATATATATATATATATATATATATATATATATATATATATATATATATTTTTTTTTTTTTTTTTTTTTGTTCCTTTAAATGTCAGCCATGTGGATCTTAGCTGATATGCATTTTTTTTCTTAACATTCAGAGCAGTGATTAGTTTTAAAATTTCTAACAGTTAATAAGTTACCCTAAAATATGTACTGTGACCTATCAATTTTGTCAGCTCTAAGACAAAGCAAGGGTAGCTTCAAACTCACTGGTGCTTCTTGAAAGGTCACTGTCTGCACACATCTCCTCAGTGAATTGATTGTGTAATGAAATGTACTCCTATGGTTTATGTTCTATTCCCAGGTCCAATAAGTTTCATTATTATTGATGGGTTTTTAAGACATTTAGGACTTTTAACAGCTTTGAATTATATCTGCCTCGATAAATGTATATTCAATCAATGCAGTTCATGGTAACTTAACTTAAACTTTCTGTGCATCTGAAACTAGAAGTACAAAAGACATTTTTGACATACCGAAAATGGACCATTCTTTAAAATTATTTGGGCATATTTTCAGCCAAAGCTGTTTTTTTATTATTTCCTGTAGATTAACTACTGCTTTCCAATATACGTACATTGAAAAAAAAGTTAAGTCCATGACAAAGTTGTGCCAAAAATAGTAGAATGTTGTGACTTAATTAGATTTTAAAGAGAGGGACAAAATTTGGGAATCTGAACACTAGTGATGTTATGAGATGAGCCGAGGCTTTGAGGCGTGGGTCAGGGGGCGTTTCCCCGATGTGCGTGTCGAGGCGTGATTCAGTTAGGGGAGGGGCCAAAATTGATGACGTCCGAAGCCTCTCTACCGTGATACCACGTAACCGCTTCAGCAAGTGCTTCAGACCGCGCTCAGCCTTACTACTTAGTCTAGATGTGGGATATTGTAGGAGATTTGCTGTCAGTTGGAGTTTTGATAGATTTTAAGAATAGATTGGTTGGTAAAACAACCAATTTAGTTGGTTGGTTAAATCTCTTTTGGTTAGATTAAACAATATAATGATCAGAATTTGAGCAAGCCACTGGTTACAGTTGTAACATTAGGGTTAACTAGTGTTGCTTTCTACTGAGCAGTCACCATTGCTAGTGGTGTCAGTTGTAAGACATTGACTTCCATTCCTGAGTTTGTTGGTTCAAGACCCATCTTAGACTTTTAAAAGCTGCAGTAATACTTAACAGGTATTTTGGGTCAATGTGACTAATTTGTATTGGTTTGGCCTACAGTAGTACAAATATGGATTGGGTAAAAACACTGCCAAATTAGATTGGTTGGTTAAGCCAAACGATTGGTTGAACACATAACTTCCAACCAGATTAAAACCAAAACCTGTGGAAAAATTGTTATTTTTCAATAAAAATGACTAACACCTTTCATTTTGCTCATCATTACCCAATTTGCACAAGCACTTTCACTCTCTGCTTTAGCTTGTTTCACTAAAATGGCAGAAAAGCGGTGTATCTCAAAAGATTGTTTTCTTTTAAGATATTTTACACTGAAAAAAAAGTAGAAAGACTTTATTATACAAGCAAATTAATAACAATTTCAAAGGAATCACACAAAAAAATCAGATCATATTATTAACTGTAGCTATGCACTCCACCAGTAGGTGGTGACATATTCCCATGAAGCTTCATGAATTGTGGGGATTGTTGAAGCAATTTGGCCAGATGGTTCACTGCCTTATGAGGCTTAATCTCACCATCACTACTCAACAGGAGAATACAATGGAGGATCCAATGAAGACTAACAGGGTGTAAGTGAAGTAGAGCAGAACACAGGTGCAGATAATGAGAGCAACACAGGTGAATGGAATCTACAAAATTAGGGGATGAGTCTGTCTAATGAATGAATGGCTTAATACTGAGGTAAAACAATATTAACCAAACACAGAAAGAACAATTGGGAAATAAAAGAGAAAATCTAAAACCACTAAGAAATGCTCCATAGAAATAAACAAAAAAAGCAACTGTCTAAGGACCTAAGGAAACAAAACCAATAAGGAACCAAAGACACTCAGAAACAACAAAACATTTGTGCATTCAATTACCTCGTCACAAAAAGAGGTTGACTTTTCAATGACGGCGTTCAGTTTTTTCTCCATTGAAAGATTTTCTAAAACACTAAAGTGCTGAAAGCTGCTTTTACCCACAGGCAGAAAAGGCTTTGGTATTCAAACTGTGAATCTCAGCGGGTACATTTACATTCCCTGATAGATTTTCTGCAGTCTTGTTTGATAAACACTTTAATCCACTCCTTGGTTTATGCACTTTGAATTAGTTTTACTTTCATCTAAAATGCTTTTCTCTTTGCTTGTGATTTCATGTTTTATACAAGGTGCATTTACTGTCTCTTGCAAGAATGTTCAAAACCCATAATTCAAATTATGTCACACTGCAGTCAAAAAATTATTTTTTGTATTGAGTTGTAATATGATAGATCAGCACCAAGTGGCTCATAATTATGTTATTAAGGAAATAAAAAACAAAAAAAACATTGATTTACTTTTTCCTTTTTAAAAAAAAGTTAGGTAGACTTTCATTGAGTATATTGGCTCATTGGCTCTTTGGAGCCACAAAAATGTAAAAGTATTCTATAAGCCTCGTTTGGCAACACAGGCTTTAAGTGTATTATCCCACAATAGAAAATGACTATCTGGGCTTAAATATATAATAAGCATTCATGATTAAATGCTTATCCTGGAGAAAATGTTGCATAGCAGCATGAGGTGATGGAGGAGCAGTGAACACTCTCAGCGCATTAAATACACAGTTTAAGTTTTGTTGCACTGATGAAATTAAAGAAACAGGATAAAGGAATCTTTCTATGGTGGACGTGGGGAAAAACTGAAGAAATGTTCCCATCCCTGCATCAGAGCGCTACCTGTTTGATCTGTGGATGGTTTTCGATCCTTGCAACAAAACTAGCAGCAGTAGTAGAGTTTGGAGATGCAATCCACTTCTTAAATCTATCTTTGCTCTCCTCTAACTTATCCTGATGTTCTGCAATCACACTTCTTCTCTCACTCCCAACTTGCTGATCAGCTGCATATTTAGCTTGCCTTCCCTGGAAATGCCTTTCTAAATTTTTCTTTTTTGACAACCTCTCATAACAAAGCAAAAATGCAGTCAATCCTGGCACAGTGCCATGCTAGTTGCAAGCTATCACCACAGATCTCTATGGCTATGATGCAAACGATTGTTTAAATTTATTTATTATACAAATGTTTACAGCATTGGAAAACATAATAAATTTTTGTTTGACCTCCTGCACACCACATTAAAACAAACAAAAAAAACTTGATTTTCATACATTTTTGAACACGCTCAAGGGAGCTGCAAGCGGCGCGCTAAAGAGCCGCATGCGTCTCCGGAGCCGCGGTTTGCCGACACCCTGACTAAGACAATACTTACATTAGGCCACAGCAAGTTTTTCAGAATATTTCAATGTCTTTACCTAATATCATATAATATCATTGTGTGTGTGTAGGTAGAATTAATAAAAATGTCTTTTTTAATAACCTAATTGGTTTGTCAAGGTGCATTCAGACCTAGCTCAATGTCTGCAGTGATTTACATAGTCAGTATTTCAAGAGGGGAGCCTCGCTTGTAGTATTGATAGGGTCAAGCAATGTATATTGGCCTGAGGAATCATTTGAAATAACTCATATTTTTCAACTCTTTAGGTGACAAAGTCTGCGGCATGCCTTTAACAACCCCATAACATTTCCTGTCAAGGTCTCACTGTCTTCACATTAAATGCACAGGTCAAACGTAACATACAGAGTGCTGCTAAATGGCTTTCTATTGACAACTTTTGAATCGGCTTAGGGAGATCACACATTTTTGAAAAAGCCCCAGAAGGGCTGAAAAATTAGATCCCTTTTGTTCAGTAGAGCTGTGTCTGGAATCTGTGGTATTTCCTTGTAGATCTACCCAACCCAAAAGCACCTGTACTGGGCAGCATAGAGCATTCATCATTTATCATAATTTCCTTTGTCTGCACTTGTTGTCTGCACCGCTGCACTTGTTTACCATACGTCACAACCAGTGCAGCGATGAGATTTCAGAAAAAAAAAGTTCAGCTTCAGCGATCACCCCTCCGCTCTCTCCATGTGGTGCTAGTGTTTGACAACACCTCATTTCTCTGTAGTAGCACAATTTGAGAGCAGAGCAATGAAAACCCTCACATTGTGGCATTCACTTCTGGCTACTTAACTGCCCTTCCCCTAGCAGGCTTAGTTTGCCAAACTTTTGTTGATGTTTTGGGGTTTCGCAAATAGGAACCACAGTTTGGAGCTATCTAAGTTTTATCTATGCATCTTCTTTGTTGAATCCTAAATTAAATGTTGCTATCTATAATGGCACGTTATAAGCCACATAACAAAATTGATTCAATGCAATAAAATATGCACAAAACTATTTTAGATTAAGCAAACATATACCCAATCATGGAGCGTTTTCAATATTTACTGTGTACAACAAATCTGAATATCAGTATCAGTCTTTGTTTCATCGTCCTTTTTTGTATTGTTGTTGTTGGAACTGCTTACTAAAATCTGACTAAGTCTGAATTAAAAGCAGTTCATGGTACTAAATCTATGACAAAAAACTGTGTGGATAGAGGCATTTGACTGGATTTTCACTGAAATCAGTTTTTACATTTTTGCTAGAAGACTTAACACTCTCTTAAACTGTTGACAAAATTAACACTGGTTAAACACGGTAATTGTGGCTTGACATGTTGTGACTAACTTTAATCAGAATAGGACATCCAAGTCTGGCTTTTCTGAGTGAGGTTCATGAAATACACCTTGGAGGTTTGTTTTTTTCACAACATCCAATATTCCAAATATCTTTGTAGATCTCTGTTCACAGAGCAGGTGACTGGAAATGGCATTGGGGCAACTGATAGCCATGCACTTTGCAAATCTATGTTTGATGGAAAGGTTACGTAAAGATAATTTTTGGGGGGGGGGGGGGGGGGGGGGGGGGGGACTATAGGGGGTACCATTTGTTAACAGGCATTCCATTGAATTCTGTAATTATGCACCACTTTTCTGTTGATCTATCTCATACACCAATGGAATTTAAAGTTTATGGTTGTAGGATGACAAGCAACAAAAAAGTCAAAGGGGCATGAAAAGAGTTTTAAATTCAGAAATTATAACATTCAAGAGTAATAAGTAATGATTTATCCTCTATGTTTGGAAATCAATATCAGGGTCTATCCCCAGTGAAGCCACAATGATACAGGACAAAAGTAAACCAATTATTATAGTGTTGCATTGTGTCACTATAACAGTACCCTGTCATGTTACAGCTTTTTTGGTAGCACCACAATGCCAGCTGAAAGTTCCAGCAGGTAATAACATCGGTTTTAAAGCACTGGAACAAAAGCAGAGGTGATAGGATGATCACAGAAGCTCAACCAGAAAATGTTGCATATTTTGTGGGGATGAATTGTTGAAACAGGAGGAAATGTGATGAGGTGATGCTTCTGATCTGCCCAGACATGCCACAGCAATAGAGCTTCAAGGCTGACGTTCGACTTAACCGCCAAGTTGGCTTCACATCTGTCACACTCTGACAATGGTGGATGTGCTCACCGCAACTGTATGATATAAAATATAAGTTGTTTACTCATCCGAATTGCATTAGGTTTCTTTTTCTGTGACAGCACCGAGAAATGAATGACAATTACCCTTAGCTGTGCTTTTAGTCACATACAATTTCTCTTCAGCGGCAATGTGAATCTAAACAATCCAATTTATGCTTCAAGGTAAATTGAAAGCACTAAAAAGAATGAACAATCACTAGATGTTATCTGCAATTATAAGACAATGCTAGCAAAGCATAAACGGATCATTATTTGAGTACTTTGAAATAATAGTTTCTTTTGTCTCTCTTGCCTTCTTTTTCTCTCCCCAGTGACGTGTCCAATGAATGAGGTGCTGACCGCTTCCACAGGGGTCATAATGAGCCAATCACCCGGCACCGGCTTCCCTCATTTTGAGTCATGCTCCTGGGTGGTTAAAGTAGAGCCTGGCTACAACATTACCTTCACTATTGAACACTTTCAGACAAGCCGTCAGTTTGATGAGCTTGAAATCTTTGATGGTGGGTCGCTTTTGCACCAGAAAAATTAAAACTAACACGGTTTTCTTCTAGATTTGTGTTCATGAAGAGAAATTGACTAAAACCTCAATGCTACTTATGATCTGTAATGTTCTCTGACAGACCCCCATATGTACCCATAGTCTTGCCTATAAGCTATTTTTCTCTGCAAGCCACAGTTAAAGCCTAAATAAACCAGACAGCTCGATTTACTGTCTGTAACAAAGCTATCTGCCCCAACTAACACAAAATCACACATCGGCCTCCTTTCATGGTGGCAGAACATCTGCATCTGCCTTGTGTATTTGAATTGAATGAAAAGCAAACTCAGCAACTCTGCCCCGCAGCTTTGAGAAAAGGGTGGTGCGATGCACACTCCTAATGCTGATTAGCACTTTCTATCTCACACCAACAAGAGAGGAACAGGCAATTGTTCACCTTGAGGCTGCTGAGCCAATTATGGTGTGCAACCATCTTTTGTACACAATTAGGAGTCCATCAGACTTTGTATTTGCAACCAGACAGAATGCATAACAAATAAAGAGCTGTAAAAATTCAATTATGTGAAAATGTAAATTCAAATTCCTCTTAAGAACAACAGATCTAGACTTTTATATACAGGCTATACATCAGCTTTGATTAACATAAAAGCCTTTCTTTAAAATTCTGAAACTTTGGGTCAATTGTCCTTTTTTTCTGTCTTCATCCAGGTCCATCCAGACAGAGCCCCCTCCTCATTACCCTCAGTGGTAATTATTCCAGTCCGCTGAGCATCACAAGTTCTAGTAACAAAGTCTACCTGCACTGGTCTTTTGATCACACCACCAGCCACAAAGGGTTTCGCATTCGTTACTCTGGTAAGTTATGACCAGAAATTCACCAATGCTGCCTCATCACGCCATGATCGATTCGCTGCACGGAGGCTATTTTGGACTCGTTATTTTTAGGGCCTTGTTGAGGGTTTGATCTCATTAGTCCTGTGTTTAATTTACTTTTCCTTTAAGACCAGCATCTGGGCTGCCAACTGTGCCTTAGACAGCCAAAAATATGACCCAGCTCTGTCAGAGCCTAATAGGGGAAGCAGGCATCTGCACCGACATCTTGCTGTGTGCCAAGACCTAGGAATTAGTAAGCGTTGCTTCATGTGTTGCTTGTTGGTTATTACTCCTCTGTTTTGTCCTGCTCCCATGAAGAATTTGTTTCTATATGACACCTTCATAACTCGCTTTGAATTATGACTGTGTAAATATTTAAAAGCCCTCCCCCTGTTCTATATCAACACCACTCAGCCAGATTGACTAATTGTCTTATCCTTGGTGGAGTTTTCTGTGTCCCCAGCCGGATGTTCTGTCATCTCCCTTTTTTTCTGCCTATTTTACTTTTTAATTGTTTGTTTCTAGCGCTCATGGTTTTCTTAGTGATAGATTAAACGATAGACTAAGTGATCCCTGAGAACCCAGGAGTTACCATGGTCAATATGGAATTGCCTTCTGGTGTACCTTTGTGAGATGTAGAGAAAACAGATGGTGGAGATATATTGAATGAATTCAACCATGCTACTCATCAATCCGTGTTTCCTCTCCAAGGGCAGGCCTTCCGCTAACAACTTGCAGATGATGTCTTGCAACAATTCACTCTATGTTTTCTGCTGTTATTTTCCATCAATTTCATCTATCACTGTTTCCATCTTTCTGCTTAGGTACATTCATTTTCTCCATCAGTTCAATCAACTTAGAGTCAGCCTGACCTTGTCCGCTCAATCCTTCTTTCTCTTGTTGTTTATCCATTTCAATTTAGTCACCAACCTCTGCAGACGTAGTTATTCTAAGTTGCAGAGTTGATTGCAGAAAATGCAACTGTTGTACTGTCTCAGCAAAAGATAGCAAAGAGAAATGGGAAAACAGATGGAGCAAGGGCTTAGACAGCTGGTTGCATTTATTGGTCCCCTCATAAAGATGTAAAGAAAATAAAAAAGCCAAAAATATTGCATTCAAAATAATTGCTTTTTAAAAATTGGCATATGTATTGGTACCTATGCAGATACTATTATGCACAGCCCTGTTTGGCCAGTAGGAGGGGTACTTATTCTGTACCAATGGTTTTCCCAACCCTGAATGTAGAAGCATTATAAAAGCAGTGCAAAGCTCATCATAGCAACTCAAGTCAATCCCACTGCTTCCACCAGGTGAGCTGTGGCATTTCTAAAGTGTCCCAGATTAGGCTGATTCTTGTTCTATTATCATTTTTTTTTATCTTTTGCTTGGGGCATGAACTCCATGTCAATCTAGAGCAAAGTTGATCATTCAGGCAGGAAGTCAGTTGATGACAAACATACTGTAGATTCTCGACTTCATGTGAAAACAAATCGTTTTCATAGTTATTCTTCAACCGTAAAAAATATGAGCCTTGAATAAAATAAAATAAAGTGAACTACTAAACATTTTAACTCAAATACCCATGATAGATCCAAAGAAAAAGGAATGAGGTGATTAGATAAAGAGAAGGCACACTATTCAACTCTACAGTAGTACTGGTCTTAGAACCACTTCTGGTTAACCCCTTTATTTAAAGCCTACAGGGAAACCACTATAGCGCCAACGCAAAGTTGCACTGTGGTGCCTCGGCAGATGGCCGCTCACATTGAGCCCGGTTCTGCTTGAGGTTTCCTCCTGTTAAAAGGGAGTTTTCCTCTCCACTGTCGCTGCAAACATGCTTGGTGTGAGGGACTGCTGTAGAGTCAATGAGACGATGCAATCAGCTGTTTTTCCTTAGATAGAAAACTTTGAATCAATCTGACTGTATTATCTGGTTGAATTGTCTCTGTAAAGTGCCTTGAGATGATATGTATTTTGAATTGGCGCTATATAAATAAAATTACTTGAATTGGGGTTTGCATCCAGTGGAACCCCAGTGTTAGCAGATTAATTGTTGTTGTCTCATATCTTTTTGATCAGTATGTTTGATAGACCCAAGAACTTCAGTTTTCAGTTTATTGGTAGAGTCAACTAGGTTTTTGAAAGTATAAAACTGATAATTGTATAGATTCTGGTAAAGTTTTCACACATTTTGTAGAAAAAAAATCTGCTACAGAAATATAAACCCTTATCTTTTTTTGACAATGACATTAAACATAAAGACAATTTTTGTGGCATATCCAGCAGAAGTGTTTCTTGCCAAATAGCTCAATGTAACTTTAATATTACTAAAGTGAATTGTAACACTTAAAATTATACTCCAATTTTGCAAACTTCATATATTTACTTATGTGATGATAGTGACGCATTTTTTCCTGACATTTTTACCGCTTGAACAACTGCATCTAATGGTTGTCATTAAGAATCTGGGGTTATTCTTGTTTTCGCTGCAGCCTTAAAGGGACAGAGACACTTTGGCTCCCTAACAGTAAATGTTCCCTACATAAATATGGATCCACCTCCAACAGGGGGAAAGATTTAGTCTCTGCATCCTGTGACATTTAAACTACAGAAGCACATAGAAATTCTCACAAACTTAAAAGAAGTGAAACTATACATATAAAAACAAAACTTTGTTATTTTAAATGGTTATTATACCAGTGTGTGATCATTCTGTTATGAAAAAAAGATTAGTATTGTTTCACACATTTTTCTGAGCTTCTGCAAACTTTGTGATTTTGAACCAACAGCAAAGACAGCTGTTTTTTGTTTTTTTTATGTAATAATTTAAAATGAAAACTTTGTAGTGTTCATCCACAAGATCACAAGACAATATGTGGGTATTGTGAATATGCACTAAGTTCACTGTATATACAGTAAGCATTTATATTACTTAATAACGGTATTGTGAAGGATTTTCGCAAATTTTTTAAAAGACCCACCCTCTCCACTTAAGCAAAATGCACATGCTCAATACTGTAACGTTGGAACGCCTATTAAACACGTGCAAGAGCATTTACAAGCCCATTTCTCCTCGCGCAAACTCTGTTTAACTCTTTAAAGCCTGGACCATAAAATAATTGACACTTTATTAGAGTTGTCACTGAATTTTCTGACACATGACATCAAAAAAGAAAGTTTGTTTAAGTTTAATTAGATCATTTATTTGCATCAAATTTGATACATAAGGCATTTCTCTATACATTTTTTAACGTTTTCTGTTCTCTACATGCAACTTATTGTGCAATTCAGGGTTTTCAAGAATAAAAATATAACACTGATGATGTAGAGGTCTCAAAAACCCATGTATCAAATATGATACAATTGGCTTTAAATGGTTAAAAGTTGCTGTTCTCATAGTTCATACAAGGTTACTGAGCCTGAACGTCCGCCCTAACCTCTAAATCCCTCAATCACTACATAGAGCAGGGACTATATAGTTCATGGTGGACTTTATAGCAAACTAAGGTTACTTAGCGCTAGACAGATGATCACTATTTTTTGCTCCCTGTTGGTAAGGTATTTCCTCCTCCACCACGTGGTGCCTTCACCATTAGTCGCCAATGTCGGTTAGCGGATAGCCTATGGTGACAGCTGGCTGCTGTGACAGCAATTCCTATAATGCTTTGCGAGCAGAGCTCTCTGTGCAAAGCATTCTGGGATATATCTGCCTCTTCTGACACCTTTCTTTTCTTCTCATAAACTTTGTGAACACTTTTTCTCTTAGCACCCTCTGTCATTTTCAAAGAATCATTGTGAGAAAGGTGAGCCTTAATGACTGTCTGAAACCGTAGCTCACCATAGATATATGCCTGAAAGTGCGCATGCGCAGAAAAAGATAGCTAACGGGACGAGCACGTAGGACTGTCTTACGCAAACATATCACCAGAATGATTGACATTTAGGAGGACCACTTATTAAGATGATCCACCCGGAAATATGTTATCAAACCCCAACTTCTTTAGCAATAAACTCAAATTTCAGATGTAGCTGTAAGCCTTTTTGACAGCTTTTCATTTCCCTCAAAAAGAGTTGAAATATTTGCTTATCTAAAAAACAATAACTGAGGTTTAAGAAAGAATTTAATGGCCAACAGTCCTCAACCTTCATTATTGCTTTAGTTTTGTTAATAATACAAAGGATTTTGTCTGGTTTTATGCTTGATGCTAAAAAAGCTATATTTCCAGTTGTCTTTGCATGTGTGAGTTGTAAAAATCGCATATTTGTGTTTTTATTGAAATTTGATGTTCTCATAACGATTTTCTGCCTATAATGAACCCAGTTTCCTTTTTTTAATATAGACTGTTTTCATATTCTATTGTGCTGTTACTGTCTTCCAGCAGCTGACTGTGTAGTGTTTCTCTTTTATTGGGAAATCTGCTAAATTCCACTTGGGCTCGTGAATCTTCTGGATCCATTTTGGCACCATTTGTGATGACAAATGATTATTACTGCTACCAGTTTAACAAAAATCAGATACTTTGTTCCCAGTATTATGTATCCATCACTTTTATTATCCTCATCCACAGCTGCTGACAAACTTTCATTTTGCTTTGCAGTACATTAGTTTTCAATAATCAATTTCCCTTGTCTCGAGGCAGCAATGTTTGCTTTAACCTTTTCCCTCCGCACAAGAGTAAAATGGAATAGAGATCTTTTGCTGTGTCATTAAACACGCATTCATTTTTCACCTTCTCATCAGCTACTTACATCACCTTGCATCATTGTTTTTTATTAATATGTC
This sequence comes from Cyprinodon tularosa, assembly GCF_016077235.1. Lineage (NCBI taxonomy): Eukaryota > Metazoa > Chordata > Actinopteri > Cyprinodontiformes > Cyprinodontidae > Cyprinodon > Cyprinodon tularosa. The sequence continues at coordinate 244,937 of NW_024038862.1, read as the reverse complement.
AATTTTCTGTGTGTTTGCATTAAGATGTATTTACTTTTCTCTTCACAGCACCATACTGCAGCCCTCCAAATAACCCAGTAAATGGCTCAGTGCACAGTCTTACTGGTTCCAAATTAGGCAGCAGTTTGCGCTTCAGCTGCGACCAGGGCTTCCGACTTATTGGACAGACCAGCGCCACATGTACGCGCACCGCACAAGGGATCCATCAGTGGAATGCGCCAGTGCCACTTTGCCAAGGTGACAGCCATGTCAGTCGTGTCTTTCTGTGAAAAATCATGAAAGTTGGACATGTTGTCATGTACAGTAATACACATCACTTTCGCATCTGATCAATACGTTATCTAATAAGTAATTCTTCAGACTATTGACGAAAGAAAAAACACTTTATAACTGGAATCCTGTCTGGCATGAAGAACAGAATATCATTACAAATCTACTTTGTAAACTGTGTTTCTCCAGTTTAAACACATTGAGGGGGAAAAAAAAAACTCTTGCTTTGGATCAAAGGGTGATTGTAGTTGACAGCATGACATCACTAGCAGCTCCTCAGCCTCAGGCATACCTCCAGGAAGTTTACTTAACCACTTTTTTGTTGTTTTTCTTTCATTTGTTGGAAACTTTTTGACATCTCAATTACTGGATTTAAATATTCTTGTCTTGCTGCAAACGGTTTTAGAAAAAAAGAATTTGGAGACAATAACTGATTTATTGAATGACTCATAAATTCGTTTCAAACTATTGAAAAGAAACTTTCAGCAGACATAAGCTGTTGGATGGAATAAACAAAATATTTTAGAATACTGACAGTGAAAAAATGTTGAGAGAAATTATCTATCTTGATCGATGTTATTTTATTTGCTACTACGATATTTTGCATTAGATATAAAAGCATGTATATCTAATGCATATAACTGTACCTCCTTGATCTGTTTTCAAATAGTTAGAAAAATAATAGAAAAGCTATTTATTGTGCAAACTTTTCTAGATTAAATGTATTCATCCATATAAATTATGTTTATTTCCTGGAGACTTTGATTGTTTATGGTTGTGTGATTAGTGTCCCATGGTTATTGATTAGCATTGGTGTCTCTGCACAGAAAGAATGTCTTTATGTTTTGCTGGTAGCGCTATCATTCCTCTAATGATTAATTTAAGTTGTATTATATCTTCACATCTACCTATCATTTTGTTATTTCTAGTCATGTCCTGTGGAATGCCTGTTGCCCCTGTCAATGGGAGCATTGTTGGCCAAGACTTCTCTCTTGGGGCCAGGGTCTCTTACCGATGTAATCCAGGGTTTCGGCTTGCTGGCCCTCTCACCACTTCAGTGGTCTGTCAAGAATCTGGGAGGTGGAGCCCCATTGAGGCCCCTCCAAGATGTGTCCGTGAGTGTTTCCTCTGTCTTCCGGTCAAGTTATCCTGTTCTCTGTTCAGCAGCTTTTTATAATGAAACAATGTCAATAGAATGTAACTGTTGATGTGTTTTCCTTAGGGTTAAATAATGGGGTGCTATTAATTATGTTTGTTTCTTACAGTTTTTCACTTTTTGTGAAATCACCATTTGGAAACTGTTTGAAAAACTGCATTCATTGTTTCAATGAATGCAGTTGTCCAAAGGCCAACACTGCAGGATCATATATCTGACACTTTTGTTTCTGAACACCCTACATTTCATGTAGAAGAGTATCAGATGTAGATAAATCTAACATATTCTAGTACTTAACTATCCACAATGCTAACAGATATTTGAGGCTGAACTATGACAGGATTCATATGATAATTCATATGATTTTCTCAGAAAGAAAATGCAATTTAAACACTTTGCATATGACATTTATTCGTAGTTCAGGTATCACAATATAACTTTGACTGTTTTTATCTCATTAAATCCTTTACACACCAATTTTTGTATCACCTATATTACTTTACTTTTTTTTTTCTGAACATAAAAAATGTTACATGTATTTTCTTTGCTGCAGTTAGTTTTGTCAATGCACAGACCATTTAAAGAATTCAACAGATTTTTCAGTGTTTAAATAGAACAGTGTTTAGTTGGTATCCTTTGTTTCTTTGATTTCCCATTACTGTTGATACAGGTATTACTGTTTATACTGGAAGTTGTTGAAAATATCATAATCTGTTTCTCTGATGAGTAATTTTTTTTGTTAAACTGTGTTTGAAAAGATTGTCTTCTTTTTTATACAGGCTCTTATTATTTGTGCCATGTGAAAGTGAAAGTAGTACTAAGAACATCCCCAGTACCATTGTTACTTTTTCTACCAGAACAATGGATTTAAAATATCCTTAGCATTGCATTATTTGATGTGGTGAAGGATAAACAATGCTGCACAATTTATCTCCACTGGAAAAATAAACACTTGTAAAAGAGTGAAATTCTATTGTCTATATCTGTCATTAAATTACTGAGTTTGAGCAAAAATAAGATAAAAAAATTAAGAATGTATTTTGTGTTTTATTAGATCATTCTTCTTATTTATAAGAAGGCAATGAGGATCAGTTTTTCCCAAAATGTTGCTGAACATGAAATTGTATAGTGTGTATTGACCAGATGTCATCGAACTTCTAATAAATATGTAACATAGTTATCTAATTAAGACATAAGATATTGACTGTCTGAAATGAATGGATAATGTTCTCTTTACCTTCAGCGGCCACCTGCTCTGACATTAGCCACTCTGCTGTCGAACATGGAAGATGGAGACTAATATATGGTACTCAAAACCAATACGATGCTATAATGATGCTCATATGCGACCCAGGATATTACTACAGGGGTCAAAGGATCATTCGCTGCCAAGAAAACGGCAACTGGAACTACCCTGACCCTCGGCCAGTCTGTGAGAGTAAGTTAAAGCTACTGCCTTTCTGCTGCTTAATCTATGGGCGGTTCTGGACAGGGACCCCTTTAGAACTGGCCCCTGTTCTGAATACATGATAAGGAATGAATTTCCTATGATATGCACTAGCACAGACACTGTTACTGATTTAATTAAGTAATTGATAATGTGTTTTATCCTTACAGTTTTATTTTAAGACTGATTTGAAAATTAATGTTTTGCACATCAGTGCTCTACACCTTGCAGCTGCAGAGTTGCAAACAGGTCCTTGGACCTTTGGCTCACTTTCTGCAAGATAGGATTTTTTTATTATTCATTCCATTAGTCTTTTCTCCAAATTAAAGACCAGCTGACAATTTGTTATAGTTGCAGCTTTTTAACTGTTCTAATCAGGTCCTACTATTTTGCTCTCCTATTTTAGTTATTTCCTGCGGAGACCTTGGCACTCCACCAAATGGTCACAAGATAGGAACTTTGACTGTATATGGAGCCACAGCCATTTTCTCCTGCAACACAGGATATACTCTGGTGGGCTCTCGGGTACGAGAGTGCATGTCCAATGGGCTCTGGAGCGGAACACAAGTTCAGTGTCTAGGTGAGATCCTCAGTACAAAAATATAATAACTTAAAAAGAAACAAAGTACTATATTATATTGTCTCTACTCTTGGTTTGTTCACAGCTGGTCATTGTGGCAGTCCAGACCCAATAGTTAATGGTCAAATAATTGGGGAGAATTACAACTTTCGAGGCAGTGTTGTGTACCAATGTAACCCAGGGTTTCGTCTTATCGGCGTGTCGGTACGAATCTGCGAACAGGATCACCGCTGGTCAGGAAATACTCCTGTTTGTGTTCGTAAGTTTCCTCTCCAAACACCTCTGGAGGAGGTGATATGTTGAAAAGTTCTGATTCTTTAGATCATTCTTATGGCTTTCATTGTTTTGGATGTTTTGCACAGTTTAAAGCAAGCAAGAGTTAAATTTCTAAAGTTAAAGGATGACTTTATCTGTTTCTTGACCCTCTCAGCCATCACATGCGGCCACCCTGGAAACCCATCATTTGGCCTGACCCAAGGGACCCAGTTCAACTTAAACGATGTTGTGCGTTTTGTCTGCAATACTGGATATGTTCTGCATGGGGCTGTTAAATCTACGTGCCAGGCCAACGGACAATGGAACAATGCCTTACCAAAGTGTAAAAGTAAGTGCAATGAGTTTCAGTGCATTTAAAGTAGTGTCATAGGGATTAAAGAAATGAGAAAACTATAGAAGATTGTTTCTGTTGCTTGAGAACAGAAGTATAATTTTCTTAAAACCATATAACTTAGAATATATTCTGTTTCCATATCTTCAAAAAAAAAAAGAAAATAAATGGAAACAATAATTTCTTTCCATTTAGAGACTCTTTGAAAAATATTTACACTGTTTAAACTTTTTCAGATTTATGCACGCCCGCCAACTTGTTTTATTGAGATTTATGGAGACAGAACTTGTTAAAGTTACTGTATTTTGAAGATAAAGGATGCATTTGTTTTAATCTCCTTTTTGTTATACTCCTTTAAACATTCCTGTCCTGCGAATTAGCTTCATAACTCAACAACTCACTGCAAACCAGAAGAGTAATATTCCAGCTAAATTGCAGTAACAGCCTCCTCTAAGGTCCCCTGAGCTTTGCCACAGAAAAATGAACAAAGTGAACAAACTACTTTATAAAGACCAAAGAACACAGCAGAAAGAAGGAGTTTAAGGTTGCACTAGATTCTACAAAACAAAAAATCTGAAGCCTGAACATTGTATCAGACAACCCTGCATGAACAAGATCCTCGATGAAGCAAGGCAGTGGTTGCATCATTTTGTCATGATGCTTTGCTTTGACAAAAACAAAAACAAAAATTTGTTTTATTGAACAATAACTGTTTATAGGAGCATAAATTTGAAATGGGAATATTTTTTTCTACCACAATGTCACAAATTTCCATCAAAATAACAGAAATAAATAAAAAAAAAAAAAAGATATTCAATTTATTTAGATGGTTGATGGAGGTAAATACTGTATACATTTGTCCTGGAGTCTGTGGCAAAACTTGAAAGTTGTTGCTCAGAGGCTTTCCTTTTAAACTGACTTAGATTAGGCTGTTTTGGGAATGAAAAACGTGCAATGTGATTTTTGGTTGTCGATAAAACTATCAGGGGCTGAATAGAAATGCATTTTTTTTTTACAAATCGTTATCCGTCTCTGAACACATTATTAGTTTGTGTTAGGCACATTAATCCAAAAACAAAGTTATATACAGGATTTGTAGGGTTACATTATTAGAGAAACTGTTTCATATAGACCTAACTAAAAAAAATCTGAACATTAAGAACATGTGGACGTATGACCTTCTTTTTTATGTTAATCCATTTGCATAAGTATTAGATTACCTGAAACAATGTGTAAAGTAATATAGTATTTGACCACAGTTAACCTTAATCACAGAGTGTGCAGACGAAGCAAAGGGTCACCCCTCAGACAAGGGATTTAACAGACTTACATTTATGTGAGGCTGAAATGAAAAATTTAAGTTTATTTAATTGCACTAGCCTCAGTCATATGGTCTGTGGAGGTTCCAGATAATATTTCAATTGGCTTTATTTCCTCTCCCCCCTAACAATCTCCATCATCCCCTAAGGCACACACGTGTGCCACGGAAACAATGTTGGTTAATAGCCATGCAGAGACAAATCCAAAGAGAATCACTGAAAACCTTGAGGTTGCATAAAAGACAGGCGCCTGTGGAGACATACATCTTGGTTTTGTTCAGATTAGGAATTACTCAGCTCTACTCTGCATGAATAAGGCAAAGTCTTTTAATTTGCCATTGTTTTCAAAATAAGGATTGTATCTCAGGGCTCATGTGTATGTATAAGTTGGTTCTATCTGAAGGCTACATGACAGGAATAGACATGAGCTGCTTGAGCAATCAGGCCTTAAACGTGATAAGCTGTAACAAAAGAAGTGACTGATTGACTTCCTCAGTTTGTTTTGAATAAGAAAAGAGATTTGGTGTTTTTTAATTCTTTCTTTTAGTAATGGGAAGATTATAAATCTTGGTGGCGTCTTTGGTTCGTTTTTTTTATTCAAAGAGATTTCATTTGCCTGCTACATACACAGTGCAGTCATATAAAGATTTCCTCCCAGACACTGACATCATAAAAGAATCTGCCTCATTTCAGCACAGACTTTCCATGTGAAGACTGTGTGCTTCTCAGCATGTGTGTCCGTGGATGATTGTGAGTGGCTGTTTTGATGCCTATTATCCTCACTTTTGATGTGAAGACATAAGCAGCTTACAAGCGTTTTTTATTTTTTTTGTCAGTCAGATTTATTACATTAATTACAGCTATTGTGACACGTTTGGTAAAGTGTGGCTCTCGCTCTTTCTTCTTGATCAACAACACTGTGCTGGGATCTGCTTCATCCAATCTCACTCTTTAGTATCAGCTTTCAGTGGGAGAGAAACACATGAGAAACAGAGAGAATTAGTGAAAAGCTCCAAAAAGCACAGGGGATGCAGAAACCAGGGATACAATTCAGAAAAAGTTTAAAGTGCTAATAAATGACAAAATAATATCCAAGATGTACAATGTTCAATTTATCGTTATAAACATTAGAAGTTGCACAAGGGAAGACCTGTTGAAACATGGTAATTCACCTAAACTGATTGGCTTTCAACAGCCCCATTTAGGAGGAGCTACAGAGATTTTCTGCTCAGGTGTAGGACTTTAAATGGACAGCTATTAGTCAGGAGAACCACAAAGTACAGCTCATGTAGGAGACAAAGCAAATATTGGAAGGAAGGCGCTTTAGTCAGATGAGATGGAAACTTTTTGGGCTGGATGCAAGTTGCCTTCACTGCCAATCACCCTGATACCACTCTCCAAACTGTGAAACATGGTGGTGGCAGCATTATGCTGTGGGGAAGCTTTTTATGCAAGAACGTGTGAATATTTCTAAGGTAAAAGGGTTGAGCTCTATGCAGAGAAGTGTCTCTATGATGAAGCAACTGGTGCATAACCTACAGAGAGAAGAGGTTGATGAGTCTCGCCGTGGATGTGGATGTAACACAAAAATAAAATACCTCAGTTCTGTTTCCCCTCTCACCTATTTTTCCCTTTCATTGATATCCTTCCCACACACACGGGGCCAAACAGGTATTTACCAGGAGGTCAGCCAGTTAAGACAACCGTTGGAGGCCTTTTCAGCCCACGATGCACGAGCATAATAAATGAAAGCCAAGTTCTAAGCTCCGCATGAACCTCACTGAAACAGCCCTACAGTCTCAAATACACTTTGTCGAGTTATTATGCAGTAAGTTGTAAATGATGGCACCACAGGTCAACACTCTACTGGGAGGAATACATTATGAAAGATATTTGGGGGGTGATTTAGCATAGCTGGACAGCTTGGGAGCATGAAAATGAGCAAGCTTTTACACACATTAGCATACAGTAGATTCAGTTTGGCTGCAGCAAAAACACATTTAAAGAAGAGAGGCTGGAAAGGCAAGCTGGGCTGTAATAGCTGCAGGGAAACTCTCAGTGTGTTTTGGAAACCATTAGCGCTTTGGCATCACTGTATACACGTAGGTATAGGCTAAATAGCATCTTTGACTTTGCTGGCTGTAATGAGGTAATAGTTCATTCTAAGATGATGTGGTTGTGATTGTTAGTGGTTTACACAATTTTAGAATTTAAATACACTGTATTCCTAGGTGGTATTTTATATTTCCTTGCCAGGCTACCCATAAATTCTACATCTCCAGCAGCTGGTTGTTTTTTTAGCTTGCAGTAAAATACAGCTAATGGTGCAAATCTTTGATTTCACTGTGTGTAATTAAAGCCAGTTATTATATCCAATTTAAGCTTTTATATTTTAATATGATTTAAGCAAAATATTTCCTCTGTTCATGGAGGTGCATATGCATAATTGTCCTCCCTTTCTCCATGTCTTCTTCTTGATTAATGTCCACAGTCGTGAACTGCACAGAGCCAGGCCATGTGGAGAACAGCATTAGGCAGGTATTGTCCAGTGGGCCACATCGCTACAGCTTCCAGACAACAGTGACATACCGCTGTAACCCTGGCTACTATCTGCTGGGCACCAGCTCCATCTCCTGCCAAGGGGACGGCACTTGGGACCGCTCCTTACCCAAATGCCTGTGTAAGTAATGACAGCAGGTATTTTTTAAGCACTTTGTAAAAGACAATGGCTTTAATGAAAAAAAAAAACTATAATAGAGATGGATAATTTTTGTTTTGCTTGTTTTGTCAATGTCAAAGAATTTTATTTGACAAGGGTTTATATTTTTGTTCCTGGCATTCTTTCCAAGAGTAGAAATTCTTTACATCAAAGCATATTTAATGCTTTAATCCCCTGATGAAAGACAATATTTTGAGTTCACATTTTAAACTCTCCTTAAAGTATTAGCCATTTCTACAGTTTGCATGATTCATTGTTACTATTTCTAATTGGCTGTAATTGCTATGTCTGCTCAAATTGCTTGCACCTGCACACCAGATCCTGATATGAGGTGCAAAGTGACTGTGCAGGGGACAGGTCATGCAAACTTTTTTTGTGTACTGTATGTGCCTTTAATGTGCAGATCAGATTCAAAAGACTAAACTGTGAAATTCATGATTAGAAGATATGCAAATAAAATACTTAACACCCACAAAATTAAAACCTGAGAGCAATCATGGGTGCAAATTTGGGCTCTATATTTAGCATGTTCGGAATTCAGCTGCAAACTGACATATTTCTGCTGCCACTGCGGCCACAAAGGAGGCATGAGTACAATGAGAGATGATGTAGAGGGAGAGCCTTTTTTTATTTTATTTTTTATTTTATATTTTTAAAACCAGTAAGTTCCAAAGATTAAATATAATAATAATAAACAGAAACTGCTTTATACTTTTAAACCTCCTTGTGTCTGGTAATCCGTTGACAGACAGCTTTGTTTTATACCTTTAAAAGTACAACATTTCTACTGATTGAAGGCTGACCAGCAGCTCTTGACCTCTAACCCCTTTCACACAGACTCCTTCATGCATGTGTCCTCCTTTTGGTCCCAAATAGAAGCCTTTTTGATCAGTCTGGTAATTCCTACGGCTGTGCTGGATGACAGACAGCTCAGCTCCGTTGTCAGTCAGACGTGCATTAAGTCTTTTTGTGACAGATGAAAGAGAAAAATGAGTCAATTTCTAAAAACCAGATGATCCAGAAAGAACGTCAGACACAGGAAAAATAGAGTAGATCATGTAACTTCAAAATAAGAGGCGATAGAGGGATGGGTTTTATAAACATTGATTGAGGGCTGCTGCATGTCAACTATATGCATTGAATGTGGGTTTTGGTTTGTGTGAAGCTGGCTCTCTGTCACAGCTGTCGAAATCAACCGCCATCGTTCCCCACAGAAAATAGTTTCATTTAAAAAACCTTTCTAGACCCTTTGTGTTTATTTTGACGACATTTTACAATTTTCACTTGCTGTAAAAATCATTAGTTTCTCTTCCTGCAGAAACAACTTTCAGTCCAAAGAGTATTGTTGACTTGGAGCAGTTGGTTCAGAAGTTAGGGAAAAAAAAAGATTTATAAGTTACCAAACATCCAGCTAAACTCACCAATATTGATATTTTTGCTGAAAACACATGGAATAATCGCACTGAATCAAAGTTACTTAGCACTTGTCTCCTTACTTCTCCTCTTTGATTGGACAGTGGTGCTCTGTGACCGCCCCAGCATGCCTCCCTACGCCCAGATCTCAGGTGACCGTCGAACGGTGGGCTCGGTCATCCGCTACAGTTGCATGGGTCAACGTAACATCATTGGAAACACCACCCGAATGTGCCAGCTGGATGGGCAATGGAGCGGCTCACCACCACACTGCTCAGGTATGGAAGATACACCAAGATCAAGAGGTCACGAAAAGTTACCATCCCATCTTTGTTTCTCTGTATCAGGGTTGTTTTTGTCAAAGATGATGAAATTATTACGTTGATGCTCCTTTTTTATAACGATAATGAGAACTAACAAGCTAAACAGGGATCTTTGGAGATGAAAACATGACGAATCATGGGAGTGAGTTTTTGTTGACGGGACAAGACGAAATAAAAATGTTAGCAGGTGGTCTGTCAGACATTTAAAATACATCCTTGTGCTGTAATCTGTTAGACATGCTAAGCAGTATCAGCCATGCTGCTGCTTCCATTTTGGTTATACCCACCACCTGGCGTTCAGCAGTGGACATTCTGCATGACTACAGATGGACCATGGCAGCAGCGACATGGGTGAAAGTAATCTGGAGTGGTCCGATACTGCGCACTGAACTCTGACCAACTCTGCTCTTCAAGCTGTGCTTGTGCAGAAATGTGTATTTTGGACACACTCTACCTGTGCTCTTCCTGAGAATGGCTCTTCCTGCACTTGTTACTTAATGAACTATATGTGGCTGATCATCCTCTGCCAAGCTTAAAAAATTAAGATTTTGTTTCTTCTAGCTTACAAGAGGCAATGCTAAATCTACTTTAACTTCAACCAAAAGTAATCCCTAAGTTATATCCCAAGAAAACATTGCATTGCTTACTGTTTATTTTTGGATAAAGAGCCATGTGAAAAGGTACATACTGTAGATCTTTGAATATTTCTCTGTCAAGTTATTGCTTCCATCTATTTGAACATTTCAATATTTTAGTTATGTTTTTGAAATTTAGGTCCTGATTCCCATGGCATTTTAAGGCAGTTATGTAGTTTGTCTGTGTATTTTTTAAGTATTAAAACCCTAAATTTAAATCTAAATAAATTTAAATGTTCTTTGCTTTTTGGTAGCAATGAAGTTTTTATTGTGTGTAATGCATAATTCACAGTAGATCAGGAAGTGTTTGCTTCAGGATGGAAACCTCATATGTCTAAAACCCTTCCTTTATTGTACATTTCGTTTGCTTGTCAGTCTGCTATATTAACCAATATGATTGTTGAACTAGATCCGCTTTTTTTTTTTACTTTTGTTAGACACTTTTACATAAATTAGGACATTCATTCATTAAAAAAAGTTTATTCTAATTCTAAAAAAATTCTTTTTAAATCAATATTGTCTGTCTACCGCAATTGTAGTACCTAGGCAAGATCCATCAGTCTGGTAAAGAATCTGGTTGTTATTCGAAATTGTAATGGTTCACTTTTTTATGAACTTTGATATAAAAACTGACTAAAACTAGAATAAAACCTTTTTTAGTTGTAGTTGACTAAAACCGACAAAAACAATCACATATAGTAATGACTAAAATGCGACTAAAACTAATAATAGTTTTCATTCTGGAGACTAAACTAAATCTAAGATGACTTTCAAGAACAATAATGGTCCAAATGACATTTTATGATGATGAAAAGTCAATTTTAAAATATGTCCTTGAATAAGGGTCTTAAACAAGTAAAAGTGAGCCATTATCCCATTTCAAATGCTCATCTGACACTTCACTAATTGGTTGGGATATCAACCTGTCATTTACACTCACTTGCCACTTTATTAGGTACACCTGTCCAACTGCTCGTTAACACTTAATTTCTAAGCAGCCAATCACATGGCGGCAACTCAGTGCATTTAGCCATGTAGACATGGTCAAGACAATCTCCTGCAGTTCAAACCGAGCATCAGTATGGGGAAGAAAGGTGATTTGAGTGACTTTGAACGTGGCATGATTGTTGGTGCCAGAAGGGCTGGTCTGAGTATTTCAGAAACTGCTGATCTACTGGGATTTTCACGCACAACCATCTCTAGGGTTTACAGAGAATGGTATGAAAAAGAAAAAACATCCAGTGAGCGGCAGTTCTGTGGGCGGAAATGCCTTGTTGATGCCAGAGGTCAGAGGAGAATGGCCAGACTGGTTCGAGCTGATAGAAGGGCAACAGTGACTCATACAACCACCCGTTACAACCAAGGTGGGCAGAAGAGCATCTCTGAATGCACAGTACGTCAAACTTTGAGGCTGATGGGCTACAGCAGCAGAAGACCACACCGGGTGTCACTCCTTTCAGCTAAGAACAGGAAACTGAGGCTACAATTTGCACAAGCTCATCGAAATTGGACAATAGGAGATTGGAAAAACGTTGCCTGGTTTGATGAGTCTCGATTTCTGCTGCGACATTCGGATGGTAGGGTCAGAATTTCGCGTCTACAACATGAAAGCATGGATCCATCCTGCCTTGTATCAACGGTTCATGCTGGTGGTGGTGGTGTCATGGTGTGGGGAATATTTTCTTGGCACTCTTTGGGCCCCTTGGTACCAATTGAGCATCGTTGCAACGCCACAGCCTACCTGAGTATTGTTGCTGACCATGTCCATCCCTTTATGACCACAATGTACCCAACTTCTGATGGCTACTTTCAGCAGGATAATGCGCCATGTCATAAAGCTGGAATCATCTCAGACTGGTTTCTTGAACATGACAATGAGTTCACTGTACTCAAATGGCCTCCACAGTCCCCAGATCTCAATCCAATAGAGCATCTTTGGGAAGTGGTGGAACGGGAGATTCGCATCATGGATGTGCAGCCGACAAATCTGAAGCAACTGTGTGATGCCATCATCTCAATATGGACCAAACTCCCTGAGGAATGCTTCCAGCACCTTGTTGAATCTATGCCACGAAGAATTGAGGCAGTTCTGAAGGCAAAAGGGGGTCCAACCCGTTACTAGCATGGAGTACCTAATAAAGTGGCCGGTGAGTGTATATTGATACCTTTACAGACTACGAGCAGCAAATGAAGATGTTGAGCGGCATCTGTTGGTATATTTACAAAACAGTTGGACTAAAGATGGAGTTAACCGGCTGCTCCACAGGCTTCAAGGGCAAACTGAGTCTCCTCCATAAACTGGTTTTAATTTGCTCTCATTAGTCTCAGGAACATAAATGCTGGCTTATGAAGCAGTATACAAACACAGGCCTCCGTACCACTCTGCTCCAACAACAGTTTTACTTCAGGGCTCTAGTGAGTCTCAGATTAAACGACCCAGGCATCCCCATACATGCAAATGCATATTTAAACAGATGGGAGCGAAACGTAAACAAACAGGGAGGTATAAAGTTGTACAAACAGGCACACAAGCTGTGTGACTCTTAAAATCACTCTTATAGTTCATTATCAATACATATAATATTCACCTATATCCTTTGGATGTTCCAATGGTGTTCTAAATTATATCAAATCCAACTGAAAAAGACAAAACATCTTACTAATGCCCCTTGACTTTTTTATGGTTTGGCTTGTTACTATAAATTGGTGCATTGACTTATTTGGTAAGAAAAAATATGCATGGTTTTAATAAGGTTCAATATATAAAATATGAAAAGTCAAGAGCCGTGAGTCGACATTTTGCAAAACGGTGTTTCATGCTGCAGTTTTAACCTTAACAGTCTTAAGGTATCTATGTTTGATTTTTGCACTCTTTAAAACTAGAAATCATGTATTTTCTATATATCTTTTCTATATCTTAAAGTCTTTATATATATATATATATATATATATATATATATATATATATATATATATATATATATATGCATTTTCTATTTATATCTATTTCAGAGCATCTGGGAGCAGCAATCTTCAAATATTATCATATAATATTTACGAAAATGTATATACACTGGATTTTGTTTAGAACTTAGAACTAACTGCATAAAAATGTTTGGATCTACATCTTTCCTTATTAGCTCTGGATTTGTAATAATACTTATTGTCCTACTAAAAACTAAGCTAATTCCAACTCTTTTATAGCCTCTTCTGTAAGTAGTTTTCTTGCAGGTATTTTCTGCATTTAGTTTGATTAACCAAGTTCCTTTCATGCATATTCATATTCATGCATTTATGTATACTGTCTCAACAACATAACGTAATTTTTATTTAAAAAAAATTCTGTGGTAGTCATATGTTCAGAGTTATAGCTTATTTCATATCTGTAAGAAGATTTGCCCTGTTTTGTTTTTTTTTCTGATTTGAGCAGAGCAACTTCTTCCTCCTGCTTCTTACCTATGTACCAAAAACAGCTTTTCTCTCTTTAAGAAACCTCTGCACAGTATTTATTCTTTACACTTTATGTATTGATTAACTATTTGTTATCCTCTGACAGCAGGTAATTTCACTGGATTTTAATTCAGTGGATCTGAAAAAAGGACTGAACACATTTTCCAGATATGCACTACTAAGCTATGTATCATCATCCATCAATATTATGTTAAATTGGTCATACATTAAAAAATCCCAATAAAATACCTTAGTCTATGTGTTAACAATGAAAGAAATTGTTTTAATTAAGTTTAAACGTTTTACATTTATTATTTACTTTGCCAGCCACTCTATATGATAATAAAATGTTTCTAATTGTCTTGTTCACCAAAAGGTTACCATAGTAGCTCTTAGTTTAACTAATAAAAGACTCCGAGATATTGAAAAAAACTCTATAATTTTTTTTTAATATAGCTGTAAATTGAAAGCATATGTTTACTGTGAAGTTTGTGCAACGTAAAGACATTTTTAGATGTTAAATAAATCATAAGGGAAGATGGAAATTATGATTGTATCATTGCATCTATATGGGAAAATAAATGATTCCATTCTTCCAGTTACACAATTATGCACTAGTTTGGGAAACTTATTTTCGAAGTAAGCTTATTTCTGTTATCTGTATGTGATTTGTTTTTATCATTCTAGGTGAATCCAGTGGTCTATGCGGAGACCCAGGCGTACCTGTTCATGGCATCCGTCTTGGAGATGAATTTGCTGTGGGCAGTGTTGTACGTTTCAGCTGTGAACCTGGTTATGTTCTTAAGGGTTCACCAGAGAGAACATGTCTTGCCAATGGGACATGGCTGGGAACGCAACCAGAGTGTCATGGTAAGAAATCCTTCTTTATTTGCTATAGAGGTTTTTTTTTTCTTTGTTACTTCACCTTGAGGTTTCTTCCAGTGGCTCTGAGCTCTGGTGAGCCATTGGAAGATGAATTATTTATTGTATAGCCTTTCTTTTAAGAGTGTGTACACTTATTTAATTTGGATACTTGGAGTAGGAGACACAACATAATGAAGCATTAAATGTTCTGGTTTGGGATTTACTGCAGAGCGATAAAGGGCATGACATAGAAAAATGATCCATGTTCTAGTGTAAATTATCACAAGGGACTTTATACATATCAGAAAATGTGTATTTAGATGCATAAAAAGGTCACATTCCCTCTGTTTATTGTTATTTTTTATATTTGTATAATTTTTCCTGCGTTTGCCTTGTACATTTTCTTTACCTGAGATCTAAGTAGAAAACCGAAGACTTTTAGAACTTTTGCAATTTTGTACATTTTTGTTAAACCTACTTCATTTCCACTTTTGATATCGACATGTTCAAATAATGAATCAAACCACAAGGTGCATGTCAGGTGTTGCAAGTTGAATTCTCTACATACGGGTAAGTACTGTACACTGTAAGAACCAATCTATAGAATTTACCCAAATAAATCTGAGGTAACAAGGTGCATTGATTTATTTGCCGTAGATTTAATTTCATATGTTGGGTTTATAAATAAGTAAAATATAAAGATATGAAATACTTACTGTTAATAAATTGGGTAAAATTTACCTCACATTTATGTATCTATTGAACAAGCTACTTACTCACTGAAATTAGGTAATTAATACCTGAAATCAGGTAATAAACATTATTCAGAGAAGGTAACATTTACCCACCAAATAAAGATTCAGATGTTTCTTCGTTTCAGTTTTTAATCCATAACATTATATATAAAAACAGAATAAAGTTCAGCCAAACAGTTTCACATTATATTTTAAGTTATAAACTTGTTTTATAACTCACTATACCAACAACTTTAAATGTTCTTTAGATAAAGTTGGACAATAAAAAACGTTTTTTAAGACACCCTTTCTG
Organism: Cyprinodon tularosa; assembly: GCF_016077235.1. Taxonomy (NCBI): domain Eukaryota; kingdom Metazoa; phylum Chordata; class Actinopteri; order Cyprinodontiformes; family Cyprinodontidae; genus Cyprinodon; species Cyprinodon tularosa. The sequence continues at coordinate 229,107 of NW_024038862.1, read as the reverse complement.
TATACTAATGCAGCAATGAGAGTAAAGAATAAAAAATAACTTTGAAAACAATAGAACATTTTATATATTTTGCTTTTGTTTGCCAATTACTACACTGCAAAAACAATCTACAAATAGTTAAAATGTCTTCAATAAAGTGCATTTACCCTTAATTTGAGCAGCTAGATACAATTTATACCAATGGAATCAGTATTTTATACTCTTAGAATAAGATAATTAGATAATATGCACTTGAAATAAGTCAATGCAACAGTTTTTTTCTTATTTTAAATGTAATCTGTCTTGTTCCATTGGCAAAGTGTCTCACTTATGTCCTCAATTCAAAAAGATTAACTTATTTAAAGAAAAAAATGACCTTCTTAGATTTCTACTTTTTGCAGTGTAGATAGTTATGTAGCAGTAAATCTATCAACTGGTAACATTTAAATATTTGTTTTGTGCGTTACATCATTAACATCCATGAAGATGGGTGAGAAAAATACTTATCGCCTACTGGATCTTATAGAACTGTCCAGTAGAGCTTACAACAACTTTATATACTCCTTCATCCCTACCCCAGCATGCCTGTCCCATGCCGCACTCTGTGTTTTATGCTTGCTAGCCAAGGTTGTCCACCTGTTCTCAGTTGGCAGAGACTTCAAGGGCCAGGCTACATCTGGTCATGATGGGAGGGCGATGCCCCCGGGGTTCTGATGGCCCGGGGCAAGCTGGATACTGTAATGAACAGAACTGTTGCTAGCGGCTGGACACACACCAAGGGATTTTCTGTGTAAAAGATGTGTCTGTGAAATGCCCATAATGGCGGATAGTGTAGCTGCAGAGAAATGTAATGGGGGTGGTAGTAGGCAGATGAAAAATGAAGCAGAAAAAAGGGAGAAACAAATCAAATCAGGAAGCTTTTCAGATGGGCAGCGTTGGAAGTAATTGGAAAAAAAAAGGCACGAGAAAACATCTCAGTCAATAAATAAAGACCAGTCGGATTACCTATAAATTGAATTTTGTTACCTTTTGACACAATTATATTACTAGAGACTTTAGGCAGTTTTTTTTATTGGTTGATGGGTCGCCTCAGAGGATATATTATAACAGCAATCCAGTTTTGAAGCATCAAAACTGTCTGAACAGCTTACTTTAAATAAAACACTCCTTCAGGCCTGGTCGTACATAATTTGGTCCATTCATATTTCATGAAGACTGTTTTTTTTTATTTTATTTTACAGTGATATCCTGTGGAAATCCAGGAACTCCCCGTAATGCCCAGATCCTCGTTCATGAAGGACTGACTTTCTCCAGATCAATCACTTACAGTTGCAGGGAAGGTTACTACTCTACTGGACTGCTTACCCGCCACTGTACTGTAAACGGAACCTGGACAGGCAATATGCCAGAGTGCTCAGGTAAATTACAGCTCAAAGACTCAATAGCGACTCAAAGGGACTCTGTTTATAATTTCATTTTTACATTTCGATATGACTTGTGATGCCTTTTTGTGGTTCAGTTGAATCACAAAGTATTTACGGAATGCATTTGATACTTTAGGTTAGCCCTGGAGCTAAACAGAGTACCAGAACGGATCTGTTGGAAAGGCCGTTCTCTCAAAAACAGTTTCTATTTCTAAAACACCTTGTTATCAGCATTTTAACTACAAAAAGCTATACTGATCCCTCCTCTGGGAAAAGTCTTTTCACAAATAGTCTCTCAATTGTCTGTAGAGGTCACTACACTATAAAGATGCCTCAGAAAGAATCTGCAACTATCATATTTCCAGATGAGATAAAATAAATGCAGAGTTACACACAAAAACAAACAATTTGAACTTTTGTTTTTTTTTGGATGCAACTTTCAAATATGCACTTCATTAAATATGTAATTACACAAACACCTTTCTAAACTGTTTATGCTGATTATCTTTAATGAATCCGACTTGTATTCACATCCTTAGAAACCTGTTGCGTTTTGTTAAATTACAACAACAAACTTTATTGTGTTTTAATAGGCTATTCTTAACCATTGTGTATTAATGTCATGATGGGTTCACTGAAAGCGACCCAGTTATGCAGAACACCACTGACGGACACAAGGATGAAGAGTTCAACAGTTTATTAAAGCACAAACACACAGAATGTACTGATTCTGGTTCGGGGCCTGGATACTGGTTCACCGGAGTCTGCGTGAGAGACAGCACAGTTAGCGGTTTGCTGGCAGGGTTTTACTTCCAGAAGTTCACTGATTGTACCTTGAGGGTTCTTGAGGTTAACTTTGGGAGAGTCACTGTTGGTTCTGGAGAAGGGTTTATCAGCAGAGTCCGTTAGCTGCTTCAGCGTCTCACGTCTTGTTAGAACAGACCTTGGCTTGGGAGTCCCAGCTCAGTCCTGAGCTGCTTGAGGTTTCTCAGAGGGATCTTCAGGGTTTGGCTCAGAGGGTCGGCTCGGCAGGTTAGCTCTTCCAGAGCTTTCTCAGAGGAGGCACAAGTTTCCTGGAAGACAGAGATAATAATTAGAATCCAGACTGGATTCAAAGTCATGGAGATACTCAGAGCATCTAGGCTTTAGCGCTGACCAACTGGAACAACACTGCGGCGTTGAGGCAAGGTCTGAAGACAGCTTAAGTAGTGGATCCTCTGATGATCTTGACGAGCTGCAGCTGTGCAGGGAGCTCCCTCAGAGGATCCACGGCGGACTCTGCTGGAGAAAGATGGGATTTCTCCAGCTCCCAACAGTACCCCCCCCCCTCAACGACCGCCCCTTGGCGGTCCGGAAGAGGTAGATGGGCGGGAACGCTCGTACTCCTCGATGAGTGCAGGATCGAGGATGTACGAGCCTGGGACCCACTGGCGATCCTCCGGTCCGTAGCCCTCCCAGTCGACGAGGTACTGCCATTCGCGACCTCGTCGACGGGAGTCCACGATGCGGCGCACTGTGAAGGCCGGATGGCCATCGACCTCCAGGGCGGGTGGTGGGGAGTCGGACGGTGGGCACAAAGGGCTCGAAGAAACAGGCTTAATCTGGGACACGTTGAATGTAGGGTGGATTCGGAGGGACTTAGGTAGTTGGAGACGAACAGCTGAGGGGTTGATGACTCGAGTGATCCTATAGGGTCCGATGAATCTTGGGGAGAGTTTTCGAGACATCCCCTTGAGGGGGATGTCTCGAGTGGAGAGCCATACCTCCTGGCCCTCAGAGTACTCGGGGGCGGGACGTCTCCTGGCGTCAGCGAAGCGTTTAACAGACCCTGATGACTGGTTGAGTGTGGCGATGGTCTCCCTCCAAATCCTCTGGCAACGGCGGATGTGTTGATTGACGGACAGCACCGATATCTCTCTCTCATCTGCGGGAAAAAGAGGTGGTTGATACCCGAGACTGACCTGGAATGGAGGTTGTCCAGTGGATGCAGATCTGAGAGAGTTATGGGCATATTCAATCCATGGGAGAAATTGGCTCCAATCCACGGGGTTGTTCGATGTGAGGCAGCGAAGGGTGGATTCCAATTGTTGGTTCATGCGCTCGGTCTGACCATTCGATTAGGGGTGGTAACCTGAGGTGAGAGAGGGTTTACAGCCGAGCGCAGAGCAGAATGCCTTCCATACCTGGGAGATGAATTGAGGATTATGCTTCTCCAACCATTCGAACCCGAGCACCAGCGGGGAACATGCAGAGGGAAAAACAAAAAATGTTATTGTCTCTCGGTGGTTACCTGACAGAAGTAGCTCGAGGGGCTGAGTTTGGTGGGTAACTCGATGGAGTCTTTTTCCGTCTATGGCGGATACACTGAGAGGCTGAGAAAGGGGAATGGTTTTAATCTGGAGTTGCTGGACGAGGTTAGAGTCGATTAGGTTACGTTCACAGCCTGAGTCGATGAAAGCAGAAAAAGAGAGGCTTTGATTTGCACAGAAAGGCGTGGCAGGCAGTAACAGTCGAGGAGATTTCTTTGTGTTTATTTGGCCCGCCAGACTCCTCAGATCCTGTGGCGGGCCCCGGCTTTTGATTTTGCCGGGCAGGAAGCGATGAAGTGTCCACTCTCACCACAGTAGATACATAGTTTGCTTAGAAAACGCCTTTGTCTCTCCTCTGGAGTCAGCCTGGTGTGTCCCACCTGCATGGGTTCGACATCCCTTTCGCCCGAATGTGAGGCCTGAACAGGCAACGGTAGAGACTGGGGCTTAGACCTCTGAATGGGCAACTGCTCTGTAGAGGGAGAACAAACAGTCACGTTATGAGAGGCAGAAGAAATTGTACCCTGCTTCTTAGAACTGTTTCTGGCTCGAATTCTATTATCTAATCTGATGGAGAGGCGAATTAAATCTTCGAGGGTAGCAGGTTCGTCGAGGGTTGCGAGTTCATCTTTAATGTGCTCGTTTAATGCCATGAAAAAGGCTCCTTTCAAGGCGCTTTGGTTCCATCCGGAAGCTGCCGCTTTAACCCGGAAGTTAATAGAAAATTCAGCCACCGAAGAGTTTCCCTGTTTAAGGTTAAAAAGAGCTCTAGAATCAATAGTTTGGTCAGTTTCCTGGTTGAAGACCTGGGTAAATTCAGAAATGAAATCAGAGTAGTAGCAATTTAAACTATAGTCAGCGGCAAATCTTGCCTGAGCCCATTCCAAGGCTCTTCCTGTTAACTGAGAGAGAATGAAAGTTATCTTCTTGTGATCCGAGGAAAAACAGCCAGGGGAGTTCTGGAAAATCAACCGACATTGAAATAAAAATCCTTTGCAATCCTTCATGTTACCAGAGAATCTTTCTGGGAGACTAGGACGGAACTCTGATGACGTCACCGCCGGTGACCTCGGAGGAGGAACTGGACCCGGAAATGGTTGTGGTGGAGCATTAGCGCTGTTCAGGAAATTAGCACAGCTCTGTAGCATTTGGTCATGAGTGCCAACTAGACGATATAACTCACGGAGCGTTTGGGTTTGTCCCTGAATTAGGGCATCCTGCTCCTCCAGTCGACGGGTGAGGTGATCTGCTGGGCCTTGAGTTTGGCCGCAGTGTTCTGTCATGATGGGTTCACTGAAAGCGACCCAGTTATGCAGAACACCACTGACGGACACAAGGATGAAGAGTTCAACAGTTTATTAAAGCACAAACACACAGAATGTACTGATTCTGGTTCGGGGCCTGGATACTGGTTCACCAGAGTCTGCGTGAGAGACAGCACAGTTAGCGGTTTGCTGGCAGGGTTTTACTTCCAGAAGTTCACTGATTGTACCTTGAGGGTTCTTGAGGTTAACTTTGGGAGAGTCACTGTTGGTTCTGGAGAAGGGTTTATCAGCAGAGTCCGTTAGCTCACGTCTTGTTAGAACAGACCTTGGCTTGGGAGTCCCAGCTCAGTCCTGAGCTGCTTGAGGTTTCTCAGAGGGATCTTCAGGGTTTGGCTCAGAGGGTCGGCTCGGCAGGTTAGCTCTTCCAGAGCTTTCTCAGAGGAGGCACAGGTTTCCTGGAAGACAGAGATAATAATTAGAATCCAGACTGGATTCAAAGTCATGGAGATACTCAGAGGATCTAGGCTTTAGCGCTGACCAACTGGAACAACACTGCGGCGTTGAGGCAAGGTCTGAAGACAGCTTAAGTAGTGGATCCTCTGATGATCTTGACGAGCTGCAGCTGTGCAGGGAGCTCCCTCAGAGGATCCACGGCGGACTCTGCTGGAGAAAGATGGGATTTCTCCAGCTCCCAACAATTAAGAGTCTTTTTAAATACTTTTTTTTACCAATAGAAATTTTAAAAAATGTGACTTGGTTTAGTGTTTATCAGCTTTTTGCCAATACCTTCTGAACCATTTCCTCCTTTTGTAATTAGTTTCACATTTTCATTGAACAATAAGATGTTTATAAACAGGTTAACTCATTACAAGACATTGGCTATCCTCTAAAAGCAATTATTTACACTTTGTCTTATTTTAGGGATTCTTAGTTGACTCATAATAGGTATAATAACTACCTTTATTCATAGAATGAAAATGTATTTTTAAACAGTCCTTTTAATTCCTAAGCCATCCAGAACTTATCTGGGGGCAAATTCCCTAAAAATTTACTTAATTCCTAATCTGTAGCTCACTATTACAAAATGTGACTGACTCATAATCAATTAGAAGGAATTTCAATGCTTTCATTGATATTATTTGTGATCTGTGTATATTAGGGTGACTTAAAGGCTGCTGGACTAATATACGTCTTTTCAAAGTCACATTAATCATTACACAGAAAAAAAACATGTATCATTTCAGCTTAATGCTTTACTCTTTGCTGGTCCATAATATAAAAGACTTAGACTCGTATACACAACAAACTTTCAATGCATACAACTTACAACATTGAAATGCTCATTACCATATATAAAGTTGCAGCGGTACTCAAGAATGTAAACAGTGTAGAAAAAAAGGAAAGTCGGTTTAAAGACATGATGCATGAGGCATTGATATTGAAAGGTTCAGTCCTGTGCAAATAAATAAAAATTGTGCAAAATGCATTAAAACATCGAGTTGTGTTCTATTTAAAGGGATTATAGCCATGTTGGTAGTGCAAATATGATGTTTACATGTGTGATGCAGAGTCTTAATTAGATTTTTCAACAGTTCAAAAGTCTGATGGGAGTGGGGAAAAAGCTGTTGCAGAACCTGCCGGTCCTGCAGTGCATGCAGGCAAGCCTCTTCCCAGAGGGCACGAAGGAGAACAGTGCAGTATATTGGGATATAGAAATCCCAATCAATAAATCAAACTTTCAAATCAAATCAAGCTTACAAATCATGTTACGTTTGTACTGTTTCAGTGCAAAAAAATACAAGAACATGGTAATTTTTTTAATTCCTGGAGGAGGTGATGCCAGTACAAGAGTTTCCTATATGTTTCCTGTAAAAACTTTAAGATCCTTTCAAACAAAGCGTGGCTGGACATTGCATTATCAATAAAAAGGTAGACAGCTGCTGTACAGAGCCAGAAGACCCTAGTAAACAGAAGTTAGCCGATATTCTCAGTGGAAACAATTAAACCAGGCAGCATCATAAAGGATTTCAAAGCTCAGAGTTTCATATGTTTATGTTTGTTACAGTGCACTGACTGAACATTTTCCATTATTAAATTATGTGTTTGAATCTAAAAATAATATGAGAGAAGGCGACCCAATAGTGCTGAAGGTTCCAATCAATTTTGTCATTACTAAACTAAAATAATACAACTCAATTTTGCAATTGGTGGACATGTGACCATAATTTAAGAGCTTTGTAATGCAGTGGCAAAGCTTGTTTGTAGTCTTTTTCATGTCTATTGTTACAATGCAGGCAACTCTGGGAAGGCTTTGTGCTTCCTCTAAAAGCATCCTAACAGCTTGATAGAAGATAAGTGCTTTGTCGTTCAAGGGAAAGCACAACACTTCAAAGAAGCTTAGTTTTCTTGTCCTACTTACAAGTTGTACACGTGGGATGTACACATTAACAATGCCTTAGTATCCCAAGGCATCTTTCTGCTAGATGTCATGTCCCCTGCTTTATTTTTTTTTCTTTGTAGACATTCACAGATAAAGCTGCAGTGCATTTGAGTCACTCAGTGAAATTCCTCTTCTTGTTGCTCTTTGACTCAGATTTTCCTGCAGGGGGATTGAGTACAGTCAGGCAAAAATGTGGACCTTTTTGCAGCAGTTCCATAGCTGGTTTTTTATTTTCTAATATAAAAAACAGTATGTCACCTTGTTTTATTCATTAATTAATTACATTTAACTTGGAGGCTCCAGCTTTTTTCCACTATACTTTACAGAGTTGTTGTTTTTTTACATTGCAATTAAATGTTTTGTCAAGAGTACAATTTGATTTTTAATTTTCACGTACATTAAGCACCATATAGGAAAACTGGGTATGGAAAAGTATCTCCCAGTTTCCTTAAAAATCCTCTTAATAGGTTAGAAACTGAAAACTCCTCCAAACAACAATCTAGTCTAACCTTTTCTTCTGATTACACTGAAAGTTATAGTGGAGGATTTTCACGAATTTTAAAAAGACCCACCCTCTCCACTTAAAAAAAATGCACATGTACAACCCTGTACCCGCTCAAAAGGTAACGCCTATTAAATTTTTCCCACAATGTCTGGTAAGTAAAAATGGGGACGAGCACGCAGGACGGCCTTATGTAAACATATCACCAGAATAATTGACAATTAGGAGGACCACTTATTTTGATAATGCACCCAGAAAAGGAACATCCTCCACTATACCTTTGAAAATAAAACATATTCTTAATCTGTTAATTCAAACACTCTTCTAGCCATCGATATGTCTGTCCATTAATCCACCTTACCAGTTTTTTTCCTTCCTTTTTTGTACTTTAAATATACTGTATAAGCAACACCTTGTGAGATTGGAAAATGTTGCAAGAAGTTATGTATTTCAATATTTACCTGTTTGTTTTATATCCTATTTTGTTACTGCAGTAATCAACTGTGGTGATCCTGGTGTGCCAGCCAATGGAGTCAGATTTGGGAGTGATTTTACCTACAACCGAACCGTCACCTTCCAGTGTTCACCTGGATATACAATGGATGCTGACCGGGCATCTTCTCTCATCTGCACCAAAGATCGAACCTGGAATGGCACAAAACCGCTCTGTAAAGGTACAGTTTTTAATCTTTCAGGGTTCCTACAGCATAAGGCAAGTTAAATTCAATATGCCACTTGAAATAAAACTTTAAAGGAATAGTACACCCAAAACATGATTAGCCTTCATTTTCTACTCACCCCCATGCTGAACAACACTCTGGAGTACTTTTTTGATATCTCAAATGCATCTGGAGATCTGGGAGGCTTCTTGCTGTCTGCTGACATTCAAATAATGGAGGTCTATGGTGCCCGAGGCAGAAAGGTCCATAAAAGTCCACAAAAAACTTGTCAATATTCCTCCATACTGCTCGTCCAATGTATTCCAAGTGTCCTGAGTGGGTAGCATCCAGAATTTACTCGAAACTAAGTCATTTAGAATGTTTTTAGAGCATAAACAGTAGTGTATAGGATTTCCTGAAAGCGCGCGCCTGTCTACGGAAATCGCGGCAGACCAAACCAGATGAAAGTGTGCATTCAGCGTCTGCTCTGACGATAATGCAAGCGTAGAAGAAGAAATGTGCTGTTTACCTGTGCAAAGAAAGAAACAACGAAAGAAAAATGTCTGAGGACTTCAGTGTTGAGGAAGAGCATGAGTTCTTTGCCGAGCTGAATGCGCACTTTCATCTGGTTTGGTCTGCCGCGGTTTCCGTAGACTCGTGAACGCGCTTTTAGGAAATCTTATACACCACTGTTTAGGCTCTAAAAACATTCTAAATGACTTCGTTTCGAGTAAATTATGGACGCTACCCACTCAGGACACTCGGATTACATTGGACGAGCAGTATGGAGGAATATTGACACGTTTTTTGTGGACTTTTATGGACCTTTCTGCCTCGGGCACCATAGACCTCCATTATTTGAATGTCAGCAGACAGCAAGAAGCCTCCCAGATCTCCAGATGCATTTGAGATATCAAAAAAGTACTCCAGAGTGTTGTTCAGCATAGGGGTGAGTAGAAAATGAAGGCTAATCATGTTTTGGGTGTACTATTCCTTTAAGACCAAATTGACAAGAAACACAAGAAAAACCCTCTTGCGGTAACTTAACCCAAAGGTTTATTTTAATATAAACCACTGCACTAATGTTTCAAATTTTGAAAAGCTAAAATCACACAAATGACAGATATATTTTAACAATTATTTAACTGAATTCACAAACTTTGTTTTAGCAGGGAACAAAACAAATTAGTTTTAAAGCCACAACATAACCAGTGCTAAGTCTTTTTTGCAGCTATTTTTCTTTGTATCGTTTTCTTAGTATGTTTGATTTGGTGATGGCCGTGGAGGCGTTGCAGAGACAAGGGTGGAACAAAACCGAGAAATACCGGCTGTTTCTCAGTAACTCCATTTTGACGCTTTGTGTTTCGTGCTTCGCATGGGCGACTCCACTGCCTTAATTCCAATCGTTCTGAGCTTTAATGACTTCTTGCACAAAATCCACTGAGCCTCATGTATGTTCCCTGGTTTTAGCCATGGAGAAAACTCTTGGCTGGAGACAACTTTGGTTACATTTACACTTGCTCATATTTTCCAGAAAAAAAGTTAATGGAGCATCTCCCAAATGTCCGGCCCGCAACAATGCTTTTATTGGTTATTAATGTCTTTTTTTTAATGCAATTACATTCTTTACTAGATAGAGAGAAAAAAATATATATAAATTCCTCTTTTTTTGTTTTTGTAGCGATTGTTTGTGGTCCACCACCCCTCATCCCCAATGGACAGGTTGTTGGTACAGACCTTACCTGGGGCTCAAGCATAAGTTACTCCTGCAACCAAGGCTACCAGCTATCTCTGCCCACTGTGTTAACATGCCAGGGCAATGGCAATTGGAGTGGAGAGAAACCGCAGTGTTTCCGTAAGTGGCACCCCACTGACATACTTTACATATTATGATTAATTTCTGGATTGTACAACCCATGTATTCATGTTCATATCCTGCAGGATGCATTTTACCCACTTGGGAATCTAATTAAAACTCAACATGTGTTGCAGGTCTCCTAATGTAATACTTTCTCTCTTCCCTCCCCCTTCTTTGTTACAGCTGTATTCTGTGGAGACCCAGGTATGCCGGATCAAGGCAGAAGGGAGGACCGTGGCTTTACCTATCTTTCATCTGTTTCTTTCTCCTGCAATCCACCCCTCATCTTGGTTGGCTCAGCTAGGAGGTACTGCCAGTATGATGGCGCCTGGAGTGGCACTCAGCCCTCCTGCATAGGTACAGGAACTTTACTTTTTCATTCATCTAATAATTGGTAATAATTGTGCTATTATTATTTATTTTAATGTGTTGTGATTAAATCAAACAATAAAATTATAGTTTAAGCAGTGCGTCAACGCCACACACAATTGACCTAAGAATTGAGGTTCAGCTTTCAAGCTGTCAAATATTTTAACAACTGAATATTTTTGATGCAGTTGTTTTTCATAGTTCATATATATTTATTTGCTTCTTGGGCCGTAAAAAATACTTTTAAACTCCAGGGGTAATATTTTATCCTATACAAATAGTAGGTAAACTTATGCTAAACTTTTTTTTTATAGCAGTAACTGCATCTTTTACATCTTTAGCCATATCTTTGTGACGTGACGTTTCAATTTCTAACATTCTGCTGATAACATTTGAGTTATGCCTGAACATTTCACATAAAATTATTAGAGTAAAACTTATTCTATGCTCCTTACACCATTTATGACACAAAATTTTATAGAAACATATGAAAAGAAAGAGTGCTGTAAAAGAAGAATTTCTATTTGTTATTATATCATCAAATGCATTTTAATATCAAAGCTTACCTAATGAAATATAAAATGGCATTTTAAACTCAGATTTTTTTTGTAGCAGATGTAAGAAGTTTCAAAAGCATTAAGTAGACATGTTCTAGAAATCCATCAGCTTATTCTGTCTGTTCCTGTGATCCTCACTGAATCATAAGGTGGAGCTTAGGCCGCACAGGGAAAGCCATGACGCTGCTGTCACAACACTTTTTGCTGTACAGTACATGTCAACTAAGAATCATCATATTGATTCTGACAATGTATTTTCTTCCCTCTCATGCTGCAAGTGTTTAGCCTTGGAACATTATGAAGGGATCAAAGTAGAAAAGCTTTTGGAATAATGTGTATCAAAAGGGAGACTTCCTAGAGTTTGTTGTTTGTTTCAGATCCAAGTCACACTACCTGTGGAGACCCTGGCATTCCGCTCTTTGGAAATCAGAACAACAGCCAAGGCTACCAGGTGTGAAAATGTTATCACACAGGAAATGGAGTTGATATACTGAACAAAAAAATCCAATTAAATTTGAAAAGGTCATTCTTTTCCTCTGCCTTTGTACTACAATCTATACTTCCCCTTTATTTTGTAATGTAAGCTTTTTTCATCAGCCTAGTCTGCATATAATAGTCACTGATTAATGCAGCACTGATGGTATAAGAATAAGCATCAACCCTGTTTAACCTTCCTTAGAAGATTCCAAAATATTTTGAATATATTTGAGTCTTTACAGCATAGTTAACTCCCAGTAAACTGCTCAGGCATACTGAAAGAAAGTGATAAAAAGGGCAGCACCTTGATGGAGGTCACGCTGTTAAGATCTCCTCTGGCTCTTTAACCCCAGAAGCAATCACAAATCAAATTAACATCAAATAGGGACGAAATTAAACGTTAAAAATTAAAGGTATAGTAGAGGATGTTCTTTTATGGGTGGATCATCAAAATAAGTGGTCCTCCTAATTTTCAATCATTCTGGTGATATGTTTACTTGAAGTTGACCCATGTGCTCATCCCAATTTTCACTTACCGTTGGTGAGTCTGACATATAGAAAAAATGGCAAATCCTCTTTTAGAAAGTAAGCTTTTATGAGCGCAGCAAGCAGTATCTTTTAAATAGAGCGTGCACGAGGAGAAATGGGCTCATGCATGCTTTCACACACGTTTAATAGGTGTTCCCTCTTTCTGGAGCAGGTACAGGGTTCTCCATGTGCATTTTTTATTTAATAAAGTGGAGAGGGTGGGTCTTTTCAAAACTTTGTGATAATCATCCACTATACCTTTAAATCTAAATAAGGGAGAGAAACGGTAACAGAGATCAGCGCCGAGGCTCTAGGTACCAACATGGGTAAAGAATAAAGACCTCCCATAATATGATAACATTAGTTTAAATTAGCTAGGCACACCACTACAATGGCTGGGCTCTGCCCCACATGTCAATCCCAGGGAAAATGTGTCATCACTAGAAAGCTATTGATTACCTGATAGCAGGGTGTCAAGAACTATCTTAATGTGCATGCAAGCATCAAATCAACTGACATACAGACTGTTCCACAACCTGTTAAGGAATAATCGTAGCAGTTATTGATTGTTTTTAAACTACCCTATAGTAAAAAAGAAATACAGAAGAAGGCAACAGATTTAATTATGGAGTGAGACGTAAGGAACGAGAATACTGATCATTCAAATCTCTTTTCAAGAAACATAAATTTAACTGTGAAAATAATGCAAAGCTAGCTTTACAAAAATGTTATATTGATCCTTATTTTAATCTGCTTAGGCAGAAAGAGTCAGAATCAAATCTAATGGAGTCTAATGGGAAGTTAGTAAGCAAAATCTGGCCTTATTTAAGGTACAGTATCAGACCTTGCCAAAGTTTTTATATTCCTTGAAGGTTTTCACATTTTATTAATATTTATGATGTTGTATTGAGAATTTTCATAATGGACACAAGAAAAAAGGGCTTAAATGTAAAACTTTGGGAAATGGTGCATTACTTTCAGATTTGGCTTAGTCTGAAAATTGGTATGTTTAAATTCGCCTTTAACCGTCTTTGCTCTTATAACACTACATACCATCCAGCTCAACCAGTTTTAAAGAATTATGCAAATAGTTCTACCTTTTCTAATTGCTCTTGTTCCCTGGGTAAAACCTGACCTTGTTAACAAGGCAATTGTTTTTGTTTTGTTTTTTCTTTCTTGGGTTCTGTTACAGATTGGCAGCACTGTGTTCTTTAACTGCAGAAAGGGCTACTTATTGCAGGGCTCAATTTCACGCACGTGTCTGCCCAACCTCACCTGGAGTGGATTTCAACCTGAGTGCATTGGTAAGCACTTAGCCTCTCATGCTGAAAATGAAGCACAAAGACTCAGAAAAGGCTGCCTACATATTCCATTTATGCTATTTTAGTCACTCCTTTTTGCTTCCTTTAAATTTCTATCTCTCTCTCTCCAGCCCATCACTGCAGCCAGCCAGAGCTACCTGCTCAGTCTGATGTTAGAGCCATTGAACTGCCGTCCCTTGGCTACACACTGATCTATACTTGTCAGCCTGGCTTCTATTTGACTGGGGGATCAGAACACAGAACCTGTAGGTCCGATGGTAGCTGGTCAGGGAAACCACCAATGTGTGCAGGTATGGACATGGTTGTATTATATCAGTAAAACAGAATGGAGACCTACTGAAGTAATTATTTGAAAGCATGGGCAAAGACAATTTTTTATTTTTAATTAAGCAAAATTGTCTAAATTGACTTCCTAATAGCATTTATGGTAATATTCTAAAATGGTTGTCCCTTAGAAATATTTATGCTACTTCAGTCTTAATTTAATCTGTTTGGGATTTAGGTAACGCACCAACACAAAGTAGTGCATGGTTATGGTTCTAGTTGGAGGAGTCTTTTTTGCAGTAGAAAAGGTTTCTAAAAACCAATCAGTGCAGGTCTGAATATGCATGTACACCATATACTGTAAATATTTAGAAAATCATCCAGCCAATTTTCCTTCTATGTGCAGCTCACACCACATTGTACGACGGAGTATTAGGGCCAGGCTAGAGTTTTTGTTTTTTAAAATACGAGAATAAAGTCATAACATTATGAAAATTACAAGAATGAAGTCATGATACGACAAAAAGATTCAGAAAGAAGGCTTCGAGCTCCGACCAGCATATGATGGCCAGCCAGCTCCACTAAACAGCAACCTGAGTCCACTACTGCCTAATTTGATGCTGCTGGGCTAAAAGATTTCCTTCATTGTCGTTTCGATGCCAAAGTATAATATCACATGATGGTTAACATTCCTCATTTTAGGGAAGAAATTGCTTCTTGTAGGATTTGTCATGTATTACAACTTTATTCTCGTAATATTAGGACTTTATTCCCGTAATTTTACTGCTTTATTCTCATTGCAACTTTATTCTCGTAATTTTATGACTTTATTCTCGTAATCTTATGACTTTTTTCTCATAATGTTACGACATTATTTTCGTAGTTTGAAGATTTTATTCTTGTAATTTTATGACTTTATTCTCATAATCTCATGACTTTATTCTCGTAATCTTATGACTTTATTCTTGTATTTTTTTATTTTTTTATTTGTTTCTTTGACAGGGACAGTACAATTAAACATTGAAACCAAACAGGTGGCCGATGTCCAAGTACATAAGGCTTGTAGCCATGGGCTAATTTGCAGCCTTCGTCCCTGGTTAGGCTTTTAAAAGATGTTAGCATTGAGGGGGAGGGAGGTTAATAACGACACACAAATGCATAAAAACCCACAAAAAAACAAGAGAAGTTAAAACAAAAATGTACAGTACAAGCCAGGTTAGTGCTCACACTCTTGATTGTCTTTGAGCCATTTTTTCAATCTTGTGGAGAAAAGTCGAATATCAGTCTGTGACTTAAGCTCCAGAGGCAGAGTTCCAGAGAAGTGATGCTTTCACTGAGAAGGCAGACTGACCCATAGATGTCCGACATCTTTTAATCCTGCAGTTCCCACTAGCTCCAGCTCTTGTCCTGATTCCTTCATTTGCATACTTTAAAACAAATTTACAGATTACCTCAGGGGCAAGACCATTAAGGCATTTAAAAATAGCTTTTAAAAATGAGAAATTTATAAAATTTTCAAATGTCATCATATTGTGTTTTTTTTATAATTTTGCAGTGATGCCACTTCACCGGTTTTTGATCGAATATTTTTAATGCTTGCTTGTGAAGTGAGAGTAAAGGTTTTAAAACAGACTTTGTGGCCTGGGCCCAAACGATGGCGCAATAAGACCTATGGGATAAAGTCATTGCATGTAAATATACTTGTGCAGCTTGATTTGATACATATGGTCGAATCATTCGAAAACAGTTTATACTTGTCTTTATAGTTTTTGTCATTTTCTTAATATGGGCATCAAATTTCAATTTTGAATCTAAAACTACACCCAGATACTTAAATTCACCAGCCGGCTTTATTTCATGTTGATTAATAATTATTTTGAGATCATTGTTTATAATTTTCTTAAGGGAGAAACACATGGAGACAGTTTTGGTGTAATTCAGAGTTAGGAAGTTATTTTGGAGCCACTCTGATAAGATGCACAACTGTCTGTTTGACAGATCAGAGGCCTTTTCAGGTGTGTCTGCTGCCACATAAATTATTGTACCATCTGCATACATTTGACAGATGGCATCTTTGCAGATGTTTGGGATATCATTTATGTACAAACAGAAAAGTAATGGGCCCAAAATAGACCCTTGTGGTACACCCACATTACATTTTTGGATCCCAGATTTGACGCCATTAATTTTGACGCACTGATGTCGTTGCTCAAAATAAGATTTGAACCAGCTTAAGGTTTGTTTAGAAACATGTAGTTGTTCCAGTTTCCTTAGCAGAACTGTGTGATTTACAGTATCGAACGCTTTTGTAAAATCTAGAAATACTGCCCCAACACATTTTCCTTCATCCAAACTACTTTTTATGTATTCCGTAAAATGGCATACAGCCATTTCAGTGGAATACCTTGGTCTAAATCCAAATTGTTTAGAGTTAAGTATTCTTTTCTCCTCTAGATAGGCCATTAATTGTTCCGCAACTAGCTTCTCTAGCACCTTAGAAATGACAGGTACAATTGCAATAGGTCGATAATTACAGACTGCATCAGCTGATCCGGACTTAAAAATTGGAGTCACAACAGCTGTTTTAAACCCTTGTGGAAATTCACATTTTTCAATTGACAAGTTCACTAGATGAGATATTGGTTTTACTAGATCTGCACTATACTTTTTGATTAAAAATGTATCTAAACCAAATATATCTTTTGCTTTGGATTAATTTAATTGATTGATAATTGTCCTTATTTCACTTTGGTCAACCTGTTTAATGTAAAAAGGTGAGGCTGAATTTTCAGCAACATTACATGGAAGCAAAATTGGACTGAAATTTTCAGCAAGTTGCTCAACTGAATTAATAAAATATGAATTGAATTTGCAATTTTGGCAGAGTCATTGCTAACCATTCCATTTATATTGAGCTTTGTTACACATTTTCCTAAATTGCACTTGCGATTGGTCAACTTGTTAATATGCTTCCATATTTCAGAGCTATTTCCACTTGATTCAGCAAACAATTGCATAAAATATGTGGACCTTGACTTTCTGATTTCATTAACAACTTTATTTCGTAGTCCTTTAAAGACAAGTGTGTCTGTTTGCAATTTAGTTTTTAGTGAAATTTTCAGAGCAAGATCTCGCTTTTTCATAAGTTGAATAATAGCATGGTTTACCCATGGTAGACTAGTTTGTTTTCTATGGTTTTTTATAACACAACTAAATCTCTGAATAATATTTGTTAGAGTCTCAGTTAACTGATCACAGCATTGATTTACACTTTCTGTTTGTATCACGTTATCCCAATTCATGTTTTTCAGTTCATTTTCAAATAAGGGTAGTTTGTTTTTTGGAATAAACATTTGGCTTTTTGTTGCATTAGGCACTGTGAAAACTCCCTTTAATCGTTTCTTTGTTAATTTCCTGACGAACAATGTCATATTATGATCCGATAGACCTGTCACAAGGTTATATGTTTTGATGATTCGTTCTGGTTTATTTGTGATTATTAAGTTTATCAGAGTTTGACTAGTTTTGGTGATCCTGGTTGGTTTTTTAAGGATTTGGACAAGTTTATGTTTGATAACACAGCTTTTAATTTATCCCTTTTGATTTTCTCCATCCAATTTATATTCATATCTCCGATTAAAATTGTTTCACATTTAATATTAATTTGTTTTAACATTTCATCAAGGTCTTGATAAAAAGATGCACCATGAGATGGTGGATTATATACAACTAGTAAGTTAAATTTCATTGTAGGTGACAGTGAAACTTTTAAAACAAGGCATTCAATTCCTAAAGTATCCAGTACAGTGACAGAACAATTTAAACCATCTTTGATATAAATCAAAACACCTCCCCCTTTCCCATTTGTACGATCCTTCCTATAGCATGTGTATCTAGGAACATCAATCATACTTGTGGGAACATTAATATTTAGCCAAGTTTCACTCAGTGCCAAAAAGTCAATGTTTGAATTGCTCAATAAATGGTGAACTTCATTTAATTTTGATAGTAGGCTTCGAATGTTAAGATGCCCCCCAAAAATTCCTTTTGGTTTTGCTGCAGAATCCCAGATTACTTTTGCATGGTTTACAGTTTGGAAATATTTCAGCTCTTTTTGTTTATTTGCTGCACAATGAGCACTTGTACATTTTTCTGGATTTTCTTGGCAATTTGAAGCACCAGAATTGATAGTTACAGTTTCTCAATGTCAGGGTTTACATCAGACAATGTGTTCATCTTCAACTTCGTTGGGAAGTCATCTGGTAGTAAGCCAGTGGGTGTCCACGCCACTGCAGTACATGATGTTTCCACAAATTGGGGCTGTTGCAACTTTTCAACACATATTTCTGCAACATTACTTTTGTTGATATTATTTGTGGGACCTGGATTTAGTTGTATGTCCCCGCTCAAGAGTAGAAGAAGCAGAAGTATCCATAACCATCCATTCTTCCTGCTTGCATGATGTTTAACTTTGGTGGTGGTTATTTGGCATTTTTGCCAGCTTGTCAAAAACAGAGCATGATATCCAAATCCAAAGAAGCGTAAAGTTGGTTTCACAATCATTGACATAAGTTGGGTAGAACTGTTTGATGATGATGTTTCATCTTGGATCAGGCCTCGGCCCAGTGGGAAACACAAACACCACAAACATATTAGCCACACAAACACATACCTTTTGTAGGCTGATTGATTGTCTTGAAAGTTGTGGTGTTGTGAGGGTCTTTTCACTGTGCTGGGATGTCGAAATATCCAAATATAGTCCAAGAATGTCCAAAGAGGCTGCAGGCATATATCCCATGTGCAGGTGTATCCTTTGTCTCTCCTGCTATAGTTCGGTTGTAAAAATCCACGTTTCTTAGCTGAGTTAAGGATTTCTGATCCACACAGTTGGAGTTGTTGCTTATGGTGGTCATATCCAACCAGATTTTGCAGAAGAAATGTTAGCAGACAGGAAAATATGGCAGCAATTGTGGAGCCTAACAAACCACCACCACTGCTCACAGCAGCCATCTTGTTGATCTAGTTCATCTAATAAGGATGACTTTACTATCGTAATTTTAAGACTTGATTCTCGTAATCTTATGACTTTATTCTTGTAATTTTATGACTTTTTTTCTTGTTTTTCTTCTTTTCTTGTTGTAATTTTAAGACTTTATTACATCTTTATTCACATCATTAGGCAAATTTATTCTCATAATGTTATGAGTTTATTCTCATAATATTTTGACTTTATTCCTGTAATGTTAAGACTTTATTCTCGTAATGTTACGACGTTATTCCTGTAATTTTATGACTTTATTCTCGTTGCAACTTTATTGTCGTACTTTTATGACTTTATTCTAGTTGCCACTTTATTCCGTAATTTTATGACTTTATTCTCTTTGCAAATTTTTTCTCTTTAGTGTAGGACTTTATTCTCATTGCGACTTTATTCTCTTAATTTTAGGACTTTATTTTAATAATATTAATATAAGTCTCGATTTAAAAAAACAAACAAAAAACTGTACCTTTGTGCTGATAGTCCGTCATAACATTGCATACTCAAGTTTATGTTTGCACCAAAATAAAAACTCCAGCACAAACACAGTAATACACATCTGTTTTGTGATTATTTAAAAGGTGAAACTAAAACAGCATTTATTGCTGCCATCACTTTTAGGAAACAATAAAAGCTTTTGATGCTGCTAAACTGAACTTTTACACTGAAAACATGTCTGTTTAGGTGAAAAGGTATTTTGAATATAGCTGCACATGCTGCATTCAGGTACAGTTCGTTAGGTAGACTAAAAAATGTACAGTCTTGTTTTACATTTCTAAACATAAACATTGGCTGTTATTATTATAATTATTGTATAATCTATGTTTCCAGGCATTGGCTATGCCTCTTAAATGATTTAAAAAATGAATCCCATCCGATCGCCAATTAGTTCTAAAGCTTTTAAATTGCAGACGATAATAAATAACATTTATTTCACAAGTTTAAAAAACAAAGATTGAATTTAAAATTGTGAATGTAAAACCTTTTAAGCTTTTCTCTTGTTACACCCCCAGTACATATTCCACTTTGTCCCAATAATAGTTGCCATGGTTTCCTCCAAGCTAGATGAGTGATCTATGCATTCTCAGAAAGTTACTCAGAAAGAGCATCTCTCACTCAGCTAATGTTTCACAGTATCCTAACTAAATTAGTGCCACTCTGAGCCAACATTTCACAGCAAATTTCCAACTCTGATATCCATGGGATTTCCATGAGGCCTGATAGTTTTTGAGTAATCACTGGTGATCGCTTTATTCTGCCTCGGCTCTATTATTTCCCTTTGGTCTAATTAAGCTAAAGCACAGATTTTTGGCGAATTGTTGATGATTTTTTTAGGAATTATTTCCATTTTTGTAGAATAGCTGTTATAGCAAATACAGTTGTTCCTGAGTACAGCTATAAATAATCTTTTTTCTTTTTTATGAATCAGTTCTCTAAAAAAGCTTTCCTGGCTGCCGAATGGACAAAAGAAAATGTATGCCTGTTAGTTTGCACCTGACTTTCAGAAGTACTAAATAAGACGCAAAAACTGCGAATGATGTTGAGTTTCAGATTTGAAAAATCACTTTTAGTGGAAGATGTTGGCATTTGCATAACCCCCACCCAGGAATTTGTGTGGGTTAGTCATTAGAATGTGATTTAGATATTGATGAAGGCACAAATACAAAAAAATATGTTGCACACACTGTCTGCTGAATCACTGCTGAAGATTTGCTCTGTGTGTAAAATATATATTTGCACCTGTTTTAAGAAATACAAGCCTTCTGAAGATTAGGCCCCAAAATGTTAATTACTGCCTTAAATTTTAATTAACAGGTATTGGGTTTCAGGCAAATGCAATATATTTTAAGACTCAAATAATGAGAGGAGGTGCATGTCATTTAAGCTGACTGAGACCATATAGCAATGGAAGGTTTAAATAGGATTATTTTCTTTATTGATCCAAGAGTTCTTTGTTTGGCAGCACTTCCTGGGACCTCTTGCAAACAAATTGACCAGCTGGTTTTATTGATTTTATGTAAGGATTGTGAATTTTAAAATGTATAAAGTGTATCCTACAGCTTTAATGTCTATGAGATTAATTTATAGCTTACTTTTATAAAGGATAAACATTCATAAAACCAAATGATTGTTACATTATGAGATATGGAATGAATAAAGTCAAATATCGTATGCATTTATACAACTTATTTGGCTTTATTCAACAGTGCTGTTTTTATAGTTTTCTATGTTTAATTATTTCCATAATTTATTCTTTGTTTTTTATTTATTATGTCAGAATGCAGACATCCAACAAAGAACAAACTTGGGGAATTTGATATGGATAAATAGCATTGTTTCCGCATTTCTATTACACTGTTCTACCCTGATCCATCCATCATGCCGTTAGGTTGCTTAAAGCCCAACACACCCTTCCCCAGATAAACAAATAAACAAGCTTTGAAAGATCAGCAAAGGTGCAAAACCTGATTAGTCCAATTCTTCCTATTGATCTGCTTGAGCAGATGTACATCTTACAAATGGCACAGCCCCTCTAACAAGTTCTAGGCAGCTAATAGACTGCTACCATGAATCCCCAAAGCATCAGTGTAGATAGATACAGAGGGCAAAAAAAGAGTAATTAACACACGATTATCTAGACTAGAAGAATGCTAATGAGTGAATAAGAAACATGTAATTGAGGTAGATATATGTAGTTTTACCATGGATTCCCTGTCAAGCTGTTATTGAAATATATTTTTAAGACCTTACAGATAAGATTAAAGGCAAGAAAGAGAATAGTGATGATTGCACATATAGGACATCGACACCATTTGACACTGATAGAAAAGCATTGGAGTACGCTTTGGTGATTAAAAGCCCTGTTCATGTTTTGATCAGTGTTGCTATAGGTTTAACACAGCGATGTAGTCTCATGGTCTAAGGGGAGCTTTAAGGTATTATTAAAGTGTCTCTGTTGAAGCTGTGAAACTGTCTATCTGATTTAGCCAGAACCCTGCAGGGGAAATTGAGCTGCTTCTTGACACAAGTCAAGTCTCATCACAGGGAGAGCAAGAGGTGCTGGTAGGGAAGTCCTTAAGATCGCTATATTTCAAGAAAAGATTATAAAAAAAAACTTTTTTTTTTTTTTTACTTTGAAGATAATAGAAAATTCCTAAAATCAGCCAAATTTTTCAAAGGTAAGAATTGCAATCCTTACTGTGGGTTAAATACACATTGAAATTGTCAAGTCCTTCTACCTTTGTTGATATAAAATTCACCCTAGATGTTGGTAACAATAATTTGCATGAACCCATCCAAAAACAACTTAGTCAATATCACAATCATTTATAAAAAAAAAATAAATAAACTTTATTCAACCACTAGGGATTTTTTAAAGGCTCAGGCATTCAGTGCAAACAATAACAAAGAATATTTTGAAAAGTAGAAAAGAACTGAATATCCTGAAGATAAATTGGTAAATAGTGATTGGTAGACAAAGATTTACATTAGCAGTTTGTGCCTTATTTGTGCAACAAAAGTAGAGACTATCATATATATAACAAAGATGACAGTACTAAAAGTAAAAAAAAAGATTATAAGGAAAATAACTTTTATTTTTACTATATCTGGTAAATTGCAGGGAAATGGTACGGTACGTGGAATAAGTATAGAAGCTATAAAACTAGATTAAATAGGTTAGTATGTACAACATTTCCTTTCTCATACTTTCAAATAGATATCTTCTGGTTTACTATTAAAAGTTGACCTATAAAAGATATTCTGCTGTATTGCTCACTGCTTGTTTTACTAAACATACTAAACGCGATGGTTACAGCTGCAACCTGACTTTTTCAGTGGCCGCTGTTCAAGCATCATAACTGAATTGAAAAGAACATCAATTAAAGCTAGGTTCTCCTTCTAGTATTGTCTTTGGTCGGGACAAAATATTTATTTATAAGAGCTAAGCAGCAGTTGCACAGACCTTGAGAAAGACATACTGTACTTTCCGAACTATAAGCTATTAGCTTTTTCCCCATACTTTAACCATGCACCTCAGACCAAATTTTGGCTTTTCTGTGGATTTTTCCTAACCAGCAGGGGACGAAAAACAACACTAGAAATTAAACAATATGGGGCTAAATTTCATTTAGAACAAGCACTGCTAGCAGCAGGAACCGCGGATTACAAATGTCGCAAATTTACAAATTTTGACATTCATTTGCCCCATTAAAGCTGTCAAGCATGAAACTTTGCTACTCCTGCAGAGCTGATATGAAGAACTGAAGAAGCCCCTTCTTTCATTAGAAGTGAGCAAACAAGCTAACTGGAGCTCGCATTCTTCCCTACTCTACGGGCGATATGTAGAGCTCCCTCTAGAGGTTTGGTGGGTGACAGTTGAGTAGATATCAGCGGCTTATTGGCCGCTGTGGCTTATACATGCACATTGCCAGATTTTCTTTAGCTGCAGTTTATAGAGGTTCATACTCCGGAAAATACAGTAGAAATAACAGGTATAGTTTTTAGCTTGAAAACAAGAAACAATGCACTTAAATCTACTAGGTTGTTCACACCTACTCAGTCTATGTCTAACACCACCATATAGGCCACCCACCAGAACCCCCTAACAACCATTAACACCCCCCATGTGACTTCCTTGCTTAATCCAGTGGGAGGGAACAAAGCCACCCTTTGTCCCTCCTAATTCTTTGTTAAACCTACAGTATGTTAATCTCATTGCTCCCCACCACTAGTTAGAAATGAAGAAGCCTCTTGAATGAGAGGTAAAATGTCTTCAACAAAACTTCATGTCCATTTGCCTAGACTGAACCTTTCAAGCCTGACCATGACCTGGATGCTTGAGAATCTTCACAGATATGCTACTCAATATCCCTGGAGAAAAGCCAAGGCCTTTTTTAAGGCATTTAAGGCTAAAGATTTTTAGCCAATGGTATACTGGGATCAGTCAGAAAAGGCCAAAGCTTAACTCTGTATCTATGGTTTCATAGACAATACTTGGAGGAAGAATGGTTCTATTTCATCCCTACTGACCGCCAGAGGCGGTGCTTCAAGCACTGAATGATCATTCATGCGCATGCGCAGGTCGAGTATTAATGACAACAAAGTCAGCTGTTACCTGCCGGGGACCCACGTGACTCTATATAGTCACGTGGCACCCGGCAATCAATCCCTTTTGTTCTTCTCCCGCGCAGGTGTGTTGAGTACAGGAGTGTGGTCGTGTGAAGCTGGTTGCTTCTGTGTATACCACTAGTTTCCTGGCTGCTTGTTGCTGGTAGCCCCGTGACCGGGTTTGGTCGGAGCTGCGGGTAAGTCTCGCCCTCCAGGGGCTGCACAAGCTGCTTTCACCTTACCAGATATGCGGTGACTGGTAAGTTTTCGTTCTTTTCTCAGCAGTAGTTTACTGTTCGCTTTGATTTGCCACGTTAATTTTGTGGCTCTTTTGACTCACGGTAGCGTTTCTGCTCGCGCTGAGTTGTTTTCAGTTTGTTTGCCTAGGCCCACCAGTAGCGTTTCTGCTCGCGTTGGGTTCTTCTATAGTTTGTTTATCTACACTCACCAGTGACGTTTCTGCTCGCGCTGAGTTGTTTTCAGTTTGTTTGCCTAAGCCCACCAGTAGCGTTTCTGCTCGCGTCGGGTTCTTCTATAGTTTGTTTATCTACACTCACCAGTGGCGTTTCTGCTCGCGCTGAGTTGTTTTCAGTTTGTTTGCCTAAGCCCACCAGTGGCATTTCTGCTCGCGTTGGGTTCTTCTATAGTTTGTTTGCCTAAACTCACCAGTGGCGTCTCTGCTCGTGCTGAGTTCATTAGTTAATAATCGATTTGCTAGTGGCGTTTCTGCTCACGCTGAGTTTGGGACCTCTACGGGGTTTTCCTACAACGGAGTCGCCAGTAGCGTTTCCTGCTCGTGTTGACTTGTCCTTGGTAGCGGGCTGATCACGCCTTTCAGCAGTATGATGCTGGATAATTTATGTTGCTCGACCTGTCTGGCTCCACTTCAGCCCGATGACGGGCATGACTTGTGTCCCTCCTGCCTCGGTGTGGAACATCTCCGGGAGGCGCTGTCAGATGACGCTTGCCCCAACTGTCGCGTCATGCCCCGGTCGGTCAGACTGGGGCGGGCGCTTCGCCGCGTGCTCGTTTGCCGATGGAGAAAGCGGTGTGCAAACGATCTACTGTGGCTGCACCTTCGGTACCGACAAAGCGTGCTAGACGGACCGATGCAGGGAGGTTGTCCACGAGAGTGGATCATCTCACTACTGAGCTGGCACAAATGAAAGCCCTCCT
Organism: Cyprinodon tularosa; assembly: GCF_016077235.1. NCBI lineage: Eukaryota > Metazoa > Chordata > Actinopteri > Cyprinodontiformes > Cyprinodontidae > Cyprinodon > Cyprinodon tularosa. The sequence continues at coordinate 203,831 of NW_024038862.1, read as the reverse complement.
CCAGTCCTTTCAGACTGCTGGTGATCGTGGCACGGCTCTCCCTACCGAGCAGGATGAAACGTCAGTCAATGACCACGATGCTGTTTCTGTGGCGGCCTCTGGCACCCATTTCTGTGAGGACCTTCCGGAGCTGGGCTCCGGGGCCTCTGGGTCGGACTCCATTGCCTCCCAGGAGGATACGGGGGAGTCTGTGACATCCGCTATTCGAACGGCTCTTGCCCGTTTACAAATTAGTGTTCCTCAGGCCCAGCCTGCGGCTTCCAGCGCCTTCTTTAGGCGCAGTAGGTCAGAGACTGCCTTTGTGGTTCCTCCCTCGGTGGAGTATGTGTGGGAACTGCATGCTTGCTGGTCAGACACCAAGGCGTTTTCACGTCTGATGACGGATGGCAGGGTCCTGGCAGCTATGCAGGAGGCACCCAAGGTTGGCTTGGGGCAGATGCCAGCGGTGGAACCGGGCATTGCCTCTCTTATAATCCCGCCTGATGAGGCCTTGCGGCCCAATGCCCGTTGTCCGCGTCCTCAGTGCCGTATTACCGACGACCTTCTCTGCAAGGCCTATGACTCTGGGGCCCGCATGGGCCGGATTGGGAACTCTCTCTCCCATCTTATGCTGGCCCTGTCTTCCTCCTTGGAATCTGTTCCGCTGGATCATGCCACGCAAGGCCTGGTTGATGCATCTCTGCAGGCCTTTGCTCTTATGACGAGGGAACTTGGACGCACACTCTCCACACTGGTTCATGCTCGCCGCCAGGTCTGGTTGGCGCAGTCACCACTAACTGAGCCTTGTAGGAGGACCCTCCGGGCCCTGCCTGTGGTCCCGGGGGAGCTTTTTAGTTCTGCGGCACTGGACGCCTTGGACCGTATGGCTCAGGCCTCTAGAACGAGGCAACAGCTGGCAGGGCTTCACAGACGTGATCGCCAGCCAGTAAGCACCTGGGCAGCTGCGGGTCCTTCACGGAGGTCCTTGGTGCCTTCTCCTTCTCCCACTGAGCCCCAGGGTCTGTTACCAGGTCAGAGATCGGTCCAGAGACCTGCTCTAGATCGGAGGAACAGAGCTCGAGACCAGGCTGGGACAAGGTCCTTTCATCCCTTTCGAGCCGCGCAGTCTGGACGGCGTCCTCCCGGGCCTTCGAAGGGCCGGGGGACCCGCAGATGATGCCTTAGGGCCGGCGGTCGGTTATTTTTCCCCGGGACAGCTCAGCTTCTGGGCTGCCCACACCCCGGACTTGTGGGTGTTGTCCACCCTGTCCCGGGGGTACCGTCTTCAATTCCGCCGCCGGCCACCTATCCCTGGTCGGGTCAGGATGACTGTGATCCACGACCCGGTGAAGGCACAGGCACTGAACCAAGAAATCTGCACCTTGCTGGCCAAGGGTGCTATAGTGCCTGTGGACCCCCTGCTGGATCCAGGGGGCTTTTATTCCACGTATTTTCTGGTTCCGAAGAAGACCGGGGGCCTGCGTCCAGTCTTGGACCTCAGAGGCCTGAATGTGTACTTGAAGGCCATGCCCTTTCATATGCTGACCACCAAGGAAGTGTTGCAGGCGATTTCCCCGGGCGATTGGTTCACTTCCATAGATCTCAGGGATGCTTATTTTCACGTTCCGATCGCTCCGCCCCATTGGCGGTTTCTTCGTTTTGCTTTTCAAGGGAGGCATTTCCAGTTCAGGGTCCTCCCGTTTGGACTTTCACTGTCCCCCAGGGTGTTCACCCGATGTGTTGCAGCGGCCCTCTCTCCTCTGCAGGCACAGGGATTGAGGATCCTCCCATATCTGGATGACTGGCTCATTTGTGCTGCGACGTGGGACCAGGCGGTTCGAGATACTCAGTTAGTGCTCCATCATGTGGGATGCTTGGGCTTGCAGGTGAACATGGAGAAGAGCAGTCTGACTCCCTCACAGGAGACTGTCTTCCTGGGCATTGCCATGGATTCCATCTCAATGACTGCTTGCCCGTCATCCCAGCGGGTGGACAGTATATTGAGCGTGCTCCCGGAATTCAGGCGCGGCATGGCGCTGCCTCTTGTACGGTATCTTCGACTCTTGGGCATGCTTACAGCTGCGTCCGCCGTAGTGCCCTTGGGGCTGCTGACATTGCGGCCCCTCCAGATGTGGTTGAACAGCTTGAATCTGGATCCCACACGGAACACTCATCGTCTCCGAAGACTTCGGGTGGGGCCTCAGTGTCTTCAGTCTCTGTCCCAATGGAGGGTGAGGTTGTTTATGACCACAGGGGTCCCGCTCGGTTCCCTCCCGTGTCGTCGGGAAGTTGTGTTTACAGATTCATCCTCCACGGGCTGGGGTGCAACCTGGCGGGGTCAAATGGCACAGGGGACATGGTCCCAGCGGCAGGGCAGGGAACACATCAATGTCCTGGAGTTACAGGCTGTACTTCTGGCTCTTCAGAGCTTTCTTCCAGGCTTGCGGGGGAAGCACGTGCTGGTGAGGTCAGACAACACCACAGTGGTCTTTCACATCAACCACCAGGGGGGAACGAGGTCAAGGAAACTGTTGTGCTTGACTCGACGGCTTCTGACCTGGGCAGCTCCACGCATAGCCAGCCTCAGAGCAGCCTACATCCCAGGGCCGGAGAACGTGCCAGCAGATTTTCTATCCCGTCAGAAGCCGCTTCCAGGGGAGTGGAAGCTTCACCAAGAGGTGGTGGACTGCATCTGGAAGGTCTTTGGCAGGGCGGACGTGGACCTCTTTGCCTCAAGGGACGCATTTCACTGTCCCCTTTGGTTCTCGTTGGACAACAGCAGCCCTCTGGGCCACGATGCTCTGGCACACGACTGGCCCCGGACCCTCCTTTATGCGTTTCCGCCATTCAGCCTACTTTTTCAGACTCTCCTCAGGGTACGTCAGGAGGGGCACAGGGTCCTGCTGGTGGCCCCCTACTGGCCAGCGAGGACTTGGTTTCCTCTACTGTGCGAGCTCAGCTCCGGCTCGCCAAAGCGTCTCCCCTCCAGGAGAGATCTTCTTTCCCAGATGGGGGGTCAGATCTTGCACCCCGAACCGGACCGGCTCCAGCTCTGGATTTGGCCCCTGCAAGGCCGGGGTCCACCTTCTCAAGATACACTGGGTCCATAGGGCATACAATGGCTAATGCATGGGCGCCGTCCACATGAGCTGTCTATGCTAACAAGTGGACGGTCTTTGCGACCTGGTGCCGTGATAGAGGGCAGGACCCAGTGCAGTGTTCAGTTTCTGACATACTGACCTTCCTGCAGGCATTGCTGGATCAAGGACGGTCTCCATCTACCTTAAAGGTGTATGTGGCTGCCATTTCCTGTTGGCATGTTGGGCTGAATGGTTGTTCTGTGGGCCGAGACAAGGATGTTGTACTGTTTTTAAGAGGTGCTCGGCGTTTGCACCCACCCAACCGCCCTGTGGCACCGGCGTGGGACCTTTCTCTTGTGCTTGAGGCTCTTCGGTCCCTCCCATTTGAGCCCCTGGCGTCGGCGGACCTCAAATGGCTCTCACTGAAGACTGCGTTCCTTTCAGCTATGGTTTCCGCAAAACGTGTAGGGGAGTTACAGGCTCTCTCGATAGCCGAACCCTGCTGCCGGTGGAATCCTGATGGCTCAGGCGTTACACTGTGGGCTGACGTAGCATTTATTCCTAAGGTATCACTGCCAGCAGGCAGCACCCAGCCTCTCCATCTTGCCCGGTTTGACTCCGGAAGTCCCTCTGAACCACTGTGTCCTGTTCGTGCCCTTGAGACATACATCAATGCCACAGCATCCTTCCGAAAGACAAATAGCCTTTTTGTTTGCTACGCTGGCTCACGGAAGGGTCAGGCACTTTCTAAGCAGCGACTTGCACACTGGGTTGTGGATTTGATCTGCAAGGCTTATGCCTTGCAGGACCAGCCACTGCCGGCGGGAGTGAAATGCCACTCTACAAGGGGCATGTCGACATCGTTTGCTGCTATGACTGGGGTGCCATTGGATGTTATATGCAGTGCGGCCTCCTGGAAATCACCTAGTACCTTTACTCGGTTCTACAGGGTGAATGTGGCTGCGCCCCATCCGCTTCAGGGAATCCTCGAGCAGCATGCCTCTCACATCACATCATCACATCATCACACATTACATCACATTAGGTGGGTGGTGTAGTCGTTGTTCCTTGAATGTTGCTGATTCCTCGTGACCTTGTTGATATGAGTCATCCAGTGCTTGAAGCACCGCCTCTGGCGGTCAGTAGGGATGAAATAGAACAAAAGTTACTACCGTAACTACGGTTCTATGAATCCCGGATGACCGCCAGAGTGCTTGGTCCCTCGGAATCTCTGCTTTCGCGAGAAGATTGAGGGATTGATTGCCGGGTGCCACGTGACTATATAGAGTCACGTGGGTCCCCGGCAGGTCACAGCTGACTTTGTTGTCATTAATACTCGACCTGCGCATGCGCATGAATGATCATTCAGTGCTTGAAGCACCGCCTCTGGCGGTCATCCGGGATTCATAGAACCGTAGTTACGGTAGTAACTTTCGTTCTGCACAAAACAGGATAATATGTGTGAACTAAAGAAAAAAAACAACATAATTGTTTATTAGTAAATCAAAAGCTGCTGATAAATGTTGCTTGGTCACACACTTATAGGTCGTAAAAGAAAAGAAAACAAAAAAATGCAGATTATATGTTATTTTGCAAAAAGTTTTCTACATTCCCTCATTCAATCCAAGCATTCCGATATCTTCCATGGCAACAGATGTATAAAAACCAGGGCACCTTAAGCAAGCCATTGCCTTTAGATTAGCTCAAAGAAAATGTGTACAGGGATCGAAGCAATGGGATTTCATGGCCGAGCAGCTGCATTGCAGCCTTGCATCACAAAGTTGAAATGCAAATTGTTAGATGCACGGGTTTAAAAGCGTGCTGCCAAAGGAATCTGGAGCAATGGAGACATATTCTCTGGAGTGAGAAATGATACATCTTTGTCTTGCAATCTGGCTGAAAAGTCTGGCTTTCCCAGTTGCTAGGAGAATAGCTCTTGTCTGATTGCACTATTACAAATGCAAGTTCTGCTGCAAAGGGATTATTTATGAGTACTTGGGTCTTACGTTTGGTCCTTGAGTTCCAGTGAAAGAAGTTCTTAATGTGTCAGCATATCAAAACATTTAGGATGAGTGCATGCTTATAACTTTGAGGACACAGTTTGGAAATGTCCTCCTCCTGCTTTAATGTGGATGTGCACTAGTACATAAAGCATGCTCTATAAAGACATGGAGCAAGTTTAATGTAGAAGAACTTGAAAGGTTTGCACAGAGCCCTGACCCCAACTTGATAGTACATCTATGTGATGAGTCAGGAAAGATTGCATGCCAAATCATCTTGTCCAACTTTGAATTAACTAAGCTCCACATAAATACACTTCTAAAGCTTTTTGGAAAGCCTCTCCAATAGAGCTGAAGCTCCTGCTGTTGCAAATAGTGTGTCAGGGTCATGATAAAATCCTTGTATGAAGTAGTGTTGCTATTTTTTGGCCCCGATACCCAATACCTGGCTGTGCTGTATTGGCCGATACCGATACCATACAGATTCCATCTGTTTGAAATTGATGTGTGTGTGTGTACTGTATATATATTAAGAAGCTCATACTACTTGGATGTAAAATAATTGCCATCATGGCTTTGTCAAGCTGCTGCCTACCTTGGTGAAGCAGGATAAAAAGACTAATACAAAGTAAATCCAGTAGAACTTTTTATTGCTTACCTAGAATGGGTGACAATAGTTGAATAAACTTTTGGCTCACAAAATGGTATCGATGCCCTATTTGTCGGTACTCGCCGATACCAATACCACCATTTTAGTGCTGGATCGGGGCCCCACCCGATACTGGTATCGGTATAGGTGCAACATTAGTATTAAGATAATAGTTTATTAACATTCATGTGTGTACCTCCCATATTAGGCAAAGACTAGGGGAAAGTGTCATGTCTCAGAACAAAGGACCCAGTATTCAGGCAAGATAGACTGAGTGATTACTCAAAAAGCATTTATAAAAACAAACAGGTCTGCATAAACAGCGGCTAAGGAGCTTGAGGCAGGAAACTCTGGAGAGAGGAAACACTGGTTCCTGACCAAAACAACCTGATGGAAGATGGTATGAAGGCGGGAGTCACTAACCTGGTTGAGTGTTCAGTCCGTGCCCAGAGAATGAGGTGGATACCAGTCGGATGGCTGACCAGACACAGCAGTTGCTGCACAGAGAGATCCAGATACTGAAGCCTTGAAGATCACAGAACTGACATGGGGAACAGATCTGAGCAGATGAGCGAAGGCAGGATAATCCAGAGGGTGAAGTCAGGAGGCAGATCCAGGAACAGTCCACAAATGGAATCCAACCAAAGTCTGACGACAGGTCAGGCTCACAGATCCGAACAGGGACAGACAGGCTCAAAGTTCCAAAGACGAAAGGTTCGGGACCAGGCAATTAGAAAACAAAATGGAAACACTGGAATAATTCTCACACAAAAGGCTCAATAATAATCTGGCACTGATGACTGGGAGCAAGCAGTTAAACATAGAAACTGGAACAGGGGGACATGATGAGTGGTAATCAGAAACTGGGCGGAGCTAGGCAGGAGAATGAAGTGAGCAATCAAGCCAGTCATCAGTGCAAAGATCATGACACAAAGTCCAGAAACATATTTCTTCTGCTATCCTTAATATTGTCTATTTCATGATGTCCATTACCATTACTTGACTTATTTAATGGTTGGAGTTGATTTATTTATTTATTTTTTGACTAATGAGTAGAATAAACAAACTTTCCCAAAAAATAGAAAACATTGGGTATTGTGTAGTGGACCAGAAGGGACATACCTAGAGAAGGACATGATTGGGAGACTTTTGAAAAATACATTTGAATAATGTTGCAGTTTTATTTTCATTAAGTTAGACTCCACCTAGAGATTAAACTCTGTTCAAGGCTCTGTTTTGTCTGGTTTAATCCTCAGCCGACAATCGTCCAAGTGGTAGAAGTCCAGTGGGCACTGTACAAGAGCCTCCATCTAAACTGCCAGGTAAGACACTTTCAGTCATTCTGAATTGAGGATAAACATAATATAACAAGTTTTACAGTTAGTAGTTTAAGTAATATCGTATATAAAGTAATATAATATACATTTTATAATATTTTAATACTCTTATAGTCTGTTAAGACCCCATAATTTGATTTCAGTCTGTCTTGAGGTGTACAACGTCTTTGACAAAGTAAAACTTCCCACTTTTCTTTTTGAGTGTTTTTGACTGTTATGTTTCATTCAGTCCCTGGTGGTGTGTTTGCTAAAAACTCCCTCTGGAGGGGTTCCTACGAGTACCTGGGAAAGAAGCAGCCAGCCATGCTTAGCATCACTGCCTTTGAACCTTTTAGCAATCGAGTTAATGGGACGCTGATTGACCACAGTGGGGTTGAGCTTAAATTAGCAGGTAAGTACCAAGTAATTTATAGAAAAGTGTTACTGGTTAACATCATTATCATACAAGCATGTCCTAGTGCGTTCCGGTTTAGCCAAACAGATATTTAAGGTGTCTGTATGTTAAAAATGTCTGTGCGAATAAACAAGGTCATAGAACTAAATTTACACCACCTTAAAATGCTCCTGTAAAGATTTGTTATTTAAGTATTCCTTTGACTCACTGCTTTGTATTTTTCACTTTAAAAGACAAAAAAAAGCTTTAAATGTCTTGCCAATCTGTCAACCTTTTTTTTTTTTTTTTTACTTTAGGAGTGTATAAGAGGGAGGAGGCCCAACTGATGCTACAAGTCCACCAAATCAGAGGCCCTGTAGAGATCTTTGTGAACAAGTTCAAAATAGACAATTGGGCCCTGGATGGACACGTAAGTGCAAGCAGAAAGTCTGCTTCATTACAACACTATCCTTTGTCTCTGTAAAGATGTTAAATCTTAAACATTTGCACACACACACATCTTCATAGTAAGCCATGCACAAGACATCCACACAAACCTTGTCACTCTAGGGAGATGGAAGGCCCACTGAGAGTTTTCTCTTTAATTAAAATGTCAGTTAAATCATTGCTCGGTAATCAGGACTTGACAGACCCCCTCGCTCCCCTCTCCCATATTACCCCCAACCCCGGGCACCTCTAACACACGCATTTCTGATTTAATTAAAGAAAACAGGTCACAGTACACGTGAATTCTATTGCTTTTATGTGCTATTTTACAAGATGTGCACAGAAGAGTTTTAAGGGTTTCTACTCTAAATTAGAGTGTTCCTCTTGTGTGAAACTCTTTTTTGTGTACCGTGTGATGGGGTGTGTTTGTTGGTGATCTTGGGCAGAGAAACAGCACATGAAATGCCAGCTGTAAGAGTACTTCTCAGCTCTTTTTGACATGATATTTCATTTTCTGCATGAACCAACTGCTGACACTTTGATGATGCTCCCCTTTGTACAGCCATGATGTGACACACAAAATGTCTCTTCTCCATTCCTCTCTCACTAGGTGTCCTACATCTCTTCTTCTAACTCTTTTGTGTACCAGGGATTTGTCAGAGGAAAAGGCTTTGGCCAATTTGGTCTCCAGAGATTGGGTGAGTGAACTTTCCTCTTGGTTACAGAGACCTGTAAAAAGTGATTTCATAAGAAAAGTCTGCTTCCAGCATTTTTCTTTTGCTATATCAGCACCTAAGAACACTATTTATATACATTGTTTTTTTTTTTTTTTGTAAATATAACATATTAAATAATATTGCTCATGTGAGACATTAATTGTATTTGAACAGTTTTTTTCAAAGGGTTTGAACATGAGTTTCAATTATGTATGTCTGAATGATTTGTATATTGTCAAAACATACATACAGGCTCAAACATATTCATATATTCAAAACTCCTAATGTCTGTTTGAAGGGTGATTTATGCTTCACACATACATCTGCAAAAAAAAGGGAGCTCAGACACAACATCTGCAGTTTTATACTCTATGCAACTTTTCTACATGTACACACAACAAGCTTACAATGCTACATCAGGAAGTAGAAAACATGACCATTTTTAACCTTTTCAAGAGTGGCAGTAATTTAATTCCAAAAGATTCAATTTGAATCTGTTGATTTTGGTCATTTTTATAAACTAAATCATAAGCTTTGCAATCTTTCGCCGTTACGACCCGTTCCTCACATACCATGTTTTTTTGTGCAAAGCTGTCCGCGTAATTATAATTTTTCCTAGTCCGCATTGCGGACAATCTATCTGCGAAGTCCTAACACATTGAGCTGTAGAAATTAAAAGTGTAATTTGAGCTTCTCAAGCTTTAATGTCTACACTACAGCTCAACCTAATCTTTTCTGCTTTTAACCATCTACCAGTAATGTCCTGGATGGATGTGTGATGTGTGGCCCCCTTTTTTAGCCAGAATTTCTTTTGATCATAGTGGTTGCATTTAGGCTTCCTGTTACAGTGGCTTAATTTAAGTTTAGTTTTTCCTAACTTGAAATCTAATATGGATGTTTTTTCGGTGTAACTGTACATATTGAAAAGCCAAACTAGTCCACCATTTTTGTTGTTCCTCCCAATTTACAAATTGCCTCAATACCAATCGCAGTACCGCAACAGGAGCCTTTCACGCACATAATTAACTGAAGGGTTCTAAAGCTTCCTCTCAGACTTTAACTCATGAAAAACATTCTTATGTATGAATGTTAACTGTATGAATAAATTGTAACTTGTGTTAAGATTTCTGCATTACAAACAAAATTCTGGCATTCATTAGCTTTATTACTTTTCTACCCTGAAAAGGCCTCCATATGATGACAGTTACGCTATTTGTGGATACCGTATTTTCCGACTATAGAGTGCACCTTGCTATAAGCCGCGGTCACTACATTTTTCTAAAAAACTAGAAACATTCATATGTATAAGCTGCACCAGGCTATACTGCAAGTCGATGATATCTACTGAACTGTCTCCCACCAAACCTGTAGGGGGAGCTCTAAATATAGCCCCTGGAGTAGGGACAAAGAAGAACGCTAGCTCCTGTTAGCTTGTTGGTTCGCAGCAGTAAGAGCTACTGAAAGACATGGCTTCGTCGGCTCTTTATTTCAGCTCTGCAGGAGTTGAACCCCTTCTCTTCATTGGTTCAGCAGCTTTAATGCAGCAAATACATGTCAAAATGTGTGAATTTGGGACAGCTATTCTCGGTCGTGCCTGCTGCTAGCATGTTCTAATGCTAAATGAAAATTATCTCTCTTATTATTTCATTTCCAATTTTGACTTCCCTCTCTGGCGGTTAGAAAAAATCCACAAAAAAGCTGTACCTTCTTATAAGCCGCATGTTTCAAAGTGTGGGAAAAAAGTAGCGGCTTATGGTCTGGAAAATACGGTATATCTAAACGTTTCATTAGCATTTTCACAGTTGTTTGTTTTCTTCTGATGTGAGAACATGAATAACCTTCCCCAGATGATGAGCTGTTTTTCTTTTATATGCATTGAACTAATTTATCATAATAAAATTTTACTTAATTTTCAAACTCATTCTTTCAGGATGCCTTATATGTCGCTCCTTTACAAACAGTGCTGGAACAATCCAGTTATTAAAGGAAATGGCTACACAGATAACATTTAAAGACTTTGTAAACATTTACTGCTCAAAACCTGATGATGAACCGAGAGACAAAGAAAGCTTCTATGAGTGAAATTTATTCCAAAAAGATTTGTTTACAGAAGATCCCAATAATTACACTCTATACATTAAATATAGAGTAATGTGTTTTCACTTTGTTTGCCAGTATGGAAGGTTATTCCTAACCTTTCAAGGTATTATCAAAACACACTCTAAGTCCCTCCCTTCCCCGTTCTTTTGGTGTATGTTTGTAAGCAGAGATGAGCAGTACTTTGGAATGTAGCATTTTAGTAGTCTGCGTTAACCAGAAGAAAGTATGCACTTTAGAAATTGGAGCTGAAAATCGGCTTTAATGAGAAAGGTGCTTGAGCAGCAGGTGCATCCTACCACCCCCTGTTGCAGCAGACTTATTAAGCAAACAACCCTGTATTATTAGAGGCAGTTGGTGCCGATGCCAGAATGTTCATTTGTATGAGTGGACGCGAACCACCAGATGTGCGTCTTGAAGGTGGATTATTCATCTTGGAAATAATCCTACTTAATTTGACCTCACATTGCGCTTTGTTTTAACTCACTGGCGACTTAACAGCGAGTGTCGTTTGTCTGCTTAAATGTGTTGGTAGTGTGTTTTTGGACCAATGCTTACACAGCTGGGGTTGATTGGCAAACACCACAAAATCCCCTAATTCAATTCCTTCTTGTTTGTCACCCACCCTTTATTAGAGCCTTTTGGCATTCTGTGGTGAACAGGTGGGCTGTCAGCCGTCCACTGTTGCTTTTGCAGACACGCAACTTTAGAAATTAGATGACACTTCGGAAATGAGTTAATAGCTGCCAGCCTATGATTCCAGTAATTAAGAGTCATTGTTGGAATAATGAAGTTTGACTTTTCAAGGGGGGAGGATGAAGTTAACACATCGAGGTAAATGCAAAAGAAAGTACATAAATCAGTTTTAGCGACATAGTTTATCACCAGTAAATGAAGGCTTCCTGGTAGCTCTCTATTCAGCTCCTGAAAGTTACTGTAGTTTAAACCATTTCTATGTACGGTCAATCTTGGTAGAAATAAGAGGGGAAAATGTCTAAACCAACTTTTGCTTAACGGGTTCTATTGAAGTATTGTTTAGGGGGGAAAAAATTGATTGAAAAAAACTGATGGCTTTGTTTCTTTCTTTTTTTCTTTCTCCAGAGAGTTTAGATCCCAGCAGAGAAAACCCAGGCTACAACTTTGCCTCCAACAGCAGTTCAGTGGCAGCTGCCATTCTAGTGCCTTTTATAGCCATGATTATTGCAGGCTTCGCTCTCTATCTCTATAAACACAGGTAAGACTGGGATCTTATTTTTCTCCTTTTGTCGTAATCTAGGGTAATGTTTTATGCATAATCCAACTAAATTGCACTTATAAATACATGTATATCTAAAATGCACATAGATTACAGAAAAACTGCTGTGAAAGTACCGAGATATTAAGGTATTTCTACCCCTTTAAATTTTTACATTAGCCAAATATGAAAAATACATTTAAAACTAAAATGTATATATATGATGATAAAGGGCAAAAAATGTTACGACTGTAAGCAATAGTTTGGAAAAGGCCTATTTGACTAAAACTTGTGGTATGCATTTCACTCTGATATCCAAAATATAAAATCCAGTAACCAGTTGCTTACAGAAACCATCTATTTCATAAACAGAGAGCTCATGTTTATGCTTTATCTTTGCATCAATTCATCTGTTTTGATAGGAATCCAGAAAACTATTTTCTGTGTATTTAAAACATCAAGTCTATTTTCAGAAGGGAAGAAGAAAGGCACTGATGACAGAAAGCCAGAAGGATGCCATAAACAGTTTTCCACAAAGGAAACATAAAGTTACTGTTGTCAGAGGAAACTTATAGATCCACATGAAGAAAAAACACAGTGTGGTGTAAAACTAACACAGACGAGGTAAAATTCAGACCTATATACACCTCTGGATTTGATTATTTAAGGCAAGACTGCAAAACTAAGATTCCACTGAACCAGTGTAAGTGGAAGGAATAGGTGCTCAGGTGTAAAAAGCTGGTTGATACACAAAATCTGGGTGTAACTGCAGTAAAAAGTGATCCTTTTATCCTTCAAAAGGGGCTGAAAACACATGATTAGCAAAGAATATTTGCAAAAGCCTTTTATTTTGCAAGTCGAGATACAATAAATACTTTTTACAGGCACTGTGCTTCCATTTAGAATAAATTATCCAAGTCCTATTATTATTAGAATAAGGCATTATGTTGAATCCATATGGTCAAATAAGATAGGAGCTATAAATTGTATGGCTCACACTGTATATGCACCAATCTATATAGATGTGAAAAAAAATAGTAACAACTGCTAAATAAATATAATTTCAGTAATTTCCTGCTTCATAAGGAATTAAAAAGAAAAATTCATGTCTACTTTCATTGTAAACTATTCTTCTAACTTTAAATATCAATTTAAATTGTTATAGAAGAAGACCCAAAGTTCCCTTCAACGGTTACGTGGGCCATGAGAACACAAACGGTCGGGCTACGTTCGAGAACCCCATGTATGACCGCAACATCCAACCCACTGACATCATGGCCAATGAGACAGAGTTCACAGTCAGCACAGTGTGCACAGCTGTATAGCGACACCATCCTTCAGAGGTAAATCTTGGGAAAGCCTTCACTCTTTTTTTCCAACTACTTTTCTAAATGCTGTTTTTTTTATTCTTACTCAGCTTATGTAGTCTGATCTTTTATTTTACAAATTTCTTTTTTTGGTTTACTTTTTTAAAATATATTTTCTTTATAACTCTCATGTCCCTATTTTATTTGGATCCTTTCTGTACATTTTGTTTTATCGCTCACTCCCTTTTTTCATTATTCCAATATCTTTGCTGTGTGTTGCAACCCGCAGTACGTTAAGGACGGAAAGCTGCACCACAACCCAGCTGCTGGCAGAGGGCATCCATAGCTCCTGGTACAGATGGAAAGAACAAGATTATTTTATTTGCTGAAACAACTTCAAGAAACATCTTCAGTCACAGAGCCTTGTAGCTGAAGGAAACAAGCAAAGCAACTATATGAGAGCAACGCCTTTATCAAAGGTCAACAAGAAACAGCTCTCTGTAACTATACATGGTTTCTTGATCATGTTCCATATTCTAAGGAAAAGCTTCCATCTGAACCTGCTGCTGGCAAGAGTACTGCTTGAGGCAAAGCTGTGATGACTTTTCTCATTGCCCTTCACCTAAACCCAAAGGGAAGTTTGTGTAAGTCATAAAATGTACCTGTAGCTAACAAAGAACTCTGCACTGTGTGGTGGGCAGCCACATCTTGGTGTGTGCGAGGCAAAGAGAAACTGCCTAGATTGTTGAAATTCATCCCTCTTTTTTGTTTTCTGTTTGATTTTTTGTTTCTTTTGTTTTATGCTGCCAGCTTTCTGTGATGAGTAATTGGGAGCACTGTTTTCTCTGTAATCTCTACAGTTTCGGCTGTCAAAAGGTTTTTATTGAAGACCGACAGTTTACGTTTTCAAGGCCATGTGGAAAACACTTTCTATATTTTGTTTTTGAGCTCTTCCTCCTATTCCTGTTGCTGAAGAGGAGGTCAAAAGGTAGCTAAAGCTGTTTTGAAGAAGTAGAGAGCGGACATCAGTGACCACAGTGTGATGAGAGTGTCTGTGTGCCCACCTTTGTATACTTTGGTGGTTTTAACCTAAAATCCTGCTTCAAATCCAGCTGTTTCGATTATAGGTGATTAATTCTATTGTAGGAATGCTAAAGATCAGGAAAGACGATAATTGAAAAAAAAATATAACCCATCAATTAAAGGCCACATAATGAGACAAAAAAAATCAGAATGTATGTTCAATCAGCAGCAATCTTTATTCTGTTATACGTTTAGAATATTGTAATTAAATATATTCATTTTTGCTTTTTTTTATTTAAAGCCTAATTAGGTGTCCAAATTTTTTTACGAATACAAAGATGATTCCTCTTTGAAATGTGGACAGAAGCTTTGATGCATTTCTATGGACATCAGTCTTGACAACTTTCATTTGTCATTCATATCCACCTCTCAGGGCAAAGCTGTAGCACGGACTCATGGCTCATTCATATAGAATAGTGCATACTGGGAACACAAAGAAAAGAAAAAATAGCTTTCACCTGTTTTTTTTTATTTATTTTTTTTATACAAATTCAACCTTTAGATTTTTTTCCCCCTGTTTGAATGTGGCATGGTGTTTGGGATGAATGCATTACTAGCTTTTATTTTTAGAGGAAGTTCTTGAAAAGTACTTTCTTGTGTTTAGTTCTTGTTTGTTTTTGAGATATGTCATATCGCAGTAGATTTATAGAAAGATGAGAGCAATCAAAGGCTCACAACAGTCAATTTACAAGGAACACCAATATAGCTGATTTGACTTATAAAACAACTGCAGAAAGCGATCTAAAAAAGAGTAAAGGTAGTTTTACCCTTAATTTGAGTAGATACATAAGATAATCTGCTAATAAGATGAGCATGTTTTACCCTTAAGATAAGATATAACATATTATGTACTTGAAGTAGGAGAATTCAGGGTTATTTTCACCTTATTTTAAATGCATATATTCTTATTCCATTTATGAGAATGTCTCACTTACCTACTAAATTCAACAAAAAATGCACTTATTTTAGGAAAAATGTACTTTATTTTTTTTCTGCAAAATATTATATGTGCATCAATTGAATACAACATCATTGCACAGATATTAAGTATAGAAAATTTTACAGGAAAAGCTGAAAATATAATGGTTTATTGTTTATTATACCAAGACTGTCCAGATAGATGCTGCCTTTTGCATCAGTTCATTTACAAACTAGAATTTATCATTCTGTTCCACTTTCACCGTGAGTGCAGTAAACATCTGGGATACGTCACAGGCTGCCATTCATGCAGCAACATGATGGTGGTTTACTTATGTGCTTTAGTGGGAAATTATCCTGTTAACTAAAGATCAGCTTAACATTTAGAACCCACAAATTTAACGAAGGAAGAGGACAGAAATCTACTAAATTGAAGGTGTCTTGTAAAAAGTAAGACAGTTTATATACGCTACTACAGCATCAAAATCAAACTATAATGAAGGTTCCATCTTATCTGCTTCTTTCTTTCACCTCAAATATAATCTTAGCACATTTCAACATACAATCAGAAGTAAGTGAGAACATAATGAAAATAAAACCATTGCAGAGTCTTTACTGTCCCTTTAAGGTATATTAATAGCTCTGTACTCCTGGCCTTAGGAAAAAAAAAACATTCTATAAATATTCTAATTTCTTAAAAATTTTCAAATGAAGGCATCAGAGCTTGAAAAGCGTATCAGTCATTGTTCCATTCCCTGTGGATTAGGTTCAGGGCTTTTCCCTCCCAGATAACTTCTGACAGCCCCATCCTTTAAAGAAGAAGATTCTTTCTTTTGTTTTGTTTTTTTTTGCTCATCATAAAAACGTTGAAGACTGCTTGCTCCAGGCTGTGACAGCGGGGGAGTCACTAGCATACTGATTACTGCCGCGCATTAAATTGGAAATGATAAATATGATATAGGGAAAAAAAATGTATGCCTGTAATTCTAACACTCCTTATCTCGCACTGCTTGGGAGAAAATTACAGGAAAATATTGTTTTTAGTCCGCAACAAAGAGGAAAAATGTCATCAAATGTATCTGTTGGAATCTGCTTTGTGCTTTGGGTTCCATTGAGAGAACTTTTATGACCCATTTTGTAGACGTGTTTACCCTGACGGCACAAATAATTGAATACCTAAACTGAATTAAATTCTTTTTTTTTTTTGCATAATTGAAAATCTGGGAAATACAACTCAAAAAGAAAATTTTTTTTTTTTTTTCAAAGAAATTAAGTCCCTTTAATCCAATAGCCGCGTTGTTCCCTCAATCATTTTCACTGTGGTTCAGTAATTGCTTTGACAATTTTATTACTTTTAAGGCTCTCGTTTATCTTGACTGTTTCAGTATAATATTTGTCCATTTTCCTCCTCTGGAGTTTAAACGATAGAAAGGGAAATGATTGAATTACCCTGGAGATTTCAAGAAATCTTGACTCTAACTTAGTTAAATAATTTGTTTAGATAGATTATTTAATCTCTTAAACCACCGCTCCTCCACTGATGAATGTGTTTTATTTTATTAGAGTACATCAGATGTTTACTTTCTACACTGTTTTATATTTGAAACCAACGTATTGTTAGATTGTTTTAGTGTTGAAGGGAAGATTATGGAAGTAAATTCTTAAGTCCAATACTTAAAAAGAAAACTCCTTTTTTATTTCTTTTTACCGCAACTTTACATTCCTATTTGTTGTTCAAAGAAGTATGACATTGCATCTTTTCTGTGTTTTTCTCAACTTTTGGTTTGTTTGCTGTTGCTCTCTCATACAGCTTCTTTGTGAAACTGAAATTTATAAAGTCGTGGCACCTAAGTGGGATCGACATGGCTCTTGAAGGCCTCAACAGAACAATATAGTGAAGGGCAAAGAAATATGTCTTGCTGCACACCAAAAGGGAAACTTGTAAAGAAGCTGACAAACATGAACTGTGTGTCAACGGAGCATCTGCAGAGGGAAAGTGTCTCTGAGAAAAATATGTTAACAAATAAAAAAAAAATCCTCCTCTGGAGTTTAAACGATAGAAAGGGAAATGATTGAATTACCCTGGAGATTTCACAGAGAGAAGAGCAGTTACATTCATATAATCCCGAGGACACCCGTGTCCAATTCTTACAGTTTTCTGCAGTAGTTGGATGGTGCGTTTATTTAGCTTTAAATCAAAACTCAAACATTTCAGCGAATATTATTGCTTTATTAGATACCCGTTCAAGCCACTTTGGAGGAGCTTTTCCTCTCAATTTATTCTAAAATGGCAAGTTTTCCCACACTTCTTTAAAATGGGTTCAGTAAGTTAAGTAGCTAATGCTACTATCACCTCAAATTTCCCTTAAAAAAACTGATTCTATTTACCTGAATTGTGCTGTATGACTCAACAAGTATAACCCAGCAATGGACTTCATGTGAATGATTCTATTAAGATGGGATCATTTTAAAGAAAGTAGAGAAACAGTCATTGAAATGTCAGATAATAAATATGACTTTATCTATTCCAGTTTCAATTAGCACTTTATGTTCATTGTAGTGCCTTGCCATAACCCATAAAATCACCACTCCACTTTAGCAGCTCTTTTGCAAACATATTTGCATGGGTTTACATATCATTCCGATATTCCAAACCTTTCATTCTGTCCGAGTCCGAGTCTCTGGCTGACAGCCCCAATTGATAGAAAATCTCCTGTTGATTTGATCATACGGGGGGAGGAAACATAGCTTCTAAAGATGTCAGAGTAGAGATCCATTTTGCCTTATTATCTCCGTGGTTTGATGCACAAGAATAAATATACAGAAAGTTGTCTGCTTGATTCCCTTTTTTCACTCCTGTTTTTCGTCGATTGCTTAGAGGTTGCTTTGTGAATCAAACAAAAATTTCCAAATGGATCCAATTAAAAAAACTTTTTTTCTACTTTTTAATTGGAAGCAAACTTTCTTGAAGGAAATATGGGTTAAATAGTGCAGAAATATAACTTTACAATTAGGATTTAGCTCTTTTGAGGTGTTTACCATTAAATCCAACTTACATTGCTGAAAAGCTTCTCACTTCACTACAGTTAAATGAAAATGAGAATCATAGAGGGTCGGTTTGAGCTGCAACAGTTAGAACTCAGCCTTCCTTGATAGCAGCTGGTGAATGCATGCTTCTTTTTTTTGAATATTTTAAATCACTAACTCTGTTCATTCTGGCTCATTTTAGTTATCAGCCCCACACAGCTTCCAAGTCCCCATCCTGTTCGCCATCTCTTCTATAATGTAACATGCCACAGCTATGGTCTTTGAGTTCACCGAGTTTCCTCTCAGTCAGGGAGCAGAGCAAAAGCCTCCGTTTTCTCTCTCTCTTCAGCAAGAGCTCTGACTTTTCAACACAGGCCACACTCTGCATGCAGTAAAAAAAGAAAACAAGCAATCCATCAGTTATTCAGAGTGACACTCTCTGCAGCAGCTATCATTTATAATCTCCCATCTTTCACTGTCAACACATATTAATAGCTACAAAAAAAACACCCAAAGCTGTTCAGCTTGTTTTTACCTGTCGGTCCATATCAATGTGTCAAGGGAAACCCAGGTGCACCTCAATTCCAATAAATTAGAATTATGTAATGAATCTATATATTTTGTTCTACACTTGTTTCAAGCATTTATTTTTGCTGATTGTGATGATTATTGCATGCCATTAAAGGATACATACATACAAAATTCAGTTTCTCTAAAACAAAATGTTAGCCATTTAAAAAGCATGGTGACATATTGTACAGTGAATCCCTCTAACAGTTGGCCTGGACTCCTACGCATAAATCACTGCAACATATGCTATAGAAGCGATCAGGCTGTTGGACTCTTGAAGTGTTAATGAAGTCAAGGTCTGTTAAGCCTTCAACTTGTCAGCATTATCTCTCTTTTATTTATTTTTCTTGACGATAGCCCATCAAAAGCAGGGATACATATTAAAGCACCGACTCCAGGTTCTATCTATGGCAGGTACATTTTCCCCAAACTCCTGAATAGATTCTGCTTCAAAGATGTTTTCCCGTTCACTGAGCTTTCAAAGAACATGCTTGAATAGAGAACTCTGAACTGCCATCTTTAGCAATGAACTTTTGTGGCTTTCTATCCTTGACGGCATCTGTGACTATATGCTGAAATTCGACAGTCTTAATTGTGTAGATCAAAACGTACATCTTAAAGAATCTGTCCCTATATTCAGTGATAAAAAAACTTATTTTTTCAGTAAAAATCATCACAATTACCTTAAATATATGCTTGAATTCAATCACTGTGTAATACATTTGTTTTTATTTATTTATTACTGAAGTGATTCATTTTTGATGATGTTGGAACTTCTTCAGTTTCAAATTTATAGTATGAAAAATGGCAAATCTTGACTCTAACTTAGTTAAATAATTTGTTTAGATAGATTATTTAATCTCTTAAACCACCGCTCCTCCACTGATGAATGTGTTTTATTTTATTAGAGTACATCAGATGTTTACTTTCTACACTGTTTTATATTTGAAACCAACGTATTGTTAGATTGTTTTAGTGTTGAAGGGAAGATTATGGAAGTAAATTCTTAAGTCCAATACTTAAAAAGAAAACTCCTTTTTTATTTCTTTTTACCGCAACTTTACATTCCTATTTGTTGTTCAAAGAAGTATGACATTGCATCTTTTCTGTGTTTTTCTCAACTTTTGGTTTGTTTGCTGTTGCTCTCTCATACAGCTTCTTTGTGAAACTGAAATTTATAAAGTCGTGGCACCTAAGTGGGATCGACATGGCTCTTGAAGGCCTCAACAGAACAATATAGTGAAGGGCAAAGAAATATGTTTCTTTATATGTTTACAAGTTTCACCAAAAGGGAAACTTGTAAAGAAGCTGACAAACATGAACTGTGTGTCAACGGAGCATCTGCAGAGGGAAAGTGTCTCTGAGAAAAATATGTTAACAAATAAAAAAAAAATCTAACTTTTTTTGTACAGAGATATATTTTTATGAAAATACATTTGTAATATAAAAAGAGAAAATGGATTTACAAATATGTAAATGATTTTCTTTTTCATTATTGTAGTACAAATGCTAGTGGGGAATATATGAAAAAAATCTATCTATATACATATATATAAATATATATATGTATATGTAAATATACATATATATACACAAAGAAAAATAGAAGCAAAGCTTTTTTAATTTGTAAAAACGATTGTATATAAAAGTTTACATACATACTGTACATATGTAAGACCCACCATGGCTTGTCTGCAATATATAAAATGTATTTTATCCGTCTGTATATGATGCTTTGCATTGTGTCTAAGCTTATTCTACTTTCTTGAACTTGAAGCTTATTTTGAAATTTTTGGAATAAAATATAAAACCGACCCTTCATCAGTGTGTTTCTGAATGCATCTGTTGAGTCTATTATTGGTCATAGAATAGTAGTAGTTTTGATTGATTAAAGATTAATTTCCTGCAAATTTTCATTGAAGCTGGCACTGTTTTTCCATTGGGGGGCGGAACTAAAATGACGGCTCTTTCAAGATCCTCTCGTTTTCCTGGTACTTCTTGTGGTCTACCTACGGCAAGGTAATGGAGGGTTCCAGTTCAAGTGCCATTGCGAAACCACAAAGTCCATTCATTTTCAATCACGCTTATCCCAAGTGGGGTTGCTGGTGCCTATCTCTAGCTGTCAAAAGGTGACGACAGCTCGAGATCTGTTGAGAGCTGGCATGGCTGGGTACATCTGGGAGAGGTTGCCAGTCCATTGCAGGACAACACAGAGACATGACAATCAAATTTTATTCAAAAACCAACCAAAAAATAGGCCGTTTCTCAATTCACAAGAAGGCGAGTATGGACTCCCTGTGTCCTCGCTGGGTATGTTATTGAGAAGAAGACAGGAAAGTATGGACTCAGGGAGAATGGGAGGATGCAGCATAAATATAACTTTTAACTTAATACTCTGAGCTCTGTGAGCGCTCTACTGGAAGCTGCTGCTTCCACAGTTCATGCTGGGACAGCCGTCAATATCAAGAACAGACATGTCTGCTCTGATGCATACTCAGTAAATAGGGAGGGGCCAGAACAACATCCAAGGACTTTTTCTTTTCTCGGTCCTGTGTTCTTGTTAATTGGAACAGTACTAGGGCTGAGGCTGATGACGTTTCACAAGCACATGAGAACGCACTACAACACATACTGAGAAACGGCCTTACAAAGAGGTAAATGGACCACATTATTTCCCTAAACAGATTTTGTCATTTGTACACTATATAACCTCCTCGAACCAGAATTTTCCTGAAGGAGTAATCCCAAGGGATTAAGTAAAGTTAAATATTAGTCAGTTCTGTTAAGACTTCTCCTGGAACAATTAAAGTCTTGGGGACAGAGAAAAAGCATCCTTACAGCATGATCCTGCCACTGTTCTGTTTCATTGTGGGGATCCTGCTTTCAGGGAGATGAGTAATATTTGGTTGAATGGGAAAATATTTGTCTTGTCTGACTAGTGCCCTGCTAGTACGTTTTTTTTTTTTTTTTACCAACTTCCTGTCCATGTTGAGTTAAAATGTCTTTTATGAAATGAATGAATACCTACTCTGTTATCATTGGGTCTATAATTTATACTTTACCTACTAGGCCAAAATTTCTAGAATGATTGTAGAGATTTGGTAGGCTTGTAATCACTGCATACTCGTTTTAATTTCATAACATGGATTTCATGATGATCTGTGAGACATTCAAGGATGCTAAATTTAAATTTAATAAAATCTTATAACGCAACTCTGCTTTTAAATAGTAGCTGTTTTCAAATTTAGATGAAAATACATAATGTTTGATTAATTAAACTAATGAGAATGCTTCTGAAAGCAATTGATTGTGCTGGAACTTATTCAGAATTAACAGATTAAAGTGGGTTATCAAAGATCATGATCAGCAGGTAATGCTTTAAAGGTTCAGTTTAGGCAAATGGGCGTGAGGTTTTATACAAGACATTTCACCTCTCATCCAAGAGGCTTATTCAGTTCTGTTAGTAGGGAGCACTTAGATCAATATACTGTAGGTGTAACAAAAGAATTAGGAGAAAAAATAAAAGGTGGCTCTGATCCCTCCTACTGGTGTGGCCATAGAGGTCACCTGGGGGGTGTAATGGTCATTAGGGAGATCTGATGGCTCCTTAACTCCCTCTTCAAGAGAGGAAAACATCATGTCTAGTTGCCTAAACTGAACTAACTGAGCTCGACCATGACCTGGATGACTGACAAACCTCACAGATATATCACCAAGTGCTTGGTTTGTTAATTTTGGAACAGTTTTGTCCTTCCCATCAATTTTACATGATCCATATATTGTACTGTAAATGTCCTTTACCAGCCATCGACTCTACAGTTTAGGGGGCGTTGCTAATGATAGAGCGACAAACTGTGCAAGTCTGCAAGATTTTACCACTTGATATAAATCTAACCCTCACCTTTAGTCCTGATCTGTTGGTAGAAAGCTCAGGAAATAGACTAAAAATGTACAATTCCAAACTCGGGGGTAAAGAATGCACATCGATTGTTCCTAATTAGGCTGTGTTCCAATAAACTGAACATGACTAAAACCCGTTGCAGTTGAAGGATGTGTTACAGATTTGGTTTCCACAATATCCATTCCAAATCTGCTGTTGGCTGGTAGGATCATTAACTTGTAGCTTATTTTTGACATGAATATAAATCTAGAAAAATATTAGGTCAGGGTTTTGCTCAGTATGAAAATCTAAACTATCAAAATATAAAAAATACAAATAGTGACAGAGATCAAAGTACCCCTACAGATTTGCTCTTTGCTCTCATTTTTTCCTGAACAACTGCACAAAAATTGGCTCCAAGCTCTTTAGGCGCTATTGTATAAGTACTAATGGACTACTGTGAAAAAGGAAAAACAGGCTTGTCTTTTATACATATGAAGGAGTGTAACAAATTGTGTGGTAAATTATTTCTTGTTAAGTAAGAGCTTAAAGTGGTGGGAAAAGTGGATTACTTGCCTACATTTCTATATAGCATGTCATCTTTTTTTCTCTTCTGCTTTCACAGATGGCTTCTGCTTTTCTGTCCACCATGTACGATTGTCATATGAATCTGTACAAGCAGCTTGTAGAGAATCATAGAATTTCATAGTCTTGTCTTGGGGATTGAAATAGGTCTGTGTGTGTAAGTGTGTGTTTGTGTGTATGGCTCTGTTTCACCCTAGTATTGGCAAGGTTAAAGCCTTTTTTTGATTGATTAAATCAGCAGCCATACACAGGTCATTAGTCACTCCTGTTCTCGATCAGGTTTCACACAGTGATTAATCAAAACTTTACAAGTTGCACCGACCTGCGAGTGGGGCAGTTTGCCCTACGTCCACACAAATGGACCTCAGTAAACGTTCATTGCCTTTCTGTTTTTGTCCCAAGCCAGTGTGTAACGTTCACCTCCTAACTTCTCCACTTTATTACCTTCTGACTCTGCAGGTCAAAAGAAGCCATTAATTCAGGCAGTGGTTAAACTATCTTGAGAAATGGGACACTGCTACGAGCAGTTGATGCATCAAAAGCTCTACCTGAATGCTAAAACAGTGGGGGTATAGAATTTGGTTTTCACATAGTAAATGAATCAGAAAGGTTTTCATTGATGCTAAGAAAAATACAGTTTTGTGATAAAAATATTTACCCCCTTATGTATATAATTTTTTTGTTATTGCTTACTTGTCACACTTAAATGTTTCATTATCCTTGGTTTAGCCTTAGATGATCATATTACATTTAAAATCCAGTTTCCAAATAATTATTTAATTTATCAGAAAATGCAGTCCTAACCAGTCTTGCTATACAAAACTGATTTTACCACCAAATAAACCATTAATCAACAGTTGAAAAATAAACTCTCTGACAACATGATGTAGACCAAAAGACCTCTAAAGACAACAGATTAAGTTCCAGTTCAAGGAAAGGTAAAAATAGATAAGAAAGAAAAAATTACCTTTTTTGTTTTAGAAGCTGTTACAAAACTATTTCTGGGGTCTGGAGACTCGAACACATCCACAGTGAGAAATATTATCTGATTAGATGCCTCTTACAACCTGACATTCAGCCAGACAAGTTATTGCGCTTAAGAAGAAGAAAGGTTCCCATGATTAGGAAAGCAGATGAAGGCAGATCCATCTGGTGACAGGCCAAACAGGATGATTCCAGACTTGAGAAAGCGCACGGCTACTGACAGGCTGGCAGCAGGCTTTGAGCAGGCCAGTTGAAAAAACTGGTGACACACAAAACGTGTCCAGACATTCCTTACATTGCTAAAGTCAGAGACCTATGCCAATTCAGAGTGAGCAGGCTGTGAATGGGAACCTGTCCCACCAGATTTAGACAGCGCACGTCCTACATCCCAGAATCTCCTAAATCTCCTGGCATACCCTGAACTCTCTATGTATTTTTTTTAACTTTTGGCATATACATAGAGCATTCTTAACGAGCCCAGAACTTATGTCCAGCAACAGCCTAACTTAGGCATAACACGCGGCAGTGGAATAACCAAGAAATAATGCACAAGCATAATTTCATTTGCATTACGAAGTATCAGTTAAAGCTGATCACCAGAGGTGCCCGGTCTGCATAAAAACCTATCTTTGATCGGGATATTAACATAGTTGCTGTTTACCGCCCGCCAACATGTACCAGTGTGTTTCAGCGTACTTCCACATGCTCATAACTTATACAAAATGTACCCATAACTTATCCAACATATGCTAATGTTTTTGCCAGATTCTTCGTACGTCAGCCATATGCTGGTCTAAATCGTCAAGGTGTGACAGGGGCTTTAGGGAGTAGGGAAGACAGAAAATGTAGGATGACTCTGGAGCAAAGAACCAGTGAGGGCAGGGTCAGAACAGGAACACGGGAATGCTCGCTTTGCACACTGAGGCTTAATCCAAATACCTCAAATTGGAAAGACCACTTAAGCCATGATGAAAGTGCATCCATGGCCGCCATACTAAGTTCTATTCATATAGTCCTTGCAGTGAGGAAGGAGCCAGGACAGGAAGCAGCATGCCTCCTAACACCCATGCAGATAGCATGGAATCTCCTGACATATGAGGGACCGTATGAGCTATATAGTTGCCCACAATTCTTTAAATGACATCATGTTTAGGCACAGTCTACCTAACAGAGTGACATATACTGTGTGTGACACATGTAAATGTCCTCACTTCATATGTTTTGGGTTACACAACATATGGCTTAATCCGTTACATTTGTGTCTCCTTTCTTTTGTAACTCTTTCCTAGAACGGTGTACTCCCAATTTGACCACCATCATTCATGTGTGTGTTCCTAATATAATGCTGTCAGTCAGGCGGAGCACTGTGTGGATTTAGCACAGGATTCCGAAGCTCCTTTCCTAGTGATACCAACCGTGATGCACCAACTCCTCAAATTAGACATTACTATATTTATTGTGTCATTAAAAGAAGGTAAACATAATATTTTAATGGGATTAGAGTTATTGAAAATCTTTTTTTTTCTTGTGCAAATTGCTACAAATGAACTATTAGCCAAGCTGCCATCCTGCTTGTGAAATCAGTTTTCTAATTATATGGTATCTGGAAGCCATAACGCTTCTATTGATGTTATTCACTAAAAGCATACAGTAGGATTATTATGCTGTGCTGAAAAACAAGAGTGTGCATTTCAACATAGAGAGCATTGGGGAATAAACATAGCCCAAGCTCAATTTACAATACACAAATGGATAATTTTATTTCATTTCTAAAAGACAGTTTGTGGCAACTGAGAAATTATGGAGCAAATTACTCCAGCCATAGGCGTATGTAGCAAATAGAATAAACCGTATATCTGTTGCTGTAACATTTATTATCCTGTATCTGCTGAGTATTTAAAGTAAATAATGCTTTGTTTATGCTTTCAACTTAAGCTTTTTAGTATTTCTTTGATAATTCCTAAATCAAAAAGGCATCTTTTATGTGTTTCCTGCTACCAATTATTTCAAAGGCAACAAGATGGGATATTGAAAAAGACATCAAAGCTAGAGGTTTACCACCCAGAATCCTAAGAGCTAGGGGGGCTGGGGTTTCAATTGATATCAGGCAGAATCCACCCTTTGCCATCCCAAAAGACATTGGACCAAGGATAAAGGGACTGACTGATGAGAGGAAGTCAATATTTGCTTTGTCAGTTGAATATGTCAGCGGGTGGCTGGCTTAGTTCCTGCATCCCACAGTTAATTTATAGTAATTATCAGTAAACATCACAGTGCTCAGGCCTTGCTTGTACTTTCTGTAGTCTACATATTCAAATCAGTCTTTCATGTACCAGTCAAAAGCCATTTTACCTTTAAAAAGAACAATCATTTAAAATGCAATTGTTTTTCCCCATTTGTCATAATACTTTATATGTACTGTACATTCTAATATTTCTATCCATTCTGTTTTTTCTTCTGCTGGTTTTGGAACGTTGTGCTGATGAGAGTTGATTACAGTTTTGATGAAAACTCATGGGAAATCACTGAATTAAGGGCATAGTCACAAAGAGACTTATAATATTGTTGTGAGTTTCAAAATAAGAAAACTTATATAAAATAATGAAAAAGCAAGTGCAGAAACTACTGTCTTTCGGATGGAAGTCAACAGTGAATTTCCAATTAGCACCATGAAAGGCTCCTAACAATGGGATAATAACTAATAGGGAACTGTCAGTGTGCAGTGGCATGTTGGGATAATAAATACCCAGAGCTCATCAAAATGATACGTACCAAATTGGAAGCCCATCTTAATTTTATTCTTTCTGCATTACTCCCACTTTCTTTTTGCCTTTTCAGTCAATGTGAAACCAAAAGGCTTCCCATGTGTAAATGTCTAATTGATTCATTAGCAAATTTGTCTAATTACCAGGATCATAAATTTTAAATCTAATGCTAGGAGGGACATTGATGAAGGAGATTATTGGGACTTTTTCCAGATAGGGTATCTAACAGGAAAGTGGAACAGATACTTATTTTTAATTTATCAAACAATAGAGAAGTTATTGATGCAAAATATGTATCTTTATGAAAGCTGAAAGAACTTAATGGTCTGAAAACATATGTTACCCAACTCTAACCTGGCCACAAACTGAAACAGGCAACTAATAGAGTTGTTTCCCAGTACTTTGAGCACTGCAAGAATCTTTGCTTTGCCAGATCTTTGACCATCTTTATGCACCTTTGGAGTTGGTAAGGTTTTGCCAGAAATCTGGATATCAAAGACATTAAAGGTATAGTGGAAGATTTTCTTTTTCTGGGTGGATCATCAAAATAAGTGGTCCTCCTTATTGTCAATCATTCTGGCGATATCTTTACATAAGGCCGTCCTATGTGCCCGTCCCCAGGTAGTTGTCTTTTGGTGCCCATGCGCACTTTCACGCATATATGTGTGGTGAGCTACGGTTTTAGCCAGTCATTGAAGCTCGCCTTTCTCACTGTGGTTCGTTGAAAATGGCCGAGCGTCGTAAGTGAAAAAGTGCCAAAGAAGTGTATGAAAACTCAACTCAAACTTTATTTATAAAGCACATTTAAAACAACTGGCTTTGACCACAGTGCAGTACAGGAATCAGAAGATGGGAAAGGTCTCAGAAGAGAGAAACAACAGAGAATATCCGAAAAACAAGAATGTTTTTGGGAGATTTGTTGAAGCGACGGTGTACACTGAAATGACAAGTCCGGCTTCCCACTGATTCCTCGGTAGCAAAATTTCTACTTGGGCCTGTCCATGCTCTCACACTTGTTTAATAGGCATTCCCTCTCGGGAGCAGGTACAGGGTTGTGAATGTGCTTTTGTTTTTTTAGGTGGAGAGGGCGGGACTTCTAAACAATTGGCAAAAATCTTCCACCATACCTTAACTATCAAATAAAGGTTGATATAATCAAATTAATTCAGACTCAGACTTGACTTTACCTCTCTTGGGATGACTCTTTCAGGAAAACTCAATTTCCAGCAGCTTAACTTAGGAAGTACATTATTTAACAATTGCCTTTGGCCAAAGTGCTCTACCCATACAAACAAACAAATAAAAGTAAATCTAACACTCGATCAAATAAAGAGAAATCTACACTATGTTTTGCAAGGGAAATTTGTCTTAAAATGCATAAAATCTACAATTTCAAACAACAGAAAGAAAAGAAAGTTCATCTACTTATCTAAAGGTGGCCAGTACACATTTATATAATAACATATAATGTAATCTTTAATATATGCTCTAAAATACCGACATAAAATCTGTGAGAATGAATACCCTCATATTTTTCCAAAGCTTTTTGCTGATGCTTGTGTCTAAATAAAGGCATTTGAAAGCCATTCTAATTGTCTATGGATGCGTGTTTAGGTGAGAAACTGGGTTTTATTTAAATTTTTTTTCCCCCTACCTGTGAATTGCAGATCTAATGGGTAATGAAGTTAAACTGAAGGGGTCTAAACAATAACCACAATTATTACAAAACGAAAAATGTATATATTTTACATTTATATTCAGCAATGTAAACTGAAACACTAAAAGGATTTAGCATCATGTCAACCTAACTTTATGATATCACAGAATATAATGTGAAATATCAGATTTGTAGTCTGGGTTAGAAAGGAGGGTCTGAGCCTTAACAGAGTGAATTACACCCCATATCAGTCAGTCTGGCTAGCCATGCTACTAGAGGCCAGATAAAGTTTGTTTGTCTTCTGAGGAAGACATTGTGCGATGAAGAACTGTCTCTGACCGCTAAACAAGGTCAAATTGTCAGATTCACTTCTCTTGCAGCTCAATACAGTGCATTCTGTGGCTTGACAGGTCGTAGTCCTGTCTCGCTAAGGTTAAAGGTCAAGATTTCCTGTGATGAAGAGTGTGGCTATAAAGGTCACACAAAAAGGTGAGACAATTCAGACAGGCAGCAGGAACCAAAATTGCTGTCAGACCCCATATGGTGAGCCTTGCTGGAGGTGCAGCCCAACGCACTAGAACCAGTACATCCAGTATGACACATGGGCATGTTTAAGTCAAAAACACAAAGAGTACATTAGGAGAAGAAACAGGTCTTGAGCAAATCGGTATTTACTCTTTTCTTCATTAGAAGGCCTAAAGTTGAGGAAATTTCTATTGCTTTTCTGTTTTCAATCAAAAAAATCAACCAGGTTCAAACAGAACAGGTGTCACCCATGTTTCATCCAAACATTTTTTTTTTAATGTTTAAATATGAGAGAAGGATATCTTATTTGAATTACCCTGACTGATAGATCTTAGTTTCATTAGTGGTCTGCCTTCCTTCAGTGCCTTCGAATTTCTTAGAAGATTTATTCCTTAAAAAAAAAATCTACCTTATGCTATATACACTCTGTAACTACATACACTTTAAATCTACACTTTATGTTAAAATAACCCCCCTGCTTAGTATATCTCTATTTCTGAAAGCAGATATATATTGTTTCACTGTTTAAACTTGCTTCTGATTTTTTTTTTTTTTTTTTTTTTGCTTTCAGTCAAGATGCATTTATGCTTTTGATTAAGTTTGTCCAAATTAGCCTAGTAAGAAGGAACTAGTCTCAGATGGACCCAGCAGACTATTTTAGGAACCCTTGTTTTGCAGAGAGGTTTGAAATGGCCACAACAATTGTATTTTTTTTACATAAGTCACAAACTTTATTTAGCTAGCGGTTGTACACTAGCCACTCACCATTTTCACTAGCCGCAACTTTGTTGTTTGGAAATTATGTTGAATGTGAATAAAGTGTACGACTTTTTTAAATTTAAATGGCGTTTTACTTACTCATATCAAGATTATATATAATGTTTAACACTTCAGATTATGATTCTTATTCAGGTGTGATGCATTGTACTTCATACTCATCATCTTCCTAATGTCTGGGACCAGGTCGCAGGGGCAACAGTTTAAGCTAGGGCTTTCAAACCTCCCCCTTCCTAGACAAAGCCTCCAGCTCTGCTGGAGAAGCCCAAGCACTCCCAGGCCTGCAGACAGACATAGTCCCTCATTCGGGTCATGGGTCAACCACTGGGCTTCTCAAGGTGGAAGTTACCTGTAACACCTTTGTAGAGAGGGGTCATGGCGCATCTAAAAAACATGTCCAAGCCGTCTCAGCTAACTCCTCTAATGTGGAAGCTGCTTTTCTCCCAGCCTCTCCCAGATGACCAAGCTCATCAACCTATCCTATCTGCAAGGGACTGCTCAGCCGCCCTGTGGAGAAAGCTAATTTCAGCCTCTTGGATCTGGATCATTGTTCTTTCAATCATGATCCAGGTTTCATAACTATAGTGAGGATAGGTGAGTAGATCGACAATTAAATTGAGAGCTTTGCCTTCTGGCTCAGCTTTCTCTCCGTTACAACAGACTGGTTCACATCCACATTTTATTTGCAACTGCTCTGATCCGTCATTTGATCTTCCACTCCATTCTTCCCTCACTCATAGACATGACATCAAGATACTTAATCTTTTCCACTTGAGGCAGGAACTCTCTTCCAACTTGAAGGGGGCAGGCTACTATTTTCTGATTGAGAACGATGGCCTTGGACTGCTTCTCCTTTGCAAAAAGGATGGGAGTCACGTCAACAGGGGGAAAAAGCCTGAGATTGGTTTGGGGGTGGAGTAATAAGGCTAGAAATATCTAAGCTCACCAGTTTGTGTGGGTTTACTTGTTTCCCCCCCAGTTTAGCCATCTCTGGCTGGATTTTACCCCACTGTACAAGAGGGTTGTTTTGTTGGAGGAAACACTTTGAGGATCTCCGCAACCTAACAAACAAGTCTTCTGTGATGCCAAGAAGAGACTGGGTGCATGGAGTCACAGTTATCCATCACTGTCACTGATGTGGTCAAAAAACCCCAGTAGTTGGGCTGTTCTGGCTAAAACGCCTCTTCAACAATGATGGTCAGGGACAGTGCCCCTGGACTGGTAGACTACGGTGGTTGTTCGCCTCCATAAGAATGGGGACCAGTGGGTGTGTTCCAAATATAGGGGAACCACACCTCTCAGCCTCAGAAGGGGACACCAGGGTGCTGGCGTGGAGAGAATACTGCTGATTTTGAAGTCTTGGCTTCAGGAGGAGAAGTGTGGATTTTGTCCACTTGTGTTTTGTGGGCATCTGACCATGCCCCTTGTGGAGTCCTGTGGGCTGTGCTCCATGAGCACATTTTTATAGATCTGTTTCGATGGATGGATGGATGGATGGATGGATGGATGGATGGATGGATGGATGGATGGATGGATGGATGGATGGATGTACAGACGGAGGAACGGACAGACAGACAAACTGAAAAAAAGACTGCATGAATGCTGTTCTCGAGCATAAATACCTAGGAAGAATGTAATGAGGCAATGATTGCAGATGAAAAATTTCTCTTTTTATAGCAACTGAAAATAATAATTTCAATTCTTTTTCTAACTTCAAAAGAGTAGCACAATATGTACCTTCCTGATGTCTTTTTCTGACTGTTTGCTCTCTGACACATTGTAAGTGATTAAACCTTTTTCCATTAACTCTAGTAAGTGAAAGACTGACAGTTTAATGTGTTTACATTTCTCTCACATGTCCATGAACCTACGTGAACAGCGCTTGACTTTTTTATTTCCCAACAGCCTTTAGACTGTGATTACACGTCTTATTCGTTGCTCCTCTTGCACCTGGGTCTAAATGTTAATGACAGATGACTCCAGTGCAGAGAAAAGAGATGAAAGCAGTGTGTCTATTGGGATATAAAAGTATTTTAGGAGAAAGGTTGCTGTGTGTAAAACAATATGATTTTGACACAATTTTGCAAAGTATTGTTTATTTACTTTTTCTATCTAAATTGACAGGCTTTAGGGTAACTTGTATTGCAACACAAAGCAGTAGCTGGGAGGTGATGAATACTGTATACAGTGGCATCATTTATACACTTCAGAAAGTGGGGGAGAAAACAAAATCAACTACACTCAATGTAATGAAAAAGCTCCTAGCCAGCTGCTTTTGTGGGAGGTGAGTCGAATAAACGTGCAACATCAATCCTGAAAGATGCAACGGCTAGTGGATGTGGGGCCTTTTTTCAGCTTCACAGGTATTTGTCAAATAAAACTATCAGTCATTCTGCTTCAATCATACTCTGCCAGGAGGTATCCCCCAGAGTAAATAAAGTTGCAACACACCAACTTAAAGGCCCCACAGGGGTAAGCAACAACTTTCCTTCACTCTACAATTTTTAACAGGGTTAGGAATCGCAGAAATCCAGTTCAGTGCTTTTTCATTTGACATGTGATGAGCATTTGGCTATCTCTCCGTATAAAAAGGTTTTGTCATACATTTACACTGGAATTAACTTTGAAAATATGACAATAATCTTTTTAGAGAGAAACTAATAAAAACAGATGTCTCTGCAAATAAGAATGTCACTGAAGAGTCAATTCAAATCAAAATGTAAAATAAATTACATGCAGTATGATACATTTAGAGTATTAAATTGTCCATTCCCTCTAATGATGATGACAAAATAAAGCTTAAAATCAAACACTGTGTAATATTCCAAAAAAAGACTTTCTCCATCTTTTAATTTAATTGACCAAAAGGGGGCATTTTAAAAAAATACAAACACTGACATACCGCTGTACTGTATGTTACTTCTCATCTAGAGCATTAAGCATTGATATAGCTTAATGAATAAAAACTTTTATGATTCAGTTAGGTCAAGCTATAAAGTCATGCTTGAAAGTTTACATACTGTGCCCTCCTTATAAAGAATATCATCAGTAATACAGTAATACAAATAACACAATGATTATACAGTAATACGAATAACACACTCGCTCTCAGGAGCGGGTACACGATTGTGCATGTGCATTTTTTTAAGGTGGAAAGGGTGGGTCTCCTTAAAAAAATTCTTGAAAATCCTCTACTATACCTTTAATGTGTGCTCTTATAGTAAACTTGCATATATTTAGTTAGAAATGCTCCATAATTCAAGCTTAACAGAAAACCATCCAAACGATTATTTTTTAGTGCATTCACAATTCTTATTAAAACAGCTTGAGTAATATTAAGAGTTAATCTCTTTGTGCTATAAAGGACTGTTCCTCTAGAAATGATGATTCCCTTGTTGTTAGTGGCAAGATTAAAGAGAAA
This sequence comes from Cyprinodon tularosa, assembly GCF_016077235.1. Classification (NCBI taxonomy): domain Eukaryota; kingdom Metazoa; phylum Chordata; class Actinopteri; order Cyprinodontiformes; family Cyprinodontidae; genus Cyprinodon; species Cyprinodon tularosa. The sequence goes on along the minus strand of NW_024038862.1, from coordinate 170,420 downwards.
CTCCAAATAGTCATGGCCACGCCCACCGACCGGAGGGGACAAACGGGTCAATTGTCCCAAGCCCAGGACATAGGGGGGCCCAAAATTGACACTCTGACCATTAAAAATACAGGCAGAAGTAATAAAGTGATAAAAATATTTAATATCGGAGTAACTAAATATATAAATATATCTGCATTATGTATATGTGATATTTTTTTATTGAAATAAGGGGCCATAGGAACTCCCCCTACCCTAACTTTTAATGTTTGTTTCCCTGCAAAGTAAGAATGTCAGGTTTTCAGAAGTATGGTACACAGAAAAAAAAAAGAGAAAAAGGGAAGATGACACCAAAGGCTTGAGGGATTTAAGAAGTAGATTTAAAAGAAACTGAGGATGAGTCAGGAAACGGTCAGGAATGGAATTGCAGAAGAATGAGGCCGATTCAGAGTCAGGTAAGAAGCAATGCGTTTATCAATGTGATTTTAAAATATAGCATCCGCTAGCGAGTGTAAGGGAGAAAAACAGATTTTCTTATACAGAATTACTTGAGCTTAGCTGCAAAAGAGCAGAAAGATGGCAGAGGTCCAGGTACAGGGTGAAAGACAGAATGGAGCAGGAGAGCCAGCTGAGGCGTTGCAGCTTTGGAGGGCAGGCGGAGCGTGTGTTTGAGGAGGAGACAGAGAGTGCCAACCCTACCGAGAGACAGTGCAGGTGGAGGGGCTTTCTGCTCGATCGGAGACTCCAAGCATAGTGGCTCAGAGACGGATGACACCGTTAATTTCAATGATCCTGCGCTGTTGCCGACAAAAATGACTGATTCTGATCGAGTGGATGTTGTGCGTTTAATGGCAAAAAGGAAGCATTTCTCGGAGATGGCAAATAAACCGCCAGCAGATTTAGAGAGCAGATATTTCCCAAAGTATCTAACCTCTTCTACCTTTAAGAAAGAAGCTGATATACAGCAGGTCAATAAAGGACATATTTTCCCATGCCTGCTGTTCTGCTAGGAAGTACAGAAAAGATCAACTAGTGCACTAAATTCAATAGATGGGATGAAAATAACCAACATAAATACAGAAGGTTTTTGGAAAGATTTCCAGGACATGAAAGAAACTGTGCACACAAACATTTTTTAATGGAAATGGATGAACCTGCTTCATATTTTCCCATCTCTGCCTGTGACTGGCTGGAGGTTAGCAGGCCTTTCATTAAAATGAAGATAATTTAAAAACTACCTGGGCTCTAGGATGTCCCAGGAAATGTTCAATTATCAGGAAATGCTGTCTATAGAGCATCAGCTTGCAAAGAAATTAAACTTTAAAGACATAATAAATGACTTTACCACTAAAAAAGTTCACCGTTTGGCATTTGGAGACCAAGTCTAACCACATTTATAAAATATTTTTGTAAACAGCAGATTATGATAGGTGTAGATGGGGGGCCCAAAAAAACTGTGTTGTCCTGGGACCTAGCAAAGCTGCCAGCTGGCCTGGTCATGGCAAAGGGGAAAAAAGCTTTCACAAGTTCAGGGGAGCTTTGTGCCATTAGGGAACTTTCAACGAGAGAAGCAACAGCAGAAAAAGGGAGTTAGGGATATAGTAATTATGGGTCTGTGAACTTCTGAATGACTGCCAGTGCAGTAAATAATGTGGATATGTCCCTTTGAACTGTGCGCAGGTTGAGATTAAATATAAACAAAGTCAAGCACATGCCATTGTGCTTGTCTGAATGGCTGCCAGTGGGAGATCCCATGCTGCTGCTGGCATCTGTAATGTGGGGCGCAACCTCTTTGCACCCTGGAGGAACTGTGACACCAAAAGGTGTAACCGGAACCGTCCACCTTCAATGCCATTGTGAATGGCTGAATTGGCTGCCAAGTGCATCTTAAGGGTTGATGCTGCCCATCCAGCATCCAATAGGCCCTGTAGGTATATTAAAAACTCATGCAAGGAACTTGGTCAACCCCCTTGCTAGTGCAACATGTTGAATAGTGTTTCCAGCAATACGCATACATTTTCACTGTAGAGTTCTGGTGCTTTGCAGCATCCAATAAATGGAGGACTCCAGGGCTGCCAGCACCCTTCACTGGCCTGCTTTGAGGAGAATGGTATGGAGACAGATGCTAAATCTTCCCCCTCAACTGGGACAGCAGGTCTGCTCTAATTGTGAGGTGGTTGGTTCTCCATGCTAAAAAGTAGAGGAAACCAAGCCCCAATGGGCCACTCAAGGACCACCAAGACAACCCTTAGGATCAACAATTTCACTCAATGGAGAGTGGGCAGAAGCAGTGGAAATGGAAGAAATGTATAAAACAGCTGGACTGGACATGCAAGGGTATCCATCCCCATTGGAGTGCTGGGCTTTGCCAGGGAAAACCACAAGGGGCAATGTGTACTGCTTCACAAGGCAAAAAGATTGATTTGGGTGCTGCCAAAGTGATCATGTATAGTAACACAATAACACAATTATATCGACTGAGAATATGGCATAGATATGACGCGATCAGACCAATAAAAGATTAGAGAGGCCATAAGGCAAATTTAACAAAGATTACCCGAAGCAACACCACAAATTTTATCAAGTTAACCTGAAGCCATATATATTCATAGAACAGTCAAGTGTCCAAACACAGCTCCAACTAATTAAATATGCAGGCAAAAAGACTGAAAAACTATACATTGCTTAACAAAGTCAGCAAAAAACTATAGTATACAATGTTAAACTTACCAGGCTAATTTTCAAATGAGCACCATACTCCTGTTTTTGTGACTGGAGGCAAAGCTGTCGATGATGCGCTGGACGTCCAAAGTCTTTGTCCTCTATTAATTGATTGACAACAGGGCCAAGTTGCCGTTTCGGGTATCATCGCTGCTGTTCTGTAGATTGTTCTTTATATGACAAAGGCAGGAGAAACGCAGAGTGAACCTCTTATTTGGAGGATGTCTTCAATCGTTCTAAGGCCAATATCATCCCAAACATTTCTGCTGTGTAAACTTAAACTCCATCACTGAGTCTCCAAAGCGAATCCAAATCTTTACCCCCAACCAAAACGGAGGGCTCACAACCGCCTTAATGCATCTTGTAAAGATTTTAAGGGCTAAAGAAAGCCTGAACGTCAAACTCAAATGCCAAACTACAGATACTTCCTGTGTTCTGGGTGGATTGGAACATGGAAATATGCATCTTTCACATCAATGGATGTAAGACACTCTCCTGGACAGATTACCTGAAGGACGTCGCACATTTGGAGCATGTGCATCGACAGCACCAGGCAGAGCCCCCCTTCCCCCTTTTCTCACAAATAATGAGCCATGTTTCTATGTAAACAAATATAAGCATCAGCAGCACAGCAGGGTCAACTTTATCAAAAGAAGTTATCCTATTTTTAGGTGAAGACAAAACAGGAAAAAAAGAAACATGAAGAAAATTAACAGAAGTGTGGTGAGCGTCATCTCACTGCTTATTTATCTTAAAACAATACTTCAACATCTGCGATGGACTGGTGACCTGTCCAGGGTGTACCCCGCTTCTCGCCCGTAGACAACTACAGATAGGCACCAGTACCCCTCGCGACCCCACTTGGGATGAGGCGTGTCTGAAAATGGATGGATGGAAGTACTTCAACATGCAGTTTTAACTCAGTAAGTTAGCAATGCACTGCAAACTCCATCTTGTTTTCTGCAGAAGAACAGGCTGCATTTCGGTATCTACTTGCTTTGAGTGGAAATTAAATATCCTTCTAAAAGCAAAAAGAGAATGGAAGGAAGAGAAAAACAAGAAAATGGCGAGTATGATAACTTGATGTGCTTATTTATATAAAGCAATAGATCGCAGTGGCCTTTTAACTTAAAATTAGCCAGGCTAGTGTAGCACATTTACTGTATGTAAAACATACTTATTTTAAATTATACATAAATATTTATTCTGGTATATGCTCCAGAATAAGTTTTCTTGAATATTCTCTTGGGTGTTCTATTGTGTGATTTAACTGTGTCGAAAAGTAGTCAGCTGTTGTTGTTTTGTGAAGACTGCATCAGGTAAACGTTTAATCATTTCACATAATTTACCTTTACTCCTCTTTGCTTGATCTAAGGGCTCCCTTGATATTTTTTCCCAAGGGACCATTGCACTGCATTAACTAAAAAGATAATTGAGATTGAATTGTAATTGTAACTGTACAACTGTGGGAAGTCTGACACGGCATTTTAGATGAAACTCCCATATTATGTAACAGAAGATTTTAAAAGAGATGATCTAACAAAGGCTGTCCAATTATCAGAAAAAGGTTTTTTATATAACTTATTTGCCGTGAAAAACAATGGCAAGTCCTATGACAAGTGATTTATGCATAGTACTTGCTTTGTTTTTTGGGTTTTGGGCTTTAACGTTGTGTAATGACTGCTTTTTAAAGTCATGCACAAGAAAAACTATTTTTGGCTGATATGTTGAAAGCTGAAATAAAATTGCACTTTTAATGTCTGACAGATGACTAGGAGCTGACTCTTTGGGTGCCGGAAGAAACAATCGCTTAAAATTTGGTTTCTGGTAATTTAGGGCAAAATCTGTTGATTTTCAGGAGACTTTTCCAAAGAAAACAAAGATTTTTCTCTCTTTATTCCTATTCAGGGCCTGACAACAAATGCAAGACCCTGTGGATGGTCATTTTTGTTTTTTTTCTCCCAAACATCATATATTCAAACAGTAAAAATTAACTGTGCATTACATACAATGTAAAGAAATGATCTTGTTACTAGTTAAAATCATGGTTTAATGTGGCAGTGTTAAGATTTTAATGGTTCTCATGAAATCACTAAAGGATGTAAGTCTTCAGTCTCTCCACTTAACAGGACCTAAAGAAAATTGATGAGCCATCAGTTTTCCAATCAAGGCTTTTCATAGTTTCACATGATAAACTAATAATACAGTAAGAACCTTTAGTCTTGCATTATATGTTAAAAAGTAGCGCACAGGCTTGAGAGCGGCAGCTGGGTTGCAATATGAACATGAAAAGCCATTGGTTTTTATCTACCCATACAGAAGGGAGGGTTAGTATTATATTCTAGCACATCTTGAATAAATTATCAGAAATGGTGTAAGTGGTCCACTGAAAGAGCAAGGCTTTAAACCTAGAGAGAAACGTCTAAATTCAGTTGAACATCAATGCTCTGTGGCATGTTTAAAGTGTTCTTCATCTACTGACTTCAACGGAATACCTATTCAAATAAAACTGAACAAACAAGATGAGAACACATCTGAACTTTTATTTCTAATGTTTCTCTAAAATTTATATTTTAATACATTTTAGTAGCTTTTATTATCTCATTTATATGTGGAAGTCAATGTTTTGGTATGAAAAACCCTGCCTTTACTCATGACCCTGCAGCTACCATTTTCATACTATTATAAGAATCCACTGAAGTCATGGTTTATGTCTCTACTTGTTTTGTCATTTTTATTGAGATAAATACAGAAATTCTGTTCTACCAAGTCCTCAACTTATGTAATTATATGTGTAGAAGTGTACAAAAAATATGCCAGCATGGCAGAGTTTAAGGTTAGATATGAAACACAAATCATATTTTCCAGATAATGCAAGCATACTTCTAAGGGCCACATCTTTTGAGTGTATACAAAATGTCAATAAAAGTTACCTAAGTCTAAGTTTCCCTTAAATAATATATAATTTCAAGCTGTGATGAAATTTATTTGCTAAGCGGTGCTGTGCTATCTAATGTATTTCAAAATCCCCTTATCCGGTCTTATCATTCAGCTAATAAATGATGAGGGACAATAAACCATCCTAAGTTGATTTTAATTATTTTTCTCACACTATTCCAGAGGTGTGAAGACTGCAACATTCTGTTATATTACAAAAGAATTGTGTAATCTAAATATTTACTGTAGACTATATATCTATCTCTCTCTCTCTTAATAAAAATACTGAGCTTATGCCTACTTTTCCTTTGAATATTATTTTAACAGACAATGTATTATTTTTTTTCTCTGCAAACAGAAATCTGCTTCCTTTTTTATTTACTTTCTTTAAAATAACCAATAAAACTGACTGATGTGGGTTCTAACAATAGGTAAAAGTTTGAGTTTTATATTTCAAAGGGCTTTTTTTGTATAGCAAAGAAACACTGCAGAAGTGACCCCACTGGATCATATGCTGTCTCTAATGTATACTAACAGCAAAGGAAAACTTTAACTTCTGAAATAACATTACATACCTGTATCAATCCAACCATTTGCTCTTCTTTCAAGTCTGTCTTCAAGGTATTTCTGGATGTTGATCCATGTATTAGCTCCCAGCAGGGCCCTGGCAGAGAGCACATCTGAAAACACAGAATAAAACATTGATTGCAGGCATCACTCTGCCTCTGTTCCCTCTTCTATTCTCACCCTCTAGCTTCCTGTGCTGCAGAGGGGATTTCCCTATCTGTTCCTTAGAGAGACCTTGCTGAATGAAAATCTACAGACAAGCCTTGGGCTTGTGTTGTCCCTGTTGTCCTATGTCTTCTTCATTCTCTGTACATCAATCTGAGATGAAACTAACAGAGTGAATACAAGGAGCACTCAGTTGTACCTCTGGCTGGAACAGAAATCTGACTTTCTGGCATGAAAAACAAACTAAAGCCTCCAGCATAAAAAGCCTGAGAACAAAACATGATGACATTAGGATTGGAATGACAGTAAGGTCACCGTGACTCAAAACTTTCTTCTAATTTTTAGTTTTTGAAATCGCTCAGGAAGAAAAAAGTTAAAGTTAAAAAGTATAAAGTTCCCATGCCCCCTTTACCCTGATACCCCAAAATTAAAATCAGTGCAACCTATTATACAAGTCATACCGTCAGGGTTCCTGTGTGTGGGTTAGTGTGAGTTGTTCATCTCAATTATAGAGGATCTATGTGGAGAACTTGGGTAGCCTACACAGGTGAAAGAAATCTTTATAATAGTAGTGCTGGGCTTAAAAGACCACCAGAGACTTCATTCAGTGCTGGTTTCTTGTGTGTTGAAGATGTTTAGTTGCTTCCTAGTCTCTTGCTTCACTCAAGTATTTTTTTCTGACGTTTATTGGTTTTGTTTGATTTTCAGTATCTTGGGATTTTGGATTTTTGCCTCTGTTTCCCTTGGACTTACATTAAACCATCCAAACTCATCCGTGCCTACTCCTTTCTACATTTGGGTCACTACCATCTCTTGGTGAGATGCTTTTATCTGGAAGGGGGTATTTGTGCTTTCTGCAGGATCTCTTGGTTTCTGCGCAGTCACTCTCCCACTGGAGGGCTGCATGGGGGACTGTCCTGTTGGTTGACCCTTGGCTGAGATTGGCTATTCATGTCCCCTTTGCTTGAGGAATGGGGGTGTGTTTGTGTGTGTGTGGATGATGAGAGTCGGAGTGACCAGAAGTCTTGGGTGGGGTCTGGGATGTTGGAGGCTTTGGACCCGTCCTTGCAGGGGAGCCGGCTGACTGGCGTGGCTGTTGAGCAGGTGGGAGAAATCCACCGTGCCCAGATGCAGATGCATCTGGGTCCGTCTGTCTTGCTGCCTTCCCTGACCCTGCTCGTGACATATGTCTGTATTCGGGTGGGGGCACTCTGGGGGAACAAAACAGGAAAAAAAAAAAAAACATGATAACTTTAAATCAAGACAAGATAAACAACAACAACAAAAAATATAAGGAATAAAAAATTTATATAATCACTTTCACTTTCACTATAATCACTGTCTTGAAATTCCATAAGCCATAACAAACACCAAAGCAGGAGATTGTCACATAACACCTAAATACCACATGTTGGCTTACACGCAAGGTGTGGTGTGAAACTAACTATCTCTATAACCCTGAACAAAGTGGCTGCAGAAATATGTTGTAGGGATGCCTTTTTTCCATGCAGGAAAGAAATTGATGAGATAATCACTGGAGCCAATTGTAGAGAGAGGCTGAATGGAAAGTGTTGGTGGCGGCAAAAAAACAAACCCTAGGTTAGATAATCTTTCCAGTGTATACTGGAAAGAATTAGATTCAAAATTAGTTAAGTGTTAAATCAAGGGTGGCAAAGTCCTTCCTCTAGAGCTACTATTCTGCAACTTTTAGATGCATTCTTAATTCAAGTAAATGGATCATTGCATTGCCTCTGCAGAGATGAAAAGCGGACCGATAAAGGATATCATTCAATTGACTGATTGTTAAAAATAGCAGTGCATCTTGAATCATCTAAAAGTTGCATGATAGTATATCTAAAGGACTGGAGCTGGACTCCACTGTGCAAGATTTTAAGAGTTAATTTCAGAAATGGAAATGAAAACCATAAATCATGTTTTTTTCATGGTGAAGAATATGCTTGCACACTACCACAATCCCATCTTACTATGTTTAGTGAGGACCATGTGTCCACTCCCATTAACTTAAATTGATTTTCAGTTAACACCTTAGTCCTAAACCTAAACCATACCTCCCAAGTTTTTAATTTTAAAAACACAGGAAATTTACGACATCCGCTGCGATCTGTCCGACTACCTCAGTCAAACTCCATTATCCATTATACTTTGAGACAGTTGCAAAGGAAATCTAAAAAAAACAACAAACCAATCGCAACAATTAGGTGATCACATTTTTACTTGCGATGTTAGCGAGAGTTCCGTTTGGAGCAGATCTTTTTTTTTTCGTATATACTCTCATAATACAATAATATGGAAAATTTACGGGAGGTGACATTCTGAGGGGTAAAATATGATAGTTTCTGGACTAAAACATGAGAATTGACAACTATGATAAGTGTTAGCAAAAAGAAAGAGAACACCAGCAAAATATCCAAATTTTTCTAAAAATGGTCTTAAATTTGATACTGAAATAACAAATAAAATCTCCCTCACTCTCATACTAAAGTAGGAGCGCCCACAGTAAACATATCGTTGTTTGTCGATATAATGTGTCAAATATAACTATGATTGAAAAAATATTACATGAAACCGTTTTTCTAACCCTGAACTTAAACATTAAATTTGTGTTGGATTATTAGCTGGTCATCAACAAGGACAAGAAAAAAGCTCTCTCGGTTTTTCATCAGTTGAGAAAAAAAAAGGTTGAAGAGGAGAATCTTTTTACACTCAAACCACGTTTTCTTTTCAACCCAGAAACACTACAGCTGAGTTGTAAATGATTATAGTTCTAGGATGCCCTTGATAACATGGATTTTTTTTTAACATGTAGGCAGCATGTGGAATCTTATTTCAAAGTACTAGGAAAAAAGTGAAAACACTTTTGGATAAGCAAAATACTGAATGAATGCCCTTTGCACAAAAACAAACTGACAGAATGTTTATAGAAGTCAATTTGTGTATTTATTGAGGGGATAATGAGTAACATAGAAGCAGTGGAAGGGCCTTTAAAGGACTGGTGATGAAGCAGGTGGAAAATTGGAACAGATGGGAATGAAATTAGAAAAGAGCTCCATTCAGGAAAACAGATAATCTAGCAGGCTAAATAAGATATAGGTTAAATGTAACACTTTAAGTGAATACTACTGAAAGCATCAACTGCATGCATTATCTAGTCTTCTTTGGTTTAAATCAGATTTTTTTATGTTTCTTCTACTGCTTCATTGCTGGGCTTAATGTTAGAAAATGTCAACTTTTACTTTGTATCCGTTTGTTTTGATTTAAACGCAGGTTTTTCTTTGGTAAATGTCAACCCGTTGAACGCAGCAGCAGCAGTGTCCTTGCTTTCCTTGTTTGCAGCCTTTTGTGCCACCACCAATTTGGTTGAAATAAACTCAACTTGAGAGCAAGAGATCTTGCTTGTTTTTTTCACGGGTATTGTGTGCCTTTCCTCCGCTGATCTCATCTTTTATTGCGATTACCACCTCCAGGCCCCCTTGGGTCTCCTCTTTCACTCAAACCTGAGTTTGCTATATATTTTGATCTTGTCGCCAAAAGCCAGAAGATGTCTCTTATTTCTTTGCTATTTCTTTTCTTCCTTCCTCCTAGCTCAACATCTCATCTGAGGTCTCATCTCATCCACTCTCTGTGTGCCACCATCTAAATCATCAAGGGCCTGTATATTAGATTTCTTACCTACTGGGATACCCTGAATGCCAGAGGGGGAAGCATTTAGATGAATTGTGCATCTCTTGTACACACAAATGCACACACACACTTTATAAAGATCACATGCATGTAGAACATCCATATATGCTCCTGTCACTTTTTTGTCACTTATATCCCTTGTTGGAACCCTCCTATCCTATTCTTAATAAACCATACTGCCTTGAGGCATACTGTTAAGGTAACTTGACATGACTCATCACCTGAAAACTTGAAACGCCAGCTCTTTCTTCACATACACAATATCTTTGCAGGTACTTTGTAGGTATAATATTTTTTAAGCCCTGACCCTGCTACATAAATGGCTAGCTCAAACACTTAACGAAACCATTAAAACTTCTGAAACAGCCTTTAAAACTTTCAGTTTCTGCATTCCCGAAAAATCCCTACTGACCCTTTTCCCTCTTCCCTCGTTTTCCTCCTTCATTTGTCTTTATAATAATCAACCTGAACAGGAGAGGATCTCTCTCACACATTAGAATCAATCATAATGATGAAACCCAGCTGTAACAGCTCCATCATTTTGACTTTTGTCGTGGAACAAAGCAGGCATGAATACGATTTTTGTAAAACCTTTTATCTTTTCTTGTACCCTCACCGACGTACCTTTCTCTTCTGGTGTCAAGTACCGACCTCTTTTAGGGAACACAGCCGTGTCTGAAATGGAAACCATTAGGAGACAAACTCTTTGCATATTGTCAAAATCAATCCAGCAAGTCTGACACACGTTAAGTTAAAAAGGTTTATTTCTAGTAGTCAAAATCTATGGAAATCAAAGGTTTAATTTTATAACATACTTTGGTGCAGGCAGAGGTTCTCTTGGTACAGCAGCATATAACAACCTTATATATATATATATATATATATATATATATATATATATATATATATATATATATATATATATATATATATGTATATATATGCTTATGAGTGATCCATACCATTCAAAAGAACTGGAAAAAGGTAAAGAAAATCAACAGACTTAGAGAGGACATGAAGTTAGCAAAACTGTTGTCAGCTCTAGTAATAAAACACAAATGATAATGACATCACCAAAAGGTAATTTAATTTTTAATGCAGAAACTCTGTGCAAAAGGTAGCAGTTTGATACTTCTATGAGCCTCTTTAATCCCTTGCAGGGTTCTTCATCTCTCCTAATAGCAGTAATGTTAGCGCTGCTGAATATGTAATACTATTTATGATGTTTTCATACTCAGTGGTATATGGTACTGGGCTTCAATATTTCCAAATTTCAGATCTCATTTAATTTTAGAGCAAAGGCACATTTAACATCTTTGAAGCTGCTGTGGACACATTGGCATAAGAAACTTTTAAACGTTCCTACCAACCCTTCTGGTCACTGAAAGACATAGCCATTAGCTCCAGTCAAGAAAATCATTTTATTTTGGGAGCAATGAATCTCACAAAAATATATAATTTTCAGTAGGAGTAAAGACCCAAAAATTGCATCTTTAATCCCCTATTGTGGCCTGTGTTTTGGGTCAGGATAGTATTAGCAGCCCAGCTAGTTTCCATTGGGAGGAAGCAAAAGAGGCATCTTTGGTCTCAAGCTGGTGGCTCAGTGGGGAACCTACGCTTGTAAAGAATATGTTGCTGAGGGTTCAGCTGGATATCAAATGCTACTGTATTTAAGATATTTCTCACAGGAAATAGATATTTTTAAGGTCCTTCATTTTAATTTCAAGAAATCAAAGATTTAGAATAAGCCCAGTTTGCTTACTTAGTGTCATCTTTGGTACAATATGTTAAACTTTCCAATCCACAAGAGTTGTTGGCAAAGTAAGTCAGTGTGTTCATGCTGCAGACTTAGACAAACCTGCAAGCTGTTTGTGTAACCTCTATATTTATTTAATAAAACTATTTTTGGCTTGCATCTTTCTCCATCACTTAGGACTTGTGGGCAAAAACATTCATAAGGTTTTATACTGGATGCTTGTCCTGACAATATAAACCTAGTCCCCTGGAATAAAAGATGTGGATTTGGTAATCCAGACTTGTAAGAGAGACATACCCTGAGTTTAAGTTGTGGTCAAGAGTGGCTCTTGTCTCAGGCAGTACAACAAAAGTCTTTTTTTTGTTGTTGTTGTAATTTTAACAATCAGCTGGGATTTCGAAAGGCTTCTACTTCTTAAAAGATAAAACACTTTGGACAGGATATGTGCATTTTTTTAGCTACATACTCAAATGTCATTAGGCTGATTTGAGCACATTTTCCATTATCCTTTTAACAAAGAGAAAAACAGAAAGCAAATAAATTATCCAGAACTTTTAAAGGAAAAGTTCAGGGTTTTGGAAAATCTTGTTTTTTTTTTGTTCTTTCTTTTAGAAAGACCATCAATGTACTGCAAAAAAGATAATATAACCCAATTTATCTGAACTACTGAAGCCTTTTTATTCAGCGTCAATAGGAAACTGAGATATTTCACCTTATTAAAATGTTATATCAGAATGTTCTCTAGATGGAGAGTAGGATAGTTTCTCTTTTTTTCTTTCTGCATAGATGAGGCAATAAAACTCAAACGAGCAGGTAATAGTGTAATAGTGTTCTGGTATATATGTAACATTTCCTTAAGTTTGGATAAATATGGCAATGTCATCCATGCAAAAAAAAACAATCCAAAACTGCCTTTTGCGCAATATTTTTCCTTTGTCAATGTTTTATATATTAGTGTCCTTACGATAGGGTGACCAAACGTCCGTATTTCCCGGGACATATCCGTATTTCACGTCCTGTCCCGGGCGTCCCGGGTTTTTTTTAGAAAGTGAGGAAATGTCCTAATTTTTTCGACGCTGCGTGTGACGTAATCCCTGAGCCGCGTCAGTGCGGGCTGCCCTGTTCTTAATCAGAGGCTCTGTTCGAAAACCTGGGCTGCATCCTCCAAGAACGCGGTCTACCTAGACCTGATCCTGTGAAGTCCTTGACAATAAGGAGGCCGGAAGAGTCCACCCTTCGGCGGGTTTTACCGCTGTATGCTCTGTTGCTTAGCAACCGTGTAAATTGACACACAAAGCAGGAAAAGAATGAATACCGAGGTTTTCAAAACAGTTTGTTTATTTATTTATTTTTTTAAAAGTTAAAGTGAACAAAGACTACACTCACAAGAATCCAGAGTGGAATAAAGGTTCCAACCACCGGGAGCAGGAACAAATCAAATCAAATGTAATGATAGAAACCTTAGTCAGTTAAATAACCTGCTGCTGTCATTCTGCACATCTCTGATGTTGTTGCTATTTTCAAATATCCATTACTGTAAAAATGTCCATAGCTGAATATTGGTAATTTATTCTCCAGCTTTATATTGTTAAAACACTTTACAGAATTTTATTTTTTATATTTTAACTCTTCCCTATTATGTTATTCTTATACATTTTTCTAAGGTCCTCATTTGTGTGACCATTTGCAATAATCTTTCTTTCTGCTGTAAATCTGCCCATTGTGGGACAATAAAGGAATTTTCTGTTCCATAAAAGGGATAGAAATATATAAGTAAATCTAAACAACGTATGTACAAAATATATCTGCAAAATCTCTAATATTCAACAACAAAAAATACTTAGTTAAGCATATTGTGCAAAACAGCAAAAAAAAAAAATTAAACTCCTATCAGATTTATAGTCCCCACACTGCAGATATATTAGAATCTGTCCTTAAATTACAGCCAAACCTTTTTAAAACCTTTAGATAAATCAAACATTACTGCCACATATCTGACTCAGTAACCATTAAAACAACTATTTTCATTAATCTCAGACGGAACTATTCACAGAGTTGTATTATATTAAACTAAACTTTCAATTTTCACCACTGTTCGGGGCCAAGTAACATTTCCTCTGATCACGGAGCAAATCCCGATGATGAGACGTTATTTCTTTCTTAAGCATTTTCAATAAATACATTTGGAATAAAATTATCATTTGTTATTGGAGTTATTGCTGTTGACTTTAACTGAAAAGCATTTTTAATAAATCTATGGTCTTAAATATAATGTTATTGTAGGATTACGTAGGCCTACGTTAAGGGAGTGCATGCCACAGACATCTCTATGCATGGGAACAGAGATCCCCCCCCCCCCCCACACCCCCGCTCCAAGGTGTCCTGGTTTTCCCAAATGAAAATATGGTCACCCTACCTTACGATAGAAGCATGACAGGAACACCAACACCGCTTTGCTGGAGATCTACAAATTGTAGGCTAGTTTTATTTTAAATTTGCACAAACAAAAATATATGTTTGTCCTAAATGCATATTGAATACAGTTTTATATCTGAATTTACCCTCAACCACAACCATAAAAGCCATTTTCACAAATTCCTGCATGTAGAAATGAAGTGTGTTACAGAGTAACAAAGAAAACTGCCAACATTAGTATCTCAGGTGATAGATTGGAAAAGTTTTAATCATATACTCTGTGCTGTTGCCTGGCAACAGACTTCTTTCCCACTGAATTTGTGTTGGCTGAGGAGAAGCAAAGATGAGAGGAAGATGAGCTGAACACTCTGTGGAGATGATGGAGAGTTTGAGCAGAACACTGTGACATGCCTAACGGGATGGGTTGCAATTAAATATTGAAGAAGGCAAACAATCAAGATATTGAATGATTTTGACAAACTTGTTTTTCCGAGTCATTTAAGAATGTCAAATTTGCTGAATCCACAAGACATATTTTCTATTGGTGTATTTCCTTGTCTTCCTTTAAATAAAGCACACACTGTCTTCATTTTACCTTTAAGAGCTGAGCTTCAAACATGCAGCCACACAAACTACATTATGAGTGCAGATTTTTTGTTCTGTCTGTACAAGTAATAATATAAGCCGTTAACGGTGTGGCATATGATACTTACACAGTCAAGCTAAACATCTCCTTCATCTGTCTTTGAAACCACAAATAATGTCAGTTTCTGCCAAACATTATGCTGAGATTTATTTTATATAATTTATTTGGAGCTATTTGTGGCTTTAATTAAGTGCATTAATTACTTCTTATTATATGTGTCTTACTCTTTGCCAAAGTGGAGCAGCTGTCTCATTAATCATTACCACTTGGGCCATGACTGGAACAACAGCTGTGGAAGAGAGCGTGCAAAGACATCATCTTTGAGAGGATTTTGAGGCGGCAATTTCATTTCTTGCTTGGTCAGTGAATCAGGATACAGTCTCTTCTCCTGCCGCAGGAATTTCCTCTTTAATGAGACAAGACTAATTCTGAACCAGTTATTTTACTACCTAATGGTTGTAGTGAAACAGAAAGTAACCCTTTCCATTAATAGGAAGTTTGATTATTTATACATATATATACTATATATATATATATATATATATATATATATATATATATATATATATATATATATATATATTTATAGTTTTTATGTTTATTTGTTTCTAATTTTGGAAGTTATTTCTGAAATACCCAATTCTTGTCAGAAGTTAACATACAGTTAAATTCAAGGTGAAATGTTAACTTTTAGTCATGCACAAAGCATTTCCTTTTTCCAATGTAAAATTATTTGCAAAAAATATAAAAAAAACAGTGAATCTACACTCTTTAACAAAATAACACCTATAGGCCGTTTCACAGGCATACCACAATCTCTTTCCTTATCTAAAAATTGACAAAACTGTTGAGTGACAACCGTGATTTTTTCTTCATAAATCTCTATTTCTGCTGTTTATGTCCTGTAGTTGTTGACATTTCTTGTGGAATAGGTTCTTAGTTCTTTTCCCCGTCCCTCTATTTCTGCTCCTGCTCATTTATCATGCTCTCTTAGCTCTCTGCCTTAATTCTTCTAAGCTGTTCCTCATTCTCACTCAGTTTCTCTCACCTACCTTCCCCTTCTCTCTTCCTCATTTCCTCTGGTTTAAAAGTTGCTTAGTTTTCATTGTTGTTAGCTTGATTCTTCTGTTAAGTTGCCTGATACTTTGTCTATCCTCCATGTTATGTTAGTCCTAATGTCTCTCTAAAAGTACTTGGCTCCATTTATTATTGAATCCTTTATTCACCTTGCAGGTCTTGATTTCCTTTTATGCTTTTGAGTCCTTCAAATTCTCATCCTATTACATTTTGAGGCTTGAGGATTCCCTACTACAAAATGGGACTCATTTTAGTACAATATATATTCTCAGCTGCTAACATCGGTGAGCAAAATGTCTTTGGAGGTAGAGTTTTTATGGTCAGGTAAGACAAAAGGCTGAGCTAGAAAATTCACAATGATGGAAAGACAGTTTGGTGGAGAAAGGTGAAGAGTTTTAAACATAAGGACAATATACCTTGCAAGGAATGGCGGTATTAACATCTGCATATTGATCCCTTACTGAAAATCTTAGATCCCCATCTATATGGTTGAAAACTTGGAAGAAATTGTTTAAAGAAATCAGCCACCTAACAGGATAAAGAAAAAGGCCTCAATTATCTGAAAATAGATTGACTATATTAAATAGGCAGTCATTAATAACTAGTAATCCGATTCCCTACTGACCCTATAGAGAAATGGTCACTTTACCATTAACATGGTACATCTTTTAAGTTTTAAAAAGACGTCTTAAAAAAGTTTTTGGCTAAGTCCTTGACATCTATATCTGTTGGGATCTGGAGGCTTTGTCCACTTTCTCCACCAGAGGGTGCACGAGATCTCCTGGGGGCATGAGCTGACTGCAACACCGGTCTTCCATCTGCTCATCAGGAAGCCCTATTTAAGGAGGAGGAGGCTAACACTTCCCTGCCAGAGTGTTTGCCAGTAATGGTAGAGCTAGACCTGAGCCAAAGAACCAGATCTGAATCTCTGACTTTGTGAACCTGCCTGACCCATGTTTCTCTCTGCCTTACAGATTGAGTCCTGTCTGAAGACCTGAAATCCTGGAGAGTAATCTCTGTCTGGAATCTGCCTGCCTGCACTCAGTTAAGCCTCTGCCCTCAGCCCTCTGCCTGCCGACTAGCCTCTGGAACCTCAAGGTTCCCCCCCTGCAGCTCCGTTCCACCCTTGAGCAGGTATTTAGTCCAACATCAGAAAACCTGCAGTTAACCTGGATCAACACTAACCTCTCTGTCCTCCTCAGTGGTGTTCCCCTCGTGACCTGTCTGCCGAACCAAGGACCAGTTCATACTTATTGTATAATTTGTAAATAAACCTTTGAACTTTTTCCCTGTCTCACGAGTGTTTCTGCATGTGGGTTAGACGCCTTGAAGCCAACATGACAATTTCCACTGTTAACCAACACAAGGATATTTATGAGTGTGAATTACTTACCTGATTTATCTGGCAACTTAATATCCCATCTTATGAATAATATGTTCATCATAGATTTGTCATAAACTTTTAAGCCCTTAGGCACATAACATCTCCATATGAAGTTTCATCATAAAGTGTTTTGTGATGCAGAGCAGCTGCTTGAGCGTTAGACATTTTATACATTGTAGTCACATCAATGCATTGAAGATTAAAGAATGATTTATCAACTTAATAAAAAAAAAAACATCTAAATTAACTACATCCTCAGTTCAGACTAGAGAGGAGGTCTTCAACAAGGGTCTACGACACCTAGGGGATCCATGGAGGTACTGCATGGAGGTCCCTAAAGTTTTGCTTGATTAGACTTTTTTTTTATATTCCCCCCTGCAATATTTTTCTTAAGTGAAATGTCTTTAAATACACATTAACATGAATTCAACACACTGTAGTAAACAGCTAACTGGAGGCAGAAGATGTCTTTCAGTCATCAATGCACACATTCAGCAACATACAGGAGCTCTTTCAAGCTGGGCACCATTTCATTCACAACACCTGTTCCATTAATGAGGAGTCCGAATCAGAAATACTTTAATAATCCCAAGGCAAAATTACTTTCGTTACATGACACCATCTGTAATAGAGTGACTATAGAACCAGTTTGATAGAAAACAATTTCATACTATAGATAATTAGGGGGTCCCCTCCCCAACTCGCCGTCAGTTTGGGGGTCCTTGGCCTGGAAAACTCTGAAGACCCCTACGATAGAGAATAAATTTGGATTATGCTGGATTCACAAGACAAAGAAAAAAAAATATGATTGAAATTATGCATGATGCATCCTTTTGACCCTCTCAGTACTTTTAATGGTATGTATGATAAATGTAATAATTGTTGGAAATTCTGGACCCAGCCACAATTTTAAAATGGTCTAAACATCATCAGGTGCCATTCTAGTTTGATAAAGCAGCACTGGGATGTTCATGGGAGCAAAAGTTTAAATGAATGGTACAGTTCAGAGGTTGAAAAAAAAAACTCCTGCAGAAAAGTATTGCGAAGTGGAGTGTCAAATGTTTAAATTCATAATGAATATATGAACTATTCCTTTCCTCTGAGCACCTAGTACATTTTTCAGCCACAGAAGTGAGTATATAAAGTCTATTTTCATTGCACTAAATGAAAAGTTATTTTAAATTAGGTGATATTTTTATTTTTTTGCTGAACCAGTTAAAATTCTTGCAGCTGCATTGTGCACAATCTAAAGTCAATATACAGGCAAGTTGTAAACACAGATAAAGAGAAGTTAAAATAAAAGCACAGATATCAATCTTCTCTTCGGTCTCAGAATCAGCTCTTGGGAGAATGCTTAAGTGAAATTAGCTTTCAGAAACAAGACCATGACATCAGAGACTAAAAGGTACAGAGGAGCCTAGAAAATATAATAATAATAAATAATAATAATAAATTAAAGAACTCAAAATTACTGTACACACTCATCAGTAGAATGCTGTTTGCTTGATTTCTGTCCTTTACTTGTTTGAAGTGGACTATTTTCGACTATTTTTGACTTGTGTCTGTCTTATCTATATCAAAGTACATAGGCATAAAATGGCACACAGAATAGATATTTCATATTTATCAAACCATATGAACCCATAAAAACAACTAAATTTCCTTAATAAATCACATCTTTGTGCACAAGTCAGCCAAATATTTAATTAAAGGAAGCATATATCTCACCCCCAAAACATAGCAGCCCCCTTAAAAATTTAAAATTTAGACATATGCCATGATGGGACGTGGGTATTACTATATGGATATGGATGTAAATAAAAGCAGTTGACAGCTAAATATGAATTCCTCCTCTTCTCAACAAAAAACATATTTTATACATTTTTGCAAAATTATAATTTGCTTTACCCCAGGGTGTTTAACAGCTGCAATTGATTATTAAAATCAAGGAGCCAATAATCTAAATAAGCTGCCAACCGACATATCAAGAGGTATGATGTGGATCCAGCCAGATGGCTTTTGCATTACTACAATTACGAAAAATAATCTTAATACTACAACATACCCCATTTAGCACATACAGTACATCCAAGAACAATGCTCTAAGATAGACATCTCAGCTGATTAGACCAGTCATCATCATGGGTCAGATAATTGTAGTAAATGTATTCCCTCTTCATTCTTCCATTTTCAACTTACTCCAGCAGAGCAGCATCCATCCTGCAGCTTTACTCATGAGTTTCACAGGGGTATCAAACCATTTACAGCAAGCAGTGTAAATTTTTTTTGTATTGATTTGAGAAAGCCCACATTTCCACACCATGTTTGTATTTGCGTGAAAGTTGACGTACACAAACCTGTCATACTGATTGATCTGTGTAGTTCGATTAGAATTCTATCCATCTGGAAAGGCTCCTATTAAAAGTGTTTGCAAAGGGGAGGAACATAACGTTCTTGGATCTGATTGGGTAAATCTCTAAGGCTATGTTCACACTGCAGGCCTTGATGCTCAATTCCGATTTTTTTTGTGTAATCTGATTTTTTCTTCGTTGCTGTTCACATTTCCAAATATATGTGACTTCTATTTGATCTCCTGTGTGAACTGCAGTCATACAACGCAAGTGCCCCGTATGCGCAATGGAGAGCGCAATAAGGTCACAGGCACTATATTCATGGAAGTTAAAATGGATGGTAGTGCCGGAGCGCATCTAGCGATCTTTCCCAACCATAAAAACACAATTTTTTTCTAGATGGTTAAACATCAATACTGCTCTCCGCATCATCATCCATCATGGTTGTTTTTTTTTCTTTCCGTTTCTTCATAGCAAGACCCAGAATAGTGACCTTTTTCGTTATTAATGCCGTTCAGGTTAGATGAATGCGACCCGGCCGTTAAGACACAGGTCAGATCAGATTCTTATCAGATTCAGGACAACATAGCCAAGTGGCCTGGATCGCATTGGAAAAAATCGGATCCGTGTTGTTCAGACAGCTATGAAAAGATCCGAAATAGGGCGCAGATGGGCCAAAAAAATCGGATTTGGGTCACTTCAGGCTGCTGTGTAAACGTAGCCTAAAAGACACCTGCCTCCCATGTCCAGTTTTTTTAGCCAATCGCAGCAGGAGCAGTAACAGCTGCGAGGTATCAAATTATTGATTTGTTTTACACCAGTAGAGTTAAGTGATAAATCAAACTTTTGCCAAATGACGTTGGGAGTAACGAGCAAACATCTTTCCCCTGCAAAGGTGCAAATCACTGCCATTTGCCTGTTTTTCGAAGAAAAAGAAGTAGAGGTCATTCCAGGTAAAACAGAGTGAATAGTGGAGTCTGGATGTTATGTACATAACGTGCCGCCATTGTTTGTTTTTGTTTCAGCCTGGTGCATCACTGCATTTGATGGGTTTGAAACATTTCTGTGTTTGAGCCTAATGGATCTATTGGCTTCTGGCAAGATTTATTTTCAGGAATTTAATTCACAAATCTTGTGACAATTCTTCTTGCTTGCAAGGTAAAACATACACAAGTTTAAGGCAAGGTGTGTACACAATCTTGATCAATTAGACCTAGAACAGATGACTTTTTCAGCATAAAAAGGACCTTAAATCCAGTTGTGACATTTTGTATCACAACATAAACCCCATCAATAATCTTTCGCTTAATTACATCTTTCTTAAAACATGCCATTGGATTACCAATTTTAAACACGGACCTCTGAGTAATGTTGTTTCTGTATTTTAGCCCTACATTTTAAGTATTGCACAAAAAGGACACCAGATATGACATAACTTCATTAAAATTTTTGATCCTGCACATTCTGTATTACTTCCCTTTTTCTCTGAAGTGGTGAAAAAAATAAAAAAGATGGCTTGGAAAAAGGGCGATGGATGGGAGTACACAGGGAGCAGCCAGGCATTGACACCATTATTTCTTCTCCCCCTTCCCTGTTTGATTACAGTCGTGTCAAAGCTGAGCCCCCTTAATTGTATTCAAGATAAACATGTCTCCCACTGATATTGTGTGTGTTGCAAAACTGAGGGAGAATCAATCAAAGAAAAGCCATGATCCCAGTGTTGTAGACCAAAAGGGAAAATATGAGGCATACAGACGTGAGCTTGGGGAGTATTAAGATTATACTTTTTCTTCTGTTAGTGGTTTTCAAAATCATATAATTTTTCTCTTATTCTGTTTCACTCTCACACATGTGATCATACAGACTAATCCCCATTATTTAGCACTTACATGATGTTTGTAAAAAAAAGTTGGATTAATC
Organism: Cyprinodon tularosa; assembly: GCF_016077235.1. Classification (NCBI taxonomy): domain Eukaryota; kingdom Metazoa; phylum Chordata; class Actinopteri; order Cyprinodontiformes; family Cyprinodontidae; genus Cyprinodon; species Cyprinodon tularosa. The sequence goes on along the minus strand of NW_024038862.1, from coordinate 148,800 downwards.
TTCTGTGGGGGAAATAGTGCACATACTCAAACACACACAGCACAATGTGGTTTTTGTCACTTTAAGGCACAGTGGAAATGTGCAAATATGTGCTCATCTTTTGTGTATTTGATAATATGTGAGTGTGTGTGTGTAGTGTGATGAGTCATATGTCAAATGTGAAGTGTGCTGTTACAAAAATGTAATGAAGGTGGCTCTGCCAGCAGTAAAGAGGATTCAGTGCAGGGTGGAGGAGCAGATTCAATTAGCTTTGTGGGAGCCATGAAATGGTGATAATGCAGGCGGGTAATGTCAACTGGCATCAAATCTGTCTTTTTTTTTTTTTTCTCGAAACAGATTTCCTCTCCCTCTTGTCTCGTTCTCTCTGCACCCTAACAGCTTTGTCCTTTACGTATTATGATGGTGTGAGTCTCCAAAGGTGCAAAACTCTAGCAGCAGGACATGCAGCCCCTGGCATTCATCAATGTAATTAGTGTTCAGCATGTGACCTTGATTCTCCCAAGGTAACTGTACAACTGTCATTGTCTTTACATAATATCTTAAACTGACTTTCTGCACTAAACCTTTTTTTTTTGGTGAAAGGTAAAAAGTGAAGATATGAGAATGGTACTGCTTGAGCTTGTGTTAACTTAACGGTGCAAGGAGGTTGTGAGAACACTGCAGTACTGATCCATTTATTTATACTTTCATTATGTGTTATTGCTGCAGTAATTAGTGCCACTGGAGGGTTATTATGTCTTTTAAGAAATCAAAGAGTGCTGTCAACAGTTAATACAGCTTAAAAAAGCGCTTTCTTAGGAGACATATCACCTTTTCTGCTAAAGGGATGGCTCTTTGTTTTATGATCATAAAAGCATTTACTGTGAATATGTTTATTTGTAGCTGGAATGTATGAGTTTCTAATTGGAAAATCTAAATATTAGGGATGGGATGAGATAAAATTTTTTTTAAACGAGTTACAGTTTCTGAAATTTTCTAACGGCAATTAATCACATTTTAATTAATTACCGATTAAATATACTCATGAGCACAGCAACAAATATATGTATTGTTTTTATTCAACTATTTATATTATTCGACCAACAGATTGGATGAAAATGATGATTTAGTAATGATTTTTCTTTTGGTTTTTAAAGACCCCTGATATATTATGAAACTTGTTTGAAGAACTTCTTCTTAAGATGTTTGAACAATACATGAATATTATAGCAATTTGGCCCAAAATATTGCAAAAAGGCATACAATATTGTTTTTAAGATTTTTGTATCTACTGTAAACTTAAATGAAAGTTTAATTTCCAAAACTGACAGAACTATGACAGTAGAACTGTGCATAACATCTGCTATTCAACATGCAACACACTTTACCAGGGAGCTTTTATATTTTCTAGATGAGAACTTGATCGCTCTGAAGCTTGTCTTCTGGCCTGATGTGGGCTGGCAGAGGGATTTGTGCTGTAACTGGACGCTGATATTAGTGTTGCAAACATCTGTGCATTCCACAATATGAGTTGAGTGAGATGGTTTTGAAACTTAAAAAACCCCAGTGGACCAACATAAGTGATGTTGTTTGTATGTCAGATTTAAAAGAAACCCAATAGAAATATTCCTGCTCTGGACTTTAGTATGCATGAACAAAGTGGGATTAATTGTGTTTTTTTTTCTATTTTTTTATGATTTGTTTGTTGTTGTTTTTTTTTTTTGTTTGTTTTTTTTTATCTGGCAAATCAAAATAATGAATTAAGATCACAGGCTTACAAAGTATACTGTATTTTCTTCTAAAAGCAGAGTTCGTACAGTAGTTCAGATTGGTTTTGGATGCCACACATATAAAGGGAAAGTTACCATGATAAACAATTACTTTAATCTTTTGACATTGCAAATGATGTAAAACATAATCTATTCATGGGATGTTTTTTATTACTTGTTGGGATGAATCAGGCCAACATTCCAGGAATGCGCTGCATTGTTGGGACATGTTCTCTTCTTGGTTAGAGGGTTGGGTTTAGGGCTAAACTGTGAACTCAGTTTAGATTCGGATTAGTGTTATGTGTATGTTATCTAAGTGGACTTGTTTTTATTACAGTTCGGGGACTTTAATATTTTTACACAGTCACGTTATGGGGGCCGTTTGTCAGGAATCCAGTTTGTGTCGTCTGTGCTTCGGTGTTTCTCTGAGACTGTGTTTTTTGTCTTTGTCTTTTGGCGGGAAGCCTTCCGGCTGACTGGAAGTTTTTGCCTTCTCCCCCCAGGAAGGATATTTTGTGTTCACACTGGGCAGGGGAAAATTTCCACATGATCCGTTCAAGTAGCGTCGGAATTCTAAGTGGCAGTCCGCACTCAAACTCCTCTGGGTCCAGCGAGTGTCTACCTTTCCGCTCTCCAACGAGTCCCCTCTTCACTGGATCAACCCACACTGACTGAATTCAAAGTGAGAGAAGAACCCCCCCAAACGTGAGTTCCTCACTAACATTATCCTTACGGCATCCAAGATTCCCACGGTACCTGAACTCACCTCTGTGAACTTCCCTCCTCCCTTCCAGTTCCGCTTCACCAGCCCTCTGAGTACCAGATCCAACCCCACACCCTTACCACAATAAACCTGTTAAACCTTTGCCTTGCTGTCTGAGTGGTTCTCTGAATTTTGGGTTAGATCACTTAAAAGCATCATGACACTGTTGTCCTTATGGGGGCCAAAATCCTGGTCCCATAATGGTAGAGTTATTTTCTTTGAGCCGGGGTTAGGTTTAGGACTAAGGTGTGAATTCAGTTCAGGCAAGGGTTTGGGTTAGGTATATGTTGGTAATAGTTAGGGTTAGGGTCTGGGTTAGGCTCTATAAAATGAATGCAAGTCACAAAGAAATGTCCCCATAAGGCAGGTTATGTGTTGGTAATAGGTTAGAGCAGGAGAGCCCTCCCCTTGAAGAAAAGTTCTCTTCTTGGGTTTAACGTTGTGTGTCTCTAAGTTCATCTCTCTATTTTATGCTTGGGTTTACATGCATAGAATGGAGAAAATACTGCTCTTAACTTCTAATACTGAATACTATTACTAGTTTGTACCACAAAACTAAGCCAGTCTAGTTGGTTTTGCAAACTGTAATAAGAATGGGCTCAACTTGATATTTTCAGATCCAAGCTTTGACTTTAAAAGCGAGTAAAATGCTGCTTAATCCAGAGATTTAAGCAAATGGACGAGAGGAATACCATTAACAGATTTATGTCGGTGTTACACTTTTTCCTACCTTGCACTGTTTGTAGAATGGAGCTGCTGCTCTACCATATTTAGAAAAGTCTTCTGAGGCGGATCTGGGATTTGTTCTGAATGCCCCCTGGAAGTGTTCCTAGGCAATGCCCCACCTGAAAGATGCCTGAGAGGAAGCCCAGGTGATGTTGGAGGGAATTTGTCTATAAACTGGGCTGGAATGTTGAGTCATCTGCACCTATGACCTAGTCCCAGATAAGCTAAAGATGCCAACTAAGTGTACAAGTGCAGTAAAGTTTGAACTGCATTTGAGTACATTCTGTAGCAGTGCTATAAGTGTCAAAGTTGTGTGAAATAGTCTTTATTACAGAATAGAATGTGTAAGGATATAACGCTGGAGCATATTTATCACCCAAAAACATTGCAGCTCCCTTTAAATATTGAAACATGAGACATATATGCTATGATGGGATGTGGGTATTACTATTACACAAGTTTAGATATGGATTGAAATATAAGCAGTTGACATCAAAATATGAATTCTTCCTGTTCTCAACAAAAAACACACTTCATAAATTTGCACAATTATACAATACTTAAAATTTTTTTCTTATTAGCTTTATCCTCTCCCATTCCAGGTACTGCTTCTACAGTAAGCAGGTGGCTGTAATTTGCCCCAGTTGGGATAGAGACAATGCAAAATTTCTAGCTGTTTCCTGTGAACACAGCCTGTTGAATTGAAGCTGTATTGAAGTATGTTTTCTAAAAAACAGAATGCCAAGTCCATTAAAGTGAGAAGACTTAATTTGTCACAGTTTCTCCTGGTGTTGGTGTAATGAGCAGGTATGTGTGTGATGAATGGCCTGACCTTTTCCTCCACTTTATTATCAAGTGTTCCTGGTAGAGTCATATGATTAATTTGTGGATGTCGTACATGCAGGAACAGACCAGGGAGCTGTAACCCCAATCTTTCTTGAATATGAGGTGGTTTTTGTCTCTGCAGAGACATTTTCTGATGTCCTGCAGCCATTTCTTTCAAAGTTATAACAGAGGCACAGCAGTCTAGGAAGCATAGGAAGTTTTTCACTAAAGCTCTGTACAAAAGTCTCACAAAAGGGAGACTAAAGATGTGGAAGTCACGTAAATGTTTGATGAGTGACCAAAATACCATATTTTATGCTAGACATTCTGAACCATATTCTGCCCTGCTGCGTAATGACTTGATCATCAGCTTTAGCTCAAAAGTTCAAGGTACACATTTAAAAACTTTTTATACACTAAGACGAGGAACATATTTTCAATACACTGTTCCACCAAGTCTTAAACACCCTAAGTGCCCTGATGTTTTATAACAAGAAAAAAAACTGTAGATAAACCATGTTGTATGTAGTTATGCAAAATTTTTTTTCTCTTTTTAAATTTTACTAGTTATCACTAGCCACAATTTTTATCATTTACACTGATAACTATGTTTGAACTGTGCTTAACTGCCTCCAGAAAGCCTGGCGTGGAAGTTAAATTGTGTTCCCCTGTTCAATTTATAAAATTTACTGCTGAGGACTGCATGTTGGTAAAGTCAGCTGGTCAAAATATAGTGGTATTAATTTCTACTCCTGTGTACCATGCAGGAGTGTTTTCTTCTAATTCCAACATATAACTTTGAGTATTTGGCCCTTTTCAGCATTAATCTAAGTGAACTCAGTGAGCAGTGTTGGGATGTCAGTAAATAGTTAGGTCTTTATACTTGTTACTTCTCCCAAAATTTTTATATTAAAGCTATCATTGCATAATTGAAGCAACTACAGTGTTTTGTAACTTTGTGGGCACTTGTGGGCAATTTACTTGTTATTGTGATTTTAGATACAACTGGGAGTTCAGCAATGAAATAAGAAATTATTAACATTAAAATATTAATCAATTCATTGATTAGTGATAGGGACTACATTTATGGAAAAAGAACTACACACCATTTTGGTCTAAATGGGGAGGGCAAGTAAGTCATGACATCTAATAAAAATATGTTTATTTAGATTTAAATGTCTTTTTTCAATGTTTATAGGTAAGAACAATCAAGCCAACTACTAACTTCATCAACTGGCTATAAAATAGAGATGCGCCTTTTAATTTTTTTCATTCCGATAGGCTGAGGGTATCGGCCCGATAGCCGATATCTGATCCAATTCAACTTTTAAATGAATTAACCATATATCTAGCCATGTGAGTGAAGGCTTCGGGCTCGACATAAACATAAATAAAAAAAAGTTAAAAAATGACTACATAACAGATATAAATGTGCTTGATTTTATTTACAAATAAATATAAAGCAAAAAGATACAAATAACTCTTCCATGTGATATATATATATATATATATATATATATACATATATATATATATATACATTTATATATATATATATATATATATATATATATATATATATATACACTCACCGGCCACTTTATTAGGTACCCCATGCTAGTAACGGGTTGGACCCCCTTTTGCCTTCAGAACTGCCTCAATTCTTTGTGGCATAGATTCAACAAGGTGCTGGAAGCATTCCTCAGGGAGTTTGGTCCATATTGACATGATGGCATCACACAGTTGCCGCAGATTTGTCGGCTGCACATCCATGATGTGAATCTCCCATTCCACCACATCCCAAAGATGCTCTATTGGATTGAGATCTGGTGACTGTGGAGGCCATTTGAGTACAGTGAACTCATTGTCATGTTCAAGAAACCAGTCTGAGATGATTCCAGCTTTATGACATGGCGCATTATCCTGCTGAAAGTAGCCATCAGAAGTTGGGTACATTGTGGTCATAAAGGGATGGACATGGTCAGCAACAATACTCAGGTAGGCTGTGGCGTTGCAACGATGCTCAGTTGGTACCAAGGGGCCCAAAGAGTGCCAAGAAAATATTCCCCTTGATACAAGGCAGGATGGATCCATGCTTTCATGTTGTAGACGCCAAATTCTGACCCTACCATCCGAATGTCGCAGCAGAAACCGAGACTCATCAGACCAGGCAACGTTTTTCCAATCTTCTATTGTCCAATTTCGATGAGCTTGTGGAAATTGTAGCCGCAGTTTCCTGTTCTTAGCTGAAAGGAGTGGCACCCGGTGTGGTCTTCTGCTGCTGTAGCCCATCTGCCTCAAAGTTCGACATACTGTGCGTTCAGAGATGCTCTTCTGCCCACCTTGGTTGTAACGGTTGGTTATTTGAGTCACTGTTGCCCTTCTATCAGCTCGAACCAGTCTGGCCATTCTCCTCTGTCCTCTGGCATCAACAAGGCATTTCCGCCCACAGAACTGCCGCTCACTGGATGTTTTTTCTTTTTCGGACCATTCTCTGTAAACCCTAGAGATGGTTGTGCGTGAAAATCCCAGTAGATCAGCAGTTTCTGAAATACTCAGACCAGCCCTTCTGGCACCAACAATCATGCCACGTTCAAAGTCACTCAAATCACCTTTCTTCCCCATAACTGATGCTCGGTTTGAACTGCAGGAGATTGTCTTGACCATGTCTACATGGCTAAATGCACTGAGTTGTCGCCATGTGATTGGCTGCTTAGAAATTAAGTGTTAACGGGCAGTTGGACAGGTGTACCTAATAAAGTGGCTGGTGAGTGTCTATTGCTGCAATCAATGACACTTCAAGGACCAGATCATTATCACACCTAACATAAATTCCCAAAATTAATTAGTATGCAGTTTGTTTGCCAAAAAAAGTCAGTTAATTATCATTTTTTTTGGTTCAACAGCAATGATAAAGAAATAATCTCTTGCGCAAGAGCAACAGCAGACAAATAAAAACGTTTTGACTGATATAAATGATAATAGACAAAACAAAGTTAACAAAAAATAAATGAATAAAATGTCAAGTATGTTCTTAAATAATAAAAAAGTTACCTTAAACCGGATAGAAAAAAAATGAAATTTTATGTTGAATTATTAGGTCTAAAATCTATGTAATTATATGTAAAGCTCTATTTGAAAATATTAAACTACTTTAACCAGTACATAATTTTATATTCCACTCTTCTTCCTCAATGCTCCCATCACTTCTTAAAGCCTGTGATTCCCTGCTACTCTGTTTACAAAGTCACTGATCACATTACTGTAAGACATATTTGCTGATACAAATCACTGCAAGCCCACTCCATCATTCTCCTACCGCAGAAGTTCTCAGGTAGTTCTTTATTAATTTGAGTTTGGAAAAGCTCCGCCCTGCAGATTGATCAGTCACAGTAAGGATGCAGGCCATCCTCAGAGCTACCCATAGATTTGTCAGATTTCATTTTAAGATAGGTGAATAAATGAGGTCATCTGTGCTTTAGGATGTCTGGAAACAGGTTTTCATTTTGGAAACCAGTACATTATCATCACTATCAGACTATATTCCGATGATAAGTTGGTGTCAGAGAAGTTTTCACTGGTCTCTCATCTTCTGTGTGTCAATCTAGCCTTGTGCATAAGTAATCATTTTTACATTATTTAATGAATATCGATATAAAAAGTGCACATTTTATCATGAAATTGTGGTTTTGTTACTATTTGTACATGGAAATTATAGATGTATCAAACACAAACAATTAATTGTTTTTGGGAGCTCCCCTGGTGGGGCCAATCTCTTATTTCGCTCTCCCCTTTGATCTGCCCTGCTTGTATAACAGAGTAACTATCTGCAATGACAAAATTCCTTCTTTTAAAATGGTATGTTAACACAATAGCAGTTCTAAAGACAGACATAAGAATGCATGCTTAACCTTGAGACTTAGCATTTTTTTTTTCTTATTTTTTTGACATCTAAAATGCACATCCTCTCTAAACTGTAGTTGACAACTGCTGACAAAAAAAAGGTTTGATTAATGTTTCTCATACTTTTTTATTCGTCCATTTTTCTGTTGCAATGAAGTACAAATTTGTTTTAAGGCACCTTGGCAAGCTATATTGTTTTCTTACAAAGAAACATCTGGGAAAACTGGATCAATGAAGGCCCACAATCAGCATGAACAATGAAAAGAAATTTTCTTCGACTGTCCACATATCGAACACCTTCTTGTTATTGCCAGAATAGGGAGTGAATTGTTAACACTGTGTTTTAGACACACACTAAAATCTTCTGTGCACCATTAAATGGACTCTTTTCTAATTAGTACGTCACAAATATTCCTAAATAGGAGCGACTTTGTGTAAAAAAAAAAAACAAGAATTTTGTTCACTAATTTCTTTAAAAAAAAGTCTATTGTATTTTTAAGATATAATTTAAAGTATTTCGAGATTAAGTTCAAAGCATGACAGGAAGACATTGGCAAGTATTTTTCATAAAGCACAAAAGAAGAACCATAAAAGAAGATGGTAACACAAGGCGCTTAAACAGGAATTTAGACAAGAGGCCATTAAAAAGAAACTATTGACCCCGCAAAAAAAGGAGAAATACTTATTTTAACTAAAGTTACTATGGAGAAGACAATTTAAAACTGCACAACAATTTGCAGTTTAAAGTGTTTGAATTGAGGAAGTGTTATGCTAAAGAAGAAAAGAATCAAATTCATTGAGGTTACAATCAAATATTGGAAAAATGAATAATAATAAACATACACTTAAATTGACTAAATTAGTTAACGATTATTTCAATAATTGATTAGTCCAATTAATTGTTTCAGCCCTGGATAAAATACATGAAATATATTAAATATTTAAGTGACATAAAAGATCATAACTATAAAGCTAAAAAAATATAGCAAGTGAAATGATTCTATATGCATTTAATTTAACCAGGCTTTTATAGCATGATTTCCTTGGGAATTGTCAAATGTGGTTTCTGTCATGATTGGTTTTATATCAAACCCACATGCAGAACACAACGGAGGCTGAGTAAAAGTTTAACAGAGTTTATTTAAGATATTGACACACAAAAACATGACCTGGATCTGGAACAGGTCCGGGTTGGGTTCACTGAAGTCTGCAGAGATGATAGTTTGATTAGCTGGGCAGGCAGATGATTAATGAGTCCTTTTAGATAATTCTGATTCTACCTTGACGGGGTCCAGGCTTCTCTTGTGAGAGAGGGAACCGTTGGGTCCAGAGACTGTTGGTTCAGCAGAGTGCACAAGCAGCTGCAGCGTCTAACTTCTGACTTTGAATGGCAGACCTTGATCAGAGTTTCCAGCTCTTCACAGAGAGCAGCAGGGGAAATCCAAATAGGAATCTTCAGGTTTGGCTCACCAGGGCTGGAAGGCAGGTTAAGCTCATCCAGAGCTTCAGGCTTGAGACAGGTTTCCTGTGAGCAAAGACAGAGGAAGGTTAGAACCAGTTTTCTCACTTAGAGACAACTTAGATTCTTTCAGGGAACAGAGGCTCAGGTTGCTAACCAAACTAAGGTCAACACTGCGGCGTTGAAGGAAGGTCTGGCAGCTGCTTATGAAGGGAAGGTCTCCTGATGAGTAGATGCGTCTCAGGTGTGCTGGAGGGCTCCAGCCCAGGAGACCCACGGCGCACTCTGCTGGAGGAAGGTGGTACATCCCCAGATCCCAACAGTTTTCATCCTATATACTGTATAATTCAAATGAGATTAACATGCACAGGACTTTATGACTTTGTGTGTGAACTAATCTGACTGTATGATCTGGTTGAATAGTCACTGTAAAGTGCCTTGAGATAACATTTGTTGTGAATTGGCACAATACAAATAAAATGATTTGAAGTGATTTGAATTGTGTAGGGAAGGTACTTCATGAAGCTTCACCCACTACTTGGCCAACCGAAAATGCTGTAAAACCAAAAATGTAAGTAATTCTGGAATAAAATAAATATTCCTAATCGCAAAAAGCCAACAAAAAAAGTCTTAGATTGCCCTTAAAAATATAAATTTACAGCATATTTAAAATACAAACACTTGTTAAGGCTTTCATATACGGCTGGGTAACTTTGCAGGACTGCAGCTCTTACCTGTAGGCATTTTGTACAACCATGTTCCTCTGTAATTCTGTCATTCCGTATGATCGAACTGAGAAGCAAAAGACAGATAAGACTAAGAGCCATTTTCGATTGTTCACAGGCAGGAAACCACATAATTGTTCAAGGAATCAGCGTGTGTTCAAGCTGTCTGTTCACTACCGTCCAAGAAAGAAAAGCACCTCACAGCACCTCACAAAAAAAGGTTATCACAGTGGTGATCCATGACAGAGAACCTGTCAGACTGAAGAGGCTCCAATGGATGGAAAGGGAATAAACATGACAGAAGAGATTCGTTGCATCTCTTGGAATCTGAATTCTCTTGCATGTTTGGCACAATGCTGAGCTTCATGTCTGTCCAATCTGCTCTATTTATTACATTTGTCTTTCCTTGCAAGAACATTCTGTGTACAGTTTAAGCTTAAACTGCAGAAAAGGGAAGTAAAGTGGCAACCAAAAGTGCTGACAGCATTGAGCATGATAAAACTGACAAAATGAAAATAGGACAATGGAAGATGTACACAAAGCTTATATTATGTTCCAATCAGGGGAAAAAAAGCTGACTGAAAACCTATTTTCAGGCTTTTCATGTTCTGTGGGAAATAATAATTTGCATTTCATTTCAATAATATCTTGAAAGCTTTTCCCATACTAGGATATGCCTAGGCACTCATAAATAATTAAATCTTTACTCTAATGACTTCAAATACTTCAAATAGCATTTTTTTCTTCTTTTTTTTTTGTATTTGCTTTAAGAATAATTGGAAAATAATCTAAAGGTATTCTTCTAGTGTTTCTTTCTTTCGCTGATTTTTATGGCAGGTGGGGGCAATTTTTAAGAAGTGTTACTAAATCTCTCCCAACATCAAAACAATTATTTTTTAAAACATCAAAATATGATGAATTATCATGTAGAGAACTAAGAAATAATACAATAGCTTAAAAATAAAAACATTATTGGGTGTTTTTGTTAGTTTATTCCAGTTATTCCAGCTCTCTGTGTGACTCGCAGCTTTTTCAATAATTTTCCCATTGTAGCATGAAACTCAAATGTATTTAATGAGAATTGTGAATGTGGTATTTTAACACAACTTAGAACAAAATTGTGAAGTGTAATGAGCATAGTTTTAAATTCCTTTTAAAACAAAGTGTTGACTTTTATCAAGCCCTTTACTAAACCCCTTAAATTACCCTTTACAACAATTATAGTTGCATGTCTTTTGGGATTTGTCCTCACAACCTTATCTCATACAGAAATAGACATTCGTTGTTGCATAAATACCTAAAGTACGGTGGCCCTACCTGCCAATAATTTTCAATTGGAATTTACATAATTCAACTTAGACTGGTCTTTAAAATAACCTTTTTTAACCTAAGCCCATCTATTGTAGCTCTTGTTGTATTTGTCATTATTCTGCTAAAAGGTTGACTTCTATCTAAATTTTTAATCTTTTCCTGATTTTATACGTAGCTCCATCTTTGACTAGTTTTCCTATCCCTGCTAAGAAAAGCACCCCCATAGCATTATTCTGTCAGCATATTAGTTGATCTTTGAACTGGGGTGCCCTCTATAGCTTCCCACAAACTGCAGATGACTTTTCTTTTACATTCTTTCAAATATACACTCACCGGCCACTTTATTAGGTACCCCATGCTAGTAACGGGTTGGACCCCCTTTTGCCTTCAGAACTGCCTCAATATTTCGTGGCATAGATTCAACAAGGTGCTGGAAGCATTCCTCAGGGAGTTTGGTCCATATTGACATGATGGCATCACACAGTTGCCGCAGATTTGTCGGCTGCACATCCATGATGCGAATCTCCCGTTCCACCACATCCCAAAGATGCTCTATTCGATTGAGATCTGGTGACTGTGGAGGCCATTTGAGTACAGTGAACTCATTGTCATGTTCAAGAAACCAGTCTGAGATGATTCCAGCTTTATGACATGGCACATTATCCTGCTGAAAGTAGCCATCAGAAGTTGGGTACATTGTGGTCATAAAGGGATGGACATGGTCAGCAACAATACTCAGGTAGGCTGTGGCGTTGCAACGATGCTCAATTGGTACCAAGGGGTCCAAAGAGTGCCAAGAAAATATTCCCCACACCATGACACCACCACCACCAGCCTGAACCGTTGATACAAGGCAGGATGGATCCATGCTTTCATGTTGTAGACGCCAAATTCTGACCCTACCATCCGAATGTCGCAACAGAAATCGAGACTCATCAGACCAGGCAACGTTTTTGCAACGTTTTTCCAATTTCGATGAGCTTGTGGAAATTGTAGCCGCAGTTTCCTGTTCTTAGCTGAAAGGAGTGGCACCCCGTGTGGTCTTCTGCTGCTGTAGCCCATCTGCCTCAAAGTTCGACGTACTGTGTGTTTAGAGATGCTCTTCTGCCCACATTGGTTGTAACGGGTGGTTATTTAAGTTACTGTTGCCCTTCTATCAGCTCGAACCAGTCTGGCCATTCTCCTCTGACCTCTGGCATCAACAAGGCATTTCCGCCCACAGAACTGCCGCTCACTGGATGCTCTTTCTTTTTCGAAACATTCTCTGTAAACCCTAGAGATGGTTGTACGTGAAAATCCCAGTAGATCAGCAGTTTCTGAAATACTCAGACCAGCCCTTCTGGCACCAACAATCATGCCACGTTCAAAGTCACTCAAATCACCTTTCTTCCCCATAACTGATGCTCGGTTTGAACTGCAGGGGATTGTCTTGACCATGTCTACATGCCTAAATTCACGGAGTTGCCGCCATGCTTAGAAATTAAGTGTTAACGAACAGTTGGACAGGTGTACCTAATAAAGTGGCCGGTGAGTGTAGAAACTCTAACATGAAAGGGAGATTTGTTCAACGTATCACTAATATTACCTTTTATTAAATGTACCCACCTGAGATGTGGTTTCCTGTTGCCCAATTAGGATGACCATATGCCTTGGATACTCATTTTATAAATTTTCTCCAAAATTACAGCTTTGTTTTATGCCATATGCTTTCTAATTTCCCATGATTAAGTAAACAATGTCCCACCAGATGTTTAAAGCCTGAGATTATGTTACAGGTTTATAAGAAAACTGTATTTCAATTATATTTGGTAAGCTTCTAGATCTTTATGGTCGTCCATTGTTTAATACTTTTCTATAACAAAGCACTGGTGTACTCAACAGAACAGCAGGATTATTTAGAGTCTAGTAATACAGGAAGACGGCAAAGAACACAATGTATGCTTTGTAGAATGTATATACTCCTTAAAATTAGAGAATTACATATAATTCCAATATAGTACATTGATATTGGTTGCTGTAAAATGACATGATGTAAAAAAAAAAGCTGAAGGGTTGTGAATACTTTTGAAAGACACCATGGCTATCCACTTGATTTGCTTCTTAATTCCAGCAGACAGGAGAAAATGGGGCAATTGACACATGCATGCTAATATTCAGGTAAATGTTTCTGCAAAGTCATGGCCAGGGCTGTAGCCTCAAGGGATGTCTTACATTATTTAACAGTAATGAGCCATGCAGCGTGCGCCAGGTCAGGAAGTGGTCATGGGAAAAAAAAGGAAAGAGAGATTATGAGGGTGACTTCCTTCAGCAGATTTATAGATATTTTAAAGTTAAAAACTGAAATTATATCATAAAAAATCCTATTGGTTCATTTTTTTTAAATACCTTACCAAAGAGGTGTCAAAGGAGGCATAAAGTAAAGGTTTACATTTTTGCTTGTTAAGGTGAAATTAATAAAAAAAAATTAATTGTTTTTTCTTAAATACTGAACAAAACACAAGATCACTGTGAGGGGGGTGCTTGTAAAAAAGCATCTAAAAACTCAGTTTATTTAAGTAGTGCTGGCCAGGTTGGTAGAAGGCAAAGACTTAAGGGATTAACAAAAAAAGATGAGTCAGTCATATGAAACCACAAATTTCACAAACAATAGCAGGTAAAGAGAACTTTACAAGTTAATTACTTTGGATCTTCAGCTCTTGTTTCGAAAGTGTACACCTATCTGTACTGACATGACTTAAATCATATCAGCAGTTGTTTGCCTGAAAACAGGCTTTTTAGAGGAGGAGCAAGTTGTGTCGGGGGTGGAACAAGGCAGTGAAGGAAAAAGATTACTTGGTTTGTGGGTTGTCATGGCATGGGCCGTGTTCCAATTCAGTGGCTGCGTCCGCTGAAGACCAGGTTTGTCAGCTGATTACTTCATAGCACGGAGCTGTGGCCTGTTTGGATTTAAAGACTCCTTCCTATGCTGCCGACAAATGTAGACTTCTTCTCGCCCAGTTGGAAGGAGAGCTCCAGTGTATCCTACATAACATTTAGTTAGTTCATTCTTTACCTTCTTTGAATAAGCTACATTACAAAAAAGCAACATTACAAAAAAGTTTTCTTTTGCAGTGCAGGATTCCTATAATTTGCATGCTCAGATAAAGGTTTTAAATGTTTGGGCATAATTTGAGCATAACAACTAACCGATTGCAAAGTGATTGCTGCAAATTCGGCTAGTTGTAATTGGTTGCCAGCTCTGTCTCTTCACGGCAACCACCCATCTCTTGGTTCCGCGTATTGTTCAAAACAGCTTTTAAAGCAAATCTGGTTAACAGGATTAGTGTTTTTTGTCGTTTGGTTTCTCCTTTTATTTTACCTTCACATGCATACCTTCTTTATTAGACTGTCAATCATAATTCCATACCCCACAACACTGTATCACTGGCCTGATATGAACATTTGTTGTACACTCCTGTTAAAGAGCATCCAGCATATTTCCCATTTGTAAATGTAAAGCTATGTCATATTTTGGAATTGCTTTTTACATAGAGTTAAAGCAAACCAACATTGTAATTAGTTAGCTTTATAGATGGCAGTTTTTTAATGGATCTTGTGACCTTCTAAGTTTCCTGACGCTTGCCACACAATTAAGAACCCGACCTAAAAACGATATTGATCTTATAGAAACTTCATGTTTCAAAATGTCAAAGTTTTGTTTTAATTAATGTGACCTTCACAATCAACATAGTGCATTAATGAGCTTTTTCTCCCCGCTTTAATGTTTGAACACAATCACTTAGGCTAAAGAAGCATAGCATGGCGAGTGACGAAGCATATTTCTAGAAAGGTAAATGTCTGACTTTGATCTATGATTTTAGATAACCCCTGACCTGGATGTTTTATCATTTTATCGTATCTCCCACATCCTAAAATTACTCATCAATCATTTATTCAGAGTGTATTTCATGTTGCCAAGATGAACATTCACAAAATTAATGTCTGTAATTATTCTGTACCCTAGACAAAAGTAATGCCCCTGTCCACTTTGCAGTATGTCGTGCAAAGCCTTTGACTATCAGCACCACAGAGATCTGTTGCTGCACTTGGCAAAATAATGGACTTGGCAGAAGGAAATAAAACAAAGTGGAATTTGCATTACATGAGTCAAACATTAAATATTCATATGGAGAAGTTTTATGGACCCCACACGTACTGTAGCTCTTTGAAAGGGATTTGTTCAGGGGAGGGACCATGGAAGATAGAAGGTCTACATCTACTCCTCTTCCTTGTAATACATTAACATAAAATTCTATTATGGCACCTTATTATCTTCCAAAAGTGCATTTGATGCATAAATGAGCATTTAAACATGAAGTGCCAGAGTTCAATTGCCCTTATCCTGTCAGTGATGGTGGGAAATTACTCTGCTGTACTGTACAAGCTTAGCTGCCCCCAATATATAGTCATATCCTCAGTCCTTTGCTGACTTAAATAAAGATAAACTCCAAAACTAAACAGTTCATGTGTGCAATCAACAGAGTTTAATAATTACTTTCTGTCTCTATATTAGCTATTAACTGAAGGAATGTTTAAAATAGCATGAATTTAGGATGGCAGGCTTTTCTTTTATGGAGAAATTTACACATTGAATTCCATGTTAAATTTGATCTATTCGTTTTATAACATTATTTCAATGCCTATTACAGTGTTTATGTGTTCACCACAAATTGTTTTTTGTTAAGACAAGTAAGTACCATTTGTGTATTCACCTTCTCCTGACGGATCATAAATAACTTGTGCCCATTGAGAATACAAGGAGGCCCTGAAGTACAATCCACCGACATTGGGTGGTTTACATTTCCCTGTATAATAAATATACAAAGCAGCCTCAGGCAATGGCAGAATTAATAAATACACAAATATAAAAGATAAGGGTTTATGTCAGTTAAAAAAAGCTTTATGAAGTATTTATACAACAGCCAAACCCGTCTGTGAAGAATGTTGTTCTGATCCAGAGCAGCAGTGGTGTTTTCGTGTTAATGCCCACACAATTCTTTGGGTCTTATCTATTCAAAAGCCAAGCATCTTATCTGTGGCTTTAAAGTTGTAGGGAAACGGTCATTCCAACCGTTGCATTCCCGAATTCTCCCGATAGGTACACGACTTTACACTAATGAATAAAGTGATTGGTCGTTTATCAAGAGGGCAGGATTGTTATGGCGGAAGGTTTGCAAGCAAGTTTGATTGTGGCCGGTGTCTTGGAAGCATCTTGCTAACCAGTTAGCAACTTAGTGCTAGTAGGTCCCCAATGGGAAATTACATTGGGACCAATAGCACTAAATTGGTGACTTAGAAATGACACTGTCAAGGAACGCTATGGAGAGCGGAAACATGCAAGAGGAGGAGAGTTTTGTGTCGGAGGTCATGGATGAGTCTCCTCCATCATACATTTTTTATTTAGAGTAGGAAAGTGGGGACGAAGATGTTGTAGAAGAGCATGCCAGGGCGGCAGAAGCTTGGTTTGGTGTAGAAGGCTTACAGCCGTGTTTGAGCCCTTGCCTCGCAACGCTGCCAGTTCCTTTAGCTCTACGCCTGTCGAAGACACAGACCTCCATCCCCATGAACACTGGGACGGAACTCAATGGTAAGTAAATGATTCTTGTCTTATTTTAGCCATTGTATCAAGATGCTATGATCAAAAAATTTTGGTTGACAGATGACCCGATGATATATGATTGCTTCAGAGCAAGCAAAAAATGCTTCATAATGAGATTCTCTATCTATCTATCTATCTATCTATCTATCTATCTATCTATCTATCTATCTATCTATCTATCTATCTATCTATCTATCTATCTATCTATCTATCTATCTATCTATCTATCTATCTATCTATCTATCTATCTATCTATCTATCTATCTATCTATCTATCTATCTATCTATCTATCTATCTATCTATTTGACTGTATGCATATTGTGGTCTGAAAATAATGCTGCTGTCAGTCACTGGTGTAAAATACATTTTGTGTATCTCATGTACCTTTTGAACCTGTGTTTCATGCCCTACCTTTCAAAAGCAGGTGTTTTTTAGAAAGCTAATCATACTGTGTCCACCTGCTTTTAATTCAAGTGAGACATTTTTCAAAGACCCGTGGGCTGCCTGTAAAGGCCAAGGATTATACTGAATAAGAGCAGAACACATGGTTGCCACAGAGAGGATGCACGTTGCCTCGCACAAAACAGATGTGCACAGCAACAGACCAGTACCTTTTATCTCTTTGCAGTGCAGTCCATCAAGTTTGAGGAAGCTGTAATGAGCAGAGCTGCTTCTTGGGGAATGCTTGTTATGTTTCTGTCAGTAAAGACCCTTCCATCATATTATTTGAACAACAAATTTTAAAAGAATCATGAGTTTTCGACAGGAAAAGGTTATAGGATGCATGTTCTTCTTTATAATTAAAAAAATGGTCTGTAGTTAACAGTTAGAATTTGAAACTATGAGACAGTTACGTCAAAAAGCATTTGCAGAGGGGCATTTAACATACCTCGACAACATTTAAACCTCTTAAATAATTTAACATTTTTTGTATTACTTGTACACTGCTCAACAGCTTTAAGAAACAACTTGAAAATGTAACAGATCTCAACTAGAAAACGATCGAACTGGGTGTGCATACACTGCAGATATGGGATGGATAATGTGTTAGGAACAAAAGGCTGCAACATAATTAGATAAAAATGAAAGTATGAGCACACAGAGGGCTAAACCTACTTACAGATATATGTCATGGTTTTGGTTCTATATTAAGTTTTCTCTTTGAGATTTTATTGTTTTTATGTTCATTTTGTGTTATTCTAGGTTTTTTTTTAATTGTATTTGAGTTCTTATGTATTTCTTGTCCCTCTGTTGCCCTCTTGTGTCAGTCTCCTTCTCCCCAAGCCTCCGTCTAGTAGATTCCTCTGTCCACACCTGCTCCCAATCTGCTGATTAGCTGGTCTTTGTTTCTTTCTCTATTCAGTCACTGTTTCTGGTTCCTCGCTGTGTCATCATTTCTTCCCCTTCAAGTGAGTTCACTGGTTTTTCTGTATTTTTGCTTCTGTTGCCTTTTTGGATTATTAAGCTTGCAAGTAACCACCTCAGCCTTCATTTCTGCATTTGGGTCCTCAAACCTCCACCCAACCGGACATAATAGGCCAAAGCAGTAGGCTAGTCCAATTTCTAAAATGTCATTAATTCAACACAGTATGTAATACAAGTAAGTAGTACTGTCCACCAAAGTATGATCTTGGTGGAAAAAAAGTTTTTCTTTTTCCAGATATTATTAAATAAATACAACGTAGCATGAGTTGTGCATGGATTGTGTGCGCAACCCATTTTCAGAGGCTTTGGTCCTTGATGTGCCCATCTCAGGTTCGAGTCGCAGCTTATTGACCTTAGCTGCATTTTTTCCCCCTCTTTCTCTCTCTCGTCACATTTCATGTCAGCCTACTTTCAAAAATAATAAAATCAAGGCCTCTAGAGCTTAAAAAAATCTTAGGAAAAATAAAGTTTATTTTAGAGTAATTCCAGCTTTAGAAGGCTTTTAGAGAACAAAACAGTGACACACCAAACGGGTCATGGATAAATCTGTGGTGATGCCTAATGCATGGTTTGGGTATAAAGTGTGGCCTAATTAATTGAAAATAAAGAAGATGGCACATTTTCAAATCTACCAAGAATTGAATTTCTACCTAAACTGAAAGACTAGGAGGCACTAACAAATAAGCTTCCAAGCCCATTGTAGGACTCGAATAGGAAAACGTCTAGACATTACTTACACTTAGATTTAGACATACTTTATTGTCATCTTGTATACACAGAGTGTAAGATAATGAAATATTGATACATACAGCTTTACAACAATGAAAGAGCAGTCGCGTAGCAATGAAATGAACATTTCCATTTATAAAGTGCAGATGTAATTGAATGAAACAGTGTGGGAGAAAAACATGTTTCAAAAGACATAAATGTGGAAGTTCAGAGCAGTGAAAAAATAAATAAAATATATATGGTGCAAAATGCAGTAGAAACACTGAGTTAAGTTCTATTTTGGAGATTCACCATGTGGTGCAAGTATGATGTTTACAGTGTGATGGGGAAAATGCTGTCATGCTGTTACAAACTCTGCTGGTCCTGCAGCATGACATGTCTTTTATGGAGAGAAGTGAAGTCCAGATGATCCTCTCTGCATTTCTCACCACTCACATTCTTCCAGTCTGAGGCGCTGCAGCCTCCACACCACACAGTGAGACAGCTGGTCAAAATGATCTCTATAATGCTTCTGTTACATTTTTTCTATTTTCTGTTAAATCTGTTTATCTGATAATCCTCAAAACCATTTTTTTGGGAAAAAAAAAATGGGAAGAATTTGTATTTTACAGGAGGACAGCCTAAAAAAAACTTTAAAAAATTAATCAATAAGAGAAAAAGTAGATTTACAGAGTGTCATGGAGCGCGACAGATGGACCTAGTATTCAAAATGAGACAGTCAGTAGGAAAGTTCAATACGTTTATTAAAATAAAAACAAACAAACTGAAACTAAAGTGAAGCTGCTAGGATCTTCGGCTCACGGATGCTGCAGGGTGGGGCACCGCCCAATCTCTGACACTCTGGTTTAACAGTTTAGTCCATCACCCTTGAAGGGGGTGCGATCCAGCCGATGGGCTGACAGCTGACGCGGCGTGCATCACCCAGAGTGTCCCCGGTGCTGCAGCTCTTGAGGCTCAGCAGGAAGCCTATCTAGCTCAGGGATACAGAACAGGCAGGAACAGACAGATGAAACAGGATCCAGGTTTCCAGACATCCTAGTGCTCCCAGGGAGGTTTAGAGTCCAACAGAGTTTGGAAGCATGACCAGGTGGACATGCACAAGAGCAGACAGGATCAGGTGCAGAAGGGCAGGCTCTGTGGAAGGGGGTAGAAAAGACAGGACGTGGAACCAGAACTTGAGCAGGACCTTTAAACTGGTCTCCTCCTTGGAGCCAGGCTTACGGGGATAAAAACTGATCTTTCCCGTGTATAGAGCTAAAAAACCCAGAGGACTCAGCAGGGGAGGAACAGTGGACGATAGGAGACGAGACAGACACAAAAACCCTCTTTCCACTGGCCGCCAGGATCCAAGACATGAACCGTGGAGTTAGCTGAACAAACTCAACACACAGACTAACAGAAAACAAATACAAAACGGAAAGCAAAACAATGATGTGGTCCTGAATGCTCTGGCTGAACAGAATATAAAGCAAAGCAAACAGGTGAGAGGAAAAAATGATAATTACGGAAGGGAGGGAAAACGGCAGGTGAAAGGAATAATCAATTAAGGTGGAGGAATTAGGGAAGATCATGACACAGAGTACTATAATCCATGAAATCCCCATCAATTATGGGGAAGACATTGCTCTGGTCATGAGAGACTAATAAAACATGTTCTCTTAAACGCAAAACATTGTTCGTTGAAGAAATCTAGAGTTAAAAATCATTTGGGGATGGGGGTTGTGCTCTCTTCAGCAGGGACAGATAAACCATTGACATGAGTTTCAAAGCCCAATATTCTCATGTTCTGATTTAATTTCTTGACCCATGTAGAGAATCATACAGGCTTACTGATAGAGAGGAAGGCCACAGGAATAGTTTCATCTAGAATAAGAGGTGCATTAATGATTGCAGGCAATGGGTTGATGAATGAGGAAGGAGGACAACAAGTCTGCTTAGTTCAGGCTTGGGTGGCAGTGGATGTGAGGAGGGAAAAGGCATGCTGTACAGGTGCTGGTCATAAAATTAGAATATCATGAAAAAGTAGATTGATTTCAGTAATTCCATTTAAAAAGTGAAACTTGTATATTATATTCATACATTACATACAAACTCATATATTTCAGATGTTTATTTTGTTTAATTTTGATGATTACAAATGACAACAAATGAAAATCTCAAATTCATCATATCAGAAAATTAGAATATTGTGAAAAGGTTCAAAATTGATGGCCCCTGGTGCCACACTCTAATCAGCTAATTAACTCAAACCACCTGCAAAAGCCTTTAAATGGTCTTTCAGTCTAGTTCTATAGGCTACACAATCATGGGGAAGACTGCTGACTTGACAGTTGTCCAAAAGACGACCATCGACACCTTGCACAAGGAGGGCAAGACACAAAAGGTCATCGCTAAAGAGGCTGGCTGTTCACAGAGCTCAGTGTCCAAGCACATTAATAGAGAGGCGAAGGGAAGGAAAAGATGTGGTCGAAAAAAGTGTACAAGCAAGAGAGATAACCGCACCCTGGAGAGGATTGTGAAACAAAACCCATTCAAAAATGTGGGGGAGATTCACAAAGAGTGGACTGCAGCTGGAGTGAGTGCTTCAAGAACCACCACACACAGACGTATGAAAGACATGGGTTTCTGCTGTAACATTCCTTGTGTCAAGCCACTCTTGAACCACAGACAGCGTCAGAAGCGTCTTGCCTGGGCTAAAGAGAAACAGGACTGGACTGCTGGTGAGTGGTCCAAAGTCATGTTCTCTGATGAAAGTAAATTTTGCATTTCCTTTGGAAATCAAGGTCCCAGAGTCTGGAGGAAAAGAAGAGAGGCACTTCATCCACGTTGCTTGAAGTCCAGTGTAAAGTTTCCACAGTCAGTGATGGTTTGGGGTGCCATGTCATCTGCTGGTGTTGGTCCATTGTGTTTTCTGAGGTCCAGGGTCAACGCAGCCACATACCAGGAAGTTTTAGAGCACTTCATGCTTCCTGCAGCTGACCAACTTTTTGGAGATGCAGATTTCATTTTCCACAGGACTTGGCACCTGCACACAGTGCCAAAGCTACCAGTACCTGGTTGAAGGACCATGGTATCCCTGTTCTTAATTGGCCAGCAAACTCTCCTGACCTTAACCCCATAGAAAATCTATGGGGTATTGTGAAGAAGAAGATGCAATACACCAGACCCAACAATTCAGAAGAGCTAAAAGCCACTATTAGAGCAACCTGGGCTATCATAACACCTGAGCAGTGCCACAGACTGATCGACTCCATGCCACGCCGCATTGCTGCAGTAATACAGGCCAAAGGAGGCCCAACTAAATACTGAGTGCTGTACATGCTCATACTTTTCATGTTCATACTTTTCAGTTGGCCAACATTTCTATAAATCCTTTGTTTTTATTGGTCTTCAGTAATATTCTAATTTTCTGATATGATGAATTTGAGATTTTCATTTGTTGTCATTTGTAATCATCAAAATTAAACAAAATAAACATCTGAAATATATGAGTTTGTATGTAATGTATGAATATAATATACAAGTTTCACTTTTTAAATGAAATTACTGAAATCAATCTACTTTTTCATGATATTCTAATTTTATGACCAGCACCTGTAGTGTGATGATTAAAAACTCCAGTGATCAGTGCGAGTTATAAGATCCTGATGAAGCGGTGTGCAGAAAAGACGATGGAAGAGCGGGCAGGCAGGTGGACATCCAGGTAGAATCCTGAGGGAAACAGGAGATGAAATTCTGCAAGTAGTTTGGTGAGATAAATCTGGAAAAAGTGAACACAGGGAAAATTCAATCTTCGAGTGAGAACATAAGAAACAAATCTAGCTACAGTAGTAACGAGAGGTAACTTAGAAACACAAGGAGGTTGAGAGACTAACAGCAACGCTTAATTATCCATCTCTGGGTGAAAGCTCTGCCATGCAGTCTGATGAGGCGAATGAGTTCTACCATCAACGGCTGCTCAAACTCCCCAACAGAGATCATCTCTTGAAAAGATAGTTTTCTCACACAAACAGAAGTGGCGGCCTAGTGGTTAGGGCATGGAGGTTGGAATCCTGGGGTTCTGAGTTTGAGCTCCACTCCCACAGACCTCCACTCTGTGTTGCCGAGCAAGACCCTTAACCCCACACAGTTTCCCGGGCACTGCACAATGGCAGCCCACTGCTCCCCAAGGGGATAGGTTAAAGGCAGAGAGCTAATTTCGTTGCTTTGTACTTGTGACAATGTAATGACAATCAAAAGCTTAAAAAAGCCCTCTTGTCTTGCTATGTGTAGTGAAGACCATTTCCTTCTATTGATTTCCAGTCATTTCAAACCTCTCTATGCCCTAACCCTAAATAAAAAAAAAAACTAAAACTAACCTTTACCAGTGCATACGTCACTAGGGCTAATGTGTACGTCATTACACATTAGCCCTAAACCTGGCCGTTAGCAAAATAGCTTGTGAAAACTGGCCAGAATGTCCTCACTCTGTAAAAATATCAGCACTCTTGAAACTGAACGCCAACACACATGGGGCAAATCTGAAAGACTAAAATACTTTGAAGCTAAACGCTTAGCCTCACATGGACTCTGCTACCAGCCATCTCCCTTTCCCTGCACAAACCCCAGTGAACCAGCCCCCTGCCTGAACTGTTCCAGTATATTATCCATGTGCTTGTGCCCTTTAATAAACTCTTTGGACTTTTACCCGAGTCTCCGTGTGTGTTCTGCATCTTGGGCTTTACTCTAGAAAACCCCATCATGACAGAACACTGCGGCCAAACACAAAGCCCAGCAGAACACCTCCGCCGTTGGACTGAGAAACAGGACGCTCAGACTCTGGATCACACACAAACCCTCCATGAGTTACTGTTAAATCAAACATTCACTAGCCACTTTTACAATGCTAACGCCACGTCAACGGCTCGTCCTGTCCCGAATCCACTTCCGCTTCCTGGGTCACCGGCGGTGACGTCATCTCCTATTCAAGATGATAATCTTCCTCTCAGGTCTGAATTCTACCCGTCGTTTTCGTCACCCGGTCCTTCTCTGCCAGAGAGATTTTCAGGTAATCCAAGAAAGCTTCAGGGATTTCTTTTTCAGTGCCGATTATTTTTTAGTTTCCATGCTTCTAAATATCCTTATGCTAAGGATAGGATAGCTTTTGTTATCTCTTTGTTGTCTGGTGAAGCTCTTGAATGGGCGGAGACCACATTTCCACCTAGAACTAGGGAAAACTGCACTTTTGAAAGTTTCTTCCAGGAATTAGAAGGAACTTTTAGTCAGGTCTCTAGGCTCTCCGTTTCTAGCAAACTACTCAACACTAAACAGGGTAATAGGTCCGTTGCCCAGTTTTCGTCCAAGTTCCTGGGTAGAGCAGCCGTTTCTGGTTGGAACGAGTCTGCACTCAAGTCCGCTTTCCTTTTAGCTCTTAATGAATCCGTCAGAACTGAGCTTTCTTTTTATGTCGAGCCAGCTACCCTAGAGGACCTCATTGAATTAGCCATTGGATTAGACTTAGCTTCACACACCAGTTTCAGTACCTCTCCGCGCCGGGTTAGTCTCAGTTCACATATCCTAGACCATCATTTAGCTCCATCCGTTAAAGGACTTAAGATTACCCCATCTATTTCACATCACACAGTTAGAGTTCCCCGTCAGTCAGATCAGACACCTGCTCCCGTCACCGAGAAAACTGTTTCCTCGCCAGTTAATCGAGCTCCCTACATCCATGAGGATGAGCTTTGGGATTTTTTCTATAGTGATAGAGAGGACATCATCCCTTTCGAGCCACCACATTCAGCTCCACGCCAGCCTGAACCAGTTAGTTTTAAGCCAGATCCCATGCCTGACTCATTAGCCTCAGATCATGTCATTCATTCCGGTATTCATATTTTTCAACCGGTTAGCCTAGCTCCTAAATCCCCTCGGCGTAGGAAGAGGCGTCGCCTTAAAACAGCTCAGTGCCGTCTAGAAATCCCTGAGCCTGTTCTGTGCCGTCCAGAGACCCCTGAGCCTGCCCTGTGCCGTTTAGAGACCTCTGAGCCTGCTCTGTGCCGTCCAGAGACCCCTGAGCTTACATTTAAGAGGGCTTCAGGATTTAGTGTTGGTGAAAATGTGCCTCCAAGAGTCCCTCATCAAAGGCCACAAACCACCAAGAGTCCTCCACAGACGTCTCAAGCCACCTCAAGGACTGAACTTGAGCCTCCATGGGTGATCCCTTCGTTTCCAGAGGTGGAACCACAGTCGGTGGTCCCACCTGCTCCTGAGGCTGTACCGCAATCAGTGGTCCCTCCTGCTCCTGAGGGTGAACCACAGTCGGTGGTGTCACCTGCTCCTGAGACGGATCCACGGTCGGTGGGTCCACATGTTCCTGAGTTGGAGCCACTGTCGTTGGTCTCCCCTGTCCCTGATTGGGAGCTGCAATCGGAGGGCTCCCCTGTTCCTGACCGGGAGCCGCAATCGGCAGGCTCCCCTGTTCCAGACCGGGAGCCGCAATCGGCGGGTTCCCCTGTTCCAGAGCCGCAGTCGGCGGCCTCTTCAGAGCCTCCTCCAGAGCCGCAGTCGGCGGCCTCTTCAGAGCCTCCTCCAGAGCCGCACTTGATGGTCTTCCCAGAGCTTCCTCCAGAGCCGCACTCGATGGTCTCCCCAGAGCCTCCTTCTGAGCCGCACTCGACGGTCTCCCTAGAGCCTCCACCAGAGCCGCAGTCGGCGGCTGTTTCTGAGACTGTTCCTGAGCTGCCGAGGAGGGGACGGGGTACCCCGTGGGGGTACCTGCTGAAGCTTGGACGTCATCCTCCTGATAAGCTGCTCCGCCTCCGGCCCCGCGGCAGACCTCCAGAGCGTCAGCTTCGCCTCCGGCCCCGCGGCAGACCCCCGGAGCATCATCTTCACCGTCGACCTCGCGGCAGACCCCCAGAGTGTCAGCGTCGCCTTCGACCCCGCTGCCGGCCTCCTGAACCTCAACCTTGCCTCCGGCTCGGCGGTGGTCCCCCTAAGACACTGCTCCACCTTCATCACAAAGGTCGACCTCCTGAGCAGCAACTACGCCTCCGCCGCCGGCCCCGCGGCAGGTCACCTGAGACTGTGTCCTGCAGCCGGCCCCACGGCAGGCCACCTGAGGCTGTGTCCTGCAGCCGGCCCCACGGCAGGCCACCTGAGGCTGTGTCCTGCAGCCGGCCCCACGGCAGGCCACCTGGGACTGTGTCCTGCTGCCGGTACTTTGACCGGCCACCTGAGACTGTGTCCTGCTGCCGGCCCCACGGCAGCCCACCTGAGACTGTGTCCTGCTGCCGGTACTTTGGCCAGCCACCTGAGACTATGTCCTGCTGCCGGCCCCACGGCAGCCCACCTGAGACTGTGTCCTGCTGCCGGCCCCACGGCAGCCCACCTGGGACTGTTTCCTGCTGCCGGTCCCTCGGCCGGTCACCTGAGAATCTGTCCCGCTGCCGGTCCCTCGGCTGGCCACCAGAGACTGTGCCCAAGAAAGTTTTTGGGTTTTCTTTTGCTGTCGTCCACCATAAGTGGATCGTTTTTTGTTCTGGACTCTGTTGTTGTTTTCTGCCCTCCTGGCCTGTTTCCCCCTTCACCCACCCTGGGTGGGTTGTTTTTTGTTTGTTGGACCTTTTTTTCTGTTGGTTCTGGCCCTCCTCGCCCTAGTGCCCCCTCCGCCCGCCCTGGGTGGGTTGTTTTTTGTTTTCTGGACTCTATTTTCTGTTGTCTCTGGCCCTCCTCACCCTAGTGCCCCCTCCGCCCACCCTGAGTGGGTTGTTTTTTGTTGTTTTTTGGACTTTTTTTTTTCAGGGGGCGTCTGGAATCCGCCCTTGAGGGGGGGGCTCTGTTGGGATCCTCAGGCTTGCCCACCAGAGGGCGCCGAGGATCCTCTTCTGCTCTCTTTGTTTTTTCCCTTAGGTTTGGAGTTACTGTGGGGATCTGGAGATTACCCTCTGTCTCCAGCAGGATGCGCTGTGGGTCTTCTGGAGCTGGAACTTTCCTGCACACCTGTTCCTAATCCTCTCATTAGAAGACCTCTCCTTTATAAGCTCCTGCCTGACCTTGATCCCACGCGGCAGTGTTGATCTTAGTTGGTTAGCAACCTGAGCCTCTGTTACTGGAAGAATCTTGGTTATCTTTAATGTGAGATCAGATTCTAACTCTTCCCTGTTTCTGTCTCACAGGAATCCTGTCTCTTCGTGAGGCTCTGGATGAGCTTAACCTCCTGTCTCCTTGTGAAGCCAAATTGCTGTCTGCCGAGGAGCCGTTAAAAGCCCCTAACCTGTACCATACTGGTCCTGCCGCTGCCTGAAACCCGCCACCAGCCAACCGCCATAGTCCGGGACTACTGTGAGTTATAATACTGACCCCTGCAAAGTTGCCTCTTTTTATTGCATCGGATTAATCAAACTCTCTTTGAGAGCTGCTGTTGGACGAACGGACAGGACTGAAAACGAGGCCTCAAATTCACTGAACCAAGGCAGAAAGTCCTTTCCATTCCTCCAAGCCAAAACAGTAACATCCATCATCCCCTCTTTCCATCTGATGCATGATATGTGCTCTTCTTGGGTGAAATGATTTGTGTTTTATTTGAAATAAGCTTTCTGACACATCTGCTGATGGTTTTAAGAGTTCTAACTAAATAAATTAATGCCTATGCTCCCAGAACCAACTGAATGAGCAGCGTGTGTAGAAAGACACTGCTACAGTTGACTGGCTAACATCGTTAGCTCCCAGCTACTTCATGCCAGCCACATTGTGAGCTTTTACCTTTTCTTTGTTTCAGCTGGACCCGCCCGAATTAGAAGCCCTAGAGCCACCTAAGCTAACCCATTCTCTTTCAGCTCCATCACAGTTTAATGCATTCGTGAGTCCTTGTCATTTTTTCCCCGTGAAACCAAATGAAACGGCACTGTTTTGACTGCACTTAATATCTCTACACCAGGGTTTATTCATATTGATCTGCTGCTATTTTTAAGGACACGTTCAATGCATTAAGAGTTAAAACTTGAACATTCCTCAGAGACTCTTGAGTGGACTTTTAAATCCCCTTTACATTTTTAATTGTTTATTTACTTGTGCTTGTTTTCAGTAATGTTTACTGTCTGCATAGTTATTATAAATATTAATACTGTGTAATTACTAGCTAATAAAAGTAACATTGTATTTTAACCCGTGGTATCTTGTGTTTTTATTATGCAGCGAATGATTTAGCTCTTAGGCTTGATTCACTCATCAGTAACATCCAAAAATCTAAGCTTTCTAAAGATGAATAACATAACATGTCTTTACTGGTAAAAGTTTGATTTGTGTTATGTTCAAGCATACTGTTGTGTTTAATTCCAGTCAACCGGTGGATGAATTAATTGGTAATTGAACCGGTGGTGGTTCAATTGGTATATTATTTAGATTAAACCCAAATAAAACATTTCAAACTTTGTAGATGTTGTCTATAATAACATGTAAAAAATTAAACTGGTATAAATACATTTATAGGGCACTGAACATAAAGGGAAGCTCAGACAAAAACAAGCAAATAAACCTGTATTTTTAGTACTTGTTTTGGCCTGAGATTTTCTTGGACACACTTAGCAATAATTTTGGTATCATAGAAATATGTTGATTGGCAGCTTTTGTCCATTTGGTTGTGGGTGCCTTCCAAACTAACAATTAGTTCAGTATAACTATCACTATCTGTATTTGTCCAAGAATTTTTCTCTAATCACTTGTCCAAGGACTTGTTCTTAACTTTCAACTGTTTTAAACCTATGGTGTTAATTGTGTTAGAAATATAGCCTTCGATTGGGTTATTTGTTAAGAGATATGAATGATTGTAAGTTTAACAGTTACATCGAAACAATGACGTGTATAAGAGAAAAAAAAACACTGGATACTTTATTTATGAGCAGATACTGTACTACTAGAGAAGAAATGAGTCCAAGCATTTAGCTTCAACACTATTGGTCCATGTGTGTGTAATACACATATGCATCCATCTCCTTTAGCCCCCTTTCATATTTTTAAAGATGAAAATTAATACACAATGAATTCCAATGCAATAGATACTTTGATGAATCACAAAAATGCAAATCTTGGACATTTTTGGTCTTGAGAGAATGTGTCTCTTTACATTGGTCCACTCTTTGGCATTCCACTATACTTTATACGTATTATTCTGCTAATAAATGAACATAACTAGTCAGAAACAAATCTCAAGACCACGGTAAAGAATATCTAACACACCCAAAAAGTGTAACATAATTCTGTATAAATTGCTTAGTTACAGCCAATATGACCCAAGGTTTTAATGCAGTTAATAATATATACCTAAATATAGAAAGGTATCATGTCAGAGCGTAATCACATCAAAGAAGTAATTTAAGTTGAAGTCTGGGCTAAAAGCACTTTTAATTAATCACCCTGCCTAGATTCTCTGTAAAATAGGTTAAATTATCTTAAATGAATTCCATTAGTCTTAGAGTTCCCTATTTTTATTCTTGCACCCCTCTCATATAGCAAGATGGTTGTGATTAACTTTCCTCCACTGTACTTCTCTTACTTCTATATGTTTCCTCATTTTGTCTCCAATTACTCTGTTTCTCAGCTACTTATTATGATCCATTGATCATACATAGCGCAGGCAGAGTGTTGCAGCCCTCTCTACTATGCACATGCTTTTTCCCATAATTGCCTAATGATAACATGCCTAATATGATGTATTTCATAGTTGCAGTTATACCTTCAGCACATACCCATCAGCATGTACCAGTGGCTAAAAAGTTAGGGGTTCTTTGTTTTGCTTTCACCATGATAAAGACCAGTTCTGGTTATTGTCTGTTTTGTCGAAGTCTCCTCCAGCACCTTGGACCTGACAAAAAAGCGAGTCCAGAAATCCAATGAAAACCAGTACTGTCAATGTATACTGACTATACAGCCACTGGTGTAAAATTTGCCAGTGGCAGCACTTTTGAGAATAATTTTTCTCTGGTATTTTTATTCTATTTTATACCTGGCAACAGCTGGTTGTGTGAATTTCCAATTCATCATATTAATCAGAGTTGAATGTTCATTCATCAAGAAATAAATGCCTGGGTATTAGTATGTCAAGCCTTTCTAAGGAAATGTATATTCTATTAGCTATTTTAAAAACTAGAGAAAAAGTAAACAACAAGTGAGAGGAAAATGGGATGATCAAAAATAAATGTCACATATATTTTATATACCAAATATTCATTAAACAATAAGGAAAATAAAAAATGGAAAAAAACAAAAACAAACTGGTTATTTTCAGTGGTAGTAATTTGTTAGCATAGTAGGTGATCAGTTTGATTTTTCTACTTTTAAGCATAGTTCTGCTCAGCAGTCTAGTTGTAAAAAAAAGAAGAAAGGGGAATGTTATTTTTTGTTTTGTTTTTAGCCTTATTTATATAGTCTATCAATCTAAAGCAATATGCATGGTGTGGTTGTTACATGTCAGGTACGCCAGTCGTTGACCTTGACCAAGGCGCATTACAGTGGAACTGAAGTCAATCCCTGGACTGTCATGGCTATGACTGCCCCTACACAGTTAGGGACAAATGCAGAGGCCAATTTCCCACTAGGATCAGCTTCATAGTCATGGTAGGCCACTTTTATTATTTTATTTATTTATTTATTTGCTCAGGCTACACGTAAGCCCACAGCCCGGAAATTATTGAGAGGGTGATATTATTGCCATTACTGTTAATATATAGTTAATATATAGTAGAACTTTTACACATCCAATAATAAAATGTCACAAGGGATGGTTTGGGATGGTCATTTAAGAAGGGGGATGATTTTAAAGATTTTTTTAAGAAGGGGGATGCCACCCCCCTCATTCTCCCTCAATCCAAGTACTGGTTCTGCTGAATTTGATATTCATTTGTAGATCAGAGTGAAATGGAAAAAGCATGAGTATTGACACTTTTGTATTTTGATATCTTTTCTTTCCCACCATTCTCCTGTCAATACCTGGCATTTACAAACATCATATACAATTTGACAGTCTCAAGCATAAGTGTTTAAATCATGCAAAAAAAAAAAAAATTGGCCTGAAGGAATAGTCAAGAAACTACATTAAATGGTTGATGAGTAATTTTGTAAAATGATTAATACATACAGCACATATTAAGACATAAAAGCATTTTTTTTTAGCATACAGTGATAAATGTGAGTGTACATACTGTTCTTTGGGTTTTTGGTTCTGTTCTAGGTTTTACTTTCAGTTTTCACTATCCTTGGATTTTTGTTATATCTGTGTTTGCTGTTAGTATTTATATATATTTTTTAATGACTTTGTTGGTCTAGTTTTTCATATTTATAATTTCTGTTATCCTTAGATTATGAGTTCAAATTCAGGGGATGCATCTTCTGAAGGCCAGATTTGTTGGCTGATTACGTCTGAGGCCTGTTCGGATTGGATAACTCCTCGTTATGCGGCCATCAATTACATCCTTCTTTTTGCCTGTTTTGAAGGACGGGTCTATTGTGTTCTATGTAGCCTTGGGTATCCCGTGATTCATTGTGAGTCCAAGAAAGGGGGCTTCTCTGTAAGGAAAAAGGTACTTGGTGCCGAACAGTGGTGAAAAATTGTAAGTGCAGTTTAATACAATACAAGTGTGTGAATAGTTCCATCTGAAATAAATTAAAATAGTTGTTTTAAATGGTTACCGAATCAGATATGTGTTGGATGATGTTTAGTTTATTGAACAGTTTTTATTTATCCCTGTGCAAATGGCTTTGGCTCATATTTAAGGACAAATTCTAATATATCGGCAGTGTTGGGGACTATATATCTAATACAGTACTGCTGTTGAAGCTTCTTGAAAATGTTATTAACACCCAGGACAGCAGTGAGAAGTGACAGAGCGTTATTTTCACGGGATGATTTAAATAATAAAAATATTGCCTATTTCTCATCCCAGGAATATGGAAAAATTATAAATTATATCCCAAAAACATCAGTAGTACTTCAGTTCCTAAACTTAAAAATACATTTATTGTAGGAATTAATATAATAGACTAAAAAAATGCAAAAAAAGATATCTTTAATAAAAGTGTCAACAAGTATCTTATAACATAATCCAATTAAAAGACTTTTTCTATTAAAATAATACTCCACAAATGTTATCTGTGCATTGAAAACCAAATATCTGAAATTTGCTATTTTGCCTAAATATAAAGAGATTCATTTCAAAACTTTAAAGGACTTTCATCCTTCCAACCAACTCATGCGCTCCAAATTTAAATTCACTGTAGACAAATGTTTTCTATGCGAGCAAGAAGAGGAATGAACTGATCTTTTTTTTGTTGTAGTAAAACCCAAACATTTTTATCCTCAGTTCA
This sequence comes from Cyprinodon tularosa, assembly GCF_016077235.1. Taxonomy (NCBI): domain Eukaryota; kingdom Metazoa; phylum Chordata; class Actinopteri; order Cyprinodontiformes; family Cyprinodontidae; genus Cyprinodon; species Cyprinodon tularosa. The sequence goes on along the minus strand of NW_024038862.1, from coordinate 116,209 downwards.
TAACTGGTTACTCTCTAAATCCTTAAAGATGAATTTTCTCTCCCCCTCCGCAATTAAATTTGTAATTGTTGCCTAGGCATATTGTCTGATTTACTGTTGAATAGCTTTTTATTTATTTATTTATTTATTATTTTCTTAATTTTTCAATTGCTTTTTTGCAAAATTTGCTTAACTAAGTATTTTTTGTTGTTTAATATAATAGGTTTTGCAGATATATTTTTTTTATATTTTACCCCTTTTATATCATTACATTTTTCTATTTGTTCATGCTCCCGGTGGTTGTCACCTTTATTCCACTCTGTATTTTCATGAGTGTTGTATTTGTTCACTTTACAAAAAAAAAGAAATAGAAAAAAAGAACAGCAGTGAGAACTGTCAACTCTCATGGTTGCTAGGCGACCACATAGGGGCGGTGAAAGTCGTGGAAGACTGGTTTGAATCCACAGCCAAAACTCTTCCGGTCTACTTATTTTCACTGACCTTGAAGGATCCAGTCCAGGTAGACTGAGTCCTTGGCGGATGCGGCCTCTGAACTTGAACACACCCATAGTTTAGTTTTCATTGGTTTCTCTTCCCTTTTGTGTCATCTTGGTTCACAGCCCCATTGTATTTCCCAGTTACTCTCCAATGCCCTCTAGTGTCACCTTCTGTCCCCTTAGTTTTCTTCTAATTCTTTCTTTGCACACCTGTTCCAACTTTGACCATTACTCAACTCACTGTCTTGTTAGTCTCTTCTTCAGTGTGTATATACTCCCCTGTAGATTGTCTTTGCTGGACGGTCGTCTTTACCTCATTAATTCCCATTTCCCACCACCCATCTAACTTTATTTGGTTCCTGTGTTCCATTTACTTTTGAATTAAGCCTTCTGCTGCTATCATTACAATAACTACAAGAAAACTGCTCAGTCTCCGCTTTAGCATTCTAGGTCCATCTGCAAACATTCTACAACTCTGATAAGGTGATAAGTTCTATTTTTTGTTGTTTTTCCCTTATTTTTGGCTATAAAACTCTGGGTTTGTCTCATGTGATGTGAGCAGGACCTTAAAGGAACAATGACAGTTTGTGACCTCACTCAGCCCCCTGTCAAACCAGATACACTAGAGATTTGAACCTGTTAAAGCTTTACTGCTCAAGGGGAGTCATGCTACTTCACTGAATGGTCTGTGGGTGTTACTAAGAACAGAAACGTCAACAAAATTGTTATTCTTCAGGCTTAAGTCTATTCACACATGTATAAAATGGTCTCTAGGTGTTAGCAGATTGCACTCGACATATATTAGGGTCAAGTCTGAACTGGACCTTCTTAACTTGAGCTGATTACAGTTGATTGAATATTAGCTAAATACCTCTCAAAACATTCAGATTTTAGCTATCTTTTTATGGTTTTAGACATTTCACAAATGCAGCTCAGCACTACATGCTTTGTTATATGTGCCACGTTTTTTTTCCTACCTCACTACCATCTGTATTCACTGTACAGCTTCAATCACCTCGGCAGACACAATTTCTCCTTGCCTCATTCTTTCCAACTACAGACCTATTGGCTAGAGTAATATATTAATGCACTGATACTCTGGCAAGGCACCTTCACTAAAAGACCAATATGTAATGTCCGTCCATCTGAGCTTTATGCAAGCCAACATGAATCTGAGCAAAATGTGATTAATCCCAATTCTACATCACCCAAGATACAGCTTTGATGAATTAACAAATTGGGTGTGAATGTCTCCCATTTAATCACATTGAGGGATGAAAACCTGAATCAGTTTGGCAGGCTGGGTGACTGTATCTGCTGTAATCTTCTTCCATCTATATCCTATTTTGATGAGGTGCAGGCAATTGCTTTGCAACCACATTGGTTTAACAGTAATCTACACTGCAGAGGCCTAAAAAAAAAAATTAAAAATGTAAACATGTTTAGTTGAAATTATTTATCTTGTTTGCAGAGTGTTCAGTTTCTGCAAATTGAAATGGAACTACTTTAGATATCTTTGGGTGTCCATAATTTTGCTTCAAAACAAGACAAAATGATTTGTTTAGCACTTCGCAGTAACAACACAATTCCAAGTCCTGTACATAAATGAATCATAAAAGAAAAACAAAAGGAGACTGCAGTGGTATAATAGAGGCAGACAAGTAAAGAAAAGTTTGATTATAAAAATTAAACTAAAGTGGTTGTTTTAAATAGAACATTTAAAGACAGCCCCAAAGAATAGGTTTTTAACTTTGATTTAAGCATCTTAGAGATGTGGTACTATCATGGTGCGATCACACCGGAGGCGGTGACTGGCGTTACTATAGTGGATTCACATAAAACTCCTATCAAAAACTGCTTGGTGAGGGCGGTGAAGCGGCCAATGGTCAACTGCACACTTTGGAAGTGCTCACTGCTAGCTCTCACCTTGTGCTACCAGATAAAGTTGAGGTGCTGTTAAACAGCAGCACTTCATAGAGAGAGGAGAGTGGTGATTGCCGAAGTTGAAACGAGCAGAACTTTTTCAGGAAATTGCGACAGCCAATCAGGGACTGGTTGTAAGTGAAGCTTTTTCACTGAATATGGAATACAGAGAAAATAATAAAAAAAAAAGGTAGAAATAAGGAATGCTCTTACAGATCCCGGTTTGTCACTGCCCAGCATCGTTTGCTTTCTGTGGGGGTAAACTTACAAGGAAGTCTCACTGTATCCGAACTTTGGGGTTTTTTACAAAAAATGATGGTCTTCCCAAGGCGATTCAAATGTTGTTCATAGAAAACATTTAGAAGCTGTCCGTGATGTTAAGTTTCACCTGTGCCTTTATGGTGAAAGGCTAACAGCGAGCCCTTGACAAGAAATTACATAGGGTTGCCAAAGTGTAATGGTAGGTCAAAAGTGAAGGTCCTGGGAAGCTGGCAATTTACTAATTTACTAAATATTAAACAATCGTTCCAGCCACTAAATACGGCAAAGATGCCCACTTTTATATTCATTACAAGCACAGAGGTGATGTTATCTAATAACTTTATATCAACAATGATTGCACCTCTAACATCTGCTGTGATGGTGAAGCCATCAGCCATAATCTTTTTTTTTTTTTTTGCCAAATCTTTATTGAGAATATTCAAATTGCAACTCAAACAATGGTACTATGATGTACAAAATTGGGGTAAGGCCTGCCAGCCATATTTTGGGTGTTCCTTCATGAAAAGAAAGGTTTAATAAATGTGAAAAGGATCCAAGGGAAATATATTTTAGTTATTGTCTCTTACCCATAATGCCTGAACCGCTGGACCTTCACAAACAACATCCAAAAAAGGAGCCCATGGTTCCCGAGGGGCAGAATGAACAATGGGGATCAGGTGCCACCCCCATCTTATGTCTCAAGACTGGGGTTAAGTATGCTCTATGGTGTTTTTCTTTCTTTAATGAATGTAACGATGATTAGGGTTTTTCAAGGCTCTGTCAACATTTTGCCAAGTCTTATCCCAATTCAGTTATTAAGAAGCGGTTGCCAATTCCTACTCCCACTTTTTCATTCCTGCTGAAAATATTTTGTTCTGATTTAAAAGTCTCTTATATGATTAGGACACTATCCTTTTGGGTGCTTGTTGTAATAATTTGTAGATTTGGTTTTCGTTTAATTCTGAATGGTACACCAGATATTTTTCAGAGTGGTTTAAATATGTGCTTTGCAGATTCTGTAAAAGCAGTGGCATTCATACAACTTGCAGGTTTTTTGACTTTGTGTTGCAAAGAGAAATGCATAGTACTGAGTGCAATATTTATAAATGGTGCTGTCCTTGTATGAAAGACAGATTCTCAGCGTCTTACCAAGTATTCAGCCTTTTGAAGGTCTTCAATTAGTGAAAGCATTTTTTTTTCCTATCTCTTTGGTAGTACCATGACATCATGTAATGGTGCTTTATATACTCAAGGTTGTTTGCCCAGGACTAGTGTGTATTTTCTGCCATCTCAAAGTTTAGGTTTTCTCTAGATGCTTTGATTTTCTTCCACAGTCAAAGGAAATGCATGTTAGGTTAATCTTTCACCTTGAACTAGGAGGGAGTATATGAGGATGGCTGTGTGTCTCTTTTTATTTTCCTTGATGGACTGATGACCTTTCAGAATACATCAAAAATGTATCCAGGATGCACTTTGGCAAAATATGCCACATAGGGGTTACAAGGAAGAAAAATGGAGGCAAGTGTAGCTATTTCTTGACTCACCTCCTAATAAATTCCAAAGGGAGTTACATTTGCTTGCTTTATATAACTGCCTCCCATACAAGTCTTATTCCATCCGTTTGTCTGAGCATGTAAAAAATATTTGCTAATCTCTCCAGAGACTCTTGCGCTTGATCTAGATTGTGAGAGGGGTATTAGATTGGGAAGCAGGAAAAAAGTTGCTTAAGGCTTAAATCTCTAAATCATGCTCTGCCTCATTCACATTTCCTCTCCAACAATATATATATATATATATATATTTATATATATTGTTGGAGAGGAAATGTGAATGAGGAAATGTGAATATATATATATATATATATATATATATATATATATATATATAACCAGAGTTTGCCCATGTATGAAAGCCGCTAGTGTGACAACAGAGGCCCCAATTAGTTGGCAGAGACACACAACATTAGTTGTGTGTCTCTCTTCACAGCGGGACATTCTTTAAACATGGATAATAACAGCAGTGCAAACACACCATGCTGTGCTCTAGCTTTGTGTGCACACAGAAAAAGAGATTTCCCTCAGAGGTTTAACTTCGTTTTAATGACAAGATCTGGGATGACTATATAAAACCAGGACATAGAATGATCTGCCAGGGTACAAATTTTACTCTTATGGAACTTGGTGATTTCAGAAAGTTGCAAAGTTCTGGATTCATACTCGGACTATATGGGGAGACACATTTTTTTTTTTTTCATAGTTTTGATAACTAGGGGAAACTAGTTTTTCAACTTTCTATGAACTTAATTCTGTTTGGGCATGGGTTGTCATGAGATTATAACATTATCCTGGTATCAGCTTCCAAAAGGTTAAGCAAAAATAACTATCAACCATCCATTTTCCATCACACTTATCCATGCTGGGGTCATGAGGGGTGCTGGTGCCTATCTCCAGCTGTCTACGGGTGAGAAGCGGGGTACACCTTGGACAGGTCCCCAGTCCATCGCAGGACAACACAGAGACAAACAGAACAAACAACCATTCACGCACACACTCATACCTAAGGAGAATGTTTTTGGAGTCATGTTTGTGGACTGCAGGAGAAGCCGGAGTACCCGGAGAGAAGCCACTCATGCACACTGAGAACATGTAAACTACATGCATAAAGACCTTGGGCCGGGAATCAAACCCAGAACCTTCTTACTGCAAGGCAGCAGTGCTAGGCAATGCTCCACTGTACAGGCCGCTGCAAAAATTACTAATACAATAATTTTGATACATTGAAAAAGCAATAAAAAAGTGTAACAATAATTTAGCAGTATAATATGATATACTTTTTATGTCTTTCTACTAAAAAAATGTCTAATACAAGTATTACATGCTGATACTAGCTGCTTATTGTGTTCTAAACTTGCCAGCTGTAGTCCAACATTGTTGGATTTTAAAGGAGAATGGTATCAAGTTGTTTTATTAATCTTTTTTGTGCAACTTGAAATTTTTCCACAAAGAAAGCTCTCTCTGTTTTGCAAGCAAATGAAAAGTGGCCTTTTCTTAAACCAGCTATTAGTGTCAGCAGGGGGGAGAGGGTAAGATTAAAGACTAGTCACTCTAACCTTTCTAGCAGGACTTGAAAAGGACTTTAAACCACAACAAAATTAAGATATTTGTTTTAAAATTAAAACTTTTTTTAGACCTTCATGAACCTTGAATTGACACTTATTTAGCTATCAATTAAACCGTTCATTATATATATATATATATATATAAAAAAAAAAGCGATAATCATTCTTCCAAAACACCATCTTCGTTTGGACACACAGATTGAGGAAGAAAAAGTACCTGTGTGGTTCATCTAAACCCCGTAACGTGTGGATGGGGCCTTAGTCTGCTTCAGCTTCTCAAGTTGCCTCTTTTCTTGAATTCAGGGATTGACAAATTAAGCTCCATTTTCTGATTTGGTTGAGACCACATGCATAGAAGCAGGAGGGTTCCTTGCAAAGGTGCCAAATGGAACTATTGAAGTGATACAGGGAAACTTCGGGTCAAAGAAGGTTACGATCTAGGCTTAACTGTGAGCATTAGAGAAGGATGCTGAGCTCGTTAATGAACTGAACCAATTGAAGAATGCACATAGTACATTGACTGTCTTGATTTCCATTTGTCCGATCTTTCTTTAGCTTTAATATTAAAAGCCTGACCACTGTATAAAGAGCTACCATTATTTATCTGAAGGTTCAGTGTTTTATATTTTACACTGACTATAAAGGGCTGATAACACTGGAAAGCAGAATCTGATAAAATAAAAGCAAACATTTGATGCAAATTGACTTTATATTCAATGTGATACTAAAGAGGACAGGTAAATTTATAATACATTTGATGATGCATTTGTTTTATTGGTTGGTTTATGTGAAGGATCTGCAAATGGATTCAGATCTGAACCTGACTGTAATGGACAAAGTAGTAAGAATACAATGGGATTAATTGAATACTGTAAATTTAGATGAAATTGCATGCAGCTAGCTTGCTTTTTGTGTAAAAGCCATTTCAGATTGATCCCATTTATTTCTCATGTTGCAAGGGCACACATCTCCTGTTAATATTTCTGAGTGTATAGAAGATTCTTCTTGACTTTGTATTTGTTAGGTAGAGTCTGCTGTTGTGTTTAGAGATTCCCTCCTGTTTGTTTTTTTTTTTTGCTTTTGCTTCAAATACCTGCAGTGAGAAATACAGGACGCTGTGCCTTACTGGCTGCCTGTTGTAGATACCTTTCTTATAGCCTGGCTATCTCTTCACTTATGATTGGTATTTTTACTGGCTCTTATCTCTTTATGAAATATGGGACGCACTGCAGAGGCTTATGTTACCCATCTGAGATGCTATAGCGTAATATAATGCAGATGTGTGGGGTTAGTTGGTGTGCCATGTAAGAAAGACCATTCTTGAAGAGATTTTTGCTAAGGCAAATTAAAGAAGGTCTTTGTATTGACTGAAAAAAAACCCAGCAAGTTGATAAGGAAAATGTTTACTGAATTTATGTGGAGGATATATTTTTTCAAATATCCCATATGCGTATATTTAAGTTCATATATGTTCTGTTATTTAAGTTGGGGTAAGGTGTAGGACTAAGGTGTTCAATTTAGGTTAGGGTAAGGTATATGTTGATAATTATTAGGGTAAGGTTCTGGGTTAGGTCATATAAAATGAATGCAATTAAGTATCCACATATGTCATAAAAACAAAGCAGGGTGTGTGTGTGTGTGTGAATGTCAAGCCCTCAGAGTGAGGACCATTTTTCCAATTTCACTATCCAATTTGGACCAGATGTTGCAAAGTGTGGACATTTTTTCTGGTCCTCACATGCTATTTTGCTAATGGTTAGGTTAAGAGCTATGGTGTCAGTTGGTTAGGGTTAGGGCTAGGGTGAGGTATGCATTGGCAATGGTTAGGTTTAGGGTTAGTTTTAGGGTTAGGGCATAGAAAGGGTTGAAAATGGCTGAATTTCATTGGGAGTCAACATGGTCCTGACTCTGATGGCAGAATGGGGAGGGGTATATATGTACGTGTATTTGAATAAATATAATCATATTTAGGTTATCTCTTTTTATAACACTTGAGAGTGAAACCTCTGAAGAATGACCTTCTTTTAACAGATATTTGAATCATATATTAATTAGCATTTGCTTTTTCAAAAAACTACTAGTGTACAAAGTCCAGTTGAAGGCTAGACAAGGGATGCATATTCACACTTTCTAATGCAATATAGTTAAGAAGCCATGGATCCTGTTTGGACATATTTAGTATAATAGGAATGTTAATTAATAGATTTCTATCAATAAGAAAGTGCTTTTGTACAAAATGTGATTGTATTAGTAAAGCAGGTAATTAAAAAAACAAACCTCTACATCAGAGAGCTATTCCTCTTATTAACATACATCTTTGTGAGAAGCTAAAGAAAGAGGTACCTTTAGGAATATTGAGTGGCTTTAGATACCAAAGAAGTGGTAAAAATATAAACAAAAGCAAACTACAAATTGACATGGATACCTTTATTACATGCCTGAACAAAGGAACTTTATCATCCCTCACAAGAGAAATCTGGGTGTTCTGGTCGCATAAAGAAAACGGAAATAGAAGAAAGCTTACAGAGGAACACTCAAGAGTAATATGAAAAATAAAATTAAATAAGTTTATTTGTACAGCAGTAATGAACATCTTCAGTAGGAAAAATAACACACTGTGCACTTATATATGAAGAAAGGCATATTTAGGTAAACTGGAGAAATTTTTAAGTTTAAAACAATCAAAAAGAAAAGAAACATAAAACCTTCTGTTGGTTTAAAGAGGACATTTTTCTGGCTCCCTAGTCTAACCTGCCTCAGGATTACTTCAACAGCAGCGAGGAAGTTTTTTCTCCTTCTATCAGCTTTATTCAAGGACAGGAACAGATGCACAGATGCTTCCGCCAATTTTAAAGCTAAGCATCCTTTCCTGACGTTATTACTACATGTGACATGTATGGCTTTCAATTTCACAATTTAAGATGAGGAAGGACTGCAAAATGCATGAATACTTCTTGAAAATAGGATAAGTGAAACACAAAGGAAACCTGCATGACAACAGAGGGAAAAACTATAAGCATTCAGAAAACACCGACTTAAACAGGGAGAAACTTAAAATGGGATTATTCTATTAACTCAAACAATGTGTGAAATGCAATGGCACAAACAGTATCATGACATGCAATTGCTCCAACATTTCCAGAGCAAATACTAGGAGCGATTTTTTATTTTAATGTTTTGTCAATAACATTATTGTTTATTATAGATGCTAATGATTGTGCGGTGTAGACTGATCACCTTAAACATAGAATGTATTAGATCCATTCATTTATTCAAGATGGATGGGTGGGTGGATGCATGGATGAATTATCATGGAAATATGAAAGTAGTATTTTTTATGATACAGAATTTAATTTTATCACTCACAGCTGAGTTATTGAATCACTATTCTACACATCTGCAGCCTGACAGCTTTTTTTAATATGGTGGTAAGCCTCATTTCTGTCATTCAAGTCCAATATAAAAATATACTGCTTACTTAAAATCAGTTTTTGAAATGTATATAAGGTATGCTTGGTTACATTGTATAATTCATTTTCCTTTTCTTCTTACATATAATCAAGCTTAATAACATTAAATGAAACTTTATTTACCCTAAAATCAGTGCAATTACATTAATGAGGGGACTATAGACCCCTACAGGTTAGCAACCATGATAATCTGATGGATGATTATACACTATGCATATACAAAATGACAAAAGTTGTCTAAGTCATCAATGTGATTCAGTAAACTGGTTTAACAGTTCAGTAAATCTCCATAGAACGAGGTACCATCCAGCCGGTGGGCTGCCACCGAGATGTAGCGGGAGCCGCCCAGAGTCTCCTAGACGCTGTAGCCCTGCAGGAGGCCGAGCCAGGTCAGACAAACAGAACAGAATTGAAACCGGCTGGTTCAGGGTTGCAGGAGTCCACAGATGGTTCAGGCACAACGTTCAGATGGGAACAGGCATGCTCAGTGGATGAGAGGCAGATTAGGAAATCAGAAACACTACAGAACACTGTCTTCGAGACCAGAGAGGAACAGACAAGCTTTCTACAATCAGTTGACATTCAGTAGGGGTTTGGTTTTTAATCTTTGACAATGCTACTTCTAATTTCTTTGATTTCTCATTAGGGTCAGGCATCGACAATTCCACCTTTCACTTTCCTTCCAGAATCAATCAGTTTTAAAAAAATTTATTTTTGATACAGCATAAGTAACTGCAGCATCAGAAACTGGATACACGTTAATGTGTTTTAATGAATTTTTAAACAATTAAGCTCAGAGGGTAAATTCATAACATTATATAAGAGTTTTTAGACTTGATATTCTGTCTGTCCAGACTGTATCCACGTCAAATCACTCCAGTCACTTTTAAAAAGAATGCAGGGGAAAAAAAAAAGTTGTAGGATTTAGGTTTTTCCTCGGTTCACTGCGTTAAATTTATTTCGGGTTGTCAGGTCCCAGCTCCTTTTTCCACTATCCTCCTTCTCGTGAAAGGGTAACTCAGTAAAGATCTCACTGAATTGTGTGAAAGCTGCTCTTCAAGTTCAACTCTCTTCGTCGCTATAACCTCACTGCCTGACTGATTACTAGCTACATTACCTATATCACTGTAGCAGGGGCGAAAATTCCAGGAGCCCCAAAGCCATTCATTTTGACGATGCTGATTGGCCATATATTTATCAATTTTCCCTGGCAGCTTTATACGATTGGTTATTTCGCAACAATTTCAGGACGCTTTGAATAAGCACCCAAGAAGAGAAATGAAACGTTCTGTCGGAGGAAATGCACCGTTGAATGAGTGTCAATAGGTAGAATTGTTATTTTAATAATTCATACTACATGTAGCCACATACTATTAAGAAAAGCTGACATTGACAATGCCTTTAAAATCTATATATAATATTCATGACACCCCCATGGGCCAGCCGCCACTAGTTTACACAATTTTCATAGAGGCATTGAGACAAATTCATCCAGATAGAACACTGTTAGACATTTATTTAAAATATGTACACTTTTATGATTCCTCTTCTTAAAAAAAAAAAATAAAAAATTAAGAATTGATTGGAACTGGAATTGAAACAAGATGTTTGAATCAGAACTGGAATAATTCAAATTAAAACATTCTCCAACCCTATTTCTTTTGTGTGTGAAAGAGAACCTGGGAGACCCAGTCAGGCTGTTTCGATGCTTAAAGGCATTTTAGTCAGTAGCAAATCAAGCATTTTGTCACCAGCAACCTCTGATATTCACAATCTTTAGTAAATTTTCAAATGGGAATCATTTAAAGCAGGTATTACCAAAGTCACCAAATGTAGAGTTGTAAAGCAGCATTCCTTTGGAAGAATTCAATTGAAAGACTTTTTCTTTCTTTGTCCATGCACACAAGCTCATGTTTATATCCTTCACCATTTTTTTTAAGTGGGCCCGCTTAAACCTTTTTGTCTGATTTTAATCTCAGTGCAAAGAATACTATGTTTGATCTGTACTGTTTAGCAATGGCTGGCTGCATGAAAATAATTTTCGGTTCTCCTCCAAAACCATATTCATGTGAAATGGAGCATCGACTGGTAAAATAAATAGGATTTCATCCAGACTTTTTATTCACTGATGAACTAGGCTTATATGTGGTGCTCCATGTGTTATACTTAAAAAGTTAGCTGTGCCATTTTGCTTGCAAGACTCAACTGGCAGTTTCTGAGCGGTGGTGCAGCTGCTGAGATGTGTTCCACTCCTTAGCATCTGTGTACCATCTGTGTAGTCAGATGACTGAGTTCTTCTGCATATGTGGACAAATTCCCTACATTATTTGTGTTGTGTCACCCTTTCTGCATTTCTAAGCCTGAACAAGCAAGCTTAGAGGTTTTTTTTTTTTTTTTTTCCCAGACATTTGGTAAATAAGGAAGCAGCTTTCACAGTTCTAGTAGCAATTTGCCAGATTTACTATGTATCTAATCTTCTTTTGGCTACTACACTTATGCTGAAATTACAGCATCTGATCACTATTTTTCTTTTGGCATTGCTGAAGGTAAAAGGGAAACCCTGAACATGCTGGAAAGAAACAGCTGACCTGGAAGTGTCTAGATGTCCCCCAGGAGAACCTGAAGGATGTGATGGTTCATCTGCTTACCCAGTTGCCAAGGCAACGATGTATAAAATTAGATGGTATGGATAAATTCAGGTCTGGCCTTCTGACACCTGAGTTTTTTTTCTTTTTTCTTTTTTGCGTTTCACTCATTATACTGAAAAGTTAATTTAAGAAGTCATTTTTGTCTTTGCCCATCCATTAAATTTCAATGTTTAAAGCTACAGTGTGTAATAATTACAGGGATATAAAGTCAGAAATTTAATATATTATACATAACTATGTTATTTATCATCACCTATGAGCTCAGCCTTTTAACCATAATATTTACGTTGCCTTAGAATTCGTTATTTATAATTACATAGGAGCGGGTCTCGCAGCCATGGAGGCTGACATCTTTGCGCTACGGCAGCGCAGAAGCAACAAACTAGCGATTGCGAGATCGCCCATTACGCTCGAAAGTAACTACGGCAAGTTGAGAGATTAACTGAGACGGTACTGAACAATAGATGGCAGTATTATGCCTGAGAAGCGTTTAGTCTGCCTGAAACCAAAGAAGAAGAAGAAGCAGGTATACTGCGCTTCAGTAACAAGAAAGGTGATCAAGGCGGCAGGCGTGAGTGACTTTGCAAACTGTTTGGCACTGTGTTGCCAAACATCAGACGAATGGAGGATCATGCCTACTCTGTATCACAACGAAAAGCGGCGGACACCGAACCCCCGTCATCTAAGAAGCGGAAACACGACGAGAATAAACGCAAGCGTGACAAGAAACGACAAAAAACACGGATCAACATTGGCACGGCATTTACACGATGGAAGGCACTGACGGAGGAAAAAGGTTTTCAAAGTGACGCTCAAGTTGCCAGTTTTCTCTTGGACAGGTAAGGCCACAGCTTCATAAAATTACCACAGCTGATAGTGGCGTGTGTGAGTGTGAGAGAGACAGATATATGAAGCTGCATATTAGCGAGCTACGGATATATACACTATATTGCCAAAAGTATTTGCTCACCTGCCTTGACTCACATATGAGCTTAAGTGACATCCCGTTCCTAATCCATAGGGTTCAATATGACGTCGGTCCACCCTTTGCAGCTAGAACAGCTTCAACTCTTCTGGGAAGGCTGTCCACAAGGTTTAGGAGTGTGTTTATGGGAATTTTTGACCATTCTTCCAGAAGCGCATTTGTGAGGTCGCACACTGATGTTGGACGAGAAGGCCTGGCTCTCAGTCTCCGCTCTAATTCATCCCAAAGGTGTTCTATCGGGTTGAGGTCAGGACTCTGTGCAGGCCAGTCAAGTTCATCCACACCAGACTCTGTCATCCATGTCTTTATGGACCTTGCTTTGTGCACTGGTGCACAGTCATGTTGGAAGAGGAAGGGGCCAGCTCCAAACTGTTCCCACAAAGTTGGGAGCATGGAATTGTCCAAAATGTCTTGGTATGCTGAAGCATTCAGAGTTCCTTTCACTGGAACTAAGGGGCCAAGCCCAGCTCCTGAAAAACAACCTCACACCATAATCCCCCCTCCACCAAACTTTACACTTGGCACAATGCAGTCAGACAAGTACCGTTCTCCTGGCAACCGCCAAACCCAGACCCGTCCATCAGATTGCCAGATGGAGAAGCGCGATTCGTCACTCCAGAGAACGCGTCTCCACTGCTCTAGAGTCCAGTGGCGGCGTGCTTTACACCACCGCATCCGACGCTTTGCATTGCACTTGGTGATGTATGGCTTGGATGCAGCTGCTCGACCATGGAAACCCATTCCATGAAGCTCTCTGCGCACTGTTCTTGAGCTAATCTGAAGGCCACATGAAGTTTGGAGGTCTGTAGTGATTGACTCTGCAGAAAGTTGGCGACCTCTTCGCACTATGCGCGTCAGCATCCGCTGACCCCGCTCCGTCAGTTTACGAGGCCTACCTCTTCGTGGCTGAGTTGCTGTCGTTCCCAAACACTTCCATTTTCTTATAATACAGCTGACAGTTGACTGTGGAATATTTAGGAGCGAGGAAATTTCACGACTGGATTTGTTGCACAGGTGGCATCCTATCACAGTTCCACGCTGGAATTCACTGAGCTCCTGAGAGCGACCCATTCTTTCACAAATGTTTGTAAAAACAGTCTGCATGCCTAGGTGCTTGAATTTATACACCTGTGGCCATGGAAGTGATTGGAACACCTGATTCCAATAATTTGGATGGGTGAGCAAATACTTTTGGCAATATAGTGTACCTCGGTTACTTCTCTCCGGCTCCTTTGGAGATCTTCAATTCTTTCCTCCTCCGCTATAGTCAACCCCCGCTGGCACCTCTCTCTCGCCTGGCCCTGGCTGCACGCCCACCCCGCCCTCTCTGCCCTCTTCTTTTCCCTCTTCCTCGCGTTGTAACCCCCGTGCCACAAACAAGACTTGGACTCTGTAAACGGGGAATATATACCGGTATTCTTCCAGCGAACACAATCTCGCTGTTAAACTAATGACTACAATTACTTCGTCTGTTTATATCACCATGCAAAGCAGCTCACCAAAACGTCACAACGATGTAGAATAAAAATAACGGATATATTTATTATTATCAAATCTATACCCTACACAGACTAATGAAATACTATCTGTAAAATTATCTATGTAAACAAACCTCATTAATTGAGAAGGTAGGTGATTCCGACGTCGTGGAAGACATTTTGTCGCGTAACGCTCGCCGTATTGTTGGGGGGGAGAAGCGGTGGGGGGGAGATGTTCATGTTGCTGCAGTCTGCAGTCTGGACGTTAGATGTCGCTGAAAATTACACACTGTAGCTTTAAAGAGTCATTTTAAGGATGTTGGATGATAAATTCTGGTCCTATTCCATTATTGGTATTACTTAAAATATGCATTGTAGGTCTTAAAAGATTTATATATTTTAACTAAATTTTAAAACTTATTGAAAATTAAGCATCTGATAAAATTATATTTAGAGATATTTTTGAGTGCTTGCTGAGCAGAATATTTTATGTATTTTGCTGTTCGCTTATTTAACACAAGCATTCCAAGCTTATCTTAAGTGAAATACTCAAGCTATTTGCTTATGCTATTTGCTTTGCTATATGCTAGCATACCTGCTTACAAATGTGCTGCTGAAAGATTTTGTGCTTAGTTTTTTAACAGTGTCAGTTAATTAGTAAATGGTTCCTTTAGTTTCCAGTCTAAAACTGACTGATTTTCAGGATGATTTTATTTTTTATTTTTTCTTTTTTTTTTTTTTTTTTTTTTTTTACAAAGAAAAGCAATAGTAACAGGAGGGCCCAAGGGAAGGATGTTGCATTGCTGCACAAATCTCGAAACAACTAGAAACAGGGATCACTCCAGAATTGCCTCTGGAATTTTATACAGGCGACTCTCAACTGTTGAATTTGGATAATTATTGCTCTTTTTATAAACTTCTCTGAAACTATCAATTATTAAAATAAGTAACTGTCCCCCATCTTGTGGAATATCAGATTTATTTTGTCACATCCTGGCATTTTGTAGCTTAAAACTTTGCAAAACCATTTATTTCAAATTCTCCGCTATTTTCTTACAATTTTAAATTAATCTTTTAACAAGTTAAGAATGCTATGTTGGGAATAAACTGCCGAAAAATTGCTTTAACAATTTGAGCCTTATGCTACGTTCAGAATGCAAGTGCTAGATGCAGCAGAAGCAGCTAGTTCACAAGTCAATGGATGAGGCGCATCAAGGCGCAGCAAAAGGTCCTGCAGCTCGTTTGGAGCATCTGAGCAGTTAAAGCATCACATCATGAGCTTCTGAGCATCTGAGGTGCATGATGCGCTGTGAGAGCAGCAGCTGCTGCAGTTTAAAAATGTGAACTTTTGTTGCTCGACGCGCCACAGGGAGACAGACACAGCACATGCTGATACAGTTCGCTATGATCACTCCTCAGAAACACCTAGATTAACTTAAAATGTTGAAACCTGCCAGAAAAATATGTTGGATCACAGACATGAAAAACGGCTTCCAGGCGTCGCAAGCAGTAGCGGAAAAACGCACAAAGATGACCAGGCCAGAGGCTGCCGTTGAACGCGATTCCCAGTGACAACGCAACGTTCTCTGCAATTGAACACATGAGCAGCAGAAGTATCAGATGCATCTGGACACACTTTACTAAACGTCTGACCAGCATAAAAAATTAAGCAGCAGAAGCTTTTTTGCTGATTCCAGTGCTTGCTGCCTGAACATAGCATTATTAATTAAAATAAGCCAAGCGTCTTTCTCGATTTCATCCGCCATTGTTACAGAAGAAAGGATAGGGTAGCTCCGCCCAACGCGCATCAGACTGACTTTTCAACCGCACACCTAGAGCAGCAAAGAAGCTGCACAAGCATAAAAAATGAAGCAGCACGGGGCGTTTTTGCTGCTTCCAGCACCTATAGTCTGAACATAGCATTAAACATTTAAGTGCAAAATTACTTATTACAAGACAGAACAAATTGAAGACATAATATATTTTTAAATGAGGCTTTATTGTTTATTAAGTTCTATATTTTCCTGAATTCTATTTAAATTTGAGAGACTAGGGTTTCAATAGTTTAACTAGTTTGCTTGTTTGCATCTATTTCTAAACAGACCATTACTTGTTGAGGCAATTTTTTGAGAACCCCTATTCAAAGGTAATAAAAAATTAGTGATGTGTTAATTAATTTAAAACACTAATACAGTTTTTCATAAGATGCTGTGACTATGAAAGCCAATTGTGGTTTTACACGGATATCTCTGCAAAGTCAGCCATCTTCATAATAAAGCAGCAATGCACACATCAAAAGCATTAGATATTAGATGTTACAATATAAGTTGAACAAACCTGCACAAGTGATTCTTTGTAAAATGTATTATTTATTGTTCCAAGTACTTCACCTTTGATCCTTTTAATAAATGTATTTCTTTTTAGCCTGTTGGCAGTTCATGGGAGGCCAGAATCGATTTTGAGTTTTCAACAAGAGGGCAGAAAGTCTAGTTGCCGAGCAGCTTAACAGCTCCACAAAGACTGCAATACTTGGGCTGGAAGGCAGGAGATCAATGGTGTAAAATAGAGGGGAATTAACAATGGTTGCAGCGGAAAGCGAGGACATTCTGTTTTGACCTGGTTTATGTTCAGATGACAGGTTTACCCTGTTACCCTCATTATTGCTGCACTTATGGGAAATAAGGTCACACAAAAAGGCTGTGATAGCATTAAAGCTTATTTATTTCTTTTAAAAAATAGAAAAAGTTTGTAAAGGGATATTTGGATCTGTTGCTGTGCTGGTAAAACATAAAATTTGTTACATAGTTAATAATGATTTTCACCAAAACATGTTTGGTACAAACATGAACAAGCTTGAACTTTTTTCACTTTTTCAAAGCTCATCTTTCTCCTACTTTTGCTTTGACCTCAGTATTCTTGCTCACTCCTTTTTGCACTTTCATTAGATTAACATTGATATTCATTAACACCTGATCTACCCTGTGTGCTTGTGCACTTGGTCTGGCACTGTGCCTATACAGGAAATCAATACTATTTTCATTCATCCAGTTGGGAGGCTCTGCATTGCTTTGC
Organism: Cyprinodon tularosa; assembly: GCF_016077235.1. NCBI lineage: Eukaryota > Metazoa > Chordata > Actinopteri > Cyprinodontiformes > Cyprinodontidae > Cyprinodon > Cyprinodon tularosa. Next base: position 98,778 of record NW_024038862.1, on the reverse strand, counting down.
CTCCTCGAACAGTAGTTGATTAACTTTCTTGTAGAAGACTGTAATTCTTAGGTAGATGCTGCATTTGTAGGTCAAACACTGAGGCTGTAACAGGATACCTTAACCAGTGAAAAACAACGAAAGCTGTTAAATGGATAGTAAATTATCTGAATAGTCAATTTTGGAGGAAATCGTTGAAAATTAAGAATAGAACGAGAAATAAGAAGAGCAGGTGAAATCCTGTGAATCATCTGCATTCTCATCCATAATCCATCAGTTATTGAAAGATGATGACAGATTGGCGAATTTCCCCACTCTCCCATTCAATACTTTAGAAAGTGACGAATTGCCAGGTTAATTGCGTTGGGGTCACAACCATTTGAATAGAATGAGCCTATTTATTCAGAGTGGAAATCCATAACCGGAGTTCATTCCCCATCTATGCTGACTCTCTTCGGATGCCCTGAGGCATGGGCTTCTGGGAGTAATCTCACACACTATCCCAAGTGAGAATGACAGTTATATAACAGCCACAAACTGAAACGGTTTTAATAAAGGTATTCTGAACTACAAACTTTTAAACGTTTTTTTTTAGCAATGTTATGTTGGAGACGAACATTTAGTAGAATATAATGGTGAAGTGAAGAGAGAGGAGTTGTTTTCAAAATTGTTCACAAATAAAATAATAATAGTGGATCATTTTTATTGCCTATATCAGTCTTTCATAAAACTGTTTTTTTTTCCGTAGCTTCAGCTCTTTTGGTTTGTTTCAAACAACTTTGCACATCTAGAGACTTTAGCTGGTACCTCTTTACAAAATAGATTGAAGTCAGTCAGTTTAGACGTAAAGTATCTGAGCAGCAATGTTCAACTCGGCACATATTATCTCAATAAATATGCTTTGAGCTAAGCTATTCCTCTGTGCCTCTGGCTGTGATTAATGTTATGGTCCTGCTTGAATGTAAACCTAGTCCAAAGCCTTTCAATTTATAACAGATTTTGTTCCAATATTCCCCTGTGTTTTGCTTTATCCCTCCTCCAATTCAATTCAGTTTATTTATATATATATAGCACAGATTCACAACACATGTCATCTCAAGGCACTTTACAGAGACAATTCAACCACATCATACAGTCAAATCGATTCAAAGTTTTCTATCCAAGGGAAAACAGTGGATTGCATCGACTCATTGACTAGACGGCAATCGCTCACAATAAGCATGCTTGTAGCGACAGTGGAGAGGAAAAAATCCTTTTTAACATTAAGAAACCTCCAGCAGAACAAGGCTTCGTGTGAGCGGCCATCAGCCGAGGCCGACTGGGAATCAAGGAGAAGAAGCAGAGATACAAAAGGCCAGGATACATACAGCTAGGCAGACGAGCTCCGAGTCAGCTCCCATGTCAGAGGATGAAGAGAGCAAATCCAGCCAGTCACAGAGAAACAGGACTACACTGAAAAACAGGCCGATCTCGTACATCTATAAACAAAGGCTTTGGTGGCAGCAGCACAACTGATATTTCTCTCCAGGATGGACTCACAGCCAACCAGGAACAGACGAGGCAAAGCTACTATGAGAAAAATCAGAGAGAGCATAACAATAGAGATTGAACTAACAGATTCTGCCGAGTGGACCGCATGATGCTCCCTCGACTATGTTTAATGCTGGGGACGCTGTTTTTAGAGTAATATGCAATGCTCTAAACAGAGCATCTTCTTTCATGTTATTTGGTTCACTAAAAGACTTACAGTATGGCCAAATGGAAAAATGACTTAAGAAGAGTTCTCCTTTTAGTGTTTTTTTTTTCCAAGCTGCAACTCTTTTGGGCTGAAAAATAAAAACAAAAAACAAACATGGCTGTGTCGGTTTTGGCTGGAATGACCAAAATTTCTTTTTTGAAAAGTAAGCAAAAGGAGGCATTTTTTTTTTACTTTTGTGGAGAGAAAAACATTTTGCGTGTTCCTTCCAACCTGATTTGGTAAGAATTTGATTTATAAGTTAATTACGCTTCTTGTGAAACAATCCAAACTGCTACTGTTGCTGTGATTGGCTTAAAAAACTTGACATGGGCGGCAGTTACCCAATCAGCTCGAAGAATTTTGCTGAAGGTCCCTCCCGTTTGGAAACACTTTCTACAGGAGCCGTCGATACATGTAGTTCAATTGGAATTCTACATGGAATCAATCTGGCTAATACAGTTCTGTTTTATGTTGACCTTAAATATAAAATGCAATTAGATTTAGGTTTGTAAAAGAGTATCATCTCCTAGTATGTTATGTATTTTTATCTCCCATTTAGACTTTGGATATAAATCACTTTTTATTCACAAAATAATAAAAGATGGTAAAACAGAATTTTTTTAGTTGGATACTAGAACTCGAGGCCAATTGGACTTCCTGTCCCCCTGTCATTGATACAAATGTCAAACTTAAAATATTTAGAGGTTTTTCAACAGTACTCTCGCTTAATTCTAGTTTCGTCCCTTGAGTGATTTCCAAGTAAAAAGAAAGGTAGAGAAACTATTTATATTTCCATCCTGGAAGCAAACCCAAAGATGAATTGAATCAGATACGGGCTATCTTAAAGACGAGCACAAAGGTATAAGGTAGAGCATTTGTTGGTGTATTGTAAGAAATAATCGCAAGTATATTTTCTGAACATAAAAGAAGGGACTTTCCATGCTCAAAAATAGTACAGGTTTAAAAAAGAAATCCTTCCTCTGGGACAGAATAGATAAAATTAAAAAATTAACTCATGAATGAATGGAAAGTTAAATACATGAAGAACAATAGATATAGCATAGGGCGCTGGTCCTTTTTTGTCTTAAACCTTAAAAAGGGATTAATGTATTTGATGTAGAGTACTGAAGGAACCCAAAATAATAGGCTGTTGAGAAATGAGACCTTATTCTTAGACTCTACTCCTCGTCTATCTTATTTTTCCATTTTCACTTTTATCTCTTTTACCTCTCTGCCTACTTTTTGTTATCTAGCTTAGTTTCCACGCGAACAGGCAGCCAGCAAAGTCTTAAAGTCAGATAGAAGAAGGTACTAAAGCCAGGTGTGCAGAAAGAACATGATGGGCCCTGAGGTTGGACTGAGAGGTGAGGGACAGACACTGGAGTGTGTGACAAAAGGATGAGCTTCACTGCTAATGACTCCCACAGGGGAGACCAGCTGCTCAGTTTGCGAAAGCTTGCACATGCACTCTCCCCCAGAAGAATTAACTTGGCAGTGTGATAGAGCGTGCATGTGAAACACAAACTTTACATGACTTGGACATGAAGATCAACAGAAAAAACACACACTCTATAACACACACACACACATTTAAGTATTTGTATGTTACTCATTACACTCCTTTATTGCATGCACAAAAACAATGTTTCCCATCTGTATACCTCTTCTGCCAATTAACATCACCACCAATCCTCAAAGAAATAATTAAAGTATGGTACAAATCATAAATTTCAAGTGTCCTCTGTGTGCACTTCTCTGTCTTCAGGCATGATGTAGTGCTGCTTATGCAGATGGCTTATTCCACACAAGAGAAAAAGGAAGTTTCAGCACAATACTGAAGAATCAATAATACAGTGGCCTGCGACCCGTGTGACCTTCCCCATGTGCCACGCTGAAATAAGGGGTTCTAGTCTGCAACATGCAGGTGAGCCCTCTAGTGTTAATTCAGCTACATTTCTAAAAAGTATTCATACACTGTAGCTTCTCAAATTTAGTCATTTTACAACAACAAACCTGATCCTCTTTCATAAAAGCACCAGCTTTATTGTTCATTCCAGTTATGTACCGTTTTATGTTGTATTACCAGAGATTCCCATAAATTTGAAGTGAACAGTGCTATCGTGAAAATAAGAAATCCTGCCTTTCTACATATTTTTTTTTTTTATTATCTTCTATAATCTTATCACCCAGTGTCCCATCTGATGTCAATTGCACTCATAACATAAACAAACATTTTCTTTCATTCAGTCAGTTTGAAAAACACTCTTATGAGTTATAATTCAGGTTATACTCGCCCACTTCTTTTACTAATAAAAAGAACTTAAACTGATGGCACAAAAACCCTACAGACCTATAATTTATGTGGTGAATGATGTGATATTAAGTAGATGTGACATCCTCGAAAGGGTTTTAAAATCCATTCATGGATCAGATAAAGAGTGACAAGCATCATATCTTTGTAAATGGCTTGCCCACCATTACCCTGTGAAGGTTCTCTTACAATGTTGATGTGCCTTGATTAACTACTACATGTTATCTAAATACATGTTATGTATTAATAACTATTCTAAAGCTTCCACAAAATGGAATCTCGTATTCTCAAAGGTGAGAGCGGTGCAATAACTGCTAAATACCGTAATTATCATACCAACTGTATGCTGAAACTGCATGTTTCATTTTTAACTGTACAGTTTTTCTTGAAAAAAATGTTTATAGAAGTTAATGCTTTTTAAATTAGTGCTTTTAGATGGCATTTAGCCATTTTGTTGCTTCAGAGATGAGTATAGGGTTGTATTAAGTTACAAACGTTAGACTCTCAGAGGTAAGGTTCATTATGATGAATCAAAAGATTGAAAAAGGAAAATGTTATCTGAAAATGAAATTTGAATTTTGTCAATAATTAAATGTCAGTAAAAATGACTTTATTGATGATGATTTAACCATTTTGAGGCTCAAATTATAGGGTTTTAATCAATGGGATATTGCACAGTAGATGGTGTGAGGCAAAAAGGATCTGTTGCATTCTGTTTGCTGTGGGTTTAGAGATGCCTCTGACAGGAGATGCTGTTGTTGGACAATGCTGAGGTTTACGTACTATTTTCATTATAGGTGTAAATGTGTTATTTGTTGTATGTGTGTTAATACACATAGTGATATTTACAGCTCCTCATACATTTAGTACATCTTATTCCAATAGTTTTTTTTTAATGCTCAATTGGGTCAAAACCAGATTGAAATAACAAAAAAAAAAAAAAATCATACTTGTTTTAGTAAATATTATTTTTTGGAAACTTTAATCAGCGTTTGACTACCATAGACCAAAGCACAGATAGAACTACATTAACTATATATATATATATATATATATATATATATATATATATATATATATATATATATATATATATATATATATATATATATATATATATATATATGTCTGCTGTCAAGTAGGTAACATTGATCATTGATCTAAACACATGAACAAACTGAGATATAGTCAAGCTAAGAACAGTAGGAACCAATATTGAAGTTGGACAAACAGCTTTCTCAAAACGTCTATTGAAAATTTAAATGCAGAGAACAGCGTCTGCATCTAAGGCAGGAACCTCTGCAGGAGTAGACAACAGGTTAGTGACCACGTCTATCTGGAGGTGGATGATAATTAACGTGTGAGTCACTAACCTGGTCTTAAAGTTCAGTCCATGTCCAGAGGGAGAGGCTGAATCCAGCCAGACGGCTACCAGCGCGGCGCAGCAGTCACCACACAGAGAGTCCCAGACCATGATTTATCATTGGTCGGAGGAAAAGCAGGAGATTAGAACCGAGTAAATAAATGTAGGCAGGATAAACCAGAAATAGACAAAAGCCAATGTTAGTGACATGCTCGATAGTCAGAGGTTGGGTGAAGTGTCGAAGAATCCAGGATGGAGTTGGGTCAGAGTTTCAGGTACAGTACACAAACAGGCAGAGATCCAGCAGGAGTCAGAAGACAGGTCAGGCTATTAGACTGGAACAGACAGTCTCAGAGGTCGAGAGGCAGAACAGGTCAGGATCAAGCAGTCAGAACACAAGTACACTAGAATAATTCTCACCAACGGCTCGAAACAATCTGGCACTGATGACTGGTCTGAAGGCTGGTTAAATAGAGGCAAATGCAGGTGGCTCAGATAAGCGGGTAATGAGTACTGTGCAAAGCTAAGCCAATGTGTGAAATAAGTGATCAGACCAAGCATCAGTGCCAAGATTATGACAGATATGGTTAGTTAGAGAGGTCTATGACAGACATCTCTTCTTTGTAACTTAAAAAGTTGTTACCAAATAACTTAAACATCAAAGCCCCCCCCAACAACAGCAACAAAAATAGATCCTAAAAAAATGATTGCATGAAATTGAAAGACTATCATTCACTTGTCCACAACATCATCACACAGTATGAACCACACCAAAAAAAAAATTAAGGCTTTAAAACAAACCTTACAGAATATCAAAATATTTTATTTTATCCAGTTTGTATTGATGTTTAGTATGGCTTCTGGTGTACCTTAATGATCAAAGTTGTTTCTATTATTGAGGTAGAGGTGCTTGGAAGAGCTTGGTATACAATCCAGTTATGGATCCCTTGCAAACAGCCTGGTAAACATGTTTTTGTTGAGCAATTTAATGTTTTTGGTCAATACCTCTTCTTCCTCATCTTAACTTTTAACTAAGCTACAATTCACCTATCTAAACTATTGACTTTTGGGAGATTTCAGCCCTTTTTTTTTTTTTTTTTTTACTTTTTAATGGATAGATTTTTAACAAAAGGATGGGGTGATAATGTCTCAATAAGTTGAGATTCACTATAGTTCACATTAAAATGAAGCCACTCTCACAAAGCACTTAGCAGCCACTATCAGCTTGAGTTTTCACCTCATAGTATTATTCTATATTATTATTATTGTGAGCAGTAAAATGTGAATGTTATACTTCTACATGTGAAGTTGTAGTGTACATGGTCATTATTGCACAATTGAATAGATTGTGCAATAATAATGACTTCTGTCAAATTAGCAGCTCTAGGCAAACAATCATCCGTTTTAGCCAGACAAGATTCAATAAAGTTGTATTCCCTTTGTCTCACAAGATTTCATCTAATTTGGGCTAAATAAACAAACTGTTCTATATTTGCTAATCTTGATTTAAGTTACATTTGTTTGGATCTAATCAAAGATATAACAAAGCTTTAGATAAGATTTGATTATCTAGTTAGACATTTTTTAAGCTATGGTTTGGGTGATGATGCATATTTAAATATAAAACAATGCATTTTAGTTAGGTTGCTGTATTCTAGTGTAGATTTCCTCCTGACAGTAATTATCTTTTTTGAGAGACATGATTATCCTTTCAAGTACAACTTGTTGCTGATATGAAAGTATTTTGAATCCAGTTTATGCTTTCATGCACAGCGTTGTTGCCATTTAAACCTTGTTCGTTCAGCCCATAGAACCTTTGAATGTGTAAAAGATAGTGTTGCGCCGATGCCATTTTTTGGCCCTGATACCGATACCCGATACCTGGCTGTGCAGTATCGGCCGATACCGATACCATAATAATGTAAAATAATTGCCATCATGGCTTTGTCGAGCTGCTGCCTACCTTTGTGAAGCAGGAAAAAATCTAATACAAAGTGAATCCAGTAGAACTTTTTATTGCCTACCAGGAGTGGGTGACAATAGTTGAACAAACTTATGGCTCTCAAAATGGTATCGGTGCCCTATTTGTTGGCACTCACCGATACCACCATTTTAGGGCAGTATCGGGGCCCCGTCCGATACTGGTATCGGTATCGGTGCAACACTAGTAAAAGAGTTTTCTGGTCACATTAGATAAATACATTCTAGCTTGAACAGAGGCCTGAGTAATCCTTCTCAGGTTTGATCATTAATCATTTTTTTTCAGGGTGCACAGGGTATGCATGTGTTCCTGCCTGCAGCTTTTTGTTTGCTGCAGTATGTCTTCTCTGTTCCTTTTGTTCTGTTTCCTGTATGAATGATCTTAAAAACAGGGAGGTAATTGATGGATTGTACAATAGGTCAGTATACAAGGGCGAGATGGGGCCGCACTGGAAAAAGACAGTTTCACCTCTCAGTGTCTCTCCTACTGACATATAAATCAATCTGTGTGATGGAAGACTGAAAAAACATGCATGATGAATTTCTGTCTTGTATAAATAATTAAGGTGCACAGTTTCTAATACCTTAACTCAATCAATTTTAGAAAGCAAGTGCCTTGCAAAAGTAATAATATCCATTTGAACTTTTACACATATCATCACATTACAACATGGACGTTCATGCACTTTATCTTGCTTGTATTTAAACACAGTACGTATGCTTGTATGTAGTTGTGAACTAGAACAGAACTTAGACATGTTCCTTTTTAAGCTCCCTTTACTTTGATATCATCTAAAGTAAACAAAGTGCAAAATATTGTCTTCAGATTTCCCGTTTTATTGAACAACGTTGACTTGAGTGTCAATTTAATTGACCTTGAATAAACCTATGCAGCATTGAAGTCGGAGGTTTAGAAGAGAGAATAAAGATTAAAGGAACACATCGGAGTAAAGTTGTGAAGAGGTTGTAAGCCGAGTAGGTTATTAAACAACATCCTCAGCTTTAAACGCAGAGCACAGTTCAATCCATCATCTGGCAAACCTACCAATCCATGGCTGTCCACCTATACTGCCAAGCCTAGCAAGGAGGGCATTAATCAGATAAGCAGCAAAGAGAAGAAGTCCTGTTCAAATTTCCCCATGTCATGTAGAGGTCACAGCAATAAAGTTAAAGAGCGGGTTCAGGTTAAATAAAGCGAATGTATCTTTTTATCGGGGTCCCAAAAATAAAATGCTATCCAAGGCTGCAAAATGTGTTGTATATTTACCATAATGCTTGTTACAGTGTTTTCAATATGCATTTCATGAAAGACTGCTTTGACTACAATACAAATTGATTATTTAAGCCCCTTGCATTTCGTCTCTGAGTGCCTTGGGTGACACCGGTTATTCATTGCAATAGAATTAAAACTTTATAGAAATTGTGTTCTAGTCAGGAAATTAAGAAACTAAAATTAAGTTATTTAGATTCAAAAACAGTGAAATAATACCTTGAAACATGAGTAAAACTTTTTTTATATATACTTCTTCCAATGGCTGGATAAACTACTCATTATTAGCAGTCTTGGAAAAAAAAATCTTTTTTGGTTTTTGCAAATACCCATTAAACATAATTCAGAATTTAATTGTGAGGAGGTTTTGAGGTGGACTCAATCGTTGAATAGCTTGAGAGTTGTGTGTCTGAAAAAAAATGCATGCATTTTACTTCCATTATTTATTTTAATATATATGAATCTGTGTTGGTCACCTTTGTACATACATTTCTTTTAGATCTTTAGTTAGACATAGGCAATTCCATGCATTTTATTTCAATGAGCTTCAGTAACCTCAAATATGAATTATTTTGTTTATCTAGTAAAAATATATATTGCTCTGTTGACAATCCAGACTAAGCAAAGGGGAGACATTCCTTTTTTGCAGTAGCAGTTAAATAACATTTTTTGGATGCTTTTAGAGGGTCCGCAAATGTATCTGATTCTCCTCCTGTTATGGGTTTGAAGTTCCTAGCTGGAGGTGTTTCTTGTGGCGCTGAGAATATTCCATTCCAACTCAATTTCTATTGGCAAGCTGCTGAATAGTTGACCAAATGCCTGTAAATACCGGCGTGTCCAGATCTCCTGCCCAGATCATTTGGCTGCAGAATAAAACATTTCATGCAGGCTTTATAAAGCATAATAATTCAGAAAAAGGACTGAGAGATGGGGGCAGAATGTAGAATGCACGAGGGATAAAAAAAATGATAAGAGACAATGCCTCTGAAAAACACCTTTTGATATTTTGAATACAGAAGAAAGAGCTGCCACGTCTGCTTCCAATCTCCTTAACAAATGGGGAGTCTCTTACATTGGCTTCAAGAATCAATGAACCCCACCAGCGAGTTGAGCGAGTTTTACCCTCAGCACAGTTTGCCTGGCCAACTTTTCCACTGTGTCTTGTCCTATGGCTGCTGTGGGCATATGCAGCCCACATCTTTCTCCACGGAGCCGTCTTCTCCCCAATTCTTTGGACCACTGCTGGCAGTGGGACAAAAAACTCACTAGATGTAGAGAGAGAAACTTAACAGGCTGATACTGCTGACTCCCACTAGGAAAGTCATTCTAAGATTAATTAATGTTTTCACAGTCTTTTGGCTACATGCTAGGCCATCAAAAACTTGGAGCAGTGTAGGATTAGGGAGTGGGGAATATGATTTAAAGTTTTCACACAGAGTTCGTTCATGCTATTTTAAATTCATTCCTAACACAAAAATTCGCTCTTAACAGTCATAATATGGAATGAAATGAATAATTTGAAATATAAACCTTGCTGTTTGGGAAAAGAGTAGCAGCTGCTAATGCAAGCTGGGGTGGGGTGGAGGTGGAGGGTAGTACAGTAGACACCAAATGAACAGATGAAGAAAGCGGAACATAACACTCAACAGATCAGAGTTGAAGGCTTCTATCTTTTCCCAAGGCTGTCTTGTGTCCTCAGATTTGTTATTTTACTCCCAGGCTTCATATGAAAGCTGCCTTATTAGGCATCCAGACAAAAGAAACACATTTCATTTTGTCACAAAGTCACCCAGGAAGACAAGCCCGTGGCATGAAAAATAAATAAGAAAGGAGTGGCAGAAGCAAGTGACTGGGCTGACAGTTACTGTGATTAGCGTTTGTAGAAGTGAAAGCTTCCTTGTCATTCTCTAGCTCTCATGAGCTAGAGTGTCCAAGTGTCATTTTCTAGTGGAATCTCTTGCATCTTACTCTCAGTGGAATACAAATGCTCATGACCTTTTTAATGTTTGTATGATGTAATGATGGAAACATTGTGATTTTAATTAGCAGCTGGGAGGATAATCAATTTTCAAACTCCAATTAGCATTGCTTTAAACAGGCTTTACAGGCAGGCACATGTTATGCAATAGACCAACAAAAATAATGCTTAATTGTGAAGCGTAAGGAAAAGTTTGTAATTTTGCTTTAGCAAAATGTTTTGTCCATATTTATCCACCCTTATCTTAAGTTATAACTTTGTAACTACTAGAAAAACACTTAAGAGACATAATTTGTATTCGTTTCTGGAATAAGTAACAGCTATTTAAATTTGATTAGTCAAAAGCCAAGTAATAGTTATAATTCTTTCAAACTTTTAAACCATGATTTCCCCTTTGAAATTGTAAACCACCACAGCTACTTCAGTTCGGTGTTTTGCATTGCACACCAAGCCTTTCTTCTTTGTTTTAAGACTTTCAATCTGATTTAGCTGTTGTGATTTTAAGTTCAATGCCCATCCAGGTATGATGTCCCATTAATATTGGGATTTTCTATTCTATTCTATTCCCAGCCAGCTGGGAATTTATTTTTCGGATACTTTGATATGTTCTTTTCTCTCCCCGGTACGGGTGGTAAATATCTTATTTAACTAGATATTGTTTCAGCTGTTATATATTGTTTATGAACACACACCCTACTAGCTGTGTGTTAAAACAATAAATGAAAGAGTGATTCAAACTCTAATCATGGTCAAACAGTGAATTCTTCAAATACATGGAATAAATACACCACAACTGCTGGTCAAAATATAAGAGTTTATTAACAAAAATCATTCAGCTCAAAGTCAAACATATTTCAGTTTAAAACTCTCAACTAAGACTAGTGAAACTCAACTAAACTAAAGTAAACTACTATGTCCAAAGAGGAAGGGAAACATGGTTGAAAACCATATTACAGTTTAAGATTGATCTTGTGTTTGAAAACCAAAGTTTATCTTTAAGAATTTTGGATATGATCAAATTAGCTTTTCACTAATTTAGAGAAATTGGAATGTTTTCAGAACAATTCACAATGCAAATCCACGAGGTGAATAAAACATTATTTGGCCGAATAATGTTTTATTAAATTATTTTCTTAATCAAGCACCAATAACCTTTAGTTAAATGAATCTTTACCCTCTTTGAAATAGCTATTAGCGAATAGACATGAGGATTCCACTAAATTACTGTTGGTCATGCTTTGTAATGAAAATGTAATGAACATATGAGGAGCTAATGTTAAATGAGTGTTTAACCCGTTTTTGAACTAAAGCTTGTCCAAGCTTCAGCAAAAGCTCAACACGTTTGTTTATAGCATAGCGTAGCATGCAGTCCATTCTGTTAGCATTGTCTTTACTCATCAGTAAACACGTGATATGATTAACATCATCAAAAGACATATTGTTTGTTCTGTCCCTAATTACGCCAGACCTGCAAATCTTTTTTTCCATGTCCAGTTGGAAAGCTTGAGTTTCATCCACCTGCAGCTCAGCAGTCAGGGCAGCAAACAGGTTTTTTTTGTCTCAGGCTCACAGCAGGGGTCCTCTTGTTTCAGTCGTTCATCAAGGCAGGCCTTCTCTCCAGTATGGATCCATAAGTTCTGAAACTTAAGAGAAATGTGTTGCAAAAGGTCTGTTTTGCAACAGTTTGGTTCTGAAAGGTCAATGATGACTTATCTTTGAGGATTCTGGCGATACCGGCTCCCCCTGGGCCTTGGATATCCACTGTTGTGCCGAAGCAGACCCCAGGTCCTGCAGAGGTCCTGCAGCTGTTATTCACCAAAGCTGCGTGTTCTCCTCTGGTCATTATGTCAAGATGAAATATGGACACTGCTTCCCAATGTCCAAAAACCATGATTATGGCATAGGGCACAACATAGCTTTAAATAACAGCAAGGTCACTATAGTAGGAGATTTGAACTGTCAAGCTGACATTAAAGGTGAAAGTTTAAATGCAGCCTTTAATGCTATTAATTGGCTTTGTCCAGAATGTGCAGTGTTTTTCTCTCTTAAAATAAGGTGTCACTTAAGCAGATCATTATCAGATAATGTAGTAAAACATTTTTAAAGTTATTTTTAATCTCCTCTGCATCACAAAACAACACTGCAGATGGCAGCCCTTTAATGTATCCCCCTTAACAAATTGCTGATGTTGTTGACGGGTTTCTTCTTCTCTCTGAAGCCCCGTGGGGAAGAAAAAAAAAAGGAATTTGTTCACAAGAAACTGGTTCCCTACTTTTTAAAGATGGTGTAATTTGAAGCCTAATGCTTCATAGTACACAATCTTAAAATTGGTGTCTGAGTTGAATCACAATCAGGAATCCTACTTAATCTGGAAAATCAACCAACAAAATGACCTTTGGTAAAACAAGAGTAACACTTTTCTTTTTATTAGTGGAGGAGAATTAAAATTCTTAGATTTCTTTTTAATATAGTTAAAAAATCTCACACAGAACCATAGCTCTGTTGACCTGTCAACTCCCCCAGCTTTGAGCAGTAATGACTTTTGTTGGGATCTGGAGATCTGCCACCTGTCTCCAGCAGAGAGCCCTCTGGGTCTCCTGAGCTGGAGCCACCTGCACACTTGAGGATCATCAGCCCATCAGGAGATCAGCTACAAAAGCAGCGGCCAGACCTGTCTTCGGTGCCAGAGTGTTGCCAAGATTTGGTTAGCGGAACCTGAGCCTCAGCCAGAATTTAGAATGTCAGTCTACTCTGGAGAGTAACCTGATTCTAACCAGTCTTTGTCTTCTCTGCTCATAGGAAAACCCGCCTGTAGCTCTGGAGGAGCTCATGTTAGGAAACCTGCCTGCCTACCCAGAGAAGCCAAACCTGAAGATCCTCCTTCTGTGTCTCCCGGTTAGTTCTCAGGAGAGAACTAGGAGAACCACTCAAGGTCTGAACCTCGCTAGCCTGAAGCTAAACTCAGCCGCTGCTAAGCTCTCTGCTGAATCTACAGTCTCTGGACCCAACCGGTTCCCTCTCTCCACCGATCAGTCTGAACCTCATCAGGTACAAATCTGAATCAAGACTCTGTCTGGATATCACTGCTACCTGGCTAACCAAACAAATACCTCTCTGCAGATTACTCTGTGAAACCAGTCCCGGACCAGTACCAGAACCAGTGCAACCAGTCTCTACTCTGTGTGTGTTTACCTAAATAAACTATTGAACTTTTACCCCTGTCTCTGTGGTGTGTTCTGCATATGGGTTTCATCTGAAAGCCTTCATGACAACTTTATGGGAATATAGATAAATAAGATTAATTTTATTAAAATTATGATCATAGGCATCCCTTTAAATATGCTTAATTCATCCTTCAAAAATGAGGCAGTATTATTGTAGGTAACGATAGAACCTGAAATGTATTGTAATGTTTTGATTTAGTTGAGCTTAATCTTTAACTAAGCCTTTAACTTGTATATTAGATCCAAATAAAATCAAACTACTCAAGGAAGTATTACCTCTGATTTCAATCTCCATTTCAGATACGATCTATCCCTGTAACAGTAATATGTACCACAGGCTTTTAAGGTAGCTGTAATGGAACCATTACTTAAGAAACCTTCTCTTGATCCAAATGGCTTAATCAGCTATATCTAATCTTCCTTTCTAAATTGTAGAAAATAGTTGTTAATCAAAACTTATTCAGCAGTAACATTGTGGGAGAGTTTCTGTCAGGTCTTACAACTCATCATACCACTGAAACAGCAATGTTGCATTTTATTAATAATATTTTCATTAGATGCATTTCCATCAGCTTTTTCTAATACACATTTTGAAGTAATTCATTAGAAATGCTTGATGGAACCAGCAAAATTTGAATAACTCTGTAAAATTGCAAAAAGTATTTTATGCACCCTTGAGGTGATTCTTGCAAAAAAGGGTTGATGCACAAAAGAGAAGATAGAAACACTTTTTTTAAATCAGCTCTTGTGTTGCAAACTTTTACTGGCATGTTCATTTTAGGACATCCTCAGTTTCAGAGAACTGAGTAAATCCTCTGTTTTCCGGGAAAAAAACATTGACAGTCCTTAGGAAAATTGCTGTCACTTCTTGAGTATTAAGAAAAATGTCAGTTCTTGGGTATCAGTAAACGTTAGAGTTCTTTTTAAAATTTTGTGAAATTTTTTACCAACTGGGTAGATATTTGATGTGAATTCTCTCCTAAAAACACCTTCAATATTTATTTTGCGTCTTATAAAGCGAAATATATCTATCTTTAAACCACAGTTTTGGCCACTATTGTCCACCATTTCTGTTTGAGCTGACCAATCCATGTTGACTGGAAATTACTCATGGGAAACGGAGGATAACTTGGGACATATCAGGTGGCTGCTCCTATTAGCTTAATCTCATCTGTTTATGTCTCCCTCCATCAACTACTCTGTTAATAGATGTTGGAGGTTGGCCTGGTTTCAGTGAAGGTCTGTTTCTCTTAATTTTCTAACCATATGTACTCTCTTTTCTTCTCCTGACAAGAGAATTGGCTCAGAGCTCGTCTGCCTGGCTGTGTCTCTCGGGGCCACCTGTGGAGCTAGTTAACTAATTGAGTTGGTGTAATCCAGCTTTTATTGAAGGGTGTGTGCTACTAAGCTTGTCGAATAAGCTAATAGGTGACCAGGTTTGCATGCCGGAGGCATACCATCATGTTAGGGTTTGGTGGAAGAAACCATTGGGTGTCCAACAGGCAGGCAGCTACTCCGTTCAGGGTTTTCCTGGAGTGTTATCCAGAGGGGTCTGGGTCCGTACACTGAGAGGCAGATTCCCAGCGGCATTACAGGTAGGGTGATCCAAGAGAGAAGGTGCAGGTCTGATAATAGGCAGGCTCAGATATTTCACACATGTTAGGCAGAATCCAGTACTCACAGTCAGGTAGGGTCAGGTATGTGGCAAGGCAACACTAGGTCAGGCAGGTCGGCAGGTCCAAGGACGGAATCAGAACAGGCAGGCACGGTAACTGAATTCAGAATCGGGTCTGGTACAGATAGGCAGTCAAGGTGAGGAATGATGGAATGCTCGTACGGGTGGCTTGAGACAATCTGGCACTGGCAGCTTATCTGCACAGGGTTATATGGAGGTGAAAACAGGTGGAACCAGTAAGAGCTAATTGCATGAAAAGTAATTTTTGAGTTTAAAGAGGCATGACAGTTTTCTAATGATACTGTTGCCAAAACACAGAATACACCACTGTTACTCAGGGTTGCCATTGGTGTCTGAGGTGATTTGATCCTGAATATAATATTTCGATTGTTTGCTATATTGGACCCATTTAACATGGAGGTGCTTGATGTCCCATCCTCAGCGAAAGCGGGGAACCTCTGACTGGAAAAAATAGGCTACTGTCTTATAGATGCATTGGTGCTAAACTACTAAGAGGTGTTGGTCTGCTTGGTGAACAATGTTTTAGTCATAGTGTCAAATAAAATGGTGTCTAATTTCATGGTTATGTAGATGATACATGTCTTTATATCAGTACAACAGCTACACCCCCACCCCCTACCTCTAACCTTCATCGGCTCTATCATCTCCATCATAACTCGCTGCCTATCTGGAAGAGATAAGGACATGGATTGAGCAGAAGTTTCCCCAATCAAAGTTCCAAAATCAAAGTGATTCGGGTTGGCACCCCTCATCAGCATCTGCCATCTTCCATAATTTGTATCACCTCCTCTGTCTCCACCTTCTCTCTTTCACCAATAGTCACAAATCCCAGGGTGTAAATTGAACCCCTACTTGATTTCAAATCAACTGTATATCACCTCTGGAAGACTATCCCCACACCCCTCCACATTATTTCCTTCCATGGTGCCAAGAAGCCGGTCCATGCCTTTATCTCATCAGACTAGACAAGTGCAATGCACTTCTCTAGCACAAGTCTGCAGAGCCTGCAGTACATCCAAAATTCTAGAGCTACGGTCCTGATGAGAGTGCACAAATAGAGCACATCAACCCCTTCCTGCATTCGCTGCACTGGCTTCCCATCTCCACCAGGGTTGAATGTTAGATTTCCTCCCTCACTCTTTGATGAACCTATGGGCACACCTCCTACTAGTGTACCTGAGCAAGCTGCTCAAAAACAAACACCCCACTCTACACTCCACCACCACACCACCCACTCTAACATCCTCCATATCCCTAGAACTTAGGCTAAAGACCATGAGATACAGGACCTTTTCTGTTGCAACACCACATCTGTGGAATGCCCTCCCTGATGCTCTGAGGGCTTTACAGTCCACAGATTGTTTTAAAAAATGGTTTAAAGATATTTCTTTTAGCAAAGCCTTTAGTCCAGCTCTTAGCTATTTGTATCACAGATCCAGGAACCTACTTATTGTAGTATTGTTTTTTTTTTTTTTTTTTTTAATTCATTGTAACCATTTCTTATGCTTTCACCGTTTCCCCTTTAGCCCTTTGAGATTTTGGATGAAAAGGTCACTAAAAACCAAACTGATTATTATTATTCTAGATATTTATATTGAAGCGTGTGGTTTAAAATAGAAAGGAATAAGGAGAAAGTTTGAGAGGTGTGAATACTTTTGTAAGGAAAAAAACAAAACAAAAACACATTTTGTTTAGATTTAAGCTCCATTTAACACAATGGAAACAACCATTCTTTTAATATGATTTTGCTCCATATTTATATTACTTTTCTTTTGTATATACCAGGGCTATTTTTCATCATATCTAGGTACATCCATACATCCAGCATCCTCTTTTACAGATATAATGGTGCTATACATCGCCCGGTAATAATGGTGTGATCTTCAGGATGGCCGGGCTGGCACCAGAGCAGAACTCTCTCTCTCATGGCCCATTACAGCCTGGTTAATGACAACACTGATGACCCAAACTCTGTGGCAGGCTTTCCACACTCTCCCTGTTTAAAGCAACATTTCACTCCCCTAGAAAGTTCATACTTTTTGGTGACTGAATACAAAATACTTTACCCTTTTTTAAGCCTTTTTGATATTGTAATTACTCACATTGGTAGCCATTGTTTTAAAACACAAAAAAAACACTAAACATTTTTTACTAGTATGAAGTTTTATTCATCAACATGATGATACTGTCACATTTCACATATATTAACAACATAAAGCAGAAGTGAATATTTCCACAATGACTTCATGGTAAAAAAGTAGATAAAGCAACAAAGGTGCTTTATTGTTGCTTAAAACACGCTAACTAAATGTTTTATCTACATAGAACTGCAACAAAGCAAAGCAATTAGCTTTGGCATTTATTTTTTTGGGTGTGTTATTTTTTTGCTTACTGTTTCCTTATCCTTTCTAGGCTTTTGTGTTAAGCCTCATAATTTATTTACTACACATTTTAAAAAAGAGGAGAGAGGAAATGCTTATTGTAGCATTTATAAGATGAAACCTAGGATTTTTTGAACATCAGAAAACCATGAATTGGTAAGGGAAAGCATGCTCCTCAATCAAAATCCCAAGAAATCTTATTTTAGAATAAGTAATAAAATATAATTGGGCTAGTCCAAGGTACAATTCCAGGACCAGGTAAAAAAAGAGTAAAATCCTGAAAAATCCCTCGTCTCTACTATTACTTCCTAAATAAATTAAGACTTTACGTTAATCTATCAATCAATTTTTCCATTGAATTTAGTTTGACATATCATTAATCCACTACAACACAGGAAGAGCAAACTTGCACACATATACCTAATCAAATTAAAGGGATCAATTAACCTAATAGTCAAGTGTTTGGACAGTGGGAGTAACAATCCACACATTGAATGGAATAATATTTAAACTGCATTCAAAATGCCACAAATCCTGGATTTGAACCTATAGGCTGCTGCTCCACCTTGAAGCCTTATATAAATCTAAATTTATGAAACATCTTCTGATTTTTAACCAAAGTGATTTAAGTACTGAATGCACTAGCTGCTGTGTCATGTGGGTCAGGCTTGTTGCCACTTAAAAGGTTTAAGAGCCTTTAAAGTAATTAAGCGTTTTAAAGAAGCAAAATATTACCTATAATATGATAAATCATACATAATATTTTTCTACATTTATGTTAAAGTGCAGTACCCTGTTTACCCTAATTTACACCTGAAATGCTATAATTCCTGGCTTGTATGCAATGTAGTTACTTAAACTTGAAGAGGATTCTTCATCACACTATAATTAAGGTTTTTTGAAAGACATCAACACAGAGGTAGTGGAACTTCAATAAAAACATTGTTTCGTTTTGCAAAAAAAAAAGGTATTTCAAAACCATTTGAAATTTTTCTTTTACTGCTGCTACATTGATCTGATATCCCACCAATATCAAGAGCATTTTTGCTTCTTTGTTAAAATAAATGACAGCAATCTATGACAGTGATTAGAACACCTTCCACAAACCGGCAGATCTCGGGTTACTATATACATTCAATATATATCTAGATAAAATTTTTCTCACTCATATACACTAAAGGGGGATATTCTTTAGATGTACACTAACTGCATTTTGCACAAAAAAGAAAAAGAACCAATCAAACGTTGCTGTCAAAAAAATTTTTTATTTCTAATTAGGCCTTTTTAATTCATAACATCTTTTTCCTCAGCTCGTTTAATGTCATTATTTTAAAGCTTTTTAGTGGCAGTGGCAGCTCATACCAGTAGCCTATAGTTAATTAAATGCTAACAACAAAAAACATAAAATTTTCTGAACAGGGTTTTAAATCATTCATACCTGTCTTAATCTATGCTGGGTCAAACGATGACGTCTGAAAAAGGAGGCAGGGAAAGCAGAACAAAGCATTATGCAACACTATTGGTTAGGCTTCACAATGTTATCAACGGTTAGTAGCATCAGAAGATTGGTTCGTAATGGAGCCTGGGAGGTGAATGAAGACAAACACTAAATCTAAAGTTTTAAATTGAAATTATATTAATATTCAAAACAAACAAAAACAATATTAACAGTCAGAGAAGGACAACTACGATAAACAATGTGCAATGTGACATTTAATTGGAAGGTTTGATACTTTACTGTAGGTCCTCACAAGTCCAAAAGATCCTTAAATTAGGATCCATTCCAATTGGGGAAAAATTAGTCCAACAAAAAAAAAAATACAATCCTATTATAATGAGAGAATTAGATTAAAAATAAAATTCCATGAACTTGAGAAAAGTTAGTTTAGTAAGGTAGCTCGCCATCTTGAGTTAATTTTCTTCCTTCCAATCCAGGGGGATAAAAAAAAAAAAAAAAACTGACCTAAAATGGTCAGACACACAAAAGAATATTTTATTAATTTATGAAGCCATTATCTATTTACCTGCCAACCCTTTAAAATGTTTTACAAATAAAGATAAATGTCAAGCTGAAACTGTAAAAAATCACCACAAACAATTAAATAATTAAGTGATCTGATCTATTTCAGCAAATAACCGCTGGCTTATCAAAATTATTTCGTTGAAAACATTTTCTTCAGATATAGGAAAAATGTATTAAGTTCAACAATATCAGATCAAACTTTCTTCATTCATTTAATGGTCATTAAATTCGCAAAAGAATTCATCAAAAATATATTGCTACTGTATATATCAAAATATTTTTATTTAATATATATATATATATATTTTTTTATGTCTTAAGGTCATAGAGTGGGTGGAATGACGCCCTAGGGCCCTCTGTTGGCCAGTCGCCTCTGGCTTATAGTTTAAGAGCTTGCTCTGAAGTAAAAATGCCCTCGTGATG
Source organism: Cyprinodon tularosa (assembly GCF_016077235.1). NCBI lineage: Eukaryota > Metazoa > Chordata > Actinopteri > Cyprinodontiformes > Cyprinodontidae > Cyprinodon > Cyprinodon tularosa. Next base: position 78,412 of record NW_024038862.1, on the reverse strand, counting down.
CCCTGGTATTCTTGTAATACCAGATTAGTAATGGCAGTATTTATCATACATTCCACCTGGATTTCATTCAATTTAACAATTGGTGATAACTATTCAAGTTGAATTACGGTAATCCAAATGGTGAGAATGAGATTTGTGCTGTTGTCAAGCTCAAATTCGCAAAAAAAAAAAAAAAAGGATAATTCCCTTTTTTTTTTTTATATCATCATTGTATCTGTGTTGCTTTTCTACTCATGTATTTTGAGAAGCCACATATAAGTACACAAACAGGCATAGGTTTAACATTTTATCATTAGCATTTAAATAAATCCGTATATATTGATTCGCATGTATGAGAACTACGTTTTTGGTCATAATTTTACAAGAAACATGATGAAATATTGACATTTTGGAGAGCTCTTCTGTGTTCTAGAGTATTAGAATTTACAAAAACTGTCAAATATGTATTTTATTTTGGCTTCTTTGACTCATTTCCAATTTTCTCCAATCTCCGACCCTCTGTGCTGCCCTTCTTTGATCTCCAAGTTGTTATGATATGCAGCCATGCTGTATGGTGACTTGTGATGACTGATGATCTTTCTGAATGAGTAATACATTCTGAGCCAAGAGGCATTTAAGTAGGGGAGAGGGAGGAATAGATCAGCTGGAGATAGGGGAGTTAGTCTGGGTGTCTTAATTTAGTGAGCCGTAATTAAAAGTCTGTTTGCCAGGTTTTTCCTCTCCTTCCTCTACAGCCCCTCCTCCCCTTGACAATTAAAGATTTAATCACCATCTGCAAAGAGGGGCCTGGGAAGTATGCCTGACCCAAAACACAAACAACTAGATGATGCTCAATAGGAACAATATCTGGATGTTGGACACTGATGAGTTTTCCCTATTTTCATTTCAGTATAAATTTATTAACAGTGTTTATTTCTGTTGGGAAATCTGTAACAACATTTTTTTTTTTTTTTTAAATTAGGTTATGTCTTTGATAAAGGAACAGGTGCAAACTTTTAGTGAGATATTTTTTCAACTGCATCTAGTTTATTGAAGCCAAAGGAAGACTAAATAAATAAATGCGATATGTAGCATATTGGCATGCTGTCCTTTCAATGCAGAAAAAACGCACAAGCTATGTGCGGTTTTTCTATGTGTGACCCCGCCCACTGAAACGTGTTCTATTGTTCTCGATATCAGATGCAACTAGATCCAGAAAGGAAACCTTGCAATATAACTCTGCAGAATTATACAGTTTCCAATCTGAGATTTATAGGGCATGTGTATTAATCTAAAACTAGTACTAAATACTGGGTATTTTCAGATTGACTGAAAACAGACCACTATTTTCTTTACTGTCTGACATTAAGCAAGACTTTTTTTTAAAATTCAGTTCAGTTAAGCACCTTGCTTTACCATCCTTTATAGCCCTCCTTATGTTTGTTTCTGTTGGACTGAGATAAAAGCTTTATGATGGTCACTTCAAAATAATGATGTTGTTGTTATAATACTACTTTGTAATTTAGTTTTATGCATAATGGCTGTTTTCACTTATAAAAAAAACTGTTCGTGCCTAAGCTTCAACTTCCTGGTTGGTGTGTTAAGATATTTCTTCACCATTTTTGCATGATGTTCTTCCCAAATACATAAAGTTTTATGAAGTGCAAGAACCTCCCCTTAGTACCTTTTGATTGATTTCTTGGGCTTTCTTTTCCCTTATAATTATCAATAATTGTGATTAGTAAAAGTACACAAAATGCACAGAAGTTTGAGCTGTGGGGACATTGTAAAGGTTTTGTCTCCAAAAATGTAGGTCTTGGTCCCTGATTGCATTTAAAAGCTGCAATCTAAACTTCTGTGTTGCTTTTTCATTAGTTACATTTCTCCGAATGGCTTTTTAACACCAATAGTGTCCTGATTTCATGGTTTGGGAACCAAATTGATATGTCTTTATATCATATTTGTTACAGATTGAGGGAACTCTGATGGCACAGGACTATATCACTTATATTCTGCATTTGCAAGTCTTATACTTACAAGGATAGAAGCCCACTTCACATGACAGTGCTCAGCCAGGCTCAAGCTATAAGTTTGGGCATGAAAAAATTAACTGGTTAGATCCTGAATGTCAATGCCAGTTCTTTTTTTTCTTTGTTTTTTGTTTTTTGTTTTTTTTAGGTTTATTGGATCAGTGGCAACATATAAATGCTAACTTTCGACAGGACTGCAATATAAGCCAGATCTTCCCAGAAAGTCTCCCCATATATACAGTACCGGTAGGTCATATGGACATTGTTCCATATGTTTTCTTGTGTTATTTATATTATCTAAAGAGTTATACACAATTTGTCCTCTTTTTATTAATGGTCTTATATACTCACCGGCCACTTTATTAGGTACACCTGTCCAACTGCTCGTTACCACTTAATTTCTAAGCAGCCAATCACATGGCGGCAACTCAGTGCATTTAGGCATGTAGACATGGTCAAGACAATCTCCTGCAGTTCAAACCGAGCATCAGTATGGGGAAGAAAGGTGATTTGAATGACTTTGAACGTGGCATGATTGTTGGTGCCAGAAGGGCTGGTCTGAGTATTTCAGAAACTGCTGATCTCCTGGGATTTTCACGCACAAGCATCTCTAGGGTTTACAGAGAATGGTCCGAAAAAGAAAAAACATCCAGTGAGCGGCAGTTCTGTGGGCGGAAATGCCTTGTTGATGCCAGAGGTCAGAGGAGAATGGCCAGACTGGTTCGAGCTGATAGAAGGGCAACAGTGACTCAAATAACCACCCGTTACAACCAAGGTGGGCAGGAGAGCATCTCTGAATGCACAGTACGTCAAACTTTGAGGCAGATGGGCTACAGCAGCAGAAGACCACACCGGGTGCCACTCCTTTCAGCTAAGAACAGGAAACTGAGGCTACAATTTGCACAAGCTCATCAAAATTGGACAATAGAAGATTGGAAAAATGTTGCCTGGTCTGATGAGTCTCGATTTCTGCTGAGACATTCGGATGGTAGGGTCAGAATTTGGCGTCTACAACATGAAAGCATGGATCCATCCTGCCTTGTATCAACGGTTCAGGCTGGTGGTGGTGGTGTCATGGTGTGGGGAATATTTTCTTGGCATCTTTGGCCCCCTTGGTACCAATTGAGCATCGTTGCAATGCCACAGCCTACCTGAGTATTGTTGCTTGTTCCATCCCTTTATGACCACAATGTTTATGATTACTTTAACAGAGTTCTCCTCCCCCAAAAGAAGGTTCAATTTTAGTAGATCTTTATCAGATAGTGCAGTTATAAATTTTAAAGAATCTGCTTCACTTTCTCTCTGCTCTGTGTCACTGAGCAGTGCTGCAGAGTGCAAAAGCTTAGCTTATTCCCCTTCACAGGTTGATGATTTTGTTGAGGGGGTTGCTAGTTCTCTGCGTATTGCCTTAGACAACGCAGCTCCTTTGAAAATGAAAACCGTTAAAAATATAAAGCTTGCTCCTTGGTTTAATGCAGAGCTGCGTACTTTGAAGCAAAATGCTAGGAAACTGGAGAGAAAATATCGCTCCACAGGCCTGCGAGAGTCCTTCCTAGTCTGGAAAAATGGTTTACTGCCTTATAAGAGGACCCTTTGTAAAGCAAGAGCAGCATACTTCTCCTCATTAATAGAGGAGAATAAGAATAATCCTAGATTTCGTTTTAATACAGTTGCCAAACTCACCCAGAGCCATAGCTCTGTTGAACCGTCCATTCCACCTGCTCTTAGCAGCAATGATTTTATGGGATTCTTTATAAATAAGATTGATCTTATTAAAAATAAGATCATAAGCACTCCTCTATCCGCGATTGTACCTGAGGTAGTCATGGAATCTGAACCGGGTTTAGACTGCTTTGATCCAGTTGAACTCTCTGAATTAGCAAAATTATTGTCTTCATCTAAGCCTTCAACTTGTATGTTAGATCCAGTTCCAACCAGGTTATTTAAGGAGGTATTCCCTTTGATCTCCTCCTCCATTTTAGATGTGATTAATCTATCTCTGTTACAGGGATATGTACCTAAAGCTTTTAAGATTGCTGTAATTAAACCTCTGCTTAAGAAACCGTCTCTTGACCCAGATGACTTGGTCAATTATAGACCTATATCCAATCTTCCTTTCTTATCCAAAATTCTTGAGAAAGTAGTTGCCAAACAAGTTTGCGATCACTTCCACCATAATGAACTTTTTGAAGAGTTTCAGTCTGGCTTTAGAGCTCATCATAGCACTGAAACAGCTCTGGTGAAAGTCACTAATGATATTCTCATGGCCTCAGATAATGGACTTGTATCTGTGCTCGTCCTGTTGGATCTTAGTGCTGCATTTGATACAGTTGACCATAATATTCTTTTAGAAAGACTTGAATATTTTGTTGGAATTAAAGGAACAGCACTAGACTGGTTTAAATCTTATCTATCTGATCGAATTCAGTTTGTTCATGTTAATGATAGATCTTCAACACGCTCAAAGGTTACCTGTGGAGTACCACAGGGATCAGTGCTAGGACCAATTCTCTTTACTTTATACATGCTCCCAATTGGTAGAATTATTAGACAGCATGGGATTAATTTCCACTGTTATGCTGATGATACCCAGCTATATCTGTCTATAAATCCAGATGAAGCTAACCCATTACATAGATTACAGGCATGTCTTGAAGACATAAAAACCTGGATGACTCTTAATTTTCTGCTTCTGAATGCAGACAAAACAGAAGTTATAGTCTTTGGACCAGAGTCTCTGAAAAAGAAACTGATTAGCCAGTCACTTCATTTGGATGGGATTAAACTGGTTTCAGATAATAAAGTAAAAAATCTTGGTGTTATTTTTGATCAGGACCTGTCATTTAAATCCCAGATCAAAGAGGTTTCTAGAATTTCCTTCTTTCATCTGAGGAACATTGCAAAAATTAGAAATATCCTGTCCAGGGGTGATGCTGAGAAACTAGTCCATGCATTTGTTACTTCAAGGCTGGACTATTGTAATTCTTTACTATCAGGAAGTCCACAAACTGTAGTTAAAAGCCTTCAGCTGATCCAAAATGCTGCAGCCAGAGTTCTAATGAAAATTAAAAAGAGAGATCATATCTCTCCTATCCTGGCTTCTCTTCATTGGCTTCCTGTTAAATCAAGAATAGAATTTAAAATCCTCCTTCTCACATATAAAGCCTTAAATGGCCAAGCTCCATCTTATATCAGAGATCTGATTGTTCCTTATGTTCCTAACAGAGCACTTCGCTCTCAATCTGCAGGTTTACTAGTGGTTCCTAGAATTTCTAAAAGTAGAATGGGAGGCAGATCTTTTAGTTATCAGGCTCCTCTCCTGTGGAACCAACTACCAGTTTTAGTCCGTGAGGCAGACACCCTGTCTACTTTTAAGGCTAGGCTTAAAACTTTCATTTTTGATAAAGCTTATAGTTAGGGTGGCTCAGGTTATCCTGAGCTATCTCTATAGTTATGCTGCTATAGGCTTAGACTTTTGGAGGACATAGGGACCCCCATTTCATCATTCTGCTTCATTCTCTCTCTGTTCTCCTATTCTGCAGAATCTGTTAGTTCAATCTCTAACCTTCTGCTCTCTCTGCTTTTCCTCAGAGTAGCTTTGCCTCGTCTGTTCCTGTTTGGCTGTGACGTCATCCTGGAAAAAAACATCAGCTGTGCTGCTTCTATCAACACCCTTGTTAATAGATGTTGGAGATCGGCCTGTTTTCCAGTGTGGTCCTGTTTCTCTGACCGTGACTGAGTGGATGTGCTCTCTTCGTCCTCTGGCATGGGAGCTGCCTTGGAGCTCGTCTGCCTGGCTGTGTGTTTCCTGGACGGGGCCGCCTTTTACAGCTGCTTTTTGTATCTCTGCTTCTGTCTCCTTGAACCCCAGTCGGCCTCGGCAGATGGCCGCTCACACTGAGCCTGGTTCTGCTGGAGGTTTCTTCCTGTTAAAAGGGAGTTTTTCCTCTCCACTGTCGCTACAAGCATGCTTAGTGTGGGGGATTGTATTTGAGTCAATGAGTCAATGCAATCAACTGGTTTTCCTTAGATAGAAAACTTTGTATCAATTTGACTGTATGATCTGGTTGAACTGTAAAGTGCCTTGAGATGACATGTGTTGTGAATTTGGCGCTATATAAATAAACTGAATTGAATTGAATTGAATGTACCCAACTTCTGATGGCTACTTTCAGCAGGATAATGCGCCATGTCATAAAGCTGGAATCATCTCAGATTGGTTTCTTGAACATGACAATGAGTTCACTGTACTCAAATGGCCTCCACAGTCACCAGATCTCAATCCAATAGAGCATCTTTGGGATGTGGTGGAACGGGAGATTCGCATCATGGATGTGCAGCCGACAAATCTGTGGCAACTGTGTGATGCCATCATGTCAATATGGACCAAACTCCCTGAGGAATGCTTCCAGCACCTTGTTGAATCTATGCCACGAAGAATTGAGGCAGTTCTGAAGGCAAAAGGGGGTCCAACCCATTACTAGCATGGGGTACCTAATAAAGTGGCCGGTGAGTGTATTTGCTCCTATTTAAACCTGGTTTTGATCAATTTTCCAATGAATATTAATGCTAAAATCAATAAACTTCATTTTATGTCTCATTAATGTACATCCAGCACCCCATCTTGAGAGAAAAAAACAGAAATGTGGACATTTTTGCAAATTTATAAAAAAACAAAACAAACCTGAAATATCAATGTCATAAGTGTCCAGACCCTTTGCTACCTATTGAGTACAAGCACTTTTTTGAGATAGTAAAACCACAAGTCTTCTCAAGGAATTATGCAACAAGTTTTTCCTACCTGGATTTGGGGATCCTCTGCCATTCTTCCTTGCAGATCCTATCCAGTTCTCTCAGGTTGGATTGTGTGCATTGGTGGACAGCCTTTTCCAGGTCTCTCTAGAGATGGTCAATTGGATTTAGGTCAGGGTTCTGGCTGGGACAGTCAAAAATGGTCACAGAGTTGTTCCCAAGCCACTCCTTTGTTAGTTTATGTGTACATAGGGTCATTGTCCTGTTGGAAGGTGAACCGTCGGCCCAGTCTGAAGACCTGAACACTCTGGAAGAGGTTTTCTTCCAGGATATATCTGTACTTGGCCGCATTGATCTTTCCTTCATTGCAACCAGTTTTCCTGTCCATGCAGATTAAATACACCCCCATAGCATTATGCTTCCACCACCTAGTTTCACTGTTGGGATTGTATTGGGCAGGTGATAAGCAGTGCCTGGTTTTCTCCACACATACCGCTTAGAATAAACGCCAAAAAGTTCATTCTTGGTCTCATCAGACCAGAGAATCTAATTTTTCATACTCTGTGAGTCCGTGTGTTTTTTTTTTCTGGCTAACTCTATGCAGGCTTTCATATGTCTTGCACTGAGGAGAGGCTTTTGTTGGACCGCTCTGCCATTAAGTCCCAACTGGTGGAGCGCTGCAGTAATACTTGACTTTGCTGACCTTTCTCTCATCTCTCTACTCTCTCTGAAACTCAGCCAGTGATCTTTGGGTTCTTCTTTACCTCTTTCACCAAGGCTCTTCTCTCAAGATTGCTCAGTTTGTCTGGAAGGCCAGGTCTAGGAAGAGTTCTGGTCATCCCAAACTTCTTCCATTTAAGGATTACGGAGGCCACTGTGCTCTTAGGAACCTTGAGTGCTGCAGAAATTCTTTTGTAATCTTGGCCAGAGATGTGCCTTGCCACAATTCTGTCTCTGAGCTCCTTGGGTAGTTCCTTCGACCTCATGATTCTCATTTGCTCTGACATGCACCGTGAGCTGTAAGGTCTTATATAGACAGGTGTGTGCCTTTCCTAATCAAGTAAAATTAGTTTAATTAAACACAGCTGTTCTCTATTGTAGGAGCAGAATCATCTCGAGGAGGATCAGAAGAAATGGATATCATGAGATTTAAATATGAGTTTCACAGCAAAGGGTCTGAATACTTATGACAATTTGATATTTCAGTTTTTCTTAATAAATTTGCAAAAATTTCTACATTTATGTTTTTTTTTTTGGTCAAGATGGGGTGTTGAGTGTACATTAATAAGGAATAAAATCAACATGTTTGACTTTATCAAATGGCTGCAATGAAACAAAGAATGAAAAATGTAAAGGGTTATGAATACCTTCCATACCCACTGTATATAATAGCATGCTGGCACATAAGGCAAAGACACTAGAGAAAACATGCACATTTTAACAGCAACTTGCTTTACAGTGGGAGGAGAAAATATGAGCAGAAGCCTTTGAAAGATAAAAAATATCAATAAATCATTAAAGAAAATGGAAGAAAATGTTTATGTATGTGTGTATTTCTCATCATAACAATTTAAAGAAATCAATAGGCACATTCAATATTTGCTCACACCTCATATTTTTAAGCTTTAAACTTAGGACAAGCCAAATCCCCCAGTAAAAGACGACTTTATCTCAGACTTACCTTGGAGAGTAATTAAGTCACAAAGTGGAACTGTCTGGAGCTGTCTGTTGAGAGACCATAGGCAGACAAACTTTCAGACGATGACATATCATGAATTAAAAGTCAGTCTTTTTCCTTGCCAAGTCTTATCAGGCTCAGGGACCTGTTCTAAAGGGGAGCTTTAGTTTCGTCTATCAGGCCAGTGCTTAATGGAATTGATGGCTCTGTATCAACTTTAGCCTAGCAGAGGGATGAAGATTGCAGTAAACTAGAATCTGAGGAGCTGGGCCAAGATATATTAATACAAAAATCAACTAACTCAGTCTTGGAGAAGCTGCTGATATGAGTTTTCAGTTAATTTGCTTAAATGTTAAGTTTTCACTATTGAAATAATTTTTTTAACATCTATTTTTACGGAGATGTCCAAAGACAGACATTCATATAATGTACAAGACAGAAGATACATAAAGTGTATGAAAAAAGTACATGAAAACTAAGGGCAAGAAGCAGCTGTATAAAAGGGGAGAGTAGACTAAAAGGAAGAGACATAAAGAGGCTGTAGTTCAAATGCATGCCATTTCATGACATGACAGGTAGCATTACTTATAACCAAAGAGTGTCCAAAGCAGAGAAGGAGCAGGCCTAATCTTGTAGCAAGAAGCAAATTGTACCCATGATAAGGCTTGCATAAAGCTCTCATAAATGTTTGATTTTGTTTACAGCGCACCACTGTATGAAAAACAGGTCTCATTACACAGAAATGGCCTAGTCTGTGCTGAGGCCCTCAGGATAGATTTCATGTTGCACATCCCTGACATAAAAATAAGTAATTGAGAAATATCAAAAAGAAAAATAGGAAAAACTTATTTTTGAGAAACATGCTTTGTTTTAATGTGAAAAGATGAGTCTGGGAAGAGTAGCACTTTTTGTCAGAACCTGGCAAAGCAGCAGAATTTTCTTGACTCATTTTTGTTTCCAAGTAACTACCATCTACTGAAGCAGAATTTTAACCAGATTAAAGCTGTAGCTCCAAGGCATCAAAAATCTGACAGCTGAGGGAAAAGATGACTTGTGAAGTGTGTGTCATCACATTTTAAGAATGCAAAATGTTCAGACAGGAGGAAAGTCAAATCTAGGGTGAGGATTGTCTTTACAAAACTCCAGAGGTGTTCTGAGATTTTGCAAGGCAGAAAGGTGTTTAGCAAAAAGTTGGATAAATTATACACCAGTTTAAATATTTTATTTTTTCTCCCAAATCATTCATCCAGAAGAAAAATCTGCTTTGATATTTTTTGTTTTGTTGCTACAAAACACATAAAACAAAAGGCGAACCACAGAGGACTGAAGGAGGATGGTGGTAAATTGGATAAGCCCACCAGGCAGACAGTATCACTGAGGGCTGAAGGTGGCTGGAAGGAGGACAGCAGTACACTGCAAATGTCTGTCAAGGAGACAGAACCCGGCTAGCTTGGGCTAGCCTTTAGAGGCCAACTGCTGGAGATGGAGTAGGACAGCTGTGGATTAGGGCAGACAGAGTTGCAGTGAAGGGGGGAGAAGGCCGCACCTGGCCTATGTGTCGCGGGAGGTAGGACAACATAACACTCCTAGATTACATTCAAACTTCTTTATTAAGCCACCCACAACCTCTAAAGAGCATTCACACTTCATGCTTAGTCAAAATCACTTTCTTTATTTTCCATTTTGATAAAAAAAAGCTGTCTCCTCTCTTAAGGGAGGACATATCTTATGTACAGTATGTGCATAGTTAAATATGCATTCACCTATGTACCTGAATATGCCACCCCCTCCTAATTATTCTCCCTCAGATTAGGACATTCAAATCATCTATATGTGATGATTTTGGAACCAAGTGGTAACTCAATTAGAAATGGTTATAGAACACTTGTATAGAACACTGCAGGGACTGACAGTTCTGTCATCAGCAAAAGAAACATTATGTATTTTTGCCTCCTTGAACCTCTAGTTGGCCTCAGCAGAACACCGCTGACACTGAGGCTGGTTCTTCTGTTTTTCCTGTTAAACAGTAATTTTTCGCCTCCGCTGTCACATGCTGCAAAACGAGACAATGCAAGTGAATAAGTACTGTCGCCACATTCTAATCCAGGAAGAGTGTGTCATGTGAATTGTAAGACTCAATGCAATCAGCTGGTTTTCCTTTTTTAGAATTTTTTTTTTTTACCAGTGTGACTGTAAAATCTGATTGAATAATCTCATAAATCAACTGAATTGAACTGAAATGTAATTGTATTTACAATTCATGGGCATGAATGTGTGGTAAAAGGGAATTCTCATTGTTCTTTTTAACGTTACACACAAAGTTCTTGCATTTTAAGAACCTATTATAAGCCTATATTGTGTTGCAACTTATGTGCCAAGTAGATGTGATGAGCTGCTGGAGCTGAATACTTTTCTTTGCGTATTCTAAATATAGATATGACCATACCTTCTTGGCAGGGGCTCAAGGTGTAGTGTAGCTTAAATGTACGTGTACATATAAAAGAAAAAGGGGCGCAGTGCTTGCTACTGAATGGCAACACTATCAAAGTCAGGAAAAAGTTTTAAGTAAAGCCGGGATTAAAACAGTAGCTACAAGAAGCTTCAAATAAAAGGTGTTCTTTATGTTCAACCTAAACACCAACTCCGATAGACCATCAGTAGAGCAGGTGTTTAAATTAATCAATCACTGCTGCGAAAGCTTATAGCAGTGAAAGCTAATATACCACAGCCATCACCTTATAAACGCAAAATAAACAACCCTCTAAAATCGGAAAACTGTAATGGACTGAAAGTCCTGTTTTTTATGTGGGAAAGTATTTGCGTGTGTTTTAGTATAATTCTGATATATTGGCGCTGTTGTCTGTTTCTATGGCAACGATACTGAATGTAGTGTAGCTTAGAGACCTGCATGGGTCGAGTTTTACCAACCCGCACCCGCCCGAACCCGTTAGGATGACTACCGAACCCGACCCGTCACCCGCGGATATCTTCAATTCAAATGTTATGGGGAGAGGTTGGAGGGGGGTGATGGGGAGAAAGCGAGAGGCAACAGATTATTTTTTCTGAGTTTTTTTGTCGGGGTTTGTGGACGGTGAGCAGCGGGGAGAACTTTTTTTATTTTCTTTCTGAGGAGCGGCACGAATGGGGTTTTAATCAGATATACACAGCACCGAAAGCAAAATACGTGTACAAAATATTGGTGGGGACATGTCCACACCAGTCCTTAAGGAAGTTACGCCTATGATTGTTCAGATTAACTTGTCTTCTTTATGGCTTTTATTCGGTGCTTTACTGCATTTGTTTTGGGAAAATATGAGGAAAAAATAAATACAGAAAAAAAAATATTTTTTTTTAAAATCGCAAAATAATTATAGGGTGGCTAATGCCAAAGAAAGGGTGACTGAAGCCACCCTTAAATAGGTCTAACGACGCTTATGGTTCCAAGTATATGCGACTTGTATGTGATCTACTGTGTGAACTGAAAGCGTTCAACCGAAGTGTCCCGCATGCGCACTCGAGGACGCGATGACGTCACATGTAGCAAGCGTCCTCAGTGTTTGCGGAAGTAAACATGAGTCGTAATACCGCAGCGTATATTGCGTTCTTTAAGTTCTTCTCCAACAGGAGCAGGCACATTACGAACGAAATCTCTTTAAGAAGATCAAAAGAGAGAGAGCAAGGTTCCGGTAAGACCCTTCGAGTTTGATCTGAATCGAGCTATCTTTCCAAATATGAATTAAGTCAGCAACCTCACTTTCTCTCCATTGACTGCTCTCTGTGTTATCTTCCGCAATGGTTGTTAGTTTTTCCCGCCTCCGCTTAGTAGGACGCAGATTAGTAACGTTTAGTAACATTTGTCAAGTATCAATGACGTGTAGGTCGGATGAATGCGACCTGGCCGTACAGACACAGGTCGCATTTGAAAAGATCAGATACGTATCGGATTCAGGACCACATATCCAAGTGGCCTGGGTCGCATTTGAAAAAATCCGATCTGTGTCGTTCAGACTGTCATAAAAAGATCTGATACAGGTCACATATGGGCAAAAAAATCGGAATTGGGTCACTTCAGGCTGCAGTGTGAACGTAGCCAAAATGTATCCTATTTATCTCTGTTTTTCTGGAGCTGGAGCTGTCTGGAAAGCTGTACTAAATGAAATTTTTTTTTGTTTACACTCTAGGTATACACTCAGTGTATACAAAATGACAGTAAAAGTTGTCTAAATCTTAGTTATTGGATGTTGCATCATATGACTGATTGCATGTGTTTAATTTTATTTCATCAATGATTGCCGAGGTATTGACTGCTGATTCTGTTGTGCTGATCAAACCACCGATCACATGCTCTATGGTGACTGAATCTTCAACTACTGTTTTGTGGGCTTATTTATGTAGAATTTAGTATGTCACATCAACACTGCTGCTAATTGAGTTTCTTATGTTTAATTAATTGATTGATTGTAAAAGTATCTCAAAGACTCAGTTATATGACTTTACTACATCAAAACTTATTCAGATTTGTTTTTTGTTTATTCTAATAGTTTTTAGTTGTTCAAGTACTGCAATTAACCAAGTGATATTAATAACCAGATAATTGTGGTAACAGTGAGTAATTTGTTTAGTAAATATCAACTAGATAAAGTGTGGTTATCCATGGGTATGTCATAACAGAGATCAATTTGTCTCCATGACTCATTGAATGATGATTATCAACTCAAATTATTAATTGTAGGCTTATAAAACATATACCAGGGCTCTAAACACCCACACATTGCATGAAGTGCAAACGCTCACCCAAAACTAGTCATTTCTCACACTTAAACAAATACATGAACAAACTGTCATGTGCAGATCACTAACAAAATATAGATAAAATATAGATACATCAGGTAAGAAAGAAAGGAAGAAAATGTGCATGTTTAATGGGAACTACATTTTCTTCCACCTGGTAGGTGCTTAATGTCTTAGTACATAATGCAAAGCACAGCATGATGAGCTGCTAAAACAAACAGTGTCTGAGCAAAGTCTTCTGAGGATTTATTTAACTCCACAAATAGCTAAATAACACAGAATGACCAAGTGAAAATTAGACAGGGGAAAAAAAAAGACTGGATAAACTTAGATAGCTATAATGCCATGGGGAAACATGATCCAAAGGTTGCAGTAAACATTACATGGAAAACTAAAGTGAACATTAGAAAATCACAAGAATAATAAATGAAAACAAAAGAATAACATAAAAAACAGAAAAGCAAGTCTAGAGCAGTAGCCCATGACACTAGCTTAATTTGCAGGTAACACTTTGTAAATAGTTTTTTATGATCAAGTTATTGACACAGGCATGCGTGGTTTCTTCCACTGTATAATTTTGGTGAGCCAGGCTTTACTTGGCCCACTGCCAGGATAAAACAAAAATGGCTGAAGACATCTAAACTTTTATAAGCCTCCAGCGCTTTTTCTAAAAAGTGAAATTACAGATCATCAAATAATGCATACCGCCAAACAAGTCATGGTAGGCGAACCACGGGATGTCTGAAGGATGGCAGTCTTGATTCGGCGAAAAACAACCAGAAAGGAAAATTATAGGGATCCTGCACCCCAGCAAGAGAACTTCTTGCAATGTGGCAGTGTTTTAACTCCCCATTTAAATGCCTCAATGTAATTTTCTCTAATAATTGTTAGACACAATTATTATCAGTTATAAATCCTGGGTAACTTTTGTGAGTTTTAACAATTTTCTTATTTCATTGCTGTCTTGAAGTATCTCAATCCTCTGTGGGCTTCTTACCGACTGTCTGATTGACCATTCTTTGGTCAGTAGAAACCCCTGTAGATATCATTTGCAGTGTTATGCCTAGACAGTTCCAATGCTTGCCAGAAACAGCAAATAAAAAAAAAGAGTTGAGAGCGAAAAACAAACAAACAAGCAAAAAAAAAACACAATCTCTGTATACTCAAAGAAGGACTCCAGCTGTGAAGTCTTGCCTTGACAACATATTGTTGCCTGTTGCCTGTTACTGGACCTTGAGCCCCTGCCAAGGTCCAGTAACAGGCAACAGTAATGTTTTATGATTGATGTTTAATCTATCAGATTTGATTTTGTTATGTTTTATGTTTTTATTTCTTCACTTTTTTACTTTGAGATATTTATGTAAACTGCACCATGAATAATATTAATAATTGGAACCATTACTACTTAACTTTTAGAATTGCCTTTATCTGAGTCTGATTTCTGATTCTCTAATCTAATGGATTGCATGCTGTCCATTAGAATTTTTCTTTTTTTTATGGCCAATCACACATTACCAGTAGCATACTTTAATGTGGCAAAACTGGACCAGTTTGCACATCCTATCCTATGTGCCTAATAGATCAAACCCTAACACGCACGCATTTTTTAATTTTTTGGCCCATGCAATTTAGCGCATCATATTTGGATTCTTTGAAGATTAAACTTTATCTTTTAACTGCATCATAGTAGTTATGTACTATAGGTGTTTGTTCACATTGCTTGTTTTAAGCTTCATCTTTTGATTCAAGTGAAAACAAGGGCTGACTAGGTTCACTGTGACATAACACCATCCATGACATAAATGCTTTGATTATCTTTCACTCAGAAAAACCTGCAGTAGTACAATTTCGAGCTGTTTCTCTGAACTAAAATATGTTGTCAAGGCAAGACTTCACAGCTGGAGTCCTTCTTTGAGTATACAGAGATTGTGTTTTTTTTTGCTTGTTTGTTTGTTTTTCGCTCTCAACTCTTTTTTTTTATTTGCTGTTTCTGGCAAGCATTGGAACTGTCTAGGCATAACACTGCAAATGATATCTACAGGGGTTTCTACTGACCAAAGAATGGTCAATCAGACAGTCGGTAAGAAGCCCACAGAGGATTGAGATACTTCAAGACAGCAATGAAATAAGAAAATTGTTAAAACTCACAAAAGTTACCCAGGATTTATAACTGATAATAATTGTGTCTAACAATTATTAGAGAAAATTACATTGAGGCATTTAAATGGGGAGTTAAAACACTGCCACATTGCAAGAAGTTCTCTTGCTGGGGTGCAGGATCCCTATAATTTTCCTTTCTGGTTGTTTTTCGCCGAATCAAGACTGCCATCCTTCAGACATCCCGTGGTTCGCCTACCATGACTTGTTTGGCGGTATGCATTATTTGATGATCTGTAATTTCACTTTTTAGAAAAAGCGCTGGAGGCTTATAAAAGTTTAGATGTCTTCAGCCATTTTTGTTTTATCCTGGCAGTGGGCCAAGTAAAGCCTGGCTCACCAAAATTATACAGTGGAAGAAACCACGCATGCCTGTGTCAATAACTTGATCATAAAAAACTATTTACAAAGTGTTACCTGCAAATTAAGCTAGTGTCATGGGCTACTGCTCTAGACTTGCTTTTCTGTTTTTTATGTTATTCTTTTGTTTTCATTTATTATTCTTGTGATTTTCTAATGTTCACTTTAGTTTTCCATGTAATGTTTACTGCAACCTTTGGATCATGTTTCCCCATGGCATTATAGCTATCTAAGTTTATCCAGTCTTTTTTTTTCCCCTGTCTAATTTTCACTTGGTCATTCTGTGTTATTTAGCTATTTGTGGAGTTAAATAAATCCTCAGAAGACTTTGCTCAGACACTGTTTGTTTTAGCAGCTCATCATGCTGTGCTTTGCATTATGTACTAAGACATTAAGCACCTACCAGGTGGAAGAAAATGTAGTTCCCATTAAACATGCACATTTTCTTCCTTTCTTTCTTACCTGATGTATCTATATTTTATCTATATTTTGTTAGTGATCTGCACATGACAGTTTGTTCATGTATTTGTTTAAGTGTGAGAAATGACTAGTTTTGGGTGAGCGTTTGCACTTCATGCAATGTGTGGGTGTTTAGAGCCCTGGTATATGTTTTATAAGCCTACAATTAATAATTCGAGTTGATAATCATCATTCAATGAGTCATGGAGACAAATTGATCTCTGTTATGACATACCCATGGATAACCACACTTTATCTAGTTGATATTTACTAAACAAATTACTCACTGTTACCACAATTATCTGGTTATTAATATCACTTGGTTAATTGCAGTACTTGAACAACTAAAAACTATTAGAATAAACAAAAAACAAATCTGAATAAGTTTTGATGTAGTAAAGTCATATAACTGAGTCTTTGAGATACTTTTACAATCAATCAATTAATTAAACATAAGAAACTCAATTAGCAGCAGTGTTGATGTGACATACTAAATTCTAAATAAATAAGCCCACAAAACAGTAGTTGAAGATTCAGTCACCATAGAGCATGTGATCGGTGGTTTGATCAGCACAACAGAATCAGCAGTCAATACCTCGGCAATCATTGATGAAATAAAATTAAACACATGCAATCAGTCATATGATGCAACATCCAATAACTTAGATTTAGACAACTTTTACTGTCATTTTGTATACACTGAGTGTATACCTAGAGTGTAAACAAAAAAAATTTCATTTAGTACAGCTTTCCAGACAGCTCCAGCTCCAGAAAAACAGAGATAAATAGGATACATTTTGGCTACGTTCACACTGCAGCCTGAAGTGACCCAATTCCGATTTTTTTGCCCATATGTGACCTGTATCAGATCTTTTTATGACAGTCTGAACGACACAGATCAGATTTTTTCAAATGCGACCCAGGCCACTTGGATATGTGGTCCTGAATCCGATACGTATCTGATCTTTTCAAATGCGACCTGTGTCTGTACGGCCAGGTCGCATTCATCCGACCTACACGTCATTGATACTTGACAAATGTTACTAAACGTTACTAATCTGCGTCCTACTAAGCGGAGGCGGGAAAAACTAACAACCATTGCGGAAGATAACACAGAGAGCAGTCAATGGAGAGAAAGTGAGGTTGCTGACTTAATTCATATTTGGAAAGATAGCTCGATTCAGATCAAACTCGAAGGGTCTTACCGGAACCTTGCTCTCTCTCTTTTGATCTTCTTAAAGAGATTTCGTTCGTAATGTGCCTGCTCCTGTTGGAGAAGAACTTAAAGAACGCAATATACGCTGCGGTATTACGACTCATGTTTACTTCCGCAAACACTGAGGACGCTTGCTACATGTGACGTCATCGCGTCCTCGAGTGCGCATGCGGGACACTTCGGTTGAACGCTTTCAGTTCACACAGTAGATCACATACAAGTCGCATATACTTGGAACCATAAGCGTCATTAGACCTATTTAAGGGTGGCTTCAGTCACCCTTTCTTTGGCATTAGCCACCCTATAATTATTTTGCGATTTTAAAAAAAAATATTTTTTTTTTCTGTATTTATTTTTTCCTCATATTTTCCCAAAACAAATGCAGTAAAGCACCGAATAAAAGCCATAAAGAAGACAAGTTAATCTGAACAATCATAGGCGTAACTTCCTTAAGGACTGGTGTGGACATGTCCCCACCAATATTTTGTACACGTATTTTGCTTTCGGTGCTGTGTATACAGTGGCGGCTGGTGAAAAATATTTTTGGTGGGGCTGATATAGCCTAGTGTATGTCTCCAACTAACCCGGAATAAGAATTCAAATAAACAATTGGACAATACATACAATTTAACAGTAATGATTTAATTTACTATATAATAACAGTAACAGTGATGATTTGGGTCACTGTGACGGGGTTCTTTGGCCTCCAAGAATCCAGTCTCAGTCGGGTTACCGGTGTTGGTGATTTATTGAGCTCAAAAACTCAAAACAGGGTGCAAAAGAAACTAAACATATACCAGATACTCTGGGCCTCAGCCTCCCTCCAGTTACCAGCAATGTAACAAAGAAACAGAAAACAAAAATTGCCGCTTTTCTTCCCACAGCCCTCATTAAATAGTTTAAGCCCCTCACCTCAGGCTCTCTTATTTCTGATTTCTTCTCATTAATCAGTTTTGTCCATATATTACCTCCACAAACAATTGATGTACAAAAACAAATAATTTTTACAACTTAATTCTTTTACACAGATTCATTGACTTATTCAATTACACCAAACTGGGTTTGAACCCAGCAAAGACGCAGCCAGACTGAAGATGACAAGTCCCCGCATAAACACGTACACACCCACACCCCCCACATACCCACCCACACACACACCCACACACACACACACACACACACACACACACACACACACACACACACACACACACACACGGCTAACCCCACTGAAATATTAAGTGTGCACCCTCAATACGCCAGCAGGTAACCAGGAACAGCTTGTGTGTTTTAAGTTAATAGAGCTACTGATCTCAGCGCGAGTGTATTGGTCCTCACAAACACAGTATAACAGGAATGTGTGTGTGGCGCGCAAAGTTAGAGAGGTTGTTTTAAGCGACGAGGTGGATTCGTCACAGTCACAATAACCATGAAATGAAATGTTCATATCATACAACAGGGATGTTCTTCTGGCAAACGGGTAGATAAATAAGGATCTCACCGAATTTGGTGGAAGCTGCATCTCGCTCGTTACATTCGCCATCTTCCCTCTAATTGTCTGCACCTGCGCTTGGGTTCAGAAGAGAAGCCTGTAAAAGCGCAGTATTTTCAGCGCCCCAATACCATAAAGTTCCGAGACGCTGATTGGCCATTAAATTCACCTAGCAATAGTACATGATTGACAGATTCTCTGCAAATGTGGGTCAGTCTGATCACAGCCCCCAGAACAGAGACGGTAGGAGTCTGTCTGTGGAAATCCACAAATTAATGACAGTAGATAGGGAAATGTAGTTTATATAATTTGTTTTGCTTATAGTTACACAGTCTAGAGAGTAAAACAGACATTTATGAGTTAATTTCTAAAAATATATTTTACGTTTCTCTCTTCTTATCAGGGAGGGCGGTGCCCCAGCGCCCCCTATGGGCCGGCCGCCACTGTGTGTATATCTGATTAAAACCCCATTCGTGCCGCTCCTCAGAAAGAAAATAAAAAAAGTTCTCCCCGCTGCTCACCGTCCACAAACCCCGACAAAAAAACTCAGAAAAAATAATCTGTTGCCTCTCGCTTTCTCCCCATCACCCCCCTCCAACCTCTCCCCATAACATTTGAATTGAAGATATCCGTGGGTGACGGGTCGGGTTCGGTAGTCATCCTAACGGGTTCGGGCGGGTGCGGGTTGGTAAAACTCGACCCATGCAGGTCTCTAAGCTACACTACATTCAGTATCGTTGCCATAGAAACAGACAACAGCGCCAATATATCAGAATTATACTAAAACACACGCAAATAATTTCCCACATAAAAAACAGGACTTTCAGTCCATTACAGTTTTCCGATTTTAGAGGGTTGTTTATTTTGCGTTTATAAGGTGATGGCTGTGGTATATTAGCTTTCACTGCTATAAGCTTTCGCAGCAGTGATTGATTAATTTAAACACCTGCTCTACTGATGGTCTATCGGAGTTGGTGTTTAGGTTGAACATAAAGAACACCTTTTATTTGAAGCTTCTTGTAGCTACTGTTTTAATCCCGGCTTTACTTAAAACTTTTTCCTGACTTTGATAGTGTTGCCATTCAGTAGCAAGCACTGCGCCCCTTTTTCTTTTATATGTACACGTACATTTAAGATTTAGCGTGTTAAGTTGACAACTCATGAGCAAGCTGCTTTTTGCAATCTAGCAGGAAGGTAAGGATAGGATCTTGCAGGTGTGACGTCACTCTGCAGGGGGTCCAAAGATAAAAGATTTAAACAATTTTGGCATTGGAATTTCAGATTTAAGGGAGTTAGAAAGTTCACTTAGTAAAAGTTCAAATAATAAATCTGATTACCAATTACTTTTAAGCTGGTTGAACATACTGCGACAGACTGGTGACCTGTCCAGGGTGATCCCACCTCTCACCCAGAACGTGGCTGGAGATATGCACCAGCACCTCCTGATCCCACTGAGGGATAAGGTTAAAGAAAATGGATGGTTGAACATAGTCCGCTCTCCCAGATTCTATCAAATCAGTATTGATACCCTCAGGGGCGGATTTAGGAAATTTGGGGCCCTAGGCAAAGACAGGCAGGGGGCCCCCTGAGAAGTAAACCCATAAAACAGACCCATTGTACAGATAGAGAAATGTTAATAGAATAGACATCCATTATTTGTTCTAGGTTTTGTCCCTCTCTCCTTGTCCCTTTTTCCTCTCTATTTATCAGCGTTCTGATGGCATTTTAGCCAAAGGATTTTTATCAAAAACATAATTAATGTGCACAAATAAGGATTAGTTGTATTAACCATACATGGAAACAGAGTTTTATGGGGCCCCCAGAACTTGGGGCCCTAGGCAACTGCCTAGTATTGCCTAATGGTAAATCCCCCCCTGGATACCCTGCTGGTGGATGTTCTTGACAGAAAGACGGAGTTGCTTAATCATATTCTGCTTAAGGCCCCATAAGATCTTGTCCGAGTCCTGGTTTAAAAGTAAATTAATTTTAAAAAGTGACCCAAAATTGACTGTCAATAAATGTTCTACAAAATTGATATATTTATTTGATTTCTTTGATTTGTACTGTCTGTTTAGATTTATGTGATATTTTTTGCACAAAATATATAAGTGAATATTGTAACAGTTATGTTTTCAACTGTAAGCATTAAATTGATAAATGTTATTCGCATTTTTTTGGCTTTATCCTTTCCAACAAAAAAAAAAAGGCGTCGCGGAGGTAGCTCCCTTTCCTTATGAGCCGTCCCCACCAACTTTCAACACAAAATTACACCCTTGTCTTAGACAACGCCTTAGCAGGTGCACTGAAGAAATTCGGCGCACGCTATGCGCGCGCATTATCTTCTAGGGGCTGAGCCACCCTTGTCTCTTAAACCTAGAGACGCCCCTGCTTGGAACTGTGAACGGACACGCAAAAAAATCCGATTTCACAAAAAAATCGGAATTGAGCATTAAGGCCTGCAGTGTGAACGTAGCCTTAGAGTAACTATATCGTCAAACCTATTTCTAAAGAAGGTCTACCCAGACGCAATATTTCAATTAAAGGGAGTTTCTTTACTTTTCATCACTTCTTCCAGTTAGATCGACTAGACCATTCCTTGAGAGGAAAACAGGTGGCAGCCACAGAAGGTAGATTTCTCACTGGAATTCTTTAAAATCTTCGGCAACCCCTTGGTGTCACATACATACACAAAAGGGGGAAAACAGCAGGGCAGAATAATGCAGTAAAAACCCATTAGGGTCTCACCCAGACTTCAGCAGTGGAGCAGGTTGTTATGTTCAAAGGTAACTGCTTCACTAAATAAGGTCTGCATCACTTCTCAACCAACTCTGTCTACTTATTGACTTTAATTTAGTCTATGTCCTCACCTTCTCTGTTAATCCAGAGCAGAATGTTAAGAAAGAGAGAAGACACCAGTGGTGAAGGCAAGCAGCCTGTGTGATGTCAGTTTCGTCAGCTGGAGGCAGGCTATCATAATGGGAGGCAGCAATCTTTCGTCAGCATCTCTTTAAAAGGGTAGTAAAAACAAATAGCTTCGACTTCGTCCAGCGAAGCATGCTTTAAGTTCGGAGACCACATGTGCTTTGGGGTTTCACAAGCCAGCAAGAGATTTCTCTGCTTGTGTTTCAAAGAGGATGAACAAGGGGTGCTTCGTGCTTTTATTCTGGGGAACCACAAAAAGATCAAAGTGGGAGTGAGGTCAGTGCAGCCATTTTGAAATGTTATGTTCTCGCGAGTTCACCATGATATGCATTATAACAAGAGCAACAGCTTGGCATGGTCGAAGACCTACTAATATTGATTAAATATCAATCAATCGATCTATTAATAATGTTGTTAGTAGTTAGACTAAAGATATCTTTTTAATACCAACTAGTATCAGTATTAAAAAGGATGTTTACTCACCCATCCATTACTTGTGCAGCGACATCTACAGAAAATGCCGCAGCAGCTTCAGGTCCCTAAGTGAAGAGTAATGTGTTTAAATTCGTGTAAAATCGTGTAAACCTTGTCTCTCTTGCAATTTTTATTTTTTTTTGCATTTTCATTTTTACACTAGCTGTTGGGCTTCTCATCATAATTTTTTGAATTCATAGGCAGTTCAATCTGAAAAACTGACACAGAAAGAAAAGACGATGTGTAACGATCTCGGCACAGGTGCTGGCTTAATCCCCAACTCGGCCCACCTGCTCACTTCACCCTGCCTGCTATTTGCACTAAGTGGTTCCACCTCCATATGTACCTCATTTGAATCTGTTCCCAGTGCCAGATTGTATCAGACCAGCCACTGAGTACCTTCCAGCATCCTTAACCTTTTTGCCTGAAAACCTGTTACCTGACCTGTTTCTGTCTATTTTCACCGAACCTGCCTGATCCCTTCTCTGACTCTGGAAACCGAACCTTATCTGCCTCCGGACCTCTGCATCAGTTCTGCCTTGGACTGCCTGCCTGTGAGCCTGAACCCCACTCTGTCTGTGAGTTACCGAGTCTGCCTAACCCCTGTGCTTCTCTGAACCTGCTAGTTATCCGACCCTGGATCGGACCTGGTCCTTTCTTCTGGATTGCCCCCCTGTACCATCGCTTGGACCCAATCCCTGGAATCCATTACAGGACTGTCTCTGGAGCTCATCGGTCTTCAGTCCTCTGCTAACCATTCGCCGCTCAACTACACTTCTTCCAAAAGCCCCGTCCTCAAACCGACTCCTGCCCCGGGCCAATCACGGAGTTTACCGCCCACTCTGAGACCCAGTAACAGGTTAGTGATCCAGCCTCACCCCCCTTCCTAGTTTTTCCTCTTGCTGATCACTAACCTGTTGTGTCCGCCACAGGGGATTTCCAGTCCGAGAGCTGTCTGTGCGCTCCCAGCGCCACACTAGTCTACACTCTCATTAATAAAGTCTGTCGAATTCCACTGACCTGTCTGAGTAGTATCTTGGGTCCTATTTCCTGTACGTTAAAAAATGAGAAGAATTTTATTGATACAATTACTTTAGTCTTTGCCGCTCAGACCTCGGGCAGGAAACATTGACGCTTAGATGTGTTTTGGAGATCCAGTGGAGTGCATGGGCTGATACTAGTGTTTCACTCGGGGAACTGGAAGATGGAAGTCTAGCTTTGATAACACAGGTTGCATGACCTTGGGTAGCAGACTGAGATGTGGATTTGGGGAACCTTTAAGACGAACTATGAATGCTGATTGGCCTGTAACTGAGGCGGAAGAGGGTAAGTAATCGTTTTTTCAGTTGAACTTCCGCCTAGGTTCCATTTTCAGACTTAGCCACAGTAAAAAAAACTTATTTGTTTACCCCCTGCACACAGCCAAACACTGTACCATTTTTTTTTTATTTTAAATATGAAAAAATTGTAAAGTTAGCTTTAAACAATTCATAAACCTGGAATAATAGAGAAAAAATGCCCAATCTAGGAAATAACATAAAATTCAACAAGAGAATCTAAAATTTGTGAGGAGACTGATCAAAAATCCAATTAAAACAACATACAAATTATGTGAAATGCAAAATCATAAAGCATATTATTATCTTGGCTTTTGTGAAAAAAAAGGTGCTCAACATAATAAGTTGAATCAATTTTATACACTAAATGACTTATTTTCTTAGTATCTGATGCAGTGTCTAATCATAAACCATGCAAAAGAGCCCAAAATCATAGATAAAGTTTAAGAGCCTATGTTCCTTACTGTATTTCACACCATCAACAGAAAATATGACTCTTCAAATGACAGAAAATGCAACTCTTCCATTAGTGCTTCAAACCCCAAAATTCCCATAATACTGCCATTATGAAAAACAGCTAGCTCAAAAAGAAAATAACCACTTTCATCTTTTCAGCTGAAACTTATTGATATATTTAGGCAAAAATTAACTTTGAGAACTGTTGTCTGAAATATAGAAATGTTTACTCTTGTCTTTAAGTTAAAACTTTAAGTTTAAAAACAACATTTTTAAACTTGCTTTTATTTTTAGACCAAAAATGAGCAAGTTGCATGTCTAAGTAACTCTAAATGATAGTTTTATCACTAAGTGATGTCAAATAAATAATCTTGCTCTTGATCTGCGAAAAAGTTTCTCATAGCAATACCATGCTGCAATAATGCATCACACAACATTGCTACGTTGCAGTCGTGCTGCAGAAAGTCACTCAAACTGATTGCTGTGACCAGGTGGCTCCTGCAGCAGAAACAAGAGTAAAAAAGCTGACGTGTGTTTACACTACTTCCCGGAGTTGTCCGGCAAAACTCCTTATTGAGGCACATACTGTAAATATCCCTTTTCATCATCCCATAGGCCATCTGTTTCTGATTTGCCTTTTTGTTTTCTTTTGTCAAGTCAGTGTAGGTTGGCTAAGATTAACTTCCCTCTAGTGTAGAAACTTTGTGAAGCTGCATGGCTTTAGTAACTGAACTGCACTGCATCGTAACAGTGAGTGTACATATTGATTTTAATGAATTGGGTTCCTTGCTGCACCTGCATTGCAGCTGCTGTGATCTGAGTCAGGCGTAAAAATTGCATTTGAGTTAGTTTTATATCAAAAATGTTTTGCACTTTCATTAATAATTGGTGTCCTACCACTACAATACATCCTAAAATTTTTGCGTTTATTGTCAGGCCCCGAACATAAGGACCCAGTTTTTGAGGGGGGGAGACAGTTGGGTTTCACAAAATGTTTATTTAAGTTGGAACTGTTTAAAACAGAGTCAGCGAACCTGTCCTACCTAAGGCAGGAACCTGTGCAGGAGGACACAACAGGTTAGTGACCACGTCTATCTGGCAGAGGATGATAAAGAAAGTCAAAGTTCAGTCCGAGCCCAGAGAACCAGGTTGGTTCTAGCCTTTCAGATGCCAACAAGATGTGGCGGGAGCTGCCCACAGAGTCCTATGCACTGATGTCAAAGAGGTCAAAGGGCAGGAGAACAAAAACGAGCAGATGAAGGAAGACAAGATAATCCAAAGGGCAAAGCCAAAGCCGGTGTTAAGGATGTGCTCAATAGTCAGAACCAAGAGGTCAGAGATTGGAAGAGGTACTGAAGGGAAATGCAGGACAGTGTTAGGAATCACTTCCATGGTTCGATACACAGGCAGAATATAGCAGGATTTCGAGGACAGGTCAGGCAAACGGATCAGAATGTGAACAGGCATGCTCAGAGATCCAGGGGCAGAGCACGTCAGGATAAGTCAATCAGAAGCACTCAGGTACTCTAGAGAACTCTCACCAAAGACTTGAATAATCTGGCACTAATGACTGGTCTGAAGGCTGAAGCAGGTGGATCAGAGAAACTGGAGCTTGGCAGGTGAGTGAAATTATATATTAGACCATACATCAGCACCAAGATCATGACATTTAGTTCATATCTTTATCATTAAAATACCTTAAAAAGTGCTGTTGTAGCATTTTAGAAGTTGTGTGACAGTGTTCTGCCCGAAATAATGTAATTCACAGCCGTGGCATCAGTTAACATTGCAATATACCTTTGAAGTTCAGTTAAGGGTTAGTCCAGTTGTTATTGCAAACAAACCATCAAACTGATAAAAACCGCTTAACCTAATCCCTTAATTTTTGTATATTTCAGATAAATCACACAATACCATACTAACTTTATTTATTAAGATCTTGTAACAATCACAACTAAAACAAAGAGTGGAAAATAATTGTGAACTACAAACATACAATAAAAGAAATAAACTAAGAACAAAATGATTAACAAAATAAAAATTAAACAAAATTCTAATGAGTATTGGTGATGTTTAAAGCCAAAGAATAAAGTGGGTCTTTAAAGTAGGCAATGAAAGTGCTTTCTAGTTAGTTGGGGTTGGTTATTCCACATATACTCCAGTTAGACAGTTTAAACATCCCAGATGTATAATGCACTAAACCCATGCTGCACATAGATCTGTGCTGTACTGACCTCTGTAAATTAAGTTCGCCACAAGATTACATCATATATTTTTGTAGATGAAATTTAAATATGGGGTAGAGAAGATTGAATATCTAGTAAAATATGGTAATAAAAAAATCTGGTCCATTGACAGTGTAGTTTTCAAGTCTGCGTCTTTGATAATAGGGGACTGAATATCAAAGACAAGTATATAATAGGCAGGAAGGATGTCCTTCCAGAAGCTCTGCCAGGTCTGTGTGAAAGTTCTAATGACTTGCTGTTGCAAGCCCTTAAGGGAGCATCCAAATGACACACAGCAGTATTATGGCGAACAGGAGGCCACATCAGTAGCAAAAGACAAAAGCCTCAGGTCATCTATCTGGGGTGAATGTGGATGGTGTGCATTCAGGTAAAGCAATGTGATGTTTTCAAATGATTAGCAAATATTTTATCATCTTACAGAACAGTTTGCATTTGAAGTAAATGCTATCATTGAGGATCCATACTTTCATTTATTTCCCTCCATTAATGGGTGCTTTCCATAGAATATGACAGGACAGGATCATTAGAATTAGATAAGGATAATTAATAATTGATGTAGCCAAAGGTTTTTGCAGACACCCATCCTGTTCAACAGGATATTTCATTTGGAGGCTGGGTGAGTATTAGAGATCTGCTTTCCAAAAGTATAAAGATCGGCAAGGTTTTCTAATTGTTAGTCACTTTTTTTGTCAAATTAGTTATTTAGCCTCTCAGATGAAGATAGGTTCATACAGTATGAGCCTTATGGGGGAAAAAAAGAAACGTGGCTGTGTTAAAGAAATAAGATTCTTCACAGGAAAGGTCATCACTGAATGATTAAGAAATACAAGACCCACACAGGAGGAAGAATTTAAATAGTTTAGTATCTGATGTTTTTTTTTATATTCTATTTAATTGGAGTTGGTTATTTTATCAAGATAAAATCTAAACAAGCTTCTGGTGGCTTGATATGAGGTATAAGGTAAATGACAAGAGTTTTATTTGGTATGTCCAATTATGTTTTTGTTGCCCTGAAATTTAATTAAATTTTTAGTTTTCACTGTAATAGCACTGGAATAAATTGAATTTAGAAAAGGTAACATTGATTTTAAACAATTTTTCTTTTTTTCTTTTTCATTTTAAAAAGCGACTAAGGGTGATTGGCTTCTTGGATACTTTAACGCCAGATATGTCATTGATTAGCTATCTGAGGGACATGAAAACTCAGAAAAATTCTAAATTAACAATTAAATTGATCAATATTCAGTATTCATTACAAAACTGAAACATTTAGGCCTATTGTTTCAGGTTGATCTTAGGATTCTCAATAAATATATCATTGGTTATTTGTATCCAATGTCACTTCAAACCAATTGGTAGATAATATATGTATGTATATATTTTTTACCAAGTCAGTGTACATTTTAAGAGAGTTTGACGACTTTAGTTATATGCATTACAATATTACCAGAAGACAGAAAAGGACCACTGTCGTCTCAGCTGGGACAAGTCTTGCCCGGTGGGGAGCAAACTTGATCGACTACATTGCATGACGCAGAATCAGATAAAATGGCCATCACTCTGGCTCTATCTAGCAATAAATCACCTGAGAGATATTAAGGAATATGTATTCTCTTTCATCATAAATCACAGTTATTCCTCATCTAAGAGTCAATTATCTGACCCTCAACAAATGGATCAGCGGTAACCTTGAAGATAGGGTACACTGTAAATGGAGCGAGGCAACTTTTTGTTTTTTTTGGATAGTTTTGTGGCCCTGACTATTATATAATTTTTTTTCTTACTACTGATAGGGGATTATGCAAAACTGAAATAAATAATAAAATTCTTCTTGAAAAAATATTGTCCAATCGTGAATTTTTACCAATCGGGGCGAGAAATTTATGCGGTATTGATGGATAAATAAATGCTATTTTTTTCTAGTGTAAGAAACACATAATGATGGAACTTTTTTTTTTTACACTGGGCAGATGGATCTAATGTTGTAACAACGTTCATTGTATGAAGGCATTTGTCCTGATCTGTCAAGATAATTTATTTGTACATTTAATTAAATATTGTATCTGAAATACATGTTTGTCAATAAGTCAGGCCTACATATACCATATGGTTGTGATAACAAGGAGTTCAACCAGTAGGTGTTGAAAGGATTAGGAGACCAGAAGTAGAATCTTCAGCCTTTCAGTAAATTAATGTTTGATGTAGTGCTGGAGATTTGTTTTCTGCACGTCCACCACGTGAATGAGTGAATCACAATTATAGTTTAAAGAGGCCTTTTTTATGCAACCCAAAGACTTTGCAGAGGTTGAAACTGACCAGAGATTATTGAAACAAAATATACATTACATTTGCCATCTGAAAAACTATCAATCAAGCTGGATATATGGTGGTCACGAACATGTGGACATGGGCAGGAAGAATAGGGGATCTGTTGTGGTGTTTTCAAATATGTTCAGTTTGTTTTTGATGATTTTAAAGTTGTACTTTCCAGTTGTACCTTGCTGAAGATGCTTAGTTTTACAGGAAATTTTTACTCAAAAAAAGGTTAAAAACAAATTTTGTTTTTTGTAGACAACCCGGCAGAGATGGATAATTCAGGTCCAGAAAGTAACAATCTAGTCTATTTTTGCTTCATCCTGTTTAGTTAACCAAAAGTCTTTCCCCCAGACTGGGTTTTGCAGCTGGAAATGATGGTTAGAATTAGTCTTGGTTCAGGCTTTTCACTCTCTCGATCTGAATTATCCACCTCCATTAAATGATTGATTTTTAACAGTTTAATGAAGTGATCACAATGCTTTTAAATGTATTAACCACATTACAACTGGTCCATGTCAATAGAAAAGGCTCGGATCCTTAGAAAACCTAGGCTAGGTTGTGCACTGGTTGTTCACTACTGAGGACCGCCTGTAGAACAAAATAACTTCTACATTTGAATACAACTTTTTTATCAAACTCAACTAATTGACAAACACATTTGTGAGCGAACTCAAAATGAATCTTTTCATACTTCAATGGTTTTAATTAGTGGCTAATTACACAATATTACAAAACTTTTTTGTCTGTCTAGATCTTTTTTTCCCCCAGTTCTTCCTACAGTTTCTAAAATTCAGTTTTTTCTATTGCATTAGTTTTGTAGATCAAAGACATTTTCAACTCTTCCAAACCAGTTTAACTGAATTGATAAAATCTCTGTTCCCCTCCTTGCATTCTGACCTTTTCTTTGCCAAAAGAGATGTTTATCTAAGATTTTAGGAAGCTGATTTCTTGACAAGGTCATCTTCCTCATATACACCTCTTGATAAGCTAAGTTTGCAACAAGCTGTGTTCTTTTAGAGAGTTCCTGTAATATAACAGAAATTATTTCTGCTTAGAAATCTTATAGGTATATTTGCTACCCCCCAAACAGTAAAAGCAGTTGGTGTACGTTAGGTTGTGAGGTACAGACTGACCGTGCCCAATCCGACAGACGATTGGAAGAAAGTAAGAGGCAAAGGAGCGAAGGAGTTGTGCATCAATGAGGTGAGAAATTGCAAAAGCTGCACAGATGGCCTGCTCTCACCTTCATCAAGCTGCCTCTCTATCAGTCTTATTTGCCTTGGCGTTAATGCCACATGACATAACCTTCCTTATATACCTTCATAGGAGGCTTTATTATTTAATTTAGCACTTACTGTACTGTCCTGTAGATCTCTCTGCGGTGAATTCCCTTTGTGGGTCTTTAAATTTCCCATGTTGAAATAGTTCTATATTGAGAAAAAAACAGCTAAGGTTATTTAGAATTTCATGAATCTTATTTATATTTATCTATTTTCTCATGGTTCAGGTAATAAAGAGATGAGGAAAAGCAGCTAAGCTTGATCTGGGCTCCAATTCTGACCATCTCACACAGCTATAGTCATATACAGTCAGATTTTGGCTCATGTTTAGAGCACTTTGCAAATGATACAGATAAAGGATGGGGCTAAAATAGGAGGCAGCCAAAAAAAGAATAATAAAAATTAAAAGAAAAAACATCAACCAAATCCCCCCTTCAAAGTATATTATACTTTTGCTGCTTGAGACTCTCTTTTCATGGCATTTTGACGCTATATTAGTAAGTGAAATAAATCAATACTTTGCTGTGCATAATAAAGAGTGACTCATCAAATCTTCATAAAGTATATAAACACCGTACCATATATCACTATTTTCCATCATTCTATCATTTAAATTTAGATAGTTACTTTTGGTAATTAATGTTAACTGTGGCTCTATTATTGTGCTAATAGACTGCTTTGTAACATGTTCCTATCTATTTAGCATGTTTGCGTGCTGGTCTATAGGGTCATACACATATCCCCTAATCAGCTAACAGCTAATTTCGGAACTATTTTTTTGTTTTTAAACAGATTCATGCTTTAACTAGCTTATAAATGGTTAGCGACGGTTAAGATGTTACAGAAATCACAAATTGGAACCTGCCTTTGGAAGTCATGTTTCTATTGGACATACCAATGGTTCACTCTGTGCTCTCTGTAAGAAAACTGAACAGAAGTGGCAAGAGCAGCTGGCTGAAAGCAATGATGGTTCAGTTATTCTTCAATTACAGGAGATGATAGAGTTTTTGGTTGGCCTGAGGATGATGTGTTAAAAGGAATACTCTCTAACGACTGCAAAAGCACAGTTAGAACCTGTGATGTGCTTGTTGAAAAAATGAGTTTAGATCTGTTTGTCAACAACATGAATAGTGGCGGATATGGAGGTATCCTTTATTTGTTTTTAATCACGCTGTATGATGCTGAAAAAATGCAAGGCTGATCACAATTGCACAACACTGTTTGTTTCATGTCTTTTAATGCACTGGATGAATCAATTTCCCACACAAAGATAAGATCACTTTAGTTTTATATGCAGCATAGCAGATGTCTTTTTAGCTGATTCATTTAAAAGTGTCTCATGGCTCTGTGACAGAGAAATAGCTGTTAACTGTTTCCACCACTGAGCCTTCTATATGAATACGCTGATAATGTTAATTGCCAAGTAAAATTATTTCTTCACTGTTGAATTATAAATGCTTGCATTGAATTAACTCCTTGAATAAAGGTGATTCTTCCTACTGGCAAAGATACTGTAATTATATAATATTGCTTCTGTTTTCATCACTTTACTATGAGGGCCACTTGGTGCTCTCCTGCACAATGTTTTTTTTTTATATTTCCCTTCAGGCTTTTGTGTTAAAAGTATAAGACTTTAAATGAGAGCAGATTGAAGTGGTATAATTTCTGAAACAACAAAACTATCTTTAAATTTTCTATCAGCATGTTTTTTTCTATCTCTGTCTCACTGGTGTTATTCCTGAAAAAAAGTTTGTAAAAAGCTGGGAAAGGTTTTGAAGTCAGAGGTTGTATTACCACAGAGTATGTAGGCTATGCCTAAATGTGTTATGGTTATACTACAAGATCTGAATCACAAAACTGCAAATTTGCCCACCCTGCCACAAAATGCCCTGATGAAAACCATACATGGTTAAATGGTTAAGACATGCAATTTAATTCAAAACCACGTTTGTTGGAAAAAATGACTTGCTTATTAAGATTAAAGAACCTTGGAGCCAAATAAATAGAAAAAGAAAATAATTCTGAAATTAAAAATAGGCCTATAGTTTGTTAGTGTCAGTTATCACTGACATTTATATTTGATTAGCAGGTTCTTCCGCTTTGCTGTAGAAACAAAAATGTTCTAGTGGAAAGCAATCCATCCATTTTGTGTCACGCTTTATCCCAGCCTGGATAGCGAGGGGTGCTGGTGCCTACCTCCAGCAGTCTATTGGAGGCGAAGGCAACACAGAGATAAACAGGACAAACAACCATTCACACACACTTACACCTAAAGAGAATTTGGAGAATCCAATTAACCTAAGAGTCATGTTTTTGGACTGTAGGAGGATTGCCAGAGTACCCAGAGAGAACCAACACATGCATAGGGAGAACATGCAAACTCCATGCAGAAAGATCCCAGGCCGGGAATCAAACCTGGATCCTTCGAGCTGCAAGGCAGCTGTGCTAGGCATTGCGCCACTGAACAGCCCTCTTTCAATTTAATTAAAAAAATAAATAAAAGCGATTTTCTGAAAATCAGAAAATTAAATATGAACAACCACATAGCCTCATGTGTATTTCGATCACAAATCCAATGCATTACTTGCGAGTCTACATTTCAGAGATAAGGTCTTGTACTTGGTGACAAAGGTTGAATAAAGGTCAGTTATTGTAAATGGGGTTGAAAGAAGAAGCTAAACTCACCAATGCCATATCTTTACCAGTCCTTTGTATATTATTGCACAAGTTCTACATTTAAAATGTTTTTGCCTTGGGTTGCCTTTAAATCTCCACAGTGGTTAACGTTTGGTCCTATTACATTCAATTCTTACAATACAATTTATCATAGGAATGCCCAATGTTTTATTTATATATCTGCTGCTGATTTTATTACATTGTTAGATTTTTATGCATTTGATTTTTTTATTCTTGGCTTTTAAAAAAAAAAGTAACATTTATTTTCCCCCTAAAGAGGTGAATTTAAAGCATTTAATTTTGATGGAAGAGGTTTATTAGTAGTTTTATTTTTTTTTTTTTTTTTTTTTTTTAGGTCATCTTGGGAGACTCTTGAGCCAAATGTATTTGATGAAATATTTTAAGAAAGAGATGAACTTTGAAATATAAAGTTATAGTTTGAGTTTTGCTGCAATAATTGGAACCTAAATTTGTAATGATACCAAGATCTTCCATCAATTAAGTTTCAAATATAATTTTTTTATAATATGGGAAAGCAAAATAAGCAAAAATATCATGGAAATGCATAGTTTTAAATTAAACAGTTTTAAAACTTTCTGGCAACTGTAATGGCCAGCTATTCAGGGGCCCATTATCTGTTCTTTTTTTCGTGGTGCCCAAAATACCTTCGGCTTGGATCCCTGTCCACAAACATTAGTGGGATTAGTGGGATTTTTCCTTCTTTTTTAATCACGGTGAATACTTTTATTCCTATTGATAAGTTAAACAGCATTAACATATAAGCATCACAAAAGAGCATACAAAATAAAGTTTTTTTTCATGTTGGTTTGAAGTCGAAATGAAAATATATAGAGGAAGAGAAATAGAACTGATCATTATCATAAAATGTACAAAACTATATAGTTTTAGCTTTTTGTCAGATAATCAAGTACAATCTATAGAGTTTTTTCTAGTCTTGTCTCAGTGTTTTCAGCATCAATAAAAATGCATTTGCTTATGTTTTTTTCTGCATATTGTTATTCTTTATTTACATTTCTTTTGTTTTTTTAGTTTGCAAAAAAGGGGGTACTCTTCCTAAATGTTGAACATGTTTAAGTCCAACTCTTTGATCTTATGTATTTAATTAGTTTCATTTGGACTGAACAAAGTGCAGGAACATATTTTTCCACCAAATTTTAAGTATGGGCAGTGTTGCAGTTCCCTAAATCAGAGAGTGCTTGTCTTCTGTCATCATGATTTTAATGTAACAGTTTTTGAGAATGTTTAATTTTATTTTCATCTTATTGAAAATACCAACATTTGTAGTGCAATATCAATGTGCTGCTATAATTCGATTTGAACATAATCTTAGTTTCTTATATCAGATTATCTTTATGTCTCATCGTTTTTTTTTTTTTTTTTTGGAAAGACAGTAGCTTGTAATTTTTGCTTCTTCTTAATGATTCTTCTTTCTGCCAGTTTGGAATGTATTCCTTTAGCAGTACTAAAGGAGCTGTTTATTTTGTTTATTCACTTCGTCCCACGAATCTGATATCTTATTCCTACAGGCCTGCTGTATGCATGTCATAACATCACCAGCAGGAACTCACTGTGAATGTTAAGTTCCCTCCCAATGCAAATACATGTATAAAGAACTAAAATATGATGTGTAATTCCACTGGCAGTTCACTTTCTTTTTATTGATTTTAAGCTTGATTGCTAAGATTAATTTTGTCAGTAAACAAAACTTGTCTTTTCTCTGTCCCTAGCTGGCTTGCCAGGATTCAGTGCCTCCCGTAAATATTGGCTTGCCTTTAAAATCTTTCTATTTGTATTCAAAGGTAGAATGAACTTTAACCACAATTTGCACATATAAATGAAATCCAGCTCTCCGTTTTCTCTATTTTGTAAAATAACACAAAGCAAAGGAAGCAGATGGAAAAATGATTAAGGTTATGGGTGTGTGTGTGTGTGTGGGTGTCAAATCATATACAAGAGTAAATCTGATTATTTATTGGGGATTGGGGTTATAAAATTTGTATTTACCAGGTTGGGTATCTTGTCATTTACCTTATACTACTTCCAGAAGGGACTCAAAAATTATTTGTTACGTTTAGAAATTGTTCATTCCAATACTCAGCCTACATGCAATGCTTAAAAAAAGTATAAATAAAGACTTCGTATTTTTTTAATCACCCTTTTTATTATAGTAGAACTACACCATCTAGTATACTTTGCCTTTTATACAAAATACACATGTAAATTATCACAGAAAGATTTTAAATACTTTTTTTTTTAACTAATACCAAATAAAAATAATAAGCTGGCTGTTTAATTAGATCCAGTGCTCTTTACAGTATTGCTTTAAATAAAGTCACATAATTAGCTAACCACATTCACCTGTATAAAGTTAAACTTAAGAACATTTTTATAAAGAATTTAGAGGTTTATTAGAAATGTTAAGTTAAAAAAACCAGCACAATAAGACCAAACAGAACATTAGGTTAAAGAGAAATTTCTAGCAAGTTTGGGTTACAAAAAGTGTGGTTCGGATGTAAACTTACCAAAATGTCACTATCCAACTAAAATTACAGGTCAGACAGAGAAATCTCCAGTAGCGAGAAGCTGCCATGAGATCCATAGTAACTCCAGGAACCTGCAGAGATTCAGAGCTCATGCAGTCGTCAAAATACAAACATAAGCTATAAGAATATTGTACATTTTATTTACAAAGCTCCCATCCCCAAAGTGATGCATGTACATGAAAATAGCATTTCACATATTATTACACAAATATGATGAATCTCAACAAGATGAAGACATAAAACCACCATTAAATGGAAAAATCTCAACTGAATGTTAAAACATCTACAGAACCAGGTGAGCAGGGTTGCAGAGAAATAGTTGCATAGTTTTGGAGTCACAGATTGAAGGGTTGTCTAGTTTTCAAAGTTGTACAGCTGTACAGTATGTTTAACTGGCCGCACTTTAATGTTGTGGTAATGTCTTTGCAGAAACAATGCAATTATTATTATTGTGTACAGTGGATTTGCTTAGATCCGTCATAGCATATTCTTATTTTAATAATGGCCCAGTCGAAGTCTTGACCTAAATCCAGCTGAGTATATGAATATTGCTGTTCAGTAATGCTCTCCATTCATTCTTTTAAACCTACAACTATGTTGCAACACAGAATGTAAAGATGCTTAAAGGAATAGTACACCCAAAACATGATTAGCCTTCATTTTCTACTCACCCCCATGCTGAACAACACTCTGGAGTACTTTTTGAAATATCAAATGCATCTGGAGATCTGGGAGGCTGCTTGCTGTCTGCTGACATTCAAATAATGGAGGTCTACGGTGCCCGAGACAGAAAGGTCCATAAAAGTCCACAAAAAACGTGTCAATATTCCTCCATACTGCTCGTCCAATGTATTCCAAGTGTCCTGAGTGGGTAGCATCCAGAATTTACTCGAAACGAAGTCATTTAGAATGTTTTTAGAGCATAAACAGTAGTGTATAGGATTTCCTGAAAGCGCGCGCCAGCGCGTTCAGGACGCTACGGAAGCCGGCAGACCAAACCAAATGAAAGTGCGCATTCAGCGTCTGCTCTGCCGATAATGCAAGCGTAGAAGAAGAAATGTGCTGTTTACCTGTGCAAAGAAAGAAACAACGAAAGAAAAATTTCTGAGGACTTCAGTGTTGAGGAAGAGCATGAGTTCTTTGCCGAGCTGAATGCGCACTTTCATCTGGTTTGGTCTGCCGCGGTTTCCGTAGACTCGTGAACGCGCTTTTAGGAAATACTATACACTACTGTTTATGCTCTAAAAACATTCTAAATGACTTTGTTTCGAGTAAATTCTGGATGCTACCCACTCAGGACACTTGCAATACATTGGACGAGCAGTATGGAGGAATATTGACACGTTTTTGTGGACTTTTATGGACCTTTCTGTCTCGGGCACAATAGACCTCCATTATTTGAATGTCAGCAGACAGCAAGAAGCCTCCCAGATCTCCAGATGCATTTGAGATATCAAAGAAGTACTCCAGAGTGTTGTTCAGCATGGGGGTGAGTAGAAAATGAAGGCTAATCATGTTTTGGGTGTACTATTCCTTTAAGTCTAGATATGCAAACTTGGCATGTACATATCCAAAATGGTCAACAATTGTAACTGACAAAGAGTTAATAACTCTTTATCTATGGAACCTGTATCCTTTTCCTGATAAATGATGCACTACATTGTGCCAATGTATCATATAATATCTCCATGAAAGACTTTTAACTATTGTTTGTAGAATTGCAAAATATGGAGTTAGAAGTTCAGGGAGTGCGCATACTTTCTGCACTGTGCGTAATTTTAATACTGATTATTCTTTAGAATATTCCATTATCCTATAATAAATCATGTGGATAGGAGTTCTGAGGATTATATGGCGAGATCAAGGTACTAAACTACATATTGCTTTTGGCTTATGTATGATTATCTGCATCAGCCTTTGTTTTTATTTTATACTTTTCACCACACCTCCATTTCCCTCATAATGCTCTCATCACAGAGAAAGAAAAATGACCAAATTTGCTGTTGAAGAAGAGGGTTTTAGGTGATAGAGGGATGGCAGAAGGAGGAGGCAATACAAAAAAAAAAGCAAGCTGAAAGGATGATATGATGGAACAACTGCCTCCTGGAGTTGGGGTCATCTCCTGAACCCTGAAAGCACCTATTTGATCATGACTTGTCAAGGATGGGGGAAGAGAGAGTGAGCAGGGTAGAAGAGCTGAGGAGAAAGATGGCACAACAGCCGGAAAAAACGCTCATCATTTGGCACTAGATTGAGTGATCTGTTCTAGGAACTAGTAAGCACATAAGAGTGTGTGTGTGTGTCTGTGCCTTACCGCCATTTCATGCACTGTCTTGCACCCATCACTCCTTATGGGAAGGTGGCGTATGACTTAGCCCATGGATTTGACGGACGGCACATCACTGACTCGCATCGATTTGAGGGTGGGGGTGGCTTAGTAGGAGGGGAGTATGACAGAGAGGGAGGTAGGAGTTTGGTTGTCACAGACAGTGAGATGGAGGACAGTATCAGACATGCAATCTCACAGCTATGGACCCCGGTGTGGAGGGACAGGTCGAGGCGATCCATCTCTCTGCATTACTCTCAGCCACAAGGACATTAAGCCAGAGGGATAAGGGTCTGTCTGGGGGTGTTTAGTACTATGTCTGGTTATCTATCTAAAGGGACCTAAAACCAGAAGCTTGTGTTACACCACGTAGGAGGTAACTTTCTCTTCTTTGAAGTCTGTCAAAGTATAGATTGCAGAACTACTGTGTTTTAAGTAATTCTGATATCCACATTTGGTCCTAACTAACACTGAGGATCAGCTCCATTTGATCTCATTTCTGTGTATGAGAAAGACAGAACAGATAAAAAAAAAAATTATAAGCCACGTTACAAGACAAAATGTAATATTTCTATCCAGAAATAAAGGTAACTGTCATATAAACAGAATTGGAATAAGTTAAATAAGTTATTTAGGTAAGTTTTGTTTAGCTTTATTTACATAGTGCTAAATTAATAAATTATTGTATCAAGGTACAGCATATAATATAGTTAATCAATTTAATGTATTCTAGTATAATCCAATTATATAGTAATAAAAATGTTTCATCAAAAATTCTATATGATGTTTATTAATATACCACAAAATGTTTGTTGATCAAGCTGCTGTTTAGATATTGACTGGTAGTATGTTGCAGCCATTGAGAGGAAGTGCTCCCTATTAGCAGAAGCCATTTGCCACCATGTACTATGTTGTTCAGTCCATAATAACCTTGGACTTTGCCTCATCCCTGTCCAGTGATTCTTGCATGCCTTGCAGAAGGATTGATTTCAACCTTGAGGATTCCCCTTTGACTGAGGTGTAGAAACAAGTTGTTGAAAACCCTTACTCCATCCCAGAGGTGTTTGCTTTTGATTAACTCTCTTCTGGTCACACAATTGTTATGAAGCGCCAAATTCGGTTGCAGGATGAGACCCCCTTCGATCAAGACCCATACACCCCAGGGATCGGGAGGCAGTAAAACAACATCTTACAGAGCTCTTTAATGCTGGAATAATAAGAGAGTCTAAGAATCCATTTGCATCTCCGGTGTTGATAGTAAAGAAGAAAAATGGGAAGATCAGGCTGTGTATTGATTATAAAAAGCTAAATAGTCAAACTATAAAAGATGCATGTGCCCTCCCTAACATTGAGGAAACATTCTCAGCCCTTAGTGGAGCAACATGGTCCTTGGTAATGGAACTCAAATCTCATTACTACCAGGTGGAGATGGCTGGAAAGGATAAACCTAAGCTGAATACCGAATACCACAAGGTGTGAGGTATGGAAAAGTGTGTGGCCTTTATCTCAACTAGGTTCTCGTCTTCTTAGATGATCTCATTGTTTTCTGAGAAACCCTTGAAGAACATGAGCAGAGACTCGTGAAAATGTTTTATTATATAAAAAGCTATGGTCCCAACCTGGCATCTGAGAAATGTCAGTTTTTCAAGTCATCTTTGAAATATCTTGGTCATGTGGTGGATGCACAATGGGTCCACACTGACCCAGGAAAGATCTCTGCTCTCAAGTATTGGCCTAGTCTTGTGAACCAAGAAGAGTTTAAACATTTCTTAGGTTCTGCTGGATATTATAGACGTTTTGTTGGAGTCTTTCGTAGAATCGCCAGACCCCTTAATTCCTTGACTGCAGGATATTTTCCATCTGCAAATAGAGGGAAATCTTACAAAAGAGCAAGGCCCAAACATCAGGTCAACATACAGGTGTGAATGTGCTTTCAAAACACTGATTGACAAACTAACATCAGCTCCTATCTTTGATTTTGCAGACCCAAGGTCTCCATAAGTGCTGCATACGGACACTTGCTCTGGTGGTTTGGGGGCAGCTCTTTACCAAGAGCAGGATGGGAGGCTTCGAGTGATAGTCTATGCCAGCAGAGGTTTGTCCAAGAGTGAGGAAAGCTTTCCAACTCACAAGCTGGAATTTTTAGCCTTGAAGTTGGCCATTTGTGATAGGTTTAAAGATCACCTATATTGTGTGGATTTCATAGTTTTGACGGATAATAATACACTTACATACACTACCGTTCAAAAGTTTGGGGTCACATTGAAATGTCCTTATTTTTTTAAGGGAAGGCACTGTACTTTTCAATGAAGATAACTTTAAAGAAATACACTCTATACATTGCTAATGTGGTAAATGACTATTCTAGCTGCAAATGTGCGGTTTTTGGTGCAATATCTTCATAGGTGTATAGAGACCCATTTCCAGCAACTATTACTCCAGTGTTTCAGAGCTTACAGTAAGAAGCAGAATTGTTTGAAGTGTGTTACCAAGTTAAATTTCACAGAATCAATGACAGAAATGTTAAATTTCTGTTATCAAGCTTGGATTTTTTTAGTTTTCGTGACCAGTATCCTGGTGAGTTTCTAAGTTGCTTACACTGTATTAGCATGATAATTGATTAAGCAAAGTGTTGAATGCTACTAAAGGAGTTCTTTATTGCATAAAAAAAAGCTAGACTTAAAGGAATTAAAATAAACAAAGTCAAATATGTGATT
The DNA here is from genome assembly GCF_016077235.1 of Cyprinodon tularosa. Taxonomy (NCBI): domain Eukaryota; kingdom Metazoa; phylum Chordata; class Actinopteri; order Cyprinodontiformes; family Cyprinodontidae; genus Cyprinodon; species Cyprinodon tularosa. The sequence continues at coordinate 38,184 of NW_024038862.1, read as the reverse complement.
ACTTAGCTGAATTTTATTTAACTTGTGCTGTTAATGCGCTGGTGAAGATTCTCAATCATCCAGGCCATAGTCATTCCAAATAAAGACAATTAAAAGCAATCCACTGGACTTTGTTTCCAAGTTTGAAGACATTTCCCGTATCCATCCAAGAAGCTGTTTCAATTCAAAATGTTGCTCAATGCTATTCCTGACATTTTGAATTGGAAAAGCTTCTTGGATGGGAAGTGAAACTTCAAATTTATCAATCCAAGCAATCCAAGTCCAGTGGATTGCTTTTAATTTTCTTTTTTTGGAATTGTGCTATTAATGTTGTGATTTTTTTTTTTTTTTTTTATGAAGGTGGAATGATTGATCAACCTTCCATGGGGACTGACTGAATAAAAGTGATAATCAGTCTTGAACAATATTTTTTAGTTGTATTTTTCTGCATCTCGCTGTGCTGTACTGTTAGTTGTCCCACTATGCAAGAATTTTTGGTTTAACCACTTTATTGTTATACTGAGGGGAAGAATTGTTTTATATGTCATTATTGCTTGTGTAAATAATGTTCCTATGAGCAGTGTTGCCGGATACCAGATTGCCAGATTGTCAAGGTTTTCCAGCCCAAGCTTCTGTTAAAAACTGCCACATCACACAAAAAGTCGCCCAATTAATATATTGTTATATTTACTGTGAGAACATGAGCACGCTTCAGTACAACCTAATTCAACACTACATGTCAAAACGCTACAATCCAACAAAATCTGCCTAGAGTTGTTCTCCATAAAAAACTCTGACCCAGCCACCACAGCAATGTCAGATCCAGTGAGTGTCATGTGACACATCAAATACCAGTGTTAACATGTTTGCAGATGGATTCATAACCACATAGACTACCCCTCTTTTTACATTTAAAAGACAAACTATGATCAGTGTGCACACACAGATATGCTAAGCTTATTTCTACATAACTGAAATAACATTTATTATGGTTGATTTTGAATGCTTACCTTTAATGCTTATTATATTGTTGGCTGAAAAATTGAACATCTAAACACTAAACTTTTACTCCAGTTAACTATAATACAATCCAATGTGATTTGTGATCAGTCAATCAATCAATCAATCAATCAATCAATCAATCAATCAATCAATCAATCAATCAATCAATCAATCAATCAATCAATCAATCAATCAATCAAATAAAGAGGCTACAGAACAGGGAACCCATTCATACGCTATAAAACGAAAAATTAACAGAAAACAATTATAGAGAAATCAGTCCTATGAGTGGTGGGGTTGGGGGCATTACGGGTGGTTTAGATTATAAATGTAATGTTACCGGGCTACACCTGCTGACACCTCAACTGAATGGTGGATGCTTGTACAATGAGCTGGGGGAGTTTGATGCTGAGGATGTCAGGGATTATGTTTTCAAATGCTCAGGTGAACTCCACAAAAAGGATTCTTGCATATGTCCCAGGCGTGACCAGGTGTTGCTAGAGATAATGCAGTCCTAAATTAACTGCAACAATCATGAAACTTATAGCCCTAAAGGCAAAATGCAGTGGGTACCGCAACGGGCCTGTAATTTCCTTCAAGTGGGCAAACAATGTATTTCAAAGAACTTCATGATTACAAAGTCGGGGTGACAGGACTGCAGTTAAACAAGGAATTTAGGGACATTTTTGGACACCCTGCTTGTTACACAGTCACCATGAATCTCTTGCCTCACTAAGTCCTTGTCAGTCAGTACTGGTGGATGGCCCTCTCTGGGTAGAATTGCAGATGTGCCAGCCTTTTTTAAAATTTCATTTGTAATTTCTGACTAAGCAGTTCTCTTGGGTTGTTGGTGTTTAGGTTTTTATTAATGATCTCTCATGAACAATATTTCAAATGGTCGTAATTTACTAAGTATTATTTTGTTACAAAAAAAAAAAAAACGTTTAAATTAATTCCCTTTATTCTGTAAGCTGCTTTACCCTGTGCAGCAATAGGTATAAGAGGGGAAAATGTCCTCCTTTCACTGGTGCTGGTATTACACAACATATATACATGCACATACCAACAAAATATGCCTTAATACCAGAGACATGAATGTGACATGGTTGGATAAAAAAAATAGCCACATTACAGCCAGGAGGAAAATTATGTGATATTTTGGGTTAAAGTTTTGTAACAACAAAAATCCAAAGAAAGCTTTCATCCCACCTTCAGAGAGTAGCCACATGCACAAATAGTACATATCCCATGGAGAGTTAAAGGTAAGAACAGAGGAATTTAATAGTTTAAACAAGTTAACACCATAGCTGCAATTTTGTCTTCAGTCAAATTTTTTAGAAAAGGTAGAAAAAGATGGAAAAATTGCTTTTAGATCTCTCCTGGGTCAGTCTGACTTTGAGATGTATCTGGAGGGAACAGGCTTGAAACTAATGAGTCCTTCAGAGTTTTACACACCAAAAGAAAATTCTAAATACACCCCAGGTTTATCAACGTAAAACTTAGTAACTGCCTAAAATAGTGTGACTTTTAGTTTAACTCTAGGTATTAAATTGTAAGCATTAAGTGTAGAAAGATAAATGAAATACTTCTGTAATGCATGAGAATCAGACCCAAGATTCAACCAAGACAGGTCAGTGACTTTTGCCAGCTTTATTGAAGGAAAAATGGGGGAAGCATTTAATGTCCAGGGCACGCTACTTGCCCTTGGACTGGAACCCCTGGAGGCAGAGACACAGGTTAGAGACCAATGGAGGCAGGTGTGATAACTTAGGAGCTGGGTCGCTAACCTGACTCAGGAGGACCAGAGCATGCAGTGCCAGTTTGAGGTAGAGAAGCGAGTTAGGAGCTGAAGTCCGCTGAAGTCCAATCCAGGTTCGTAAACTGAACTGTAGTGATGTTATGAAATAAGCCGAAGCTTCGAGGTGTGTGTCGAGTAATGGAGGGGGCGTTTCCCCGAAGCGCGTGTCGAGGCGTGATTCATTTAGGGGGCCAAAATTGATGACGTCCAAGGCCTCATACAGTGATACCACGTAACCGCTTCAGGAAGTGGTTCAGGAAGCGTAAGAATTTTGACAGACATTTAAATAGCCTCAGGATTCAGTCAAGATGTGGGAGTTTGTAGGAGTTGCTGTCAGCTGGATAGAGTTTGGATGGATTATAAGAATAGATTGGTTGGAAAAACAACCAATCTAGTTGCTTAAAGGAATAGTACACCCAAAACATGATTAGCCTTCATTTTCTACTCACCCCCATGCTGAACAACACCCTGGAGTACTTTTTTGATATCTCAAATGCATCTGGAGATCTGGGAGGCTTCTTGCTGTCTGCTGACATTCAAATAATGGAGGTCTATGGTGCCCGAGACAGAAAGGTCCATAAAAGTCCACAAAAAACGTGTCAATATTCCTCCATACTGGTCGTCCAATGTATTCCAAGTGTCCTGAGTGGGTAGCATCCAGAATTTACTCGAAACGAAGTCATTTAGAATGTTTTTAGAGCATAAACAGTAGTGTATAGGAGTTCCTGAAAGCGCGCACCTGCGCGATCACAACGCTACGGAAGCCGGCAGACCAAACCAGATGAAAGTGCGCATTCAGTGTCTGCTCTTCCAATAATGCAAGCGTAGAAGAAGAAATGTGCCGTTTACCTGTGCAAAGAAAGAAACAACGAAAGAAAAATGTCTGAGGACTTCAGTGTTGAGGAAGAGCATGAGTTCTTTGCCGAGCTGAATGCGCTGGTTTGGTCTGCCGGCTTCCGTAGCGTTGTGATCGCGCATGTGCGCGCTTTCAGGAAATCCTATACACTACTGTTTATGCTCTAAAAACATTCTAAATGACTTCGTTTCGAGTAAATTCTGGATGCTACCCACTCAGGAACCTTGGAATACATTGGACGAGCAGTATGGAGGAATATTGAAACGTTTTTTGTGGACTTTTATGGACCTTTCTGCCTCGGGCGCTGGGCACCTCCATTATTTGAATGTCAGCAGACAGCAAGAAGCCTCCCAGATCTCCAGATGCATTTGAGATATCAAAAAAGTACTCCAGAGTGTTTTTTCAGCATGGGGGTGAGTAGAAAATGAAGGCTAATCATGTTTTGGGTGTACTATTCCTTTAAAACTATTTTGGGTAGAATAAACAATGTAATGATTAAAATCTGAGCAAGCCACCGGACACAGTTGGAATGTTAGTGCTAAGTAGTATTTTCTCCTTTTACACGGGTAGTCATATAAGTGGTGTCATCAGACTTCCACTCCTGAGGTTGATGGTTCAGAACCTTCCTTTGACTTTTGAAAGTTGTGATTATATTGAATTATTTTGGCTAATGAGACTAATTTGCATTGGTTTGCCCTAGTAAAGATATAGATTGGGCAAAAACGCTGCCATATTACGTCGGTTTAGCCAAAAAAAACTTCCAACCAGATTAAAACCAAAAAAATGTGGAAAAAACTATTATGTTTGAAGAAAAATGACTAACACTTTTCATTTTGCTCATCTTCTCCCAATTTGCACAAACACTTTAACTGTCGGCTTCAATTTATTTCACTAAAATGGCAGAAAAACGGTGCACCTTAAATGATTGTTCTAACAAATTTTACACTTAAAAAACCTACAAAAGATTTTATTATACACACCAACCAATTTCAAAGGAACTTAAAAAGAAAAAAAAAGAAAAACAATTGCAAAAAAATCACAATTTTATCACAAACTGTAGTACTGCATTCCACCAGTAGGTGGTGACATGCTCACATGGAGCCTCGTGAACTGTAAGGATCGTTGAAGCAATTTGGCCAAATGGTTCAATGCCTCATGAGGCTTCATCTCACCATCACTACTGATCAGGTTTCCAGGCAGGCAGACTGAGGCAAAAACAGGGACAGGTAGGCTCAGTAACAGAAAGCAGATAGATCAGGTCGGGTGACAGACAGGCAGGCTTGTAAATAGAATAGCTGGAAGGTTCTCACCGGTAGGTTCAAGACAATCTGGCACTGGCAGCTGATCTGAACGGGGCTTATAAGCAGGTGCAAGCAGGTGAAACCAGTTGAGGTTGATTGCAGGTGAAGGTGGAGCTGAGCAGCAGTGCAGAGTGGACAGATGGGCCAGCCCCAGTGCCACGATTATTACAACTTCAAGTCGAATCTACAGAATTCCATTGAAATAGCTGGTCACTTTCTCCCATATCCAGTAGAGAAAAGGTCATCTCAGAAAAGTAGATAAGTTACAGACTGGTATGTCTCAGAAATTAGAAATGAGTCAGATGAAATATGAAAAAATATAAAAAGCAGAATTGATAGTGCCATTAAAGCAATGTTTATTATTGGTATTTGTCTTTCTTGTATCTTCCCTGCCAGCCTTTTTGTGTAGCTGGACCTACAGTATCCCTTCCCCTGGGCGCAAAGGTGTGGGACTTTGCTGATCAATATTTCTTGCTCTGAGACTGATTATTTATTAGTAGCCATATAGAGTAAGGCAGCAGAAGACAGTAGTACTTAAACAGCCAGGGTCAAAACACTAGGAAAAGGGCAAGAAAGAGGGATAATTCAAGAAGGGGAGAAAAACCTAGAGAAATATTTAGATGTTGATAAAAGGACTTGTATATATAAGGGTTTTAGTTTGGTCTTTTCTGATCCATCTTTACAAACTGTTGCTCCTTCTCTCTTGCTGTGACAGAGACAAGAACGAAGAAGCCAGGTGAACGCGAGCATGATGCATCACATCCACATGAATGCCTAGAAAATTTACCCTGAATCACTCTCTCATGAACTGACTAATGGAGCCTTTAGGGGCATCTGCAGTAAATAGAGGAAATATAATTTTACAGATTGTGCACTTGTAAGAGCATGTATAGGAAAGAGATATAATAATATCTTTTAAAGTAAAATCTTTTAAAGTTGCACTTTTAAAAGATGTCTAAAATGCACAGGGCAGTATAGATATTTAAATACACAGATTTGTACAAATGCAACTTTTGCTTAAAATGAACTAAATGGTTTTCTGCTTTTTCTATTTTTATGCATGAAACAGGGTAAATAACATTGTCTACAAATAACTGGAGCAAACGAGCCTTTCTCCCCAGATGCATGAGTTGCACTGCACCTGCTTCAACAGATGCAAATTTCCCCAGATTAATTACTCAAACCAAATGTTGTTCCAACCGAAATGATGCTCCTCTCTAGAGGTGGTGAGAAACACAATTGAGAAACAAACACATTTAAAAAGCGCTTTTCCTCTGGCCTGTGTGTCCTTTACAATGGGGACACTTGGGCAGTCATTGGAAACAAAAATAAAACAGTGTTCAGGGTTATCTGCAGTGTTCTAGATTTCCATACAGTGTTCATCTTTTTTCTTTTTATCTGTCCTGAAATCTGATTCTGGTCTCATTCGATTAGAGCTTATTCTTCCATATAGCCTGTGGCAGAAAGAACTCTTGTTTTTATTATCTAAGTTTTCTTTAAGGATCTTTTTTTCTTGCCTCTCCAACATGAAGACAAAAAACGTGCTTTGTGCGGCTAGCAGTTGTCCTCTCAGCAAATTCTCCCACTTTAGCTGTGGATCAGATCCTACCAGGAATGTGTATTTTTTCCTGGTCTTGGTCTCAGTCTTGAAACTTGATATCTCAGTCACTTACTTTAAATAGTGAACATTTACCTGCTGTCTTACTTTCACTGAGCACACACCAGCTGTCTCACCACCAAGCTTGCTCTTCAAAAGCATGAAGAGTTTTAAGAAAAGGGCAAAGAATTAAAGGTTGGTAATCCTGTTTAGAAACACTTTTATTATATTCAGTGAATAAAACAAAACTCGTAAGGTTAATACTGCTAAACTTATACTAACATTCTACAGTCATAATATAGTTTAATTTACAGGTGAATAAGACGTGTGGTAGTTAGGTTGAAGTCCAATTGTATTAAAAGAAATCTGAGTCAGCTTGTTGAACTTTGTGGGGAAGGACATAGCTTCTAACAGAGGGGGGAGAGAAGTGGCAGTGCCACTTTCAAATCTTGCTACCTCTCCAACTGTCATGGCTCAGAACAGAGGACCCAGTATTCAAGGCAAGACAATCCAGAGGGTGAAGTCAAAGCAGGTGTTGAGAACATGCTCAGGATTCAGAACCAGAAGATCAGAGGTCCGAAGAAGTATCGATGGGAAATCTAGGTAAAAGTCAGGAGGCAGATCCAGGTGCAGTACACAGGCAGGAGTCCAACATTAGGTCATGCAAACAGATCAGATTAGAAACAGGCAGGCTTAAAGGTCCGAAGGAAGAACAGGTCAGGATCAGGCAATCAGAACACAAAGAGGTATGCTGGAGAACTCTCACCAAAGGCTTGAGAATAACCTGGAACTGATGACCGGGAGCAAGCAGTTTAAATAGAGACTGGAGCAGTTGGATCAGATGAGCAGTAATGAGAAATGGGGCAGAGTTAGATAGGGGAATGAAATGACTCATTAAGCCAGTCATCACCACCAATATCATGACACCAACATAGATTTAAGCATATGTGGAGTAAGCTGTATGACCTCTAGTTTTACTATAGAATTACAGTGGACACATAAGGAAGGTGAGTGTCTAATGTACTTCAACCTTTATGCCTATTTGAAAACCAACTATGTTATTTAACACGCTAGGAGGGATTCAACACATTCGAAAGTAATCAAAGACATGAGGAACACCCAATTTCAACATTAAGCATCTAAAACAAATAGATGCTATTTACAGAAAACATATAAACCAACACTAGTGCAACATTGTTCTCATAGTTACACTCTGTACTTTCCAATTTTTCTTGTCTATGATCCCCCAGCCCCTGACTTGTACTTAATATTTAGCCAACTCTAGTGGAACATATGCTATAAAGACTAGGCTTAACAGTATCACCGCTATACATGACTAACTTACTGAACCAGCCAATGAAGGGGTATAAAGAGGCTAATTTCATGAGGACATAAATATAAATTCAGTTCTATCTGAACTGTTTTAAGCACCCAAATTTGGAGATTTGGTCGCAGGAATCGTTTTTTGATGTGTCTGTGTACAGCATAACCACAGACAATGTTGTTGAGTGACATTCTGAACAAAAATGTCCAAAATATGTTAGTCTTCATTCTTCTTTCTAAAATTCTATCCAGAGCTTCCAAAAGAGTCTGCAGTGCAGTTTGTCTCTTTAAATACTTGTTAAGTTTTTTTTGTTTGTTTTTTAAAGCCAATTTCTCTAATGCATTTATACCAACAAAGGATGGAAGACAAGATGGAAGACAAGACCACACCCTCAACAACAGACCTATAGAAGATTTTCTAATGGTTGTACTCTTACCATGAAACAAAGGTGTCAACCAGGTGCTTCTACCAAGTTTAACGTCCATCTCTGATATACTCCACAACAACAGGGTATTTTTTTTGTACTCAAAGTATGAGGTGTTCATCATAGAAGAGAATGAGTGGACATCAAGGGGAGGTCAAGTGGGTGGGGTATATAACCCCACCGCCATGGGTTGCAGTTCTATCCTTACAATTGTTGGTACAATGTTGAGCACCATATTCAAATGTACCGAATAAATATGAATATTTAATTATTCTTATATCTTAAAGTCATAAAATTAAAATCTTCACCATATTACATTGATCATAAAGAGAAAGAAAAATTACTTCAACAGCACAGACATTTTAGAATAATGTTACTTATAGAGACAGTATTTTTTTTTGCTCTTCTAACGATAGCTATTTGCCAAATCTTCAACAAAAGTCAGGATGATAAACCTCCCAGTGTGACTTTCTGGGAAAATTGAGACATCCATAATGACCAACAGATGTTGATTCCCCATTAATTGAGGTTATAAAAGTTAAAATGACATAAAGGAAGCAGATGACCTTTTTATTTCGTGGATAATGAGAAAAAACATTGCAATAGATCTTGCAGCCTGCTGTGCAGCTGTGCCGCTGTCAAATAAGAGATTATTTTAAGCATATTGGATGTGTTTTGAAAGCACTGCTGGTAAGAAACAGGTTCTTTTATATCTCAGATATTAAACCCCTCATGTTTCCTGGTTGCTTCATTTAAAAAAAGCAGTTTTAAAATGTAGGTTCCCATCTTTCCATAATAAGTCACCTACTTTCTATAATATTATGCCTTAAAACTGTGAGTAAGTTCAAGCTTTATGGTAGAAATGCAAACCAATAATGCAATGCATTATTCCCACTTTCTTGACACATCTTTGATACATGCAGATGCACAGTTCAGTCATCAGAGGATCATCAGCTCAGGAATTGCATTTCACATGGAATGTGGCGGATGGATAGCAGTGTGCTTTTGTGATTGTTAGCACTTAATGCAAAGTTTTTGTGTTATTTTCATCCCTTCAGCAAGTTTGTGAATACACCTGCTGGGTATGTTTACAAACATCACTCTGTTTCAGTGAGCATAAGTACACACTGCTGCCTCTGCAACACAGCTCTGCTCTGTGTGTGGAGAGGAAGCTTCAGAGCTATGATAAAGCCTCACAGCAACACAAGATGATGCTGTGGCTGTCAAGAGACCCCAGCAAAAGCGAGACCTTTGCGGTAGCCGGATGTTTGAATAAAGCACAAAGCTACTGCAGAGCGTTTATGTGCATGCTCATGCACACGTTCTTCTGTTTGCCCTCACTGTGGTGAGGATCTTTGCCTGTCAATAACAATGAGAGCAGCCAAGATTTTAATGGGAATATAATCTCCTGCCTGTTTGTGCTTTCTTTGGCTTCCACTGTGCAGTATTTAGTGTGCAGTGCTGCAATTCAGTTTGGCAGACAGGTGAAAGATGAAAAACAACAGCAGGTTTGATCAACTGAAGGACAGCTTGCGAGGGTAGAAACTGAAGGGGAATGGAGAGGTTGATGATATGCTGGAAAAGACTGGACATGAAGGAATACTGGAATAGGATAAGCATCTTTCTCTTCCCAGGTGGTCTTCACATTGCATTTCAGAAGATACAAACCTCTCCCCTTCTCAGTAGGGTTTTTTTGTGATATTGCACAATCCTAGAATGACATTTACTACTAGACAATCCGTTTGGTGGATTCAGGGTTACCAAAGACTTCTTTGGTGGGAAATAAGTTCCTATAAAGGAGAGAATGAAACAAAGAAAGCAGTATACAGAGTTGTAAGGTTGCTGATAGGGCAGGAGTGAAATAACACTGAGAGGTACATGACTCCCCAACTCTTCCTATGACTAACAATGTTGTCCTTAAGCTGGCGTGGGTTATTCTTCTTCTTTTCAACTCTCAAGCAAGGATTCATCTGCCTCCCTGCTTCTGTGCAGTCAGGGGGCATCTGTATCTGTGCGGACTGTATTCTGTTTGAGCTGAAATATCTTAAGTTGGATGGAATAAAGTTGTGAGGATTATTGCATAAACATCGTATCTTAAAGTGTCTTTTCAAAGGAAAGACAACAAAAAATTTTTTTTTAAATAAGTTTAGCTCTACATTTTTATTAATAAATTAACATACTTCTGTTTAAATGTTAAGGAAAAAAATGAAAAAAATATTTTTTTTTGGAAAAAGCATTAACCTGCACCAGAACAAAACAATCTAATTAGAGCAGAATAACTAACGCTGAAATAATTAGTGTGCTTTAGTTTTCCTTAAGATATTTTTGTATGCATTTTATTTGAGATGGAACTGATTAAATAAACATTGCTTTGACAGGACATTTATAAGAAGATATAAATATGCAAAATAAAGCTAAGGATTTAACCTCCTCCTCAGGTACATCACAGCACCCTCATTAAAACACAAAGAAAGTTGGATGCATCTCTTTTTGCATGTTCTTTTGAGCCAAATATATAAACTGAATCATATAATTTAGTAGCAACCTAGTTACTCAAAGACAAAAAAAGGATTACAACATGATGTTTATGTCAGTCAAATGTTAGGTAGAAACTAGTGGTCAGGAATACAGTAGAATAATTAGGTTTTTAGACACATTTGAACTTCAATCTCAGTTTTAGTTTGAATGATGTTACGTTGAACAACCTATAACAAACTGTATCTGCTATATCAACCCCCAGAATGTGTTGCAACAGACTCAAAAAATGGACAATTCCCCTGCTTGGTCTCTTCCTGAAGCTGATCACTGCTTCAAAGAGACAACACCTCAGGCTTAAGCTACACAAATACCACTTCCTGCTTTTTTAAGGATGGAATCGGCATGGATAGACTGTCTGCAGATTCCACAATTATACCTGGTAGGAAGCTGCTCCGGACCATAGCTGCAGACTTTAATCCTGAGCAGAAAAAAACTTAAGAGATTTTAGGAGACACACCATTCCTCTTATTTCCTAAGTTAACGGAATTGCACTAAACCTGGTTATTTTGGCCTAACAGCCAGCAATAACCTTCAGTCTTCCCCTGTTGTTGAAGCCACAGACTGCGGCCTGGAACTACAACAGCCTGCCTCCAAAGAAGACATCCATAAGAAAACTTTTCTTATTCTTTGAAACCTTATCTTGGCCTCGGTAGATAGAAGTAGAGTTAAATGATGATGATTATTTTTGAAGGAGCCTGCTTGACCTATTATGATGGATGTTTCATTGTGTGAGCTTGAACTGAATTAATTAACATGTCATATATTTTATTCCCTTTTCTTTCCATCTTCTCCCTCTTGCTTTTACTTTTTCTCTTACTCCCTTTCAGGACCATGTGCTCCTCGCTGATCAGACAGGCTATTGATAGCCTTTTGTCTTCTTACTAAACCCACTTCCTCTCTGCTGTTAGCAGGTGTCATTTTTGATCCTATTGTTCGAGGAGTGTAACATTCCTGGAGCTAGAAGCTGGAATCCAACTATCATTTTCCCTAAAATTACAAATCATCCTCAGTGTTGTGTTTATTTCATATCTGCTGCTGATTTGATTGATGATTATTCGAAACTGAAGTCAAGCTGAAGCTTGATTAATGGTTTAACGGTCTAATTAATGCTGCCATGCAGATACATAAAGTGGATGTGTCTGGGGTTATTTTATACAAGTGCTCTTCGGTCTCTGAAGGCTAATGCTAAATCATTATTTTGAGTTTAGAGCTTGACTCTATAGGGATACTATTTGTGGTTTGGGTAATGATTATTAAGCACCAATTGCAGTAATAAATGAAAATGAAAACCCTGATCAACAACTGTCTTGAATCCTCACATTTGCCTATAAAAGAGTAATTGTTATTTAAAGGCTGCTAGGCCTCAATCAAAATTATTTAAAGAATCTATTTGTTGCAAATGATATTAGATTCCACTCACAGGTTTTATATCCAGTTACAATTAATAAGAATTATTTTAAAACAATGACTTGAATGAATTGAAACTTTATTGCAGACGCAAGACATTTAAAGCAAGACTATCTGGTTATTTAAATATGCTTTTAAATATGAACAAACTTCATCTCCCTGAGGATATTTTCTCCAACTTCAATAAAAAATCTTATAAGAAAATCTTTTATTTAGATGTTATACGAATTTAATTAATTAATGCCTAAATGTATAGCCAGTTGTATCAACAGCTTTTAAATGTTTTTATTCAATGTAAGAAGTTTGGATTTATTGAAGTATAGTGAAATCAGGCAGAACTAATAAAAACAGTATTCTAGACTAAGCCTTTTTGCTTATTTTTGTAGTGCTAGTATTCTGCAGTCACAACAAAAAAATAACTACTGCATGTTTTTTAACACAACTGGAATTTCATCATTGTCATTATTTCATATGCAGCTAAATATGCTCAAAACTACTCTACATGATATTTACAACAAGAAAATATTTCTTGTAAGATGTCATTAGTCACTACCCTTTTAATTGTTCATCCAAATTAACCCTTTATATTTTGCTTTATATATACATTTTTCAGAATTATGCCAAAATATAGCATCAGGTAATTCTCATAGAATGTTGAATTCCATGTTATTCCAATGTAGGAAATAAACAATAAGCCAAAGTAAAAATTCATTAGGATAGATTTTTTTGTTTTTGTTTGTTTGTTAATTATCAAAAAAACATGTGGTCTGCCAAGCATGTATTTATACATTAATAATTTTGATATAGTTTAGAATTTGATTTCTAGGTAATTGCCAAATATTTATCTTGTGACTCTTGTCATTGAAGGCAGATGTATCATTTAGCATTTGTGGTACATTTCCACCATCTTGGCTGTATCAGTCCAGAAATAGATTGATGCTTACTGTACTCCTGACACTCATCTAAAGTGGATTTAACTTGCATATGTAAGCTTTGATTACATATGCAAGTTAAATTGCTTTCTCTTTGTTCTATTTATTATTGAGACTGGTAGAATTCTCAAAGTTAGGATTGTAGTTATAGGAAAAAAAAATAAAAATCACTTTTCACTTTTCTTCTGAGATTATGCTTCACGTTTAAGTTGAAGTTAAAAACATGTTTTTAAAGTGACATGTTAACATTTGTTTAAAACAAAAACAAATTAGATCTGTTCAAATAACTGATAGAAGAGATATATATTCTGTATTTTTGAAAAAAAAATTTTGGAGAGGAGGGTGTGTGTTGGCATGTTTTTGTTACCCTGTAGTGACCATTTCCTGTAAATATGCTACATTTTTTGTTTTTTTACAAGTAGTTGCTTGTGGGGACCAAGAACTGGTTCCCATGAGGAGAAGTTTTCTTCTTCAGCTGTGGTTTAGATTTAGGACTAAGTTGCGAATTAAGTTTAGGTTGAATTTAGCATTAGGTATGTCTATTTAATGCCCAGTGTTATGGTAAGGGCAATAGAAATTAAAGAGGAATTGATGGCAATGGAAAGTCCCCATAAGGATAGTGTGACACCATGTGTGTGTGTGTGTGTGGTGGGGTAGGGGGTGTTTATTCATGAAGTGAGCTGTATTTTTTATTTGAAAGGTTTACTTCAGAATAATACTTGTTTTGGATTTAGCCCTGGAGCCCAAAATTAAACAAAGCATGTTTTGTTGTGATCAATCAAAACACCAAATGTAAAAGAGTGTTGAGGGTCCTCTGTTTGTTATGCATTCTCCTAATTACACACAATATTGCCAAAGGTATTGGTTCACATTTTCCAGTCATTGAAATCAGGTGTTTCAATCAATCCCATAGTCATGGGTGTGTAAATTCCAGCCCCTAGACAAATAGATTGAAAACATTTTTGATAAACTGAACTCCTCTAAGGAGCTCATGGAGTTCTGGTATAGTACAGGGATAGGATGCCAACTAGGCAATTTTTGTAATTATTACACATTGCACAATCAGTGCTTGTAATAAAAAACTGAATATAGCTGAATGTTGGCAGCTTATCTATTAAGCCATGAAGTATATAACAGAGCTGCTATACTGTAGCTGATGTTGAGGCAGATGGAGGAGAGGCCTTTAGAAGAGCTCAAAGACATAACATTGAGAGCTTCATAGAATGGGATTTATGGTCATGCAGCTTCATCTAAGCCTTACATCCATGTGCATTGAAAATGGTTCATACAGTACCCCAGCCCTGTTATTGAGAATTGGAAAAAAAATATTATACCTCTATTTCCTGTAATCTAGTGGATGAGTCCTGGAAAATCTTCATCCTCAGTATTCAAAGGAGAGCTTTCATCATTCTGCAAAACTCCACCTTCATTATCTGCTGCATAGCTTCCATCATCCTGCAAGATCACAATCCTGAACATCTGAAACACAGATTACATCACCATGCAAAATCTCCACCTTAAATCTTAAAACGTTTACATCATATTGTAAAAACTTTGTAAATATGTAAAAACATATTGTTCATTTTGACTTGGAAGAAAATGCATTTCAGACACCTGGATTACGTATTGAGTCAAGCTGATAAATGTCAAAAGAGCCACTAAAAATGTGTAAAAATTTCAAGGTATCTGAAAGTAAATTCTTACTACAGGAGTACAATAATATTTTTTACATCCTCAATTTTTTTTTTTTTTTTTCATTTTTGCTGACCTGCTTTACCATATGTAAAGCAGGTTTATAAAATGTAAATAATCCCAAAACTATGGTAAAAAGTTATTTGTGAACCGCTGGCAAACTTGTTGTTTCTTTGAGAATTTTAGTTGGAGTTTATAAATTAAGTGGATATCTCAATCCTATGAATCTGATGGATTTCTAATGGAGGTTATAACTTTAGACAGTTTCAAAATGAGGAACGTGGAACATATCAAAACACACAAAATAGATATGAAATATTTATGCAAAGTTTAAAAAATATCAAAACTTATGCAGGTTTGATCGTGATGAAACATTCACTTCAGATTTCAGATTGTTTAATCCTGGTTATGTATTTGGCACCCTATACATGATGTGCAGTCTTGATGTAAAAGTTGCATTGTTAATAATGAAGGAACTAGGCATACTACGTCTTCACAGGCCTTTTGATAGTAGCTGTAAGCTATTCCCTCCCCTGGGTGAGGAGAAATGTGACTATACCACCCACTGCCACACAACCTTACTCTGCCTCTGTTTTCCAGACAGTCATTTCACTGTTGTTAAGGTGTCTAAGCTTTTAAGACTATTTCACTATTTTCCTCTGCTTGTATTTTAATGCTATCTCTGGGGTTTCTACATATATTTAATATTAAAGTTTGCACCTTCCAAAATCTTAATTCCAAGTTTTTATGTCTTTTCTGGCTCTGTTTTTGTAATTTTTCTATCTTACACTTATGTTTTTTTTTTTTTGGTTTTATCTAAATCTCTAAAATGTAACTGAAAGAAACTATTGCTGTCTCTTACTCAAAATTCAACATATCAAAATGGTTATGGTTTACTACCTTAATATTTTATGCCTTAAATGTTTAATGCCTTAACTGTTCAAGGAATATTATATGTAAAACATGATTTTTGCAATAAAACTTTGAACTGTAATCGCTCATAAAATAGGACCCAGCATTCAGACAAGACAGAGTGGCAAACTTAAAAAGCGTTTATTGAAAAACAACGACAGAACGGATCTGCAGCTGCTAAGGTGTCTGAGACAGGATCATCTAGCTGAGAGAAACACAGGTTAGTGACCACGATACGCTGACTGAGGATGATTATGAATGCTTGAGTCACTAACCTAGTTTGGTAGTTCAGTCCATGCCAGAGAAGAATTCCAGTCGGCCGGTGGACAAGAGGCAGCAGACGCTGCCAGAGAGTTCCAGACGTGGAAGCTGGAGATCTGACAAGAGATCAGATCCCAAACAGACAAAAAAAGGCGGAATAATCCACAGCACAAAGTCAAGAGGCAGGTCCAGCTTCAGACTACTGAAGAATCCAACAGGTGTCTAAAGACAGGCCAGGCAAACAGTTCAAACAGCAGCAGGCAGGCTCAAAGGACCAAATGCATAAACAGCCCAGGATCAGGCACTACTCACTACAGACTTTGGGACAGCCCTAAGTGTGGCGGACCCTCGGTAGGAACACGCAAATTAAGGGTTAGTGCTAAGGTGGCAGTTTCAGATTCAGCCTTGGTTTAGTCTTCTAACTTTAACGTGACGGTTTTCTCTTTCAACAGGGTTCAGTCTCTAGTGCCTCTGGTTTCTAGACAGCCACTAAGAGCATTTCCAATTATTTTGTCCTTGCTGACAGATAGTGAACAAAATGAGAGACCCACCAGATGTGATTGAGGTTGGTTTACTGAATCTTCTTGATTTATTTATTTTTTTTTTATTAAACTGCAATACAAATGAAATATACAATGTGTTACAATGTAGATACATAAACTACCTGTAACATTTCTCATTCTAGTCAGTACACAAGTCATAATCATAAAGAAAAATGCAGCACATTCAACAGTACACCATATATCAGGCATCCCTAAAGTCGGTCCTGGAGGGCCGCTGTCCTGCAGGTTTTAGAGGTTTTCTGCTTTAGCCCAGCTGTTTCTGATGATTGCAGCTCAGTAACAGCCTGTTAGTCAACTATCAATATAAATCAGCTGTGCTGGATCAGGGAGACCTCTAAGTATTATTGGTGTATTATGTTGCCCTCTTGTGTCAATCTCCTTACCCTCAGATCCCTTTTAAGTTTTTTTTCTGTGCCTTCTGAGTGTGCTACATGTCTTCTGCCTAGATTTATTGAAGTAAAGGATAGAAAGCCTTGAGAGGTACTGTAAAGCTTTGCATAAACTAAAGCCAGGGGAAAAAAAGTTAGACAAGTTTAACCCCCACACCCCGTGTTTGCATTTGTTTCATATTGTCTACTCGTGACTGTGAAGGTGCACTACACCCCTTTTGAGCACATACAGGTGCTGCTTGGCCATGCATGCATAATTGTAGGTTTATACCATTGCTGCCTGTTCTGTTTATGCTCTCTGATATCGCCATTCATGGATGAGATAGACAGAGGCTTGAAATGGCTAGAAAGTAGCTCGGAGTCAGTCTCTGTGTTTGGGCAGGCAGGTTGAGGTTTACCTGACAAGCCTCTTAAACATTTAATCCTGTTAATTCACAGTGTAAGTCTGTTTGCAGCACAGTTCTCATCCACAAGTAAGAGCTCAGCCCCTACTGAGTTTGTCTGAGACAAGTTAAGCTGAAAAGTCTTTGCATAGCAACATTAGTTGGTGTGTCTACAGGAGCTGGCACTAGGACTTATGGGTACAATTTTTCTTGGATTTTTCTTTTTTAAATCCAACAGCAAGCAGCCAGTGACCTAGGTCAAATGTGAAAAGATAATGTTACTGTGGATGTTGGTGGCTCATGAATAAATGCTTACACAAAATATCATATATAGCTTGCCCCCTACCATTAGGGGGAATTATTAAATTTTGTGAAGGATAAAAATTTTTCTACCCATTCTACTTCAACATTTTCTTATATTTGGTTTCATTACAGCAGAATTTGTATAAAATTGGGAACTCAAAGTAGAACAGCACAGTTAAATAAAAACAATGTTTACATTTTTTTAATGAAAATCTTAAAAGCGTGACAAAAGTTTTCTAACTTTTATTTCAAACCCCAATTATAAAATCCTTTGTAATCTACATAATTCAGAAGCTACCAAACTACTTACTCATCATCAATAGAAATTATCTGCAAATTTTTATAAAAAAAACAAAAAAAATAGAATCATAGGGCTGCAAGAAAAAAGGGTATTCATGATTATGAGGTTTAAAGAAAATCTACGCTTTGAATTATGCTTCATGCATCACCTAAAAATGAAGAATATATAACAGCTGCAAATCTAAAAAAGCTTGAAAGTAAAAAGATTTAAATAGACATGTAAGTAGGCCATGATTGAGTAAAGAGATCCTTTACTATGCTGCGTTTACACTGGACGTGTTTTGAGAATCAAAAACGCATCCCACACCTCAACTTCGCTTTTGTGCATTTTGAGGTCAGACACTCTGGATGCTAGACACTCCGGTTGATATAGCTGCTCTGTTCTATCATTGGAATCTAGAGTGGGGCGTTGTTTTATGTAATTTGATTAGGTCGAAAAAAAAAAAATAAAAAAAACTTTTTTTTTTTTTTTGAGTGGGAAAGTGCACCTCTAACTGTCAGTAGTAGAGTAATAATGATTAGAGCTTTTTGCACGCAATAATTCTTTAATGGTTCAAGTTCAGGAGCAAGCTTGGCAACCTTCTCTACTGCCCATGGTCGTTTGACTCCAAGCTTACCTCTCACATCTCAAATGCTTAATTTTCTGACACTACCATGAGCCCGTGCTTCTAAGCCCTTTTAAATCACAAGATGAAGCTCCCCTCAGTCATCTTCCACATTTCTGTCTATAGAAATCAAATGAGGAGATAGCTACGCAGACTGAAGGCCCAGGTATGCTAGAAGCACATACATTCCATGCTCCTTTGCTCCTTGCTACTTTTACCCGGTACCTAATGTTCTGGCCGATGATGACGAAAACAGACCAAACCCTCATAATTATGAGGAAAAAACAACAACACTGGTTTCTTATACTTTACCAAAGCTTCTTTCTGTCATTGAACAGTGACATTAATTTCTTCCCTGAGGTGTTTGAGTAATAGATTTCTTTTTATTGTTATTTATTTATTTTTTTACAGATTTTGGAAAATAGCTGTATTTCCAGTGACAACCAAAAACAGTAGATATATATATATATATATATATATATATATATATATATATATATATATATATACCGGGTAGATATATATATATATATATATATATATATATATATATACCGGGTAGATATATATATATATATATATATATATATATATATATATATATATATATATATATATATATAAATAAAAGTTATATTTTAAGGGGTACCCATATTTTTGCAAGGTACTCTGGTGGTTGGTAATATTTTTTTGTGTCAACTAAATTTAATTTTATTTATTTTTTTGCTTATTTCTAAGATTATTCAAATTCCATCTCCTTCAAGGATGGCTCTCAACTGTATCACAGCAGTCCCTCCAAAGAGTTATTGCACTTGTGATTCATTGAGCAATTCTGATGAGGTTATGAGTGAGCCAAGGACAAAGTTATCTCTCCTCTTCCCGACTGAAACTGAGTTTATTAGCCTTCAAAGCAATAGACCTCTCAGAGGAAAAAAAGCAATCCTTTATTCAAATATTTTAACTAGTCAGCTCATACGGGCCATGGTGATACGGTAGACTGGAATAGACATGTAGAAAAGACATAATTCTGTAAATTCATTACATTGCTGCCTTTACTTGATCAGACTGTATAGCATTATTAATCTCAAAGCTTGTTCACGTCAAAACGCCCCTATTTACCGGGTTCCATGCAAAAAATAAGAGCTATGGAAAGAGAACTACTGATGGGAGCAAAGAGTGCAATATGGGTGTGCGTTCAGTAGAATTTATAGAGAATTTAGTCCACATTTTGTAATCGAATGTCCCGAGTTGTATTCTTCCTATAGAGTGTACAAGTAGGAAGAGTGTGAAGGAAGATATACTGTATGCATCATTGGAAAACTAAATGACTGATGGATTCAAAATAATACCGCTTCTAAATTTTTATTTATACTTCAGCAAGAGCAAGTTCCTACTTACATCAGTAGCCTTTGTCCTCTAGGGTGATTTTTTTCCTCTTTAAAGTTTCTATTTCCTTTTATCCAGGGTAATTATCATTGTAGATAGCAGTGTTGTGAGCATTACTTAAAAAATGTGACTTGTTATAGTTACTAGTTACTTCTCATAAAAAAGTAAGTGAGTTAGTCGCTTGGTTATTGCTCAATAAAAGTAACTAATTACCAGCCAAAGTAACTATGCAGTCACTTTTTATAATAACTTTGTTGTTAATTAAAATGACCACAAATTAGAAGAAACTGAATCCTAATTTTTACTATTTTTATGTGTGTGGTTGGACGAGTGAGTTGCATTATAGTTATCTAGATGTGATGTTATTGTTTGGTTTATAATAAAAGAAAAATAAGATATTTTAGAAGTTTCCATTTGGTTGAATTGTTTAAGTGAAGAGAACCAAAGTAAAGACCCTGAGTAGATTAAAGACAACCAGCTGTCAGTCATTGTTGAGATGATGTGAGAAGGTTTTTCAGTTCACTGCTTTTAATCATCATTTTTAAAGTGTTTTTTAACCGCACATAATGAGCAAATTGCAGAAAAATTTAGCCTTTTACTTCTGCATTTAAGGCATGCTGGACACTTATTACCGTTCGTCAGCCAATCTGCGTCACATATGCCTCTATCTCAGCTCCCACATTTTCCAACCCTGTCTGCAGTAAATCTCTCCCTGCTGCAGAGAGTGCATTTATATAAAGTTAATGTGCGTTATCAAGTTGTAGTAACGTGTTTTGTTAGTTTTCAGGTAATGCAACAGTGTTACCAGTAGGCTATGTCATAAGTAATAGTAAGTTTTCTGTTTCAATTAAAAACTAACACATTTACTCACAGCATTAATATGTAACACTGTTACCCCTAACACCAATAATTAGCACAACTTAAAACAACATGTTTTGTCTCCTGGGTCCCATTTACACAGAATTATAGAAGATGCACACTCTAAAGGACTTGTGCATGTTCCCTTATTGTTAAAGAGATCACAATACCTCTTCACTTCTTATGTTTTCTAAATTGTTTATTATTTCTATGACTACTACTAATAAGATCTCTCAGCTACACCAATTGAACCCCCAGCTACCAAACACATCACCTAACTGGACAGCAAAAAACACAGTTTGATCCTGACAAAAGCACCCCCTGTGCTTTGATTTGGTCAACACCTTGCAGTGACTCATTGACTCAAAGGCAATCGCTCAGACCAAGTATGCTTGAAGCAACAGTGGAGAGGAAAAACTCCCCTTTAACAGGAAGAAACCTCCGGCAGAACCAGGCTCAGTGTGAGCGGCCATCTGCAGAGGCTGACTGACTTCAAGGAGACAGAAGCAGAGAGACAAAACACAACTGTCAATCAGCTCCACAGGCAGCCC
Source organism: Cyprinodon tularosa (assembly GCF_016077235.1). Taxonomy (NCBI): domain Eukaryota; kingdom Metazoa; phylum Chordata; class Actinopteri; order Cyprinodontiformes; family Cyprinodontidae; genus Cyprinodon; species Cyprinodon tularosa. The sequence goes on along the minus strand of NW_024038862.1, from coordinate 16,823 downwards.
AGTCCAGGACACACATACAGGTAGCCACCAGACAAACTCCAAGCAACCTCCCATGTCAGAGGTTGTAATAGGGTGTGCAGATTTGGGTTTCTGAAAGGCAGGACACTTTTTTTTTTGGGCGGGGTGGGGGATGAAGTGACACAAATGTTGTGTCTTGTTACTTACCAGCCTTACATGTCAAACACTCTGCCTCATACGGATCACAACCCTGTCTGTCAAAAGCGCATACATTTTTTCTTTAACTGCCCCATAAATGTACACTTTCGTTTAGGTTTTGCAGTAAAACCGGCGGACACACATGTGCTATTGCCTGTCTCACTCAGGCAATTCTGACTAGCAGTAAGCGAACTCTCTTTACTTTACCCACACACACTCTCACACACATGATGCAAAGTGATTGGATTTAGGGAGAAGGGCATGACTAATTTGCCATACAGAGAAACCTGGAATGGAGTAGTGGAACGGGGCAATCTAATCGTAAAGCATGTCCGGGAAAAAGAGGATGTCTGGTCACCCTAGATTGCAAGAGAGCACATACAGCTAGTCATAGTCAGAAAAACAGGACGACACTGAAATACAGGCCAGGCTCCGACATCTATAAACAAAGGTGTTGATGGCAGCAGCACAGCTGACATTTCTCTACAGGATGGAGTCACAGCCAAACAGGAACGGACCAGATGAAGCTACTATGAGAAAAAAAATGACATATTCCGAAACAGCTTCTTCCCCACTGTCATCAGGCAGAAGAACTGATCAGAAAACTCTCAATCATGTCGCTGACTCTGCATCACACTGATAACACTGTCTAAGTCTAAAAAGCAGAGAGAGCATAAGGTTAGATATTGCACTAAGGAATTCTGCAGGCTGGGAGAATAGAGAAGGAATGAAGTAGAATGATGAAAAGGAAACAGTATGTGCTCAGATAGCTTTGGATAGCTTCAGATAACCTGAGCCACTCTAACTATAAGCTGATTAAAGGGTTAGGCGTGGTTTCTAAATTAAGTGTAGGGGTTAAGAGCCGACAGGATTCATAACAAAATTGCATTAGTACAAACATGATGGTTTCATTGTAAAAAAACAAAACAAACAAATTTAATTAAATACATCATATTCACATGACTATACTGGCTGATTAGATATACACAGAATAATTGGACAATGACTCAAAGCATAGTTGTATACGACTACTTAGAGTTTGGTTTGAATTAGAAGCATGATTTGAATACTCTTATTTTAATATTCCATGTTTGTTTTATATTTATTTTTGATCAAATATTTCCTTATGGTGTGTATTTAATCTATTTATTTAACAGGAACTAACTACACTGTTCATACACCTCAGAAAAACCTTACCAAAACCCTGTAAGAACATCCATATACTGGTTTTAGCATGGAGTAAATCTTATGTGAAGGGGCCCTTAGAAACAATGCTCACATCAATAAAAGTAAGAGTTTAATAAGAAAGTAATGAAAGCTTGGGCGAAATAAACAAGAAAAGACCTATTGGTGGAATTGTGTTCTTCTTACTCCCTGCTGTGTGTAAAAGCCCTCAGGCATTGGTATAGGAAATGTGACATGCTCCATTGCTTCACATTATAATCCCTGAAGGTAGATTTTATAAATCCACTTGTAGTCAAATTTAGTTTCAAATTCCGCCATTTATTTTTATGGGATGGGAATGGCATTCTCTCCACATTATTTATGAGGTGTGCTGTCTGAGCATTGACCCCAAGCGTGAGAAGACAAGGGGACATAATTAAAGTGTCAAAACAGGCTGGTTACACAACAGACGAGTGACAAAATTATTGGACCAACTGAGCAAAAAAAGATAGAAAGCATACATGGAATAAAGCACATGCTGTACATGTAACAAATAAACCTCAAACAAAACTATAATATATATGTCTTAACTTTTTATCTGTTACATCACTATTATAGGCACAGTCACTCATACCATATGCGCAGAGCAACACACATATGCATATGGCTCACTCCAACCTATTTTGCCTGAGGATGCAGACTGTCCTCTACTGACTGTTTATGAACTCATCTGTTTTCTCCCGACAGGTTGGCGATGAGCACATTTATATTGTGTTGCAGTATGGCAACATATTCAATATAATTAATCTAGTGTCTAATTTGCCTCCAGTGGTCCCCACGCATCCTGTCAACTTGTACAGCTATTTTATAATATGGCTTCTTTATTTGTAGGTATGTATATATATATATATATATATATATATATATATATATATATATATATATATATATATATATATATATATATATATATATATATATATATATATATATATATATATATATATATATAAATATAAATATATACACAGGTATATATATATATATATATATATATATATATATATATTCACACAGTTCACTTCACACAGAGTAAAATGAACTAGCTCACGTTCATAGTTCACTTTTTTTTTAAATGAGCTAAGTTCACAAATCTTTAAATTTACTGGTTCAATTTCATTTGGTAAATTAAGCCACAAACCTACACAAAACAACCTCATATTTCACCCTTTAAATGTGTGATCAGAATCGGTAGAGAGAATTGGAAAATACTTGATGCAGTCAAGGTACAATGAAGCCTTTATTTAGCCAAATAAAAAAGTCAAAAATGTTTCCTATATTGCTCATTCAGCAGCAGATATTTCAACTCGATGTGTCGCTTTGAATTTGAAGTGGACGTGGCAGATGTACAGAATTGTATAATTCCCGGTGGGCACAGTTTTTTTTTTCTGTCAAACTCTTCCTATGTAACTTCATAAAACTCTGCCAAGTGCTCTAAAACTGGTATCAGAAATACCAGTAGATGAGTCTGGATCACGCAGAATAGTACTAGCAGTAGACATGCTGGTCTGATGTGCTGTTTGCCATAATAAGTTATCAAATGAAAATGTTCATTATCAATTCAAAGTAAACATGAGCTCTGTGTGTGGCTCAATATACTCAGAGTGAATGTCGCTCTCGTCTTTGTTTGTTACTTCAAAACTGATTAGCTCAGTTCACCGTTTACTAAAAATATGAACATATTCATTGAACGCTGTCAATAGAACGCATTAATGCACAACACTGAGTATAAGTACATATATATATGGTTTTGGGTGTGTGTGTATGTGTATGTATATGTTCTTTAGACAGAGTGTTATGGCACATGCATGTTACATAAAAGTGTAACAGAGGTAAATATTATTCCGTTAAGTAAATACATTGAAATCCGTGATATGAGGTAAACATGTTGTCCTGTTTGTTTATGAGCCTCTGCACATGCAGACCTATAGATGTGAGATATTTTGGTGCACTAGTTTGGTCCATTTGGTTGGTGTTGCTTCCATAGAAACCTTCACTTTTTCACTCTAATGGGAGCTAGAGATCAATAATGCATTAGACATCAGATGGGTGATTGTCTCTCCTGTCATTCTAAGCCTCTCCCTCATCATTTCCTCATCCAAAGTATTAGAAAACAAAGGTAAAAGAAGAAGGGGGAGGCTGAAAAAAACAGCATTGTTAAGAAGAAAAACAAAAAAAATAAGGCAAGAGTGATGAGCCTCTAAAAACTGTTTTGCCACATGCTTGAATTGAATTGAAAAGTTTCAGGAAGAAAAGCTAAGTATATTTTGGGTAAATGACATTGAGCAGACTTTCACGTCTTTTAAGCTAACTAGATATATGTGTTTGTGGACAAAATGTGGTGCCACTTGTTTAATGAAAGAAAATCCCTCAGTAGTCATACAAATAACTTGAATTTGTCAAAAGTAAGAATAATAATGAAAATTCCTTAACAGTTGAAACAGATATAGATTTTTAATCATGTTTTAAACAGAATGGTTTTAAATAATTAACTCATGAAAAAGGCCCACACAAAACTAAAAACAAATACTCCTAGAACAGACAGAAAATGTGTTCAAAGGGATTTGTTACATTAAGGTATGTCCACTATTACAATCACAGGTGTCTACAGACTTATACTCAGTCTGTATGCCTATATATAGGGCTATAGGTAGTTAATGTTGTGTGTGACCATCTGTCCATATTGATTAAAGCTACAGTGTGTAATTTTCAGTGACATCTAACGTCCAGACTGCAGACTGCAGCAACATGAACATCTCCCCCCCACCACTTCTCCCCCCCAACAATACGGCGAGCGTTACAGGACAAAATGTCTTCCACGACGTCCGAATCACCTACCTTCTCAAGTGATGAGGTTTGTTTACTGTACATAGATAATTTTACAGATAGTATTTCATTAGTCTGTGTAGGGTATAGATTTCATGTAGACTTTAATTGTAGTCATTAGTTTAACAGCGAGATTGTGTTCGCTGGAAGAATATATATTCCCCGTTTACAGAGTCCAAGTCATGTTTGTGGCACGGGGGTTACAAGGCGAGGAAGAGGGAGAGTAAGAGGGCAGAGAGGCCGGGGTGGGCGTGCAGCCAGGGCCAGGCGAGGGAGAGGTGCCAGTGGGGTGACTAGAGCAGAGGAGGAAAGGCTTGAAGATCTCCAAAGGAGCCGGAGAGAAGTAACCGAGGTATATATCCATAGCTCGCTAATATGCAGCTTCATATATCTGTCTCTCTCACACTTACACACGCCACTATCAGCTGTGGTAATTTTATGAAGCTGTGGCCTTATCTAGGTAATGCTACCTGACATCTTGACAATAGTTTGGTTGAAACGGGATGTGTGGGTGGGGTATTACGTGTATAAAAAGACAATTGTGTGTGTATGATTAATTACCTGTCCAACAGAAAACTGGCAACTTGAGCGTCACTTTTCCTCCATCAGTGACTTCCATCGTGTAAATGCCGTGCCAATGTTGATCCGTGTTTTTTGCCGTTTCTTGTCACGCTTGCGTTTATTCTCGCCGTGTTTCCGCTTCTTAGATGACGGGGGTTCGGTGTCCGCCGCTTTTCGTTGTGATACAGAGTAGGCATGATCCTCCATTCGTCTGATGTTTGGCCAAACAGTTTGCAAAGTCACTGACGCCTGCCGCCTTGTTCACCTTTCTTGTTACTGAAGCGCCGTATACCTGCTTCTTCTTCTTCTTTGGTTTCAGGCAGACTAAACGCTTCTCAGGCATAATACTGCCATCTATTGTTCAGTACCGTCTCAGTTCATCTCTCTCAACTTGCCGTAGTTACTTTCGAGCGTAATGGGCGATCTCGCAATCGCTAGTTTGTTGCCTCTGCGCTTGCCGTAGCGCAAAGATGTCTGCCTCCATGGCTGCGAGACCCGCTCCTATGTAATTATAAAAAACGAATTCTAAGGCAACGCAAATATTAAGGTTAAGAGGCTGAGCTCATAGGTGATGATAAATAACATAGTTATGTATAATATATTACATTTCTGACTTTATATCCCTGTAATTATTACACACTGTAGCTTTAAGTGCACCACAATCAATATGGATCAGAAGACACAAAGGAAGGAGTTGTCTAAAGGGATTAGGGAGAAAATTATATAATTAAAAAAAATATATGAATTATGTAGCATTCTACAACAATTGTTTAAATAGCCAATTTAATGTATAGCATCTCAGTTTGATATGATTCTTTATCTGATGATTATTTTCTAATGGGGTCTAATATACAGTTTAAGGACAGTTTTTTAAGGTAGCACAGATAAAGACAACCACAATGTATTAGAAATGGGTGAAGAAAAAGCAAACGACAAAGATATTGACACACAGCAGAATGCAGTTCCTGGATTTAAAACCAGTGGCAGCTCCAGACTAGCTTCTCTATTTGAAGGGATGATTGACACCCATCAGTAGACTCATTTTAACAAATTAACCATGTACCTTTAACCCTGCTGAAAATGCAACATACCCTATCATTGGCTGAGATAGGCTTTTAGCTCATTGAAAAAAGGCTGTTCCTTTCAAAGGCAGCTAATGGTAGCCATACTAGACGTGCAGTTATTTTACTTATTATTTAATTTACTCTAGAGTAACATCCTCTGTTTTCAACTCCATTGATTTCAGCATGGTTTTGCATTTGGTTTAATAGTTTTTTCATGTTTTGAATGGTATTTAACATTTTAAATGTGAAGTTTTCATTGTTCAGTAGCTTTTATAGCTTCTATTTTCCCTGTACTCTCGAACCGGTGTACAGGTCACATGTATAGGTTAATTTTTGTTAATTTCCGCACTGACACAACCCAAACATCTAACAAACTCAAACCACCTGCAAAACTTCCCTTAGCCTTGAATTTGTTTCTTAGTCTGAGTCAGTAGGATACACAATCACATGGAAGATGGCTAACTTTAAATATGTCCAGATGACAGTCAATGCCAACCTCCATAAGGATGGGAAGGAAAAGTGTGCAATTATTTTGAAATTTAAGGTGGCAGAGCCTCAAGTAGAGACACAAGTAGAGACACAATGAATTATCGCTGTCTGATCCAGATGGAAGTTTCCACAATCAGTGATTACTTGGAAACCTGGAAAAAATATAAAAGTAAACAGCTTAGCTGTCTGTTGCAAGTGTTTGAGGACGTCCTCAGTCTTTCTGATTCATTTGACACATCTACTGTTTGTGTTGATTCCACTGAGTTTCTGAAGTCCACAGTCAATACCAATATCTACCAGGAACAATTCTTGCTTCCTTTTACTGATGAGCCTTTTAAATATGCCAGTTTAAATTTTCAGCTGATCTTGGCAAATTTCCACACTGTAAATTAATAAGGGTTTCAGTGACAATGGTGTTACTGTGCTTGATTCGCCACCAAACCCACATGACCTGAAACTCATAGAGAATAATAGGTTCTTGATAATGATGAAAGACTTCAGACCCAAGGAAGCACATAATCTAAATGTCCCTATGAAAGGAACAGGGGCTTTCATTACATCTTAGCAGTGCAACAGGCTGACTGCTTCTATGCCACACCCCACTGATGTTATATTGTGTGCATTGAACTAAACACTTTGTATACATCTGATATATCACTTTTAAATCTATTTTCTTTGTCTTGTGTAATCACATTTTTGACACATAGAAGAGTCTTTGAATTGCTTTACCCTTTGAGCAATTATCTATCCTTGACTTTCACTTCATTGAATATGTGAGGCAAAAGAATATATTTTACTGGTTATTCCAGTTTTTTGTAGCTTTACTTGTATATTTGGGAAACTGCATTCTCGAATTGACCACATATCTAAAACTGAAACTTGGACACATGTTACCAAAACCTTACCTAACCTTAAGCTTTAAGAAAGCCTGTGTTTTTCCACTTATGAAAGAATTATGGACCATTTTAGGTCAAATAAAAGAACTGAAAAGTGCAATTTGTTGATATGTATGTATGGTTTTTCGGCTCCCAAACGAATTCAGTTTAAAGCATATTTTCTTTTCCAGAAATCCAGAAAATCAATTTTTAACATAACGCTTTGATGTTTGATAGATCAGATCTATTCAACATGGACGCGCTTGACGTCACATCCACTGACCAGCAGGATAATGACCCAAATCACAGAGCTAAAAAACACCCAAGAATGGCTAAGAGGAAGCCATTGGACTATTGTGAAGCGACCTTCTATGGCAGACATGCCGTCTGTCAAAGGCATCCTTTAAACTGGAGAAAATTGGAGCAGTTTGCTCATAAGGAGTGGGCCAAAGTACCTCCTGAAAGGGCAAAAGTCTAATTCACAGTAACAGGAATGGTTTGATTGCAATGATTGCTTAAAAGGAATGTGCAACAAAATATTAATAGTACCATCATTTTAGTACAGGCCAGGTTCCTGAGTTTTTGTTGTTGTTGTTATTTTCATCCCGTTGAAGCATGGCTGAAAAACAACTTTCATTTGGTCATTTCTATAGCCTTTTTATTTATTATTTCTTTTGTCAGATTCAAGTTATATCTATAATCATTTTGAGTATATATTTCGTTAAATGAGGTGTACCAATGGTTTTGTCCAAATGTGTATGTAGCATTAAATTCTAAGGTAGATGATCCACGTCCAGTAATTAATAAAACTGCCTAATTTTCTTTCATCGTGTTCACGTAACAATGTGATTATCTCCCAGTCCCTGTTTTGGAACTGGAAAGTCAAATGGTTGGACGTGATCTCTGTACCGGCCTTACACTCTCTGGATCTGGATTATCCACCACTTATTACATCAGTTGCTCGGGAATTGCTTATTTTTACACAGACGTTTAATCTCGGGCTCTTTACACAGACAATTCAATGATAATAATATGAATAATGAAATAATGAAAATAATAGAGAGATTGGCAAAAATGATTTCTATCTAAGGAAAACAAGCTGAAATCTTGACTTTACAAGATTTGCAGCTCCTGAATGAGCTTTTTGCAGTTGTAGACATTTTCTTGAAATTTGTCGTCACATGCCTGACGCAGAGTGGAGATGAAAAACTCCCATTTGCCATCAAAAAAACCTCCAGCAGAACATGCCAAGTCCAAATAGGAAGGCTCAAGGAGACAGGGACAGACCAGATGAAGCTAATATGATGAGGTAAAGCAGAGAGAACAGAAAGTTAGGATTGAACTAACAAATACTGCAGAACTGTGATAATGATGTAATGATGCGATGGACTGGCTACCTGTCCAGGGTTTACCCTGCCTCTTGCCCATTGACAGCTGGAGATAGGCACCAGCACCACTCGCGACCCCACTTGGAATTAAGCGTTTCAGAAGATGGATGGATGGATGATTAAAAGTGGGACTTCTGTCCTCTAGATGCTTAAGCAGCATATAAATGGTGGCTAAGGGTAAACTGAACCACTGTAGCTATAAGCTACAGTGGTTCAATAACCTTCCTTTTTGCTTTTGTAAGCAAAAAGGAACATTTTAAACCTGGCCTTAAAAGTAGACAGGGTGTCTACCTCACAGACTAAAACTGGTATTTGGTTCCATAGGAGAGGAGCCTGATAACTAAAAAAAATCTGCTTCCCATTCTACTTTTAGAAATTCTAGGAACCACTAGTAAACCTGTAGTTTGAGAGCAAAGAGCTCTGTTAGGAACATAAAGAAAAATCAGATCTCTGATATAGGATGGAGCTTTCATTTTCAGAAAGTTACCTTACATTACATGCATCCAAGAATATCCATCCTCAGATTTGCAGCATAACACACTTCTTTAACAGGTATTTAACAAAACTTGATATGGTGAGAGAACATTGAAGTGTGTGAAAACAGCATTATAGAAAACAACTGCACAGTCAAACAGCCGCTTAGTATGCACTGACATTTTTTAGTTAGACTCTATATTTTTTTCCAGGTATCAAAAATGCATATGAAGTCAAGTTGATCAATAACAAAATGGCTACTTAAAATGTGTAAATATTCTTTGGTATCTGACACCTAATTCTAACCTGTACAGAAATTGGTTTCAGACATTCTGAAATTTAGTTTCTGTTGGCAACATTTTTAATTAGGAAATCTATTAGTAAAGTTTGAACTTTCCAGAGATACAAGAATTATTCTAAGGCTCCCGTCTCCCAAACCTTCTTTCACAGCTCATTAATCCATTTCCTCATGTAAATGCCCCATTATCACTTTCCACACCCTTTAGAGCTGAATTTTAGCTCAAGCCTCTCTATGGAGAAATGTTTTACCTGAGAGCACGGAATAAAACCAAAATTGTAATTAAACAGAAGTACATCATCAGTGTTGTCTGATGCATTACAGAAATAACTGATGAGCTACCAGCAAAGTGGTAAGCTGACAACTGATCTGTACAAAGAGAATAGCTTCATGAGCTGGAATATGTAGAGAGGGATGCCAGGAATATTTATACTATAATGATGTGTCCTAATTACTAAGACGCAATAACAAGTATTAATAAGTCACATCAATGTGTGCTGTTTTTTTTTGTTTTTTTCCCTCCTATTATTTGCAATTAGCCTTTTGTTGCTCTATTGCTGAAGCTTTCATTAATCTGGCATATATTGATTTGTAACTATGTATTATATAGACTATTGGATTTACTGGTTCTTCACGTTTATGTGTGTCGCAGGTGGTGAGCAAGAGAGGAGCAACAGTTCTCTGCTCCGCCCCAGCACTGAGGGGGCAGACATGAAACATCCTGGATCGTTTCATATTTTTTTTGCGACCCATATATGTATGGTTTTTTGTTTTTTTTTAACCATTGGAAGTTTAGACATAAAGGTGACGTGATATTTTTGCAATCCACTTGTTGTTTGGGGGTGAAACAATATGTCTCTACTCTGCTGCAGCACCAGCTTTGCTGTTGGTATGTGGGGGAGAGAAGACACATGAAACTTGCTGGGTCAGTCTTTTTTTTCTGGTTATCCACTTGTAGCTCCTCTCTGCTTTAAGTCGTCTAGACAGAGGATCATATGCACATATTCACCACACTGATATGCAGGATAGGTTAAAAGACTCATAAATTTGCCACATTGATACCTTACTTTTTAATACATGTAGTGGATCAGATTAATACATTCACCACATTGATGTGTGTCTTTGTATTACAGATTGATGACGAGGAACAAAAGATTCAGTCTTAAGGAGCTTGGGTGGTGCGAAGGCAGTAGAGTAATTTTTAAACAGTCATGACAATCTGCTGGATTTACTAAAACAACTTTTTTTTTTTTTAGCAATGCAATCTCTGCTATGCTGCAGCATGGTCTTGTTACTGGAAAGAAAAAAAATACAGGGCAAGACAGTTCCATCACACAGAGCCAGTGTAAATGTAAGCAGTAGGCCATTTTACTGATCTATAAAATGAAATCAAAGATCTCAACTGAAATCCACCCAGTCTACTGTCATCCTATATGTCTGGGGCCTGGTGGTGCGGAGAAAACAAAGTATTGCAAAAATAATGAAAAATATAAATTTGAGCAAAATTTGGCAAGAGAAAGCAAATAACAGGACAAAACTGTGTCAAAGATAAAATATGGGGCAGTAACATGCAGAATACTTGATTTGAAGCAATCTTTAAATAGTAAACAGTTTAGAGCTGCAGAATGGATCAATACAGGTGCTGGTCATAAAATTAGAATATCATGAAAAAGTAGATTGATTTCAGTAATTCCATTTAAAAAGTGAAACTTGTATATTATATTCATACATTACATACAAACTCATATATTTCAGATGTTTATTTTGTTTAATTTTGATGATTACAAATGACAACAAATGAAAATCTCAAATTCATCATATCAGAAAATTAGAATATTGTGAAAAGGTTCAAAATTGATGGCCCCTGGTGCCACACTCTAATCAGCTAATTAACTCAAACCACCTGCAAAAGCCTTTAAATGGTCTTTCAGTCTAGTTCTATAGGCTACACAATCATGGGGAAGACTGCTGACTTGACAGTTGTCCAAAAGACGACCATCGACACCTTGCACAAGGAGGGCAAGACACAAAAGGTCATCGCTAAAGAGGCTGGCTGTTCACAGAGCTCAGTGTCCAAGCACATTAATAGAGAGGCGAAGGGAAGGAAAAGATGTGGTCGAAAAAAGTGTACAAGCAAGAGAGATAACCGCACCCTCGAGAGGATTGTGAAACAAAACCCCTTCAAAAATGTGGGGGAGATTCACAAAGAGTGGACTGCAGCTGGAGTGAGTGCTTCAAGAACCACCCCACACAGACGTATGAAAGACATGGGTTTCTGCTGTCGCATTCCTTGTGTCAAGCCACTCTTGAACCACAGACAGCGTCAGAAGCGTCTTGCCTGGGCTAAAGAGAAACAGGACTGGACTGCTGGTGAGTGGTCCAAAGTCATGTTCTCTGATGAAAGTAAATTTTGCATTTCCTTTGGAAATCAAGGTCCCAGAGTCTGGAGGAAAAGAAGAGAGGCACTTCATCCACGTTGCTTGAAGTCCAGTGTAAAGTTTCCACAGTCAGTGATGGTTTGGGGTGCCATGTCATCTGCTGGTGTTGGTCCATTGTGTTTTCTGAGGTCCAGGGTCAACGCAGCCACATACCAGGAAGTTTTAGAGCACTTCATGCTTCCTGCAGCTGACCAACTTTTTGGAGATGCAGATTTCATTTTCCAACAGGACTTGGCACCTGCACACAGTGCCAAAGCTACCAGTACCTGGTTGAAGGACCATGGTATCCCTGTTCTTAATTGGCCAGCAAACTCTCCTGACCTTAACCCCATAGAAAATCTATGGGGTATTGTGAAGAAGAAGATGCAATACACCAGACCCAACAATTCAGAAGAGCTAAAAGCCACTATTAGAGCAACCTGGGCTATCATAACACCTGAGCAGTGCCACAGACTGATCGACTCCATGCCACGCCGCATTGCTGCAGTAATACAGGCCAAAGGAGGCCCAACTAAATACTGAGTGCTGTACATGCTCATACTTTTCATGTTCATACTTTTCAGTTGGCCAACATTTCTATAAATCCTTTGTTTTTATTGGTCTTCAGTAATATTCTAATTTTCTGATATGATGAATTTGAGATTTTCATTTGTTGTCATTTGTAATAATCAAAATTAAACAAAATAAACATCTGAAATATATGAGTTTGTATGTAATGTATGAATATAATATACAAGTTTCACTTTTTAAATGGAATTACTGAAATCAATCTATTTTTTCATGATATTCTAATTTTATGACCAGCACCTGTAATGTTAATTCACAGAGTGAGACCCATAAATAAGAATTATACTACTGGAAGCTGACACTGATGTAAAAAGTGAGTAAAATTTTGAATAAAAATTAGATCTTTGATGTAGGGATTAGTTAAATGGGAGAATTGTAGGCTAACATTGTATGCTGTACATTTAAACTGCTATGGTGTAGTGAACTGCCACAGTCAATCTTGCAGAGGGGAAAATGAATCCTACCTGGAGTGTGTTTTAGTTTCACGGTGTGAGAGAAAGAACATTGAGCACAGGTGGCAGAGCTGACAAAGAGCCATGGGTGAAAGCCGTGAGGCGAACTAACATTACCTTCAACAGCATTTCCTCAGCCCTCTTTGCATCTTGAGCATACAGAAGTTAGAGCGATGACTCCTGAGCAATTGGCACCCAGGGAAAAGGGGCAGAGAGCTACCAGAGAGGAGATATCTGCACCCTTATAGGATGTCAACCAGTGAGGTGGTAAACATGAAACAGAATGAGGGTTAAAGTGAATGAGGCTGAGCTAAAGTAGGAGGTGGGTCAAAAACGAAAAACAGCAATGGTGGAGACTGTGTTCTCAAAGAGCGCAAAAATTGACAACTTACTGGAGAAGAATAGACAACTTATCTCTCTCTCGCCACTAGGGGCAGCACCCCCACTTACCACGTCCATGCTCACTGGTGACGTTATCCCTACGGTTTTGCAGATGATGATTTATCCACATATCCTTCTGTCAATCAGTCAATGAACAATCAACAACCAGGAAGTAGGGTTACAGTCGGGGATGGGGTTTTCAGCCCAATATTTAGCAGGAGACAGAGACCGGGGCACAGAAACAGGCCTAATAACAAGAACACTGAAGCCAATGCGAGCACAGTCAGGGGCAAGGCACAGAAGTGTAATCAAGGGGACAAAAACAGTATTAATTTCAGGCAGGGAGGACAGGAACCCTAGACATTTACTCACCAAAGGCTTCCTATTCATCTGGCAGTAGTAACTAGTTTGCAGAGTGGTTACATAGTGGAGAATGCAGGTGGGATCTATGAGTGCCGATGAGAGGGGGCGTTGCTGGAGCAGGTGGCACTTTATCAGGCTGACAAGATCCGAGCAGGATGTAAACAAACCAGCATCATTGCCAGAAACATCACAGTTGTTCAGTGACCAAAACATAATATGAGTTAAGTGACACTCTTTCTAATTCATTTTTCAAATTTTAGTTTATTACATTTAATTGATAACCTTTAAATCAGCTTTTTAACTTTTTGGCTAAGCTTTTTATCTTTTTTTCTTGTTAACTTTTTTTAAACAGTAATATATCATTCAAGGGCTCATCTAATTTGCTCAAATAACACGCACAGCCACGTAGCAGTATCATTACTGAATAGCTGGCTATACATCTTGTGTTTCTAAACCTCACACTTCTAAGGGGTATGCAAGTGATCAAAAATGGTAAATTTCTCCATAAAGCTTAAGGGCTAATTATGCTTAATGCACAGACATTCTGAATGGAAAATAAGCTGCTCGCCACAGCGTCTGCAGAATCTATACTCCGTGTGGGCCTTCCCCCATTCTGGCCAGCCCCAGTCGGGGTAGTGTTCAAAAGAAACAGCAAGCTGAGAACACCAAACTACATGAGGAAGTAGAAAACACAGCTGTTTACAACTTTGTCAAAGCACCTTCATGCCGTTCAAGAGTAACAGCAATTTTGTTCCTGGGGTTATTTCATAAGTGGTCATATTTATGAGCTAAATCACAGATTGTCTCTAGATGTCAACATAGGTGAACCATCGCCAGCAGGACCTTCTGCTTGCTCGCCATGTTATCTGCTTGGAACCCATCGTGTAGTTACAAATTTCCCTGGGTACCACATGGAGGGGTGTGGAAGCGAAAAAGATGTAATTTGGCTGTGCGGACCTCACAGATGGGTCAAGAATAAATGAACTTAAGCCCGGAGTAACATCCATTCAAATGAATGTACTTGCTGGCCCGGCTTTTAAGCAAGAGACTGAGGAACAACACATATAAATGGTGTGTGACATCATATCCTAGCTGAAAACATGCCTTTAGATCTCCATATCAATATTTCTTACTTCTTTCTATCTAAAAATATTGCTTATTGCCCATTTTTTTCCTTTGTTTATGAAGCACGCTTTACTCAAGGTAAAGCCTATGTGTATTTAAACTTCTGATCCGGATTGTATGAGTAACTGTTTTGTCTAGATCAAATGTTTTGCAATGATGCATGTAAAATAAAGCATCTCATCTCATCTTTGCTACCTAGCATGTATGCAACAAACTTTATGGGGAAAAGGAATGAACCGTCACATGTACAAAGACATGCACGCTGCAGAGCAAAACAAAACAGGTTAATGGGTTTGGAAAGAAAATGGAAACACATTAGCTTTCTAAGCAACAGGCTTTTATCCCTGGGGCTAGATGAGCATGACCCTTTATTGTATGTAATAAACAACTCAACTGTTTTTCAAGCACTTGCCTATTTCTGTCCATCCCCTCACCCCCTCATTTAGCCGAGCTGCTACATCGACCATTGTTACTCTATTCCTCTGTTTATCTTTCCTAATCTTTCTCTTTAAAATCTGACCACCAACTCCCAAAATTATACATGTGTTGGTAAATAGTGGGTTTGTGAATTAATTGGTGTTATCAGGCACCTCATTTTTGGATTAAACAGTGTTTTACACATGCTGACTAAAGGAAGGTCCAGCAGAAGTTAGACAATTCAGACATCAACACTTTTAAAGCCAATATAATACCTTTATGACATTTGCTATATATAATATATAATATAAACAAACAAAAAAACACCCTAAAAAACAAAATAAAACAAAAGTATTTAAGGCCCTTTTTTCCCTTCCATACCTGGAAATGAACCAACTCAGTTTACCAATGCACATATAAATAATTGTGTAATTTATATGTGCATTGGTGTTTGTTAAACCTGCCCAAAACATGGACTCTATATACATACCTATAGTCTATTTCTTCGGTACGTAGCACTTCACAAATTCAGAAACTAAATATTTTATTCAGTAGCTTGCAGAAATACATTCTTGTTTTTGTTATTTTTGATCTTTAGAGGTCAGAATTATTCTAATTGTGTTGTTCAACTTTTTTTTAATTTAAAAAAGGAATACAATTCTGTCCCAAACGTCCTAACCCACAGAGCTGCATCCTACATATTGTCACCAAAAAAGACAGAAATACTGTGATAAAAAGTAGAAAGTTCTAGAAAAAAAGAGAAAGTTCAAGATTTATGTCAGGCAAGTTCATCAAGTGTGCAAAAAGATCTGCCAATGATGACAAAAATTCAACATAAATTCAAACATTACATATGCTTTTGCTATAGTTTTTATGCTGTTCAAGATCTCAAGCTGGTTCAATCACTGAAAAAAATAATTTAATTTAAAACGTTAAGTAAAAAAAAAAAAAATCCAAATTTATGTATGACACAATGCTATGAAATCAATTGCAGTTCCAAAGCTTGACTTTTTTTGTGTCCTGTCTGACCCTCTCAAAAGCCCTTTCCCCTGTGGTTATTAGTAAAAGTTGCTTGATGTTAGTTGATAAAATAATGAGCCTTCTTCCTCCACGAGAGCTTTAGTATGATATACCACTAAGACTCACCAACTGGCAGCAGTATCTGAACTGAATAACTTTACCTTCTGGAAACTTAAACAGGATGAGTTTAATCAACACAGAAACAAGGAGCCAAGAGTAGAGAAAAGTGAAGTAAATAGGCAAGATGTTAAAGCGAGGATTTTTATAATCCCAATGTAACTCTAAAAAAGGTTAAAAAATATATATATAACTGGATATCAGATTTTGTGGTTGAAATGTCTCACCTTTCAAAGATTTACTCAGTTTAAACCTATTAATTGAAAAGTTCCTAGTTTCAAAGCTGTGTTGGGGAGTAGTACTCTGCTAATCTAAAATCACATGCAGAATGCACTCCCCGAACAAAAGAGGGTCATTAGTGCAAGGGTTGTGAACTGGTTTGAACTTAGTGTGCATCAGTCTTATTAGTGATGTTTATCCCTAAGCCTAAATAAAAAAGATATAACGGCATTAGTATCTGCAACTTCCGTCGTTGGAAATACATTATGCATAATCCCCACAGGGCAGCTCAAATTTAATAGTCACTCATATACATTCCCTTGTAAGATTAACTTAGCCCCTGGAATATTAATGGAAACAAAGTTGATG